>NC_081363.1:28913531-30113531 GCF_030684315.1 Stegostoma tigrinum
ATAGTAGATACCTTCTCCAAATGGGTAGAGGTGGTTTGCACTCGAACTGATACCGCTAAAATCACGGTGAAAATCTTGTTAGAAAAAGTTTTTACTCAGTAAGGTTTACCAAGAAGTATTGAAATCGATCGAGGGGCACATTTTATAGCCCAGGTGATGCAGAATGTCATGACACTACTAGGGATAACATAAAGGTTCCATACATTCTGTAAGTCACAATCCAGTGGGATAGTAGAAAGGATGAATCAAATTTCGACGAATACGCTGGCTAACATGGTGCAGCAACACCAGACCATTTGGCTGATGGTGCTTCCTTATGTCCTGATGATAATAAGAAGCACTACCCCTTATAGGTTGATGATGGGTTGAGCGATGCATGGCCTGGAGCCATTGCTAGGATTAGACATATCTCAGACAGAATTAGATGGAATAATGAAAGATTAGTGGATACAACAACTGTTTGAGAGTGTAAAAGAAGCAAATTATATGGGAAAGAGAACAAAGTAAGGCCTACTTTGATTCCAAGACAAAGCTAATGGAGCTGCAGGTAGGGTAATGGGTAATGATAACTGTACATCAAAAAAAATCCTTCCTAGCCCCTAGGTTCACAGGACATTGTGAAGTGATAGACAAAGCAAGTCCATCAGTATACAAGGGGATAACAGCCCCTAACAAGATTGCCTAGTATCATATTAAACAGTTAAAACCTTTAGGAGGGGGTGGAGGATAATTATCACCATTTACATCTAATGTCGGGAGAATGTGAAAGCACAGAGTTAGGAAACTTAGACTGGAACTGGCTTTGGAAACCAGACCAGGGCACTGTGGGACCAGGGCAACCTGATCAAAATGGAGACAAGTACACCAATATCTCCCACCCCCTTAGGAGTCAGATGGACTCCTCAGGCTCACAAATGGAAATGAAAATGAAGGGAAAAGGAGAAGGAGAACAAACTGGATGAACATCCATCCTCCAACTGAAATAGATACAAGGCTGGAATCAGCCCTTGATGTACATGAATAGGCTGAGGGGGGGGGGGGGGGGGGGGGGGGGTGTGTGGGGGGGGTGGGGGGGGGGGTAAAAGAAATTAGCACAATTAGTACAATAAAAGGAATGAAATCAGATTGACTGCACATAAGAGCAGAAGCTACATTTTGTTGGAAGAAGAATCGTCATGAGAACATGGAAGATCATTATTGTCATTTTCCTTGGAAGGAGGCCTTCTGCAGTGAATACTTGACTGATGGTTTTTATGAGCAAGGGGGTGCGACGTCGGTTGAGTGTGAGCAATGCATATTACATGTCCAAACAAATGTGCCCTGTGTTAGGAGGAACTGTGGGTTTTGTGCCACAATGGCCTGTCCATTGAAAGTTCCAATTCTATTTTCAAATCTTTACACCTGTGGCCAAGAAAGCAGAATTATCCTTTACATGGCATGCGATAAAATTAATCCTTAGGTGGTTCAAGGAACAATTTCCTGACGGTCCAAAACTCCCTGTAATTATGAGTCTGGTACACTGGATCATGGTGCAACATAAATCTGGGGTTATCCTAAAGATCAGAGAGGCTGAGGAAAATTTGGGTATGTGCCCAGAAACGGGATCAGCTTTCATGCTTTATAGGGACAAGCTGCCCATGACTGCAGCTCAACCTACTATGACAATGACTCCTGGAACTACATCAGAGCCATGGTGTAGCAAATCTTACAGAGATACAAGGAGAGTAGGATTAGTTCTGGAAGAAACAGAAGAGATAGTTACTGTAGTACCAGGATATAGACATGTACGGGTAATGTTGAACCTGATAGATATACAGGCGCCAACCTGGTGAGATGGCAAAATCCAACATCTCTTCAACTGCCTAATCCAAAATAACTTAATCATAGTGAATTCACATCAGAAAGATAAAGGAGGAAGTGAGAATTGATACAGTTAGTGGGAGCGGGTTATGTAACAGGGGTGGCGACTGTTAACACCTGTGACATGGCAGAATTGGAGCCTCAGTTAAGTTCCCTTCAGGAAAAGATGAGGGTAATAGTAGGTCAGGAATATCGGGATCAAGAACATGCGGCTGGGATGGGATGGCAAACGGATCATCTTCAAAATGTAAACACTCCTTCAGAATATCACTTACGGGATTATAGACAGAATGGCTAATGAAACAACTCGCAATAAAAAAGCAGCATTTTATTCAACGTATGCAAGCTGGCTTTTGTCAATGGTTAGCACAATTAGACCAGACTGGGTGTTGCATGAGCAACTGAGGACATGGGCGGAGGAGAAGATGCCCCATGTCACCTCAGAATTCTCACTGTCACCAATTTGAGCACTTGTGATGAGAATGAAAGTCAGCTATATATTTGTGCGGTGCTTCATATACCCAAACATAGGGACAATCTGACACCACCCCCAAGTTCATAATGTGCGTAAATACTATGAAGGATCTTGGATACCAACTCACGCTATAGTTCTAGAGGGATCTAAAAAGGGGGTGGTTTTGTCTTGATGCCATCAAGTGGGAAACCACTGGGGAATATCTGGAAGAAATGATCAAAGAAGATCTAATTTTGTGTGGATTTACCTCTTCTGAGAACTGTTCATTGTCTATCCTACCAGTGAATAACCAAACTTTTCTTAAGTATGCTATAGTAGGAGAAACCTATTATGTTGCCATGGCATTCGCAGAATACAGGAAATGAAGGACATGGATGGACAGAATGTGGCAATCAGTAATATCTCTTCTGACTTGATCATTAGCCACAAAGTATTGTTTAACCAGACCCCGAAAAGAAACTGCGCATAACTCTATCCGTCCACCCAAATGATATAGAAGACAATTTATACTGATTTGTAGCTATGGAACTTCCACCGATAGCACACTTCACTTCAGACAGGGTGAAGATCATTTTTGAGGGAAAGGAAGTCATCCATAAATTGTCTATGGACGAGAAGGAGATTAAAAGTGACGCAGAAGAGGAGAATAGAGACTTTAGTCCAGAGTCTGGTCTAAAATTCGGAATTGGGTACTGAGCATTCAGGTCCATTCTTGGATCAGATCTATGTCTCATGTGATTGTTGTGTTACAATTTATATTACTTCTTGTTGTAATAGGCTTATTTTGTCTGTTTTAATGCAAAGTTAAGAAATAGAAAGGACTGAAAACAGGGATTAATCTGAGATACTAAAAGATAGCCTGTAAGGAAAATGTTTCGTCATGGCTTATTATACAGTAGGAATAACGTAAATAAGGCTGGTTCACAGTATTTCTTACTATTTGTTCATTTGTCATTTGTATTGATATTATGTGTATCATACAATTTCGGAAAGGTGGATGATAATATATTTGTGACAAACTGAGACTAATTTGTAATTTTATTTAGGTTTATGACTATAGTTTTGATAAGTACAATTATCTAAATGGCATTTCACATAACACAACTGAAGTAAAGCTTCATTGGGAATACATCACTGTAAGGAGGTAATGCTTACCATGGTCTGGAGGTGCCCTGGAGGATGTAGCAAACTCACCAGGGATAATCCTTAGATAAATCTTTGGATCTAAAAAATAGTATATCAAATCTTTGGATCAAGAAACATTTTATTTGGATAAAAGGAGGCTTTGGAGAGGGTGCAAAGGAGGTTTACCAGGGTGCTGCCTGGACTGGAGGGCTTGTCTTACGAGGAGGGGTTGACTGAGCTCGGACTTTTCTCTCTGGAGAGAAGGAGGAAGAGAGATGACCTGATCGAGGTGTACAAGGTAATGAGAGGCATGGATAGAGTCGATAGCCAGAGACTTTTCCCCAGGGCAGGATTGACTGCCATGAGGGGTCATAGTTTTAAGGTGTTTGGAGGAAGGTATAGAAGAGATGTCAGAGGGAGGTTCTTCACCCAGAGAGTTGTGAGCACATGGAATAGTTTACCAGTGGTAGTCATGGAAGCGGAGTCATTAGTGACATTTAAGCAACTGCTGGACATGCACATGGACAGCAGTGAATTGAGGGGAATGTAGGTTAGGTTATTTTACTTTTGGATTAGGATTATTCCACGGCACAACATCGTGGGCCGAAGGGCCTGTACTGTGCTGTACTTTTCTATGTTCTATGTTCAACAATCACTTGGCCGTGCTGCTGCTCAGAAGACTCGGGGTCCTCCTCTCAACCTTTCTCCAAGGAGCATTGGAGTAGTATGGTGGCTCAGTGGTTAGCACTGCAGCCTCACAGCACCAGGGACCTGGGCTCGATTCCAGACTCAGCTCACTGTTTGCGTGGAATTTGCACTTGTCCCTTTGTCTGGTTTCCTAGGTTTCCTTCAGGTGGTCTGTTTTCCTCCCATAGCCCAAAGATGTGCAGGTTAGGTAGATCAGCCTTGTTAAATTACCCTGTCTCGGGATATGTAGGTTAGAGTGGGTTAGCCATGAGAAGAGTAGGGCTGTGGGGATAAGGTAGGGGCTAGGTCTGTGGGGATAAGGGTAGTATGGAATGCTGTTGAAGGGTCAATGTAGACTCAATGGGCTGAGTGGCTTACTTCCACACCGTCTGGATTCTATGATCAGATGTCTGCAAGAGATATTTTTAAGTGTGAGCCAGTTACCCTGTGCCTCCTGCCAACAAGTGAAAGCAACTGGAGAAGGAGGATCAAGGAGCAGCATTCTAATCAGCATAAGAATCAACTCAGCAAGGCCTGTCAGCAAGAACCACTGAACTGCCTTCCCAATCTTTTCTTGCGCCCATAATGCCCATGTTTTTATCCCTGTTTGTGTTTGTCTGTATCTGTGAGTAAGGAAGAGTTTATAGGGGGCTTAGAGTTTTGACAAATAAATTTATATGATGGTGGTTTGTTAGTATTTACCTGTAGCTAGAGTCCATTTATCGTAGTGATTAAAAATTTTTGCTTAGTACAGAAGTCTGGTCTGTGCTTTCTGTCAACCTGCCACTGAAAGTCAGGTAAATTGAGGTTGCCAGTGTCGTTTTAACATCTTTAATGTCAGTGATGACTGCAGTAATAGCAGAGCTTGATTTCCACTTTGCCAGCCCAGTGAGGCATGGCATGTGTGAGACATTTCATTGAGAACATGCTGTATTCCTTACTGTCTATATCCAATTAATACTGAATGGGTTCCAAAGAATTCTTCAAAATCCACTGCTTCAATCATTTCTGGAATGTGGAAATCAGAAGGTGCATAGCATAAAGCATCATCTCTGCAGTCAACAATCTGAAGTGATTGCACGGTGCCTGGTGAGAATAAACTATTGAGAGCCTTGCAAGAATTCCAGTCAAGCTTTTCCCTTGACTGCTGAAGAGTTCAAGATTGAAATATCATTTAGATCCGCACAATGATATACGGTGTGAAAAACTCAAGTAATTTTCCATCTTGAATATGTTACAAGACAGAAGGATAGAAATTTCCACTGGGAAAGTGGACAACATGTCAAATTAGTGATCAGAGATAATGGGAACTGCAAATGCTGGAGA
Source organism: Stegostoma tigrinum (assembly GCF_030684315.1). Classification (NCBI taxonomy): domain Eukaryota; kingdom Metazoa; phylum Chordata; class Chondrichthyes; order Orectolobiformes; family Stegostomatidae; genus Stegostoma; species Stegostoma tigrinum. Next base: position 28,919,005 of record NC_081363.1, read on the forward strand.
ATCCAAGATAGCACAGTGTGGAGCTGGATGAACACAGCAGGCCAAGCAGCGTCTTAGGAGCACAAAAGCTGATGTTTCAGGCCTAGACCCTTCATCAGAAAGGGTCGAGGCCCGAAACGTCAGCTTTTGTGCTCCTAAGACGCTGCTTGGCCTGCTGTGTTCATCCAGCCCCACACTTTGTAAACCTGTCAAAATAATAGTGGATAAAAAACCAAAAGAACTGCGGATGCTGTAAATCAGGAACAAAAACAAAGTTGCTGGAAACGCTCAGCAGGTCTGGCAGCATCTGTGAAGGAGAAGACAGAGTTAATGTTTCAGGTCTGGTGACCCTTCCTCACAACAGTTCTGAGGAAAGGTCACCGGACCCAAACTCTGTTTTCTCCTTCACAGCTGCTGCCAGACCAGCTGAGCTTCTCCAGCAGCTTTGTTTTTGTTTCAAAATAATAGTGGCATGTTTTCATGTGAAACTTCAGTCAAATAGTTAATATTTTCATACAACTAGTAAAACTACATTCACGATACTATCTGAAAGAACTCTATAGATCTTGGAATGTCATTAAGAAAGATGAATAAAGTAATTTAATTTGTGTAAATATATGGCTAGTCTAATCTCAATGGAGGCCTCTGCTAATGCAATGTGATGTAAAACCATTATTCCATGAGTAATGAGATGCACAATGGACTAATTCACTCAATTCATCACCCCTGAACAATCTAATCCAGCCCCATTTGACTTCTCTTTTAACTGAAAGACAATAGACTCCTACAAACAAGAGCAATTCGCCACAGCAAGTTTGATTGTTTTCTTCTCTAATATTTTCATAACTGTTGCAACTAATCTTGTCAGGTTCCTGGTTTTCTTGAATAATTCATGAGGTAGAATATTATTTTAAGTGGAATTAGAATTTTTTTCTCATTTTAGTCTCATTTAAAACCAGCAATTGAGATTTTCCAAAACACCTGAGGAGATAATAACTTACATTAGCTCCTAATAATGTAGAAAATGGCCAAATGTAATTTGCAGAGTGAAAAAATGGAAACAAAAAACTTTCTGCTGAGAGACAAAATGGGAAATAAGGTCTTCCAAAAGCCTGATCAGAAAAATTGCTTTGAGAATAAACAGAGATAATGGGAACTGCAGATGCTGGAGATTCCAAGATAATAAAATGTGAGGCTGGATGAACACAGCAGGCCAAGCAGCATCTCAGGAGCACAAAAGCTGACGTTTCGGGCCTAGACCCTTCATCAGAGAGCACAAAAGCTGACGTTTCGGGCCTAGACCCTTCATCAGCTCTCTGATGAAGGGTCTAGGCCCGAAACGTCAGCTTTTGTGCTCCTGAGATGCTGCTTGGCCTGCTGTGTTCATCCAGCCTCACATTTTATTATCTTGAGAATAAACAACTGGGGGAGAGATAGAGGAAAGATGAAGAGGTTTCTGAATGGGTTTGAGAGTTGAAATTTGAAGGAATGGAAGTCTATGCCAACAAAGGTATATGAAATGTACAAAAAAAAGGAATAATGTTTGAAGAAGGGTCCCAATGCAAAATGTCAACCTTCCTGCCCCTCTGAAGCTGCCAGGCCTGCTGTGTTCCTCCATTTCCACACTGTTGTCTTGAAATGTAATTTAAACAGAATATTTCTGGATATCCCTTCAGGTGGATGCTTCTGGAAGTGAGCTAAGAGCTTCATGAACTAAGTGAGCATTGATTAACCTTCAAAAAAAACATAGATGTGCATTTTCATTTACTGTGTGATTTTGCTTATCAGCAAAATTACATTCAGAATTTTAATCAAGCAAGCAAAGTGCAATTAAAGCTGCTGAACTAAGCAAGTATGTTTAATATAGCCAACGGTTATAGTGACGCTTGGAAAGTGAGGTGGATTGGAATGGAAGAGCAGAAAGTTCCCGTGTAGAGAGTGAAATGTGAATCTGCACATAGATGCCATTTGCCAGATGGCATTGCTCCTATTTAATTTAATATTAATGTGCCCTCTATTGCAGTGAGGGTAATGGTTAGTTGTTAGAAATTCCAGACAGCATTAATGATCACTGTACCTGAGGAAATTTGTAGGGTGTGTATAGCTGCAAGAAAATGTTTTGGATTAGCAGGGTTTCCTACTTCCCTGTGAAATGAAGAGATAATAATGTACATCATAAAGAAACTCAGGGACAATTACTGTATTCCCAGCAGCACCACTGATTCCAGAAACTCTGTCTGTTTCAATTGACTCTGAAACTCAACACCTTCTTCTCATGTCCCTTCATCCTTGGCAAGTTCAATTTTTTTTGCCTCCCTGTGTGCTGACAACCTCTCTTCCCCATTGCTGCGTATTTTGTTCATCAATATTTTTGGATACAGAGGCCGGGGAAAGAATGGGAATGTTTAGCCTGAACAGCAGTCGTCTCAGCCAAACGTATTGCTCTGTATATCTTGCTTCCACGTGCTGCAACAAGCCCTTAAAAGACACCAATCCACTGTACCCTGTGGGGATGGGAATTTAGCCATCATGCTGCAACAAATATATTCAGGGCTACACACAGACTCAAAAAAAGTGAATGTATCATGGAACCTCTCACATTTTATAGAACTGTGATACTTTGTTTACAATATGCAGCCACCCATAACACTAAAGTGTCCTCAAAGGCGCCTTCTCTTTCCCTCCCACTACATCTTCATGCACTTGCTGGTTCCACAGTTGGATCGGAAGGGGCTAATTCAGCAATGGAGTCTGTTGGCCGTGGAGATTTGGTCAATTCCCCAGTTGTATTTTTATCTGTTCACTGGTACGCTGAGGGTCTTCTTACCACAGATAGTGCCCCTTGGCTCAAATTTCCAAGTGTTGGGGGCGTCAAGCTAGTGCTCCTTGGTTCAAATTTCCAAGTGTTGGGGGCGTCAGGCAAGTTGGGGATGGAGGACCTGGCCACTTCCGACGCCTCCTGAGAGCAGATGTTTTTAGGGCCTGTGTGTGGTTCTTCCTCCAACTGGGTGCCTCCTCACACCAGGCAGAGAATACCTCTTCTAAGCTCTTTAAATTCTCATCCTCCGAGATCAAGGGTGTTCGCTCTGGAGAGCAGGCCATTTCGTTTTCTCCTGATCTGGCCTCAAAACTCCTTCTCAAGAGTCACTCAGCCATGGACTGTTCTGATTGTTCAGATTGATCACATTTCTTTCCTGGTTCTCAACTCCTCTTGGCTCCAAAACTGTATTTTGGGGGTCAAAATGCTTTTTGTTTTCCTTGAAGTGGCCCAGTGAGTCCTTTGAAAGATGGATTTTAATTTCTGGAGTTGCCTTGTGGCTTTCAGATGTTCCATTTCTATTGTAACTAAATCTTTTACTTTTTTTTATTCACTCATGGGACATAGGTGTTGTTGGCTGGCCCTCATTTACTGTCCTTTAAAAGGTGGTGGTGGGCTGCCTTCTTGAACTGCTACAGTCCATGAGATGTAGACAGACCCACAATGCCCTTAGGGAGGAAATTTCAGGAATTTGATGGAGCAATAATGAAGAAATGTCAATATGTTTCCAAGTGAAGGTGGTGTGTTGCTTAGGAACAGGAGTATGCCACTCAGCCCCTCCAAGCCTGATCTGCCAATCATTAAGATCATGTCAGACCTGCGGAAGTCAGACAAGGGACCGTTCCCTCTGGGACACCCTGATCCACACTTCCTTCACCCCCAACATCTCCCCACAGCCCTACGGCACCTTCCCGTGTAACCGGCAAAGTGCAACACCTGCCCATTTACCTCCTTCCTCCCCAGTATCCAAGGGCCCAAACACACCTTCCAAGAATCTAGTCTACTGCATTTGCTGCTCACAACGTGGTCTTCTCTACGTTGGGGAAACAAAGTGTAGATTTGGCGAGCGCTTCGCAGAACATCTACGTTCTGCTCACAAAAAGGACTCTGAACTACCTGTCGCTTGCCACTTCAATGTACCAGCTTGCTCCCTGGCCAACATCTCTGTCTCCGGCTTGCTAAAGTGTTCCAGTGAAGCCCAGTGCAACCTGGAGGAACAATACCTCATTTTTCACTTGGGGACCCCACAGCCCTCTGGACTCAATATTGGGTTCAATAATTTTAGGGCCTAAACTCTCCCATGACCCACACACCCACCCTACACACCAGGCCTTGTTACCACATAGCTGCCACTACACACCCACTGTAGTTAGTCACTAACAGTCCCCATTAACAACTATTCACCTTCCCAGCCTGATCATTAGCAACTCCTTTGTCTGTCCAACTATCTTTTTCTCTCTTTGGGCTCTATTCTATTGTTTACTCCCTACCCCACCCACCTCCCTATTTTCTGCATGTAAACTGATGTTTTCACAGCCACCATCAGTTCTGAGAAAGGGTCACCAGACCTGAAACATTAACTCTGTTTTCTCCTTCACAGATGCTGCCGGACCTGCTGAGCTTTTCCAGCAACTTTGTTTTAACTTTATGAAGACCTTGATTAGGTCACTGCTTTAACATAGAGAAATAATTCTAGAGAATCAAGATGTAATTTGTCTCATATCTCCTTATAACTTAACCCCTGAAGCCCAGGTACCATCCTTGTAAACCTGTGTTGGACTTGCTACAGGGAGAAAATATCCTTCCTAAGGTATGGTACCTAGCTCTGCTCACAGTACTCCAAGGGGGATCTATCAGAGTTTTGTACAACTGAGCATTATGCCTGCATCTCTCTACATATTGTGACCAGCATTCTATTAGCCTTGTTGATTATTTTCTGCACCTGACCAAGGCAGTTTTAACATTTACGCACCCGAACCCCAAATCTCATTGAACATCCACTGTATTTAACTTTGTGCCCTCTAAGAAGTACTCCAATTTATCCTTCTTTGATCCAAAATGGATAAACTCACACTTTGTTATATTAAAATCTATCTGTCACAGTCTTGCCCATTCACTTGGTTTAGTGATATCCTGCTTTAATTTCATGCTGGCTTCAACACTGTCTCTAAAGTTGCCCAATTTTGTGTCATCAGCAAATTTGTGCTTTTTATGCCAGTACCCAAACCATTAATGAATATTGTGAATAATTAGGACACCAAAACAAATGCCTGTGGAATACACCAATAGCCACAACCTGCCAATTTGAGTACTTATCCATTATTCCAACTCCCTGTTTTCTGCCATTTGACAATTTCATATCCATATCTGTAATTTGTCCTCAACTCTGTGGGACTCCACCTTAGGTAACAGTTTCTCATACGCCACTACCTTGGATCACAACTGCTTCCAAGTGGTTCTTCTGGATCTTGTTAAATATAACTAATAGAAGTCTCAACAACAGCAATTTGCTTAAATATAAATGTTTATTGAGTATTAATAATGATTATAGTGATAATTAATGGAAAAGAAAAGAGAAAAAGCAACTAGTCTCACGCCCTTCTGCCTGTCAGGCGCCTCGCCCCGGATTGGCCTGGAGGCTTAGGTTCGTCCCGGCACTGTTCCTGATTCCGGTTTGAGGCAAAGTCCAGTGATTTGGAATGAAACCCTCGCTCTTACACAGCGTAACAAACGGCCAGGCACAGAAGAAGCAACTACAGAAAAACACATCGGTTGTGCTGATTTTAGCACATACAGGAATGTTCACAGGACTCATTCAAGGTCATGCAGCTGTCGAATATCCTCAACAGTTTTAGTCCTTCAGCCCGTCCGATACAACCCACCCCTGATGATATTTGACAACACACGTTACAATTGCAGATGCAGATGCAAATCAGTGACAACCACACAAGAATATACATTAAAAGTAGATAACCTACTCTAGAAAATTAAAACTGCAATGAAAATAACTATCATTGACACAAACAATACAACAATTGGGTGTATTATCAAATTAATGATCGCAGCGGCCTTTGGGAACCAACCCTTAAATATATATTCCACCCTTAAAGTACAGTCAAGGCCATAGTGTAACTGGCAAGTCGTGCCACCTGAGGCAACCAATAACATTAACATTTTTGTTCCAGTTAACCTATAGACATAATTTCCCTTAAAGTTCAGTACATTGCAGATTCAGGTTCCTTAAGTTGTGTTTTATTTTAATTTTCCAGTTCCCTATCCACAGATCACCTCATCCAATAACAGTAAAATAACATGACACACGGACTCAAAATATCTCTAGCTCTCTTCATCTGTATCCGTCTTGAGGATATTTCTTCAATATGTTTCCCTCCTTGCCGATTTTATGAATGATTTTATCATTGAGTGGTAACTACCTCCAAATGTAGGTACAATGCTTTGAGCTACAATATATATGGCTCTAATGCTCTAATTTTCATCAGGCTTTACCTACAACTTATGCTTCCCACCTTTTATTTTTCAGAGGATTCCCTTACCACAGACTCCTGCACCACCTGAGTCTTGGCTCAGCCTTCTTTCACATACACTAACTGTCCCAACACATTACAATTGTTAAATCATACAAATGCTCAAGATGGAGTATCTGTATGTCATCCAATGGGCCCTTACACTCAATCCACCCTTACTCCTCCCAGAGGTCATATTCTTTCATCTCTGTAACATTGTAACATAATAACCAATCACATTTCTTATTTTGATTGTAATTCTTCTAACATCACTTTCACTAACACTACTTTCATAGCTTTAAAGTCGGTTTCTCTATGGATTTTGTGTCAGTGTCTTATAGTTTATATCTTTGTGCTCTACCAAGCCACACAAATCCTATTGTCAAGCAGGTGTACATGTCTGAGATCTGTTCTTCAGCGCATGTCTTTTACCTTCTCCTGTTTGCTACCTCGAGGGTAACATTCATTTTTGCACACCTACATCGGTATCCCAAGACCATGTCATGCATTCTTGACTCCCACATAACCTTATCAAATGACCTATCAAGTTTTATTTATCTCTATACAAATGGTCATGAAGCTTTGGGTAGTGACTTGATCACCAATTTAATTCTCTTAAAAGGAAAGATGAGGACACCAGGAGAAAAGCTATTAGTTTTGTGCTCACATTTAAACCTCTTCTGTGTCTTCTACCACCAGTCTCCACCCTTAATTACTTCATCTCATCCAATTTTGCAATTTAGCTATTATCCCAACATCGAATTCCAGAGATCTGTAGACATTTGCAGTCCATGGAATATAATCTTATAAAATTTTAAAAAAGAAGTCAAACTTTCTTGTTTGATTTAGGCACAACATACTTTGTTTGCTGAGAGATAATGGGAACTGCAGATGCTGGAGAATTCCAAGATAATAAAATGTGAGGCTGGATGAACACAGCAGGCCAAGCAGCATCTCAGGAGCACAAAAGCTGACGTTTCGGGCCTAGACCCTTCATCAGAGAGCACAAAAGCTGACGTTTCGGGCCTAGACCCTTCATCAGAGAGCACAAAAGCTGACGTTTCGGGCCTAGACCCTTCATCAGCTCTCTGATGAAGGGTCTAGGCCCGAAACGTCAGCTTTTGTGCTCCTGAGATGCTGCTTGGCCTGCTGTGTTCATCCAGCCTCACATTTTATTACTTTGTTTGCTCTTTTTCTAAGATAACTCTTTCTTTTGTTACTCTATAACTCGCTCTAGATATTTGTTAGAGCTCTATGTAAAATTGTCCGAATGCAATATTCTGTTTACCCCCTTAAATTTACTAATCATTTTTGTGTGCAATGAAACTACTAAGATCGTGTGCATGCACTTTATCATTTCGCAGTATCCCTTTAAATTTTCAGGTTTAAATGTTTTAGAGTACCAGGTCAAGTGAGTCTTAATATAATTTTTGTCATGATATGCTGAAGCATACGCAGGCTCAGTGGTTTCAAGATTCCTGACAATCCCCACAATCAATATTTTGATGGTACCTCTCCAAAAGTGGAATGTGTTATTGATGAATAGCTTGATGAGTTGAGGGTGCCTTTTCCATCACTGTATTGTGACATTGAAATTCTGCAAAAGAGTTCAGCCCTCAGTGTCTCCAATTTCTAAAAAGTAAACAAACAATTTCCATCCACTCCATGTCAAGCAGAATGGATTAATTAGTGTTAATCTACTACAGATTCGAAGGGGGTGATATGTAAATTCCTGCAAGTAATTACATCATCTGTCTCTCCTCCTTCTTGAATGAAGGAAAAGGCCACCCCTTTGTTACTTATGCCTTTCCAAAACTCTGCGCACACAGGGAATTGAATTTTCAACATTTCAATGTCCCAATGACTTGGATATTAACAATGAGTCAATCTTCACATCAGGAATCAAAGATTCACTCATGTTAAAACAATATTTGGAAGTTCACTCTGGCCAGAAAATGAAATTCCAAACATTGTAATTTCTGGGATTAAAATGTGCCCAGTCCAAACACAACATGGAGCCAATTCCAAAGGATAAATTTTTAGCAAGCTTCACAAACCAAATTTTTGAATGAACATTTTGCGTATTTTCTGCTTTACATAACCACTGATGTTTTCTTAAAAGGGCAGTACATTAACCATGCATGTCCCACACAGATATATGTACGCACGACACTTTCAAATCATCATACATTCTCAAAATACCCTCAGTATGGCTGCTGCCTGCATTTGCATTGACACCAGTCTGGTAGTTCCCACTGCCTAGAGGCATTGTGCCTCTGATTTGGTGTTGAGCTCTCCTCCTGCCCAATTGACCTACTTAGGTTTCAAAATACAGTCACAAGAGCAGTTCACATGCAAGGCCAAGATGAAGAACTCATCTTGTCTTAGGATCCTGACCCTGCTTTGAAAAACCTTTAATCTCTTCACCTCCTTTCTTCTCTCTTCAGCTTTAGGAACTTTCACAAACCATTTTCTTTGACCAAGCTCTCAGTAACCTCTCTGAGCTCTTTCATGGTTCATTATTTTGTTTTTAAAAGATCTATTTTCTTCCCTCTATAGGAAGTTACTTGTGACATTTTTACATTAAAAGCCATTACATTAATACTAATGCGTGTTTGATGGTTTGTTCAAATTTATACTGAAGGAGGCACGTGTGCAAGATTGGTTGTCTTTCTTGCTTGTGATAGCTTTGATGTTTTCAGTAAATTTGTTTCCACTTATTCTGTACTGCTGCTTTAAACAAATGCAAGCAAAAATTTTAATCCGATCATCCTTTCTTATTGTTAATTGAAAACATTTTAAATACTCTTCAGGGATAATAAGAACTGCCGATGCTGGGGTCCGAGATAACACAGTGTGGAGCTGGAGGAACACAGCAGGCCAAGCAGCATCAGAGGAGCAGGAAAGTTGATGTTTCGGGTCAGCCTGGCCTGGCCTGCTATGTTCCTCCAGCTCCACACTGTGTTATCTATAAATACACTTCATATTTGTTATGACTCTCAATTACTCAATTAAAGAGCATCTGGATGTGAGTTTGCTCGCTGAGCTGGAAGGTTCGTTTTCAGACGTTTCATCACCATTCTAGGTAACATCATCAGTGAGCCTCCGGTGAAGCGCTGGTGTTATGTCCCGCTTTCTATTTATCTGGTTAGGTTTCCTTGGGTTGGTGATGTCATTTCCTGTGTTGGTGATGTCATTTCCTGTTCTTTTTCCCCAGAGGATGGTAGATTGATTTGGAGCCAATGTGTTTGTTGATGGAGTTCCGGTTGGAATGCCGTGCTTCTAGGAATTCTCGTACGTGTCTCTGTTTGGCTTGTCCTAGGATGGATGTGTTGTCCCAATCAAAGCGGTGTTCTTCCTCATCTGTACTTACATACAGATGAGGAAGGACACCACTTTGATTGGGACAACACATCCATCCTAGGACAAGCCAAACAGAGACACGCACGAGAATTCCTAGAAGCACGGCATTCCAACCGGAACTCCATCAGCAAACACATTGATTTGGAACCAATCTACCATCCCCTGAGAAAAAGAACAGGAAATGACATCACCAATGCAGGAAATGACATCACCAACCCAAGGACACCTAACCAGATAAATAACACCAGCGCTTCACCGGAGGCTCACTGATGATGTTATCTAGAATGGTGGCAAAATGTCTGAAAACGAACCTTCCAGCTCAGTGAGCAAACTCACATCCAGAACCTCAATCTGAGCTACAAATCTTCTCAAAACTCGCTAAAGAGCATCTGTTCATCACTCCCACAACAAATCTGTATGGAATTGGACTGATAACTGTTGCACCAGTATTATTGAAATGACATGTCCTGCCAGGCATCTATCCATTGAGAATACAAAAAGGATGTTCATTAGCAGCAGACAAGTAGATTTGTCTGCAGTGGATAAGTACTTTGAGTCACTTCAAATAATATTTCAAGAAATTCAAACAAGCAAACATATTTCATATTTAATTATGTCTATCCTGTCTTTTTGCCTTTTTCAAAAAGTATAGCATGAGTTGCTCGACAGCCCACTGGTCTGGCCGCCATGGAAACCAATGGTGTTCATAAACAGACTTTAGGAATATATTTTTCCTCAAACTAACAACATATTGGGTTCAAATTTATTTGAAGCAATCCCAGTTGAGAAAATGTAGTATGTCCTTTTACAAGTGTAAATATATAGTGACAATCATTTTACATATTTATATATTTCTTGTAGAAGTTTAAGTAGTTTAGCTACGCTTTTGATGTATGAGTTAATCACCTGGTGATATGTAATGAGTCATATCATCTTAAAATACAAGCTATCAATATCTTAGAAATAGTATGGTTTAAATTTGTTCCAGAAAATGATAATCAATGCCTTTGTGTTAAAATTGAAAATTAAAACAGCTTTTTTGCTTTTGTCTGCTTGAATAAAATTTTTATTCTTTCAATATCAGTGAGACTCTGCATGTAAAGAGCCAGGCATTAAACCAAGCTTCTGAACCCTGATGGACCCAAAACTAGTACATAGTGGACTTGCAAAATCAGATTTTTGCCCTTTGCCTGTTTCTGCTCCCGGTCACATTATTTTGTATCGGGTCCTGCGTGGTTGAGATAGAGAGCTATCAACAAAACCATGATCTACATCAATCTGTTATATAAAAAATGAAAATCAGTTACCTTATATTTCAAACATGCATCGTGCAAGAAACCAATGAATGGAGAACACACTGCGTTTAATATTTCATTCTCCCATATTTTTCATATTTTGGATGGGAATGGGGACTTCATTGCAATGTGAGCAGTTTGCAACTCCTGTAATTTTCTGCCCACTTCTTTCTCTTTGTAAAAGTATTCAACCACTCTAAATGGAAATAATAATTCCTCAGGAATGATCAGACAATTGTGGCATTCCTTCTGGTAGCCCACCTCGTGCACTAAAAGTGCATCAAGCCACAAATTAGTTCATGGACCAATCGTCTACTGGGCAAATGCAGAGGAATGGTTATATTGATAGCCAACACCTCTGTTTAACATAAAAGGAGACCGGTTAAGGTAGGCTGTTCCATTCTGAAGAGAATTGTAGGTGGAGTGAGCCGGTGTTCTGTGGGTGGCAAAACCTAATCAAAATGCTCACTGTGTATTTGTCAAATATAGAGTCTCCAAAATTCCATAACATTCAGCATGCTGGGTAATTAATGTCAACCTCATAGGAATTACTGAAACAATTTCAGTTTTCAATCTTTCTGAGGTCACATATTGGTTTGTAGATCCTCTATAATAGATGGCATAATTTTCATGTATACTTGTGAATATTGGGAAGAGGTAATAATTCACTAAAAATTTTTAGTTCATCCTGATTTCAGCCCTATCAATAACATTAAGAAATGTTGAAGAATCCTCTTATTATGGTAATACCAGAAAAAATTTCTTGCTACATGCATCTTCATATGCCCATTTCAGTTCTTCCTATAAACTGTTGACAGTCTTTGACATTTATTTGTCAGATTGTTTGATCTTTCTGTGAAGCAATGGCTCCTTTCACTAGTTTAAATTAACAAAAACAGAGGTTGCTGGAAAAGTTCAGCAGGTCTGGCAGCATTTGTGAAGGATAAAACAGAGTTTACATTTCGGGTCTGGTGAGCCTTCCTGAGAAGATATGAGGAAGGGTCACCAGACCCGAAACGTTAACTCTGTTTTTTCCTTCACAGATGCCACCAGACCTGCTGAGCTTTTCCAGCAACTTCTGTTTTTGTTCCAATTTACAGCATCTGCAGTTCTTTCGGTTTGAATTAACAAACCTTGTTAGGCGCCCACTGTATGTTCCAAACGGATCCAACAGGGTCCTAGGTTCCAGACTTGGTCACCAATCTGGTGTGTTTGATTACAGATGTTTTGTCACCCCGCTAGGTAATAACATCAGTGTGTCCCTGGTGAAGCGCTGGTGTTCTGTCCCGCTTGTTATTTATATGCCTCGGTTTGCTGGGGTGGGTTGGTATTATTTCCGGTTTTGTTCTTCAGTAGCTAGTATATCAGGTCCAGTTCGATATATTTGTTGACAGAGTTCCACTTGGAATGTCAGGCCTCCAGGAATTCCCTGGCATGTTTTTGTTTGGTTTGTGTTATTATGGATAGAACATAGAACATAGGGCAGTACAGCACAGTACAGGCCCTTCGGCCCACAATGTGGTGTTAAAATTTTACCCTAAACCGCAGATCTATCTAAGCTCCACCCCTACCTTATACTATCATCCATATGCCTGTCTAATTGCCACTTAAATGCCCCTAATGAGGCCAACTCCACTACCCTCTCCAGCAATGCATTCCACGCCACTACCACTCTCTGAGTAAAGAATCTACCTCTGACATCTCCCCTATATCTACCCCCACTCACTTTAAAACTATGTCCCCTTGTAATAGCCACCTCCACCCTAGGAAAATGTCTCTGGCGGTCCACTCTATCTATACCTCTGATAATTTTGTACACCCCTATCAAGTCACCTGTCATTGTTCATCGTTCTAAAGAGAAAAGTTCTAGCTCACATAAGCTTTCCTTGTATGACCTTCCCTCCATTCCAGGCAACATCCTGGTAAATCTCCTCTGTACCTTTTCCAATGCTTCCACATCTTTCCTGTAATGAGGTGACCAGAACTGAACATAATACTGCAGATGTAGCCAAACCAGGCTTTTGTATAGCATTTGATCACATATAGATGTGTTGCCCCAGTTGAATTTGTTGCCTTTTTTGTCGTGTATGGAGACGTGTGAGAATTGAATGTGTCTCTTATTGGTTAGTTGGTGGTTGTGTCGCTGTTGCCAGTTTTCTGACAGTCCTTGCATGGCATTTTGTATATTAATTAGTTTTATTGGTTATAGGTATGGGGTCCTTTAGGTTTGTCAGAGTAGTTGTTGGCTTGTGGTCTACCATGTTACCTAGGGGTCTGAGTAATCTTGTCATCATCCCTGATACGTCTGTGATGTACGATAGGGTGACTAGTGTGTCTGGCTGTGGTGTGTCTTCTTGTTGTGGTCTATCATGGAGGTAACAGCGAATTGTGCTTTTTGGGTATCAATTCCTTTTTAAAACTGCATATAAGTGCTCCTGTTCTGCTTTGCGCAATTCCTTTTGCAGTGTGTGATGGCCTGTATGAATAATGTCCTGATGCAGCTCCATTTCTGGGTGTTGGGGTGGTTGCTGATGTAATTAAGGATCTGGTCCATATGTGTGGTCTTTCTGTATACGTTAGTCTGGAGTTCCCTCTTGTTCTTACATTCTACCATTATGTCCAGGAAGGGTAGTTGGTTATTATTCTCTTCTTCTTTTGTGAATTTTATTCTAGTGAGGATGTTGTTTCTGTGTCAGTGGTTTTCTTCTAGTCTTAAGTGTTTGATGATCACATAATGGACCCAGATTGTGGGTTGGATAGTGAGGAGCCCTGTCCATTCTAACCATTGCATAACCGCTTCTGCAATCAGTCCTGACTTTGGGAATCCCATCGGTGTTCCACTGATTTGTCTAAATACGTAGCCATTGAAGGAGAAGTGGGTTGTGAGGCACAGATCCAGCAGTTTCAGAGTGCTGTCCTTGTTGATGCCGTTGGTGTCATGGGGTGCCTGCCTTCCTGATTCATCCAGTAGTGTGACCATTACCTCTTTGGCTGGGTCGATGTTTATGGATGTAAATAGTGCTGTAATGTCAAAGGATATCATTATCACGTCCTCTTCTATTCTGGTCACCTTGATGATGTTGACGAATTCCTGAGAGGGGCGAATGAAGAGGATACTGTTGTTTACTAAGTATTTCAGTTTCTGTTGTAGTTTTTTGGCAAGTCTATATGTTGGTGTGTCTGGTAGTGAGACAATGGGTCCAGGTGGTTTGCTGACTTATGTACCGTGGGGAGTCCACAGAAGTGAGGTGTGTTGGATCCAAGAACAAAGAAAAAGAACAAAGAAAATTACAGCACAGGAACAGGCCCTTTGGCCCTCCAAGCCTGCGCTAATTGAGATCCTCTGTCTAACCTGTCTTCTATTTTCTAAGGGTCTGTATCCCTTTGCTCCCCACCCATCCATGTACCTGTCCAAATATATCTTAAAAGACACTATCGTGTCTGCATCTACCACCTCCGCTGGCAACACGTTCCAGGCACCCACCACCCTCTGTGTAAAGAACTTTCCACGCATATCTCCAATAAACTTTCCTCCTCTCACTTTGAACTCATGATCCCTAGTAATTGAGTTCCCCACTCTTGGAAAAAGCTTCTTGCTATCCGCCTTGTCTATACCCCTCATGATTTTGTAGACCTCAATCAGGTTCCCCCTCAATCTCCGTCTTTCTAATGAAAATAATCCTATTCTACTCATCCTCTCTTCACAGCTAGCACCCTCCATACCAGGCAACATCCTGGTGAACCTCCTCTGCACCCTCTCCAAAACATCCACATCCTTTTGGTAATGTGGCGACCAGAACTGTACGTAGTACTTGAAATGTGACTAAACCAAAGTCTTATACAACTGTAACGTGACCTGCCAACTCTTGTACTCAATACCCCTGAATGAATGACACAATACCTTCTGATGAAGGAAAGCATGCCATATGCCTTCTTGACCACTCTATTGACCTGTGTTGTCACCTTCAGGGAACAATGGACCTGAACACCCAGATCTCTCTGTTCATCAATTTTCCCCAGGACATTTCCATTTACTGTATGGTTTGCTCATGAATTAGATCTTCCAAAGTGTATCACCTCGCATTTGCCTGGATTGAACTCCATCTGCCAGTTACCTCCCCAACTCTCCAATCTATCTATATTCTGCTGTAATCTCTGAAAGTCCCCTTCACTATCTGCTACTCCACCAATCTTCGTGTCATCTGCAAACTTGCTGATCAGACCACCTATACCTTCCTCCAGATCATTTACATATATCACAAACAACAGTGGTCCCAGCACAGATCCTTGTGGAACACCACTGGTCACAGGTCTCCAATTTGAGAAACCCCCTTCCACTACTACTCTCTGTCTCCTGTTGCCTAGCCAGTTTTTTTTATCCATCTAGCTAACACACCCTGGACCCCATGCAACTTCACTTGCTCCAGCAGCCTGCCATAGGGAACCTTATCAAACGCCCTACTGAAGTCCATGTATATGACATCTACAGCCTTTCTCTCATCAATCAACTTTGTGACGTTCTCAAAGAATTCTATTAAATTGGTAAGACATGACCTTCCCTGCACAAAACCATGTTGCCTATCACTGATAAGCCTATTTTATTCCCAATGGGAATAGATCTTAGCCCTCAGTATCTTCTCCAGCAGCTTCCCTACCACTGATGTCAGGCTCACCAGTCGATAATTACCTGGATTATCCTTGCTACCCTTCTTAAACAAGCGGACAACATTGGCAATTCTCCAGTCCACTGGGACCTCACTCACGTTTAAGGATGCTGCAAATATATCTGCTAAGGCCCCAGCTATTTCCTCTCTCGCTTCCCACAGCAACCTGGGATAGATCCCATCCGGACCTGGGGACTTGTCCACCTTAATGCCTTGATCCCTTTGGCTTCATTTTTTTAGTAGTCTGTCTTGTCTTCAGGGTTATTGTGATCCGGTTCTTTAACTGTGTTGTCAAGTCTATTGCCATCTGTTGATAGGTGTCGGTATCTGCGAGTAGTGATTTGGCTTTCTTGATGTATTGAGCTTCATTAAGAATTACTGTTATACATACTTTGTCTACCGGTAAGATTAAGACATTTCTGTCTTTCTTGAGTCTTCCCGGGGCTTTCTTCTCTTCTGTGTTGAATGTTTTCCACTTCCCTTTTCTGCTCAGTGTCAGGACTATCGACAGTCTGATGGTCTGTATTTCCTCCATGGGGCCATTGCTCTTTAGTTTTGATTCCAGTGCTGCCCAGAAGACAGTCTTTTTGGCGTCTGTGTAGTTATAATGTACGAGGAAGGTCTTCTCAGTGTCTGTAAGTGGTTGGGTCCTGTGGCGGACCAGAGTGGGGAAAGGCCAAGTCGCAGATGGGCCAAGTCCCATGGTGTACCACAACGAGCGAGCTGGGTTCCGCGGTGTACCACAGCGAGCAGGCTGGGTCCCGTGGTATACCACAGCGAGCGGACTGGGTCCCGCGGTGTACCACAGCGAGTGGGCTGGGTCTCGCAGTGTACCACAGTGAGTGGGCTGGGTCTCGCAGTGTACCACAGCGAGCAAGCTGGATCCCGCGGTGTACCACAGCAAGCGAGCTGGGTCCCCTGGTGTACCACAGCGAGCGGGCTGGGTCCTGCAGTGTACCACAGCGAGTGGGCTGGGTGCCCTGGTGTACCACAGCGAGTGGGCTGGGTGCCCTGGTGTACCACAGTGAGCGGGCTGGGTCTCGCGGTGTACCACAGCGAGCGAGCTGGGTCCTGTGGTGTACCACAGTGAGCGAGCTGGGTCCTGTGGCAGACCAGATTGAGCACGGATTGGGTCCGTCAGCGGACTGGGGAGGGCATGGGCCGAATCCCGCAGTGGAACCAGCACGAGCAGCATGGCCTTGTGCTCTGGGGCCTGCAGGCACGCCTCATGAACCCCAGAACGCTGCGAGCAGTGAGTCCTGGAGCAGCACATGGGCTCAAAGTCCAGACCATTACACAGGCAGCGAGTCCTGGGCAGAGACTGGTGTGGCGGAACAATCCTTACACTAGAGCTTACCTTAGATTACTGAAATGTTAACCCCTTCATGTTTTCCTATTTTTAACTCTGTAATTAAACAACTGCTTTTATTCCTCTGCTGCATCCAAGAATTTTACCAAAGTACTTGTACCTAAGATGTTGCCATAAAAAGGCAGACATTATGAAGGTTAAAACTGTGATCGGTGATAATGGGAACTGCAGATGCTGGAGAATCCGAGATAACAAAGTGTGAAGCTGGATGAACACAGCAGGCCAAGCAGCATCTTAGGAGCACAAAAGCTGACGTTTCGGGCCTTGACCCTTCATCAGAGGTGGGGAGGGGATAGGTCAGCACGGGGGGTACGGACAGGTCAATGGGGCGGGATGAGGTTAGCAGGTAGAAATGGAGGTGCGGCTTGAGGTGGGAGGAGGGAATAGGTGAGAGGAAGAACAAGTTAGGCAGGCAGGGACGAGCTGGGCTGGTTGTGTGATGCAGTGGGGGGAGGGGAGATTTTGAAGCTGGTGAAGTCCACATTGATACCATTGGGCTGCAGGGTTCCCAATCGGAATATGAGTTGCTGTTCCCTCAACCTACGGGTGACATCATTATGGCAGTGCAGGAGGCCTATGATGGACATGTCGTCTGAGGAATGGGAGGGGGAGTTGAAATGGTTTGCAACTGGGAGGTGCATTTGTTTACTGCGAACCAAGCATAGGTGTTCTGCAAAGCGGTCCCCAAGCCTCCGCTAGGTTTCCCTAATGTAGAGGAAGCCACACTGTGTACAGTGGACACAGTGTACCACATTGGCGGATGTGGAGGTGAACATCTGCTTGTTGCGGAAAGTCATCTTGGGGCCTGGGATGGAGGTGAGGGAGGTGGTGTAGGGACAAGTGTAGCACTTCCTGCGGTTGCAGGGGAAGGTGCCGGATGTGGTGGGGTTAGAGGGGAGTGTGGAGCGGATAAGGGAGTCGTGGAGAGAGTGGTCTCTCGGGAAGGCAGACAAGGGTGGTGTGGGAAAAATGTCTTGGGTGGTGGGGTCAGATTGTAGATGGCAGAAGTGTTGGAGGATGATGCGTCGTATCCGGAGGTTGGTGGGGTGGTATGTGAGGACTAAGGGAATTCTCTTTTGGCGTTTATTGCGAGGGCGCATTGTGAGGGATGAGGTGCGGGAAATTCAGGAGACACGGTCGAGGGCGTTCTCGACCACTGCTGGGGGGATGTTGCAGCCCTTGAAGAACGAGGACCTCTGGGATGAGCAGGAGTAAAATGCCTCATCCTGGGAGCAGATGCGGCAGATGCGAAGGAATTGGGAATAGAGGATGGAATTTTTGCAGGAAGGTGGATGGGAGGAGGTGTATCCCAGGTAGCTGTGGGAGTCAGTGGGCTTGAAATGGACATCAGTTTGTAGGTGGTTGCCTGAGATGGAAACAGAAAGGTCCAGGAAGGTAAGGGATGTGTTGGAGATGGTCCAGGTGAACTTGAGGTTGGGGTGGAAGGTGTTGGTGAAATGGATGAACTGATCGAGCTCCTCTTGGGAGAATGAGACAGCGCCGATACAGTCATCAACGTAACGGAGGAAGAGGTGGGGTTTGGGGCCAGTGTAGGTGCGGAAGAGGGACTGTTCCACGTAACCTACAAAGAAGCAGGCATAGCTTGGGCCCATGCGGGTACCGTTGGGCACCCCCTTTGTCTGTAGGAAGTGGGAGGAATTGAAAGAGAAGTTGTTGAGGGTGAGGACAGGTTCGGCTAGGCGAATGAGGGGTTAGGTGGAGGGGGACTGGTCGGGTCTGCGGGACAGGAAGAAGCGGAGGCCCTTGAGACCATCTGCATGAGGAATACAGGTGTATAGGGACTGGATATCCATGGTGAAAATGAGATGTAGGGGACCAGGGAATTGGAAGTTCTGGAGGAGGTGGAGGGTGTGGGTAGTGTCACAGATGTAGGTAGGGAGTTCCCGGACCAAGGGGGAGAAAATGGAGTCCAGACAGGTGGAGATGAGTTCGGTGGGTCAGAAACAGGCAGAGACAATGGGTCGACCAGTGCAGGCCTGTTTGTGGATTTTGGGAAGGAGATAGAAGTGGGCCGTGCAGGGTTGGGGAACAATGAGGTTGGAGGCTGTGGGTGGGAGGTCCCCTGAGTTGATGAGATCATTAATGGTTTGTGAGATGATGGGTTGGTCCTCAGGGGTGGGGTTGTGATCAAGGGCAGGAGGAGGTGTCGGAAAGTTGGCGTCTGGCCTCAGCAATGTAGAGGTCAGTGCACCATACTACAACTGCACCTCCTTTGTCTGCAGGTTTGATGGTGAGGTTGGGTTTGGAGCGGAGGGAGCGGAGGGCTGCCTGTTCTGCAGGGGAGAGGTTGGAGTGGGTGAGAGGGGTGGAGAGGTTGAGGCGGTTAATGTCTCGACAGCAGTTGGAGATGAAGAGATCGAGGGAGGGTAGGAGGCCTAGGGGTGGTGTCCAGGAGGAGGACTTGTGTTGGAGAGAGGGGCACTTTCCCCTGCAACCGCAGGAGGTGCTACACTTGCCCCCACACCTCCTCCCTCACCCTCATCCCGGGCCCCAAGATGACTTTCCACATCAAGCCGATGTTCACCTGCACATCCGCCAATGTGGTATACTGCAACCGCTGTACATGGTGTGGCTTCCTCTACATTGGGAAACCTAGCGGAGGCTTGGGAACCGCTTTGCAGAACACCTACGCTCGGTTCACAGTAAACAACTGCACCTCCCAGTCGAGAACCATTTCAACTCCCCCTCCCATTCCTTAGGCGACATGTCCATCCTGGGCCTCCTGCAGTACCACAATGATGCCACCCGTAGGTTGCAGGAATAGCAACTCATATTCCGATTGGGAACCCTGCAGCCCAATGGTATCAATGTGGATTTCACCAGCTTCAAAATCTCCCCTCCCTCCACTGCATCCCAAAACGAGCCCAGTTCGTCCCTGCCTGCCTATCCTGTTCTTCCTCTCATCTATCCCTCCTCCCACCTCAAGCCGCACCTCCATTTCCTACCTACTAACCTCATCCCACCCCCTTGGCCCGTCAGTCCTCCCTGGATTGACCTATCCCCGCCCCACCTCCCCACCCATACTCTCCTCTGCACCTATTTTCTCCTCTATCTATCTTTGGTCTGCCTCCCCTTCTCTCCCTATTTATTTCAGAATCCTCTCCCTATCCCCCTTTTCTGATGAAGGGTCTCGGCCCGAAGCATCAGCTTTTGTGCTTCTAAGATGCTGCTGGGCCTGCTGTGTTCATCCAGCTCCACACTTTGTTATCTCAGACATTGTTAAAGTTTTTCACTGCACCCCTGCAATGGAGTACACATGACAATGAAAGGATATTGCATTCTGTATTGTATTGTATATTATAAAAAGAAAGTCCAAAATGCAAACCAGGCTCCAGCCCAAAAATGTCTTACTTGCTGAAAATTACCTTTACTTATGATGCGAAGCTTCTTTCTTTTGCATTGTGCACTAATAAAGACAGAAAATAATGTTTTCCACCCTCCCTGCAATATTTAAAACATCTTACATGAAATGAATTTCAGCAGATTTATTTTTGCTTTAGCAATGTGTCTAAAGCACAAAACTGACTTAAATTCAGTGCAAATTTGACAGCCCTGACAAATGTAAGATGATAGGGTGTAGATATTAGAAATACAGGCAAGAAAATTAATGGAAAATATCAGATTCCCATCATCAAGAAAAGAAGTGTGATTTTGGCAATATGTTTTCCTTCACATTAAATGAGAATCTCACTGGTGAGTTGTGAGGGGTTTAATGCAAGTATTATCATCTCATTATTACCTCACTTACATGCAGTTTGCTATTCTCCCAGGCACCAGAGAGAAACTAGACCATGACAATTCCCAACATGAAAGTCTGAACAGGTACCAGGCAGGTCCACTTCACCAGCGTCTTCTCCAGGGACCCATTTTGGCCAAAGTACTCCAGCATTTCAGCACAATGTGCAGGGACCACCTGCATCCTTCATCAAAGTTTGGCATTGGGCTCATACCGATCTCACCATGTCAACAGGGCATATTTCTGACCAACTCATAACAAAATACACCACCTCCACACTATATTTTGGAGCTCACTGACCACATTCATTGCAATGCTGCTGCCAGACCACTTTGTGAGCAGGGCCACACAGGGGGACAGAGTGCATCGCAGGCCTCACTCACCTTTTTACCTATTCGGGTGCTCATGGCATCTCTGTCTTGCTTTGCCTTTATCTATTTTCCAGTGGACTTTGCTCATAAATTTACCAAATAATCAAATGCTTGCAAAAACAAGTACAGCATGAAGTGCAGGAGGAGATGTGGCATTGTGAAAACATTGGTAGACTAGTAATCTAGAGGCTCAGTTTAATGATCTGATGACTTGAGTTCCCTCTACAGCAGTTGGCGGAGTTTAAGTTCAATTGATAAACCTGAATAACACTGATTGTTGCAAAAACCCATCTGATTCATTAATGCTCTTTAGGGAAGGAAATCTGCTGTTATTACTTAGACTGTAGCTCCAGGCCCACTGCTTGAGAGCATGACATTGTTGACTCTTAACTTACCTCTGATATGGCTGAGAAAACCTGTTAGTTCAAAGAAGAATTGGAATAACAATTAGGGTAACAAATGCTGACCTCGCTTGTGATGCCCGCATCTCATGAAAGAGCAAAACAATTTGCAGGCTTTAGGTTAAAGTTGTGTCACTGACCCCATTAATAGGGAAGGTCAAATTGTCTGAGCTGGCTGTAAGTGGTTCTCTAGTTTTGGAGAGGCATTTGAATTTCTGCAATGCACTTTAAAACTATAGAACAGGGCAGAATCAAAGAGAAGTCATTTCAATCTCTGGTAGCCTAATGAGTTAAGAATACAAAAAAATAGCTTTATGATGGTGATACATTCATCAAAATATTCCAGTAATCACAATGACCAGCTCCAATTCCACAAAAATAGAAATAACAAACTTGGGAATTAGTTTTTTGTTAAAATCTACCAAATTCTAGCAGCAGTAGAGCAGTGAGCAGCAAGGTAGGCTGCCAACAAATAATTGTACAGGCATTATCCACCAAGTCATTTCCCCGCATTTCTCACTGCAGCATCTGCCCAGGAGCTATCTGCAATCCATGGGTGCTCTCCCACAGTGGGGAAAACAGCAGCTAGCTTTTCTGGTGGACTCCCAGAAAGTACAAGACAGAAAACAGTATTCCCAGGTCCTTTCCTAACCATGCTAACACCAGTATTAGTCACATCTCCTGTGGGGACCCGACATTGCGAATGACTCCCAACTCCCTCATAGCCATGACATTAACAGTAGAGGATAAGGACACCCCTTGCCTCCCCGCCAACCAAGGAAAGTATGTAATGGACGTAACTTGGGTCTTGCTGGTTGGCAAGAGCCAAATGTTCCTTCCCCTGAAGAACACCAGCCTAACTAAACATCGGGTACTTTGCTGTGATGGGCCTTGCTCAGGATCAAGCACCCCAGGGCAGAAGTGCTGCCCATCAATAATCACGGGTCTTCAATGATTGGCAGCATTGGTAGCTGCTGCTGGTACTGAACCGATCCAATATCTTGACCGGGGATAGACCAAGGCACAGGTGAGTAATGGGAGCAGGGGATTGGAGTCAGAAACAAAGGCAGAAATGTGGTTCTTTTTTATGTAATATCCTTCAATTGGACAATGATTGCCTTTAATGAGGACATCTGTCCTTCTAATGCCCTGCTACCAAAAGCCCAGAAAACAAAAACCCATTCTTCAGATCCCTATGTGACGAGTTTTTGGTTTACCATTCATCAAAAAGCAGCAGCAAGAAGATAAGGTGCTCAACTGAGTACCAATTTCCCTCTTGAGGGTCTCAACTGGCAAGAAGATGGGATAGCTGTCTACAGAGCATCGCACCACAGGCTTCATCCCAGCCCCCAACCGATTAACTAGCACACTCCACCAAGACACATAGATGGGCATTAAAAGCCCCCTAAGTAGGCATTTTTGAAAGGTTGCTTTCTGCATTGTATTATTCTTCCTTCAAGGATTGGCAATGTGCCTGTGACTGTAGACCTTCACCGACACAACTGGAATTCTTCTCAAGCAAGGATTAAAATGACAAGAATTTGAAAATTTGACTCACTGCAACATTAGGAAAGATAAAAGCATTAAAGTCAAAAAATTATAGGTCACCATCATTACTTTGATGAATATTTCACGATTGGCTATAATTACACCTTTGATAAAGATTTTAACACTCACAGGAGACTAGAAAAAGATGCTGTTCATGATCATATATTTGGAAATATTTTCACAGAATTTTATATTCACATGCCCAACAGAAGAGTATATATTTAGACCATATCAGTTCACAATAGGTACCCATCAAGATCCAAGATGCTTATGTGGGTCTTTTAAGCAAACATGACTGAACATCAAGCGTAGTGTTCATAATTTAGCCAGAAACAATCTAGAATGAGCTAAAGTTACACATTTGTAACAATTTTCTGTTGTAAATCTGCATTATACTTAATCCGTCAAACATATCAATTTACTTGTGGGTGGTGAGGCCCTCTGATATTTCCTCCAACTGATTGGTTTGAACAAAATAGCATTTCACCTAATTAATCAGAAGGTAGGGGGAATAATTAAGCCAAAAAATCAAAACAAGAAGCTTTTCTTCTGCCATTTTGTTTTATGGTCCAGTTCAAATTCAAATATCCAAAATAAGACTTAAGCGGGATGAAAATGTATTTCTCAGATCTGGACAAATCCAAGGCAACTGTTGTCATAGCTTGTGATAAAATTGATATTAAATTTTGTGAGTATTTTGCCAACGGCAACTTGAATTGAAATCTCCCTGAATTTTTCAGCATACCTACAGGCTGGCATAAAACAAGCAGAAAATCAGTGCAGATAAAGGGACTCAAGATGACAAGTGTGAAGCTGGATGAACACAGCCGGCCAAGCAGATGCTGCTTGGCCTGCTGTATTCATCCAGCTTCACACTTTGTTATTTTGGATTCTCCAGCATCTGCAGTTCCCATTATCACAGATAAAGGGGCTTGATGGACAAAGTACAGAACACGTGCCATTTATCTGCTTTCATTCCTATTTTGTATCATTGAAAAGAAAATTCAAGTTTGGTAAGAGCAAACCATCATTGCACATATTAAGAACAGAAAGTACAATCTTGTAAGGCCTTCTCTTGATGTTAACATCAAAGGCATAGGAAATGCAGCTGAAACCTCAGGAAAAGGAGCAGGGAAGCACTTAAGAAACAGATTTATCCTCCTCAAGATCAACTGTGTTCTCTAAAAGCATTACCTAGTAAATCAGGGGCTCATTCACCTTCAGACTTTCCCATCACTCACACGCTAAAGAAAGCAACTTATCTAGGACAGCATCTGTGTGAAGGATTGCAGTCTAGCCATAAAAGGTAATTGCTCTTGTGCTCAAAGTACAGGATCTAGCAATCGATCAAAACAGCTCATAACTCAGCTAGAGTGGAGAAGATAGGTCAGAGCTGGAGTTATCTAAAATCGGATGCAGGCTTTTTTTGTTACAGATTTGGGAAAGGCTATATAAAGCAAAACAGAAGAGGAGAGGAGTTAAGTGGGAGGCAAGACTGAAAGAAATTTAGTTGCCTACCAAATCAGGGGAGAACACCTTCCAATACAGATTAAGAACAAAAGTACTACAGACGCTCAAAATCTGAAATTAAAACAAAGCACTGGAAACACCCATTGAGCTGAATCTTATGGGTGAAATCTTACAAGAGGAGTCAGCGATATAGGTAATAGCAGATGTGTGACAAGATTGGGTGAGAAGACCAATAGGATGCATCTCTACATCAAGATCATTTACTCCATTACACTTTTCACAAACAGTGTGGCAAGATTTTCACCAGGCACAGGCAAGTTGCTAATTTACTGCAATTAAAACGTGTTAAACTCCTTGCTGAAGATACAAGATCATTGATATTCTGCATCACGTCTGAGTAGTGAGTTGCAGCCGAATGGCAAACGGTGCTTACTCCCTTGGCCAGACATGGATGTCTCTGCATCCTCAAAGGAGCAATTCAGTCTTCACCTGCAAGGGCATAGGCTCTGTCATCGCAAGGGGTGAGGGCTATTGATGCCCCCACCCATCCAGCATTGTTCTGCCTTGTTATGGGATGCCTTTTCTTGTCATAACTGAAAGGGTGTAAATGAGTAAGATACACTTTGGTAGCAAAATAGTCTGTGTTGGGCTTTTTTTATTCATTCATGGGGTGAGGGCATCACTGGCTAGGCCGGCATCTACTGCCCATTCCTAACGTGTTACATACAAAGGAGGAGAAGTCAGAGTATGAGCCGTGGTGGGAAGTGAATGTGGTGGCAAGGACAGGTTATTGACCTTCTTTCAGCATGGCAGGCCTTTCCTCTGGCCATACGCTACACACTGTAGTGGTGGAAACAGCAATGAATTTGTCCAGTGTGCTAACATACAGAGGGGAAGCCCGCGCAGCTTTGCAATGAGCAGCCCTCCAAAAAACTCAACACAACTCTGACTTAGCCAAAATATTATAAGGCTGTATTTACATTTTTACTTTGGCTAATTGTGAGTTGCACTGAGTTTTTTGGAGAAATTTCCATCATAAGGCCTAATGTGCTTTATCGCGATACATTACCAAACATCATCACCTGCAAGTTCCCCTCCAAGTTGCTCACCATCCAGACTGGAAATATATTGCAGTTCCTCCAGTGTCGCTGGATCAAAATCCTGGAATTCCCTCACTAAGGGCATTATGGGTCAGGTTACAGCAGGTGAATTGCAGAGGTTCAAGAAGGCAGCTCACCACCACCTTCTCAAGGGTAACTAGGGATGGGCAATAAATGCTGACCGGCCAGCAGTGCTCATGTCCTAAGAGTAAACAACAAAACCTCATCTCATTAATTACCTGCCATTCTCACAGGGCATCTCTCACATCTGATTTACACACCATCTTACACATGCCATTCCTTGAACAACTCATTACGCAGCAGTTGTCTGCAGAAAGACTGGCATTCCTAGAGTATGCACCATCTCTAAAAGGCTGCTGTATTATCAATGAGCTCTGGCATTCTAAAGTTGCCCTACTAGTGGGCAGAATTGTAATATGGCAGGGAAGGATAAGGTGGCACTGTGATTGTTCCATGTAGATTTGGAGGTCCTATGGACAAAGGGATACAGAGGAGAGGCGGCCTCTTCTCTGAGGACTGGCAGAAGAAACATTACCACCAAATGCTGTCAGCCATGTCCAGTGCCATGCCCAGGGTGCGGGGGAACAGATAATACTGCCCTAGGCAATAGTCCTCAGGAATGAAGGCATGTCAAAAGTCATTCCACGTGTTCCCTCCTCTCAAGGAGATAGAGAGTGGTGTCTCCTCCCAACAGTCTGAAGGACCCAGTGTCAGAGAGTAACCTGCTGAGGCTTAGTCCCAGGGTACCAGCCACACTCATCCCCAACCATTACTCCTCCCATCTCCCATTAGTTTCTGAGGACGGACCCAACACTGTCAATGGACCACCCCCTTGACTGACATGACCGGACAGCCTGCACAAGACGTGCCCAGACTCCTGACCAATGCTAAATATCTCCCTGACCTCATTATTTAATCCCCTCTGGCTGGCCACTGTGGCAAACTGGCCATGACCCTGGACAGCAGAGGCATAGATACCATGACTGTTGAAACGCCAAGTGGACACTTGACCGTGGCCAATGCCTTTGACTGGCATGGAAGGTTGCCTTTGACATGTTGTGCCAGGATCCTCTGGCTGACAGGTGCCTCTTTGGATGTAGTGAGCGCAAGTCCTCTTGGAGTTAGAGACGTGGCTGCTTGCTTGCTGAATGTGGAGTGTGTTTGCCGTGTAAGCTGCTGGCACATGGAGCAGTTGAGCAATTGACATATCACACTGCCATTCTACAAGATGTGTGTCTCCTAGACTGAGGACTGCTGACCCAGATCGTAAGCTGACCGTTTTTGTGACTGCACTAATTGAAAGGCAAGGCAAGACATGGAAAGGGCGAGAATGCAGGTCAGCACTAGATGGGTGAGATTAGCGAAAGCAGCCCTGAGATACAGCTGAGTCCAGTCTGCAAGCTGGGTGCCTGTTTGCAAATTGTTCCTGCTAAAGCTTTTCACTGTTAGTTGCTGGTACGCTCTGCAAAGCAAGTGTGTGCTTCCAAAGCTCTGTCAGAGAAATGCCAGATGGTTGTTTGGGATTAGCAGACACTTGATGTCAAATCCCCAGAAAAGGGGCCTATGCCTGGCTTTTGGTTTGATTATAGGCAACATTGGAGTACGTGGCAACTGAATCTGCCAGGTACACAGTCTGGATTTCTTGTTGAATTTTCCTGATACAAGCTTGTTTGGAGAATTGAATATAGTGGGAGGCTGCTGAGGTGAGTTGTGTTTTTAACAAGGCATTTAACTGGCTGCCTGTAAAAAGCATGAAAGATGGAGTGAGTTGCCTCTGGCACTGAGATGGACCTCACTATATTTGTTGTCCAATTCTGCCAAACATCTTGCCATAGACCACATCACAGCCCTGTAAGATTATACTCACCAGTTCCGGCAACATCTATGGGTAGTAACTCAAGTTAATGTTTCAAGTCAAGTTTAATGCTACAGAAGAAGAGTCTTATTTAACTCAAACTGTTAACACTGTTTCTCTCTCTTGATGCTACCAGATCAGCAGAAATTTTCCAGCTCATTTGTTTTATGTCCTACTACAAATTATCAACCTAGCTTGGACAGTGATTACAAATACTTCCCACCTCACAGTCTCCATTCCTGATGTTATTCAATAGCCCAAATTGGATGATAGCAAGCCAAGAGCCCATTTTACATCTCTGCAATTTCACTGATGTATTGGATGTCACAAGTAGCATGTTCTTTGCTGATGCAATGTTAAACCAAAATCCCATCTGACTGCTCTGGTGAAAGAAAGAAATTCATGATTCTTTTTCAGGGAGTTGCCCAAATGGTCTCAGCATTGTTCCTTCCTCAGCTAATGTGTTGGAGCTGCATCCATGGATTGCATGAGTAGCAGACATAACCCTGCATTGGTTGACTCCTCTTGGACTCTGCCCCCTATGACCTATAGCTAGTGCTGGTTTACTTGTGTTAAGTAATAATTGTTAAGTACAGAAGCTTGGTCTATGCTCTCTGTCAACCTGGGTTTGAAAATCAGATAAACTGGGGATTTTTTCATGTTTCTGTCATATCTTTAACTTTTGTGATGATTTTGGAAATAGTTGGGTAGTACTTGGCTTCCAACAAGGCATAACAATACCCAAAAGTAACTAAGTATGGAGCTGGAGGAGCTCAGCGGGCCAGGCAGCATCAGAGGAACAGGAAAGCTGACGTTTCAGGTCAGGACCCTTCTTTGCTGCTCCTCTGATGCTGCCTGGCCTGCTGTGTTCCTCCAGCTCCATACTATTATCTCTGACTCCAGCATCTGCAGTACTTGCTAACCCAAAAGTAACTCTTACTTTGAAGCACTGATCATCCTGAGTGTCAGAAAGGGACAATCTAAAAGCCAGTTCTCTCTTTTGGAATATTATTAAAAATTGAGTATTTGTTCAAAATCTTTATTTCAAAAGGAAATTGATCGATAGAAAGTAATTAGTCACTTTTATTAAATTCTACATTTCCCTTGCTGGGCTAATTTACTCAAGCAGCTAAAAATAGATCTTTCAGTCATTGTTCCAGTCGCTTTTTACTACAGTTTGTATTTGAATTTGTTCTGCAGGATGCAATGGAAAACTGTACCAGAACAGTAGGCTGTCTTTAAAGGGATAGTTCAGTTGCGGTTGAGGTACCTTTGCCATAAGGAGGAAGGAAAGGGCAATGAAAGCCAGGGCTTCATGCATAATGACAGTGATTTAGCCTCAGATAAAGCAGAGAAGCATTGTGTAAGACAGCGGTTGATAATGCAAGTGAGAACCAGGCTGATTAGGGCCCAGCTCTTCCCCCCCACCCACTGCATCCCAAAACCAGTCCAACCTGTCTCTGCCTCCCTAACCAGTTCTTCCTCTCACCCATCCCTTCCTCCCACCCCAAGCCGCACCCCCAGCTACCTACTAACCTCATCCAACCTCCTTGACCTGTCCGTCTTCCCTGGACTGACCTATTCCCTCCCTACCTCCCCACCTACACTCTCTCCACCTATCTTCTTTACTCTCCATCTTCGGTCCACCTCCCCCTCTCTCCCTATTTATTCCAGTTCCCTCTCCCCATCCCCCTCTCTGATGAAGGGTCTAGGCCCGAAACGTCAGCTTTTGTGCTCCTGAGATGCTGCTTGGCCTGCTGTGTTCATCCAGCCTCACATTTTATTATCTTGGAATTCTCCAGCATCTGCAGTTCCCATTATCTCTGACTAGGGGAAGCTCTGATGGAAAATGTGAAAAGAGATGCAAAGAGAGAATGCCTGCCTATAAAGAGTAAAACATTGGTAACAAGATGGGTGGGAACATTTAGGGAAATAAAAACTGGTTTTAAACATGGGAATGAATTTTAGCTTGGGGCATATTCATCACCTAGACCCGCCCAACTTTACATCTAGCTACCTCGCAGCAATAATAGGTAACAAGGTCTGGATGAGCACAGCAGGCCAAGCAGCATCAGACGAGCAGGTAAGCTGACGTTTTGGGTCAAGACTTTCTGAAGAAGGGTCTAGACCTGAAACGTCAGCTTTCCTGCTCCTCTGATGCTGCTTGGCCTGCTGTGTGTGTCCATCCAGCTCCATGACTTGTTATCTCAGATTCTCCAGCATCAGCAGTTCCTACTATGTCTCGCAGCAATAATAGGCTGGTTGAGCCTGAATGAGATTTGAATGGGATTCCGTCTCTCAGGGACAGGGAGTGACAGAGTTGTCTGCCAATCTCACTGTCTGGCTGCTCTGTAGCCTCAGCAGCACCAGAAGAAACTAATGGTCAGCGCTGAGACCACAAGCAGTCACAAGAAGGAAGAACACAGATGCCAGACTTAAAGGTGAGTCTGGACATTTTAACTGGGGAATGAGCAGAGAAATCATTGAGGCGAGGAGAGACAGAGAGAGTCAGATTTTAGAGGGTGTAGTTAGGGAGCAGGGGTATTTCTCCCAGTGGGCAGAGTGAACACTCCCCCAAAAAAAATACAGTGGGTGGAGGGGAAGAGCTGGGCTGGTTGTGTGGTGCAGTGGGGGGAGGGGACGAACTAGGCTGGTTTTGGGATGCGGTGGGGGAAGGGGAGATTTTGAAGCTGGTGAAAACCAGCCCAGCTTGTCTCTGCTTCCCTAACCTGTTCTTCCTCTCACCCATCCCCTCCTCCCACCTCAATCCGCACCTCCATCTCCTACCTACTAACCTCATTCCATCTCCTTGACCTGTCCGTCTTCCCTGGACTGACCTATCCCCTCCCTACCTCCCCACCTATACTCTCCTCTCCACCTATCTTCTTTTCTCTCCATCTTCGGTCCGCCTCCCCCTCTCTCCCTATTTATTCCAGAACCCTCACCCCATCCCCCTCTCTGATGAAGGGTCTAGGCCCGAAACGTCAGCTTTTGTGCTCCTGAGATGCTGCTTGGCCTGCTGTGTTCATCCAGCCTCACATTTTATTATCTTGGATTCTCCAGCATCTGCAGTTCCCATTATCACTGATACTCCTTTTCCTTCCTTGCTTTGCCCATGAACTTCACTTCTTTCTGCCTTCCCCAAAATTAGGTCCTTAAGTGACCACTTTCAGGTGTCAACAGTCCTCACCTATTCCCACATAATATAAGGTCAGGTCGGAGTGAGCCTGTCACCCACAATATTTTATCCTCCCCCCACCCCCCTCAACTCACAATGAGGAGGAGAAATGGTAAAACTCATCCCTGTGGACATGGGTAGCATGACATGGCTGAGCTACTAATACAGTGGTTTTTATTTATCTTCAGCAAAATTGATTAAAGAAGGGGAAGTTGAGACTGTGGTTAAGAGAAATATTGATAAAGAGGAGATACTAGAAAGATTGGCTGAAGTGTTAAATCACCAACACCCGAAGAGCCACAGCTGAGGATACAAGTGGGTAGAAGTTGAGGAAGTATTCATCATAATCTGCATAATCTTCCAATCCTCCTTGGACACAGGGAAGGTACCAGAGGACTAGAAAATTAGTATAGTTACCATAGTTCACAAAAGAATGCAAGGACATGCTCTCCAACTACAGGCAGGTCAGTTTTGCCAAGGTAATGAAAAAGCTTGTCAAACATGGACAAATTAAGGGAAACCAGCATGGATTTGCGATGGAACCAACACGGACATAGATGATGAATGATCATAATTAATAGTGAATAGGTTACAGAAAAGAAAAGTTTTGAATTGAGTTGGAGTATGAAGGATGATGAAGGGTTGAATACCAGCCACATTGTACACATTAGTGATGGCAGTCTTTAAATAGGAGTTTCAGCATGACAAGAGCAAGCTTGGGACAGAGTTGGAAGTTGTCATGGAGATGGAAGTAAGTGATGTTGGATAAGGTGGAAACACTGTGCTGAAGAGGGTGCCAATGTTTTACACAGCCTGCTTTAACCAGAGTGAGTAGCCAAGATGACTCATTCAGTGATGTTAGGGGACATTTTCTGATCAATGCGAAACATCGCAAACAGAAATAGTTGGGTACATGAGAAAAGATTCTTCTTCCCATGAGATTAACAGCTTCCTTTCATTACTCTTTAGAAAGAATTTCTGAGATCTTCTGCTTCCCCTCTCCTGGCAACTTTCATTTCAACCTATAACTTATTCTCCTTTTCTTTAATGACCATTCCCAAAGGGATCAAAATGTTCTCCTCCGAAATACAAATTAATGATTTCTCAACCAAAAATTCTTACCAACCTAAAGCATAATTCAGGCTCCTTGTACCATCTGCTGTTACTTAAATTTATTTCCAACTACCATTTTCCATTTGGTACGTACTGTTTAGAATTTTGTTTGTTTTTGTGAGCCATTGCAGCTTCCAAAATCCTCTTTCAGAATTTGCTAAAAACTTGCCTGATGGAGGTTTTGAACCTTTTGGTGGTGAGTTATGTTATCTATTAATGAGGCCAAACAGAATACAATTTCTGAAGAAGGGACTAGGCCTGAAACGTCAGCTTTCCTGCTCCTCTGATGCCGCTTGGCCTGCTGTGTTCATCCAGCTCTACACCTTGTTATCTCAGAATACTACCTACGATGTGGCAACTAGCACTGCACTTCAGGGCGATTCTTAACTCCCAGGTGCAAAGTGTCTGGGATGGTGAGAATATCAGCTCAGGAGCTACAATGGAAGACTCAATACATTTTAAGTATTAGGCCCCATCACTATTCCTGTAGACAGGTTCCACATAAAACAGATGTCCAGCCGCAGTTCACTACATGCAGAAGCTAGGCTAGCTGTTACCTGATTCCTTGTGTTCAGGGGATCAGGGCCATCTCATACTATGGCAACTTGAGACTCGATTTGTGAGGAGTTAAGATCAGAATGTCTGAGATATATTTTAAACTGGCAAGGCCTCCCACTGAATGTCTTAACATTTACACTTCTGCCTGATTCAGTTAAAATACAGAAACTTAGAATACAGAAGCAGGAATAGGCCTTTTAGCCCTCCGAGTCTTCTCTGCTGATTGCAGGGGATCATCCATCTTAGTACCTTATTACTGCTTTCTCCCCATACCTTTTGATCCCTTTAGCTCTAGAAACTACTTGAAAACCAATACAAACAAAAGTCATTAAATTGGCCACAAGGTAGGAAATGTGTGGCTAGTGCACTGTATGGTGCTTTTGCTCCTCCTCTTCTCAACTTCATATAGAATTAGGGCTTGTGTTCCCCCTAATGAAAGCAACTAGCTATCCAGCCTGGTGAATTTCTGATCTAGAACATAGAACATAGAACATAGAACAGTACAGCACAGAACAGGCCCTTCAGCCCACAATGTTGTGCCGACCATTGATCCTCATGGATGCACCCTCAAATTTCTGTGACCATATGCATGTCCAGCAGTCTCTTAAATGACCCCAATGACCTTGCTTCCACAACTGCTGCTGGCAACGCATTCCATGCTCTCACAACTCTCTGCGTAAAGAACCTGCCTCTGACATCCCCTCTATACTTTCCACCAACCAGCTTAAAACTATGACCCCTCGTGCTAGCCATTTCTGCCCTGGGAAATAGTCTCTGGCTATCGACTCTATCTATGCCTCTCATTATCTTGTATACCTCAATTAGGTCCCCTCTCCTCCTCCTTTTCTCCAATGATCTGTGAAGAGAGTCAGAAAATGTCTAGGTCATTGATTCAAAATCAATTGAGCCATCAAGATTATGAAGTCATAAAGAGAGCGCAAGATTGTGAAGATAGGATTCTAAGATGACAAAATGAGACTTGAACTAAATGTCACGTTCTTGACTCCATGCTTAAAACAAAGGAAATAATTTGGGCCCAGTACAGAAATTTCCTTTCGGTTGCTTTAGCTTTATAGTAATGTAGAATTCTCAAAAAGAAAGTGCAATCACTTATGCTCTAACTTACTCAAGCATGAAGCAGGTGTAATTTTGTATTTGATTCCTTCTTCACAGCCTAAAGCTCAGTATGAAAGGAAGCAAATGCTTTTTACTAAAATCTGCAAAAAACTTTTCTTTCCATGTTTAGCACTTTATTGTTTCACTAAAACAGTTGTTTTTTTTTAAATGACAGAATCCTTTTTCTTGGTAAACACTACACAGCAAATTCCTAGCCTAGAATTTGTGGTCGAAATGACAAATTTAGTTGGATAGGCACCGGTCAACCAGGTGTCTTTGCTCACCATATTCCAACCTTGTCAGCAATGTGGAGCCCTCCTAATGAGCAAATAAGTAAAAGATTTTGTCTAAAAAAAAGCTTTCACCTCCCATTGGAGACATTGCAATTACAGAACGCACATCGATCCATCATCTTACTGCAATGACCTTTGGGAACCCTTACAAAAAGGACTCTGGAAGACTGAACTGAAGGGAGAAAGCAGGATATCAGTGCAGGTGATAATGTTGAAGCATTTTCAACAATCGTCAGCCAGAACTGTTAAGTGGTTTACAAATCTCAGGCTCTTCCAGATGTTCTGGCATTGCAGATAAAAATCTTCAACCAATTCAATTCGCTCCGCATGATGTCATGAACGACTGAAAGCACAGGATATTGCAAACACAATGGGTCTCACAAACATTTTGATTATTGTCCTGAAGACCTGTGCTTTAGGACATGCTCCACCCCTATCCAGCTGTTTCGATACAGTTACAGCATTGCCACCCACCCAACAATGTGAAAATTCCCCAGGTATCTCCTGTATATAAAAGCAGGTCAAATCCAACCAGGTAAATTACTGCTCCATTAGTCTACTCTCAGGTTATCAGTAAAGTGATGGAAAGTGTCATCAACATTGCTACCAAGCAGCACCTGCTCAGCAATAACCAGCTCAGCGACACCCAGTTTGAGTTCTGCCAGGGCCACTCGGCTCCTGACCTAATTACAGCTTTGGTTCAAACATGGACAAAGAGCTGAACTCCAGAGGTGAGATGAGTGTGACAGCCCCTGACATCAATGCTATATTCGACTGAACGTGGCTTTACGTATCTTTTGCAAAACCAGAGTTAATGGTAATCTGGGGGAACACTGTTAGATTTGAGACATGCCTGGCACAAAGGAAGATGGGTTTGGATGTTAGAGTTTAGTCATCTCAGCTTCAGGACATCTCTGCAGGAGTTCCTCAAGCATCTTAGGCCCAATGGTCTTCAGCTGCTTCATCAATAACCTTCCCTCCACCATAAGCTCAGAAATGGAGATGTTCACTGATGATTGTACAATGTTCAGCAATGCAGCAATATCTGGTCCAATCTAGGCTCGGACTATCAAGTGGCACGTAATATTTATGCTGTACAAGTACTAAGCAAAAGCCATCTCCAGTAAGAGACAATCAATCAAGCCTTGACATTAGCCTCACGGAAATCAACATCTTAGGGACTACCATTTACCAGAAGTTAATAAATACTGTGGCTACAACACCAAGTCAGAGGCCAGGAATTCTGCATCATACAACTCACCTTCTGACTCCCCAATGCCTATTTCACTATTTACAAGGCACGGGATGTGGAGGTACTGGTGACCTGATGAGAAGTAATGCTCTGAAAGTTTTTGATTTCAAATAACGATTCAAATAAGTTCAAATAATAGGCAGCACGGTGGCTCAGTGGTTAGCACTGCCACCTCACAGCATCAGGAACCAAGTTCAATTCCAGCCTCAGGCAACTGTCTGTATGGAGTTTGCACATTCTCTCCGTGTCTGCATGGGTTTCCTCCGGGTGCTCCGGCTTCCTCCCACAGTCCAAAAAATGTGCAGGCTAGGTGGATTGGCCATGCTACATTGCCCGTAGTGTTCAGAGTTGTGTGGGTTATAGGGGTATGGGTCTGGGTGGGATTCTCCAAAGGGCGGTGTGGACTTGTTAGGCCAAAGGGCCTGCTTCCATACTGTAGGGAATCTAATTGAAAAAAAAGTAAACTTATAACCTGGTGTTGTGTGAGTTCTGATTTTTTAAAAGGCACAAGTAAGGATCATATTGGAATAGAGACAGTAGGAACTGCCAAAGCTGGAGAGCATTTTCTTCATTTTCTGAGGAAGTGTCTAGACTCAAAACATCAGCTTTCCTGCTCCTCTGATGCTGCTTTGCCTGCTGTGTTCATCCAGTTCTACACCTTGTTATATTGTATTGGAATACTCCGTTTTGCCTGAATGGGTGCAGCTCCAACAACACTCAAGAAGCTTGACACCACCCAGGACAAAGCAGCCTGCTGGAATGGTGCCACATCCTCAAATATTCATTCCTTCCACCATTGATGTTGAGAGGCAGTAGTGTGTACTTTCCACAAGATGTACAGTAGCTCTGTGGACTGCACCTGCCAAACCCAGAACCACTACCATCTAGAAGGACGAGGGCAGTAGGCACATGGGAACACCACCACCTGCAAGTTCCTCTGCAAGTGACTCACCATCTTGACTTGGAAATATATCGCGGTTTCTTAAGTGTCATTAGGTCAAAATCATGGAATTCCCTCCTTAGCCGCATTGTGGATCTATTTACAGCACAATGGTCAAGAAGGGAGATCACCACCTCCTTCTCAAGGGCATTTAGGGATTGATAATAAATGCTGACTCACCCAGAGAAGCCCCACACCCCTGAAGGAATAAAAAATCCAGTCTGAGTTCTAGGGGGGTCTTTCAAGAACGTAAAGGCAAGAATTTTCCAGATACTTTCCATGCTGGACAACTCCAAGCCTCTCCCGAACATTGCTTTGACATTTGGAGATTTGGCAGCAGATGAGCTTGAGTGCTAGGTGGAAGAACCACCCATCATACCTGGCTGGCAACTGGACTTAGATACAAGATCCATTCTTAAACAGCTGGAATGCTTGGAAAATGAGCCTTCAGCTTATCTTTCCTGCTATCAAAAACCGTCTTTCCAGACTGATTATGCAAGTGGATCAGGGCCGGTTTCCAAAAGCAGCAGGACTTGCTGAATTTTAAAACATGTCACAGAACAGGGATGGAGTGAAATCTTGACAGCACCAGATGGGATACATCATCAATTTGTGCAAACTGTGCAGAGTAAATATTTGAAAAGCAGGGTGATCTGAATTGATCAGTACTTGGCTGATTATGAATTTAAAAATCCCACAGGACATGACTTCCACAAATTTTAACCTGATGAAAAAAGAATATTATTCCTGGATGTGAGTTTGCTCGCTGAGCTCGAAGGTTTGTTTTCGGACGTTTCATCACCAGTCTAGGTAACATCATCAGTGAGACTCCGGTGAAGTGCTGGTGTTATGTCCCACTTTCCATTCATGTGTTTAGGTTTCCTTGGGTTGGTGATGTCATTTCCTGTGTTGATGTCATTTCCTGCATTGGTGATGTCACTTCCTGTTCTTTTTCTCAGATGGTGGTAGATGGGCTCCAAATCAATGTGTTTGTTGATGGAGTTCCGGTTGGAATGCCATACTTCTAGGAATTCTCGTGCGTGTCTCTGTTCGGCTTGTCCTAGGATGGATGTGTTGTCTCAATCAAAGTGGTGTCCTTCCTCATTTGTATGTAAGGATATTAGTGAGGACACCACATTGAGGACAACACATCCATCCTAGGACAAGCCAAACAGAGACACGCACGAGAATTCCTAGAGGCATAGCATTCCAACCGGAACTCCATCAACAAACACTCTCATTTGGTGCCCATCTACCACCCTCTGAGAAAAAGAACAGGAAATGTCATCACCAACGCAGGAAATGACATCAACACAGAAAATGACATCACCAATCCAAGGAAACCTAACCAGATAAATAGAAAGCGGGACATGACACCAGCACTTCATCGGAGGCTCACTGATGATGTTACCTAGAATGGTGACGAAACATCTGAAAACGAACCTTCCAGCTCAGCGAGCAAACTTACATCCAGAACCTCAACCTGAGCTACAAATCTTCTTAAAACTTGCTAATATTATTCCTATAATTTCTCCAAATTGATTCATAAATGTATCCATACAAGTGGAATTAATGAATAAGGGTAAACAGGTGTACCCATTGCAGGGAGAAAAAGTGAAAAATTCATTTATTGCCCATTCCCAATTGCCCTTGAGAAGGTAGTGGATGAAATATTCACTCCTGAACCACTGCATTCATCCAGCACAGAAACAGCCTCAGTGTTGTTAGGAAAGAAGCTCCAAGTTTTGATCCAGCAGCAGTGCCTGATGATAGAGCTCCAAGTCAGGGCAATGTGTGGCTGGAACAGTGTTCCCAAACAGCATGCAACACATTGACTTGCAGTTCCAGAAGCTGCGGTTCCAGACTTCAGAGCTCCACACAACAGAAAAATATTAGGAGGCATTTGGGCTTAAAGCAGAATTGGTAATTGTGAAATCTCCATGTATCTACAGCCCTGAATTAGGTTGTCAAAAGGGCTTATCAAGTTGCTGCAGTGCATCTTATAAATGGTGTAAACTGTTACCATTGTACGAATGGAGGAGGGCAGGATGGTGCAGTGATTGTAAGGGGGTCTGCCAGGTGCATCTCATAGAATATGAGCTCCCTGATTAGGGCTGCTGGTCTGGCCCAATCAGGGAGACCTGGCTGACAGATAAGAACGATAGTGCCTGATATTGTCTTCACATTGAGAGCTGGCTCTAAGAGAACTGGATCAGTATTAAAGACTTTCCAAGTGTAAATAAAGGGTGATTTGGAGCTGGGATAGAAGCCTTTGCAGAGTTATTTCAGTTGGGATGGAGTTTCTCCAAGATATTTCAAGTCATAGAACCTTTATTACAGCTGAGACAGTTCTACAATAATACATCAAAACATCCTGAAGAAATAAATTGATCACTCACAAATGAGTAAGAACAACTCTAATTCATGGGGTGTGTTCAATGTATAATTAAACCTCTAAATCACTGGAATATAGGTCAGTAGCAAAACACTCAGACTGAAGCTGTTTAGCTATTGCTTTGGCAGTCTTTCAGTATCTTATACTTGTGTGAATTGAAAATGCTTTCACACAGGGTCAGTTAATTGAGGTCAGCAAGGCAGCATTAGAAAGGAAGTGGGAGCGA
The DNA here is from genome assembly GCF_030684315.1 of Stegostoma tigrinum. Classification (NCBI taxonomy): domain Eukaryota; kingdom Metazoa; phylum Chordata; class Chondrichthyes; order Orectolobiformes; family Stegostomatidae; genus Stegostoma; species Stegostoma tigrinum. The sequence goes on from NC_081363.1 coordinate 28,957,611, forward strand.
ATAAAGAAGCTTTGTGCTCAAGAACAAAATCAGTCTCTGACCTTTAGAGAAATAAAAAAAGAAATCCATTTGGAAAGACTGGGATGAATTTTTGAACAATTTCATGGCTAGGCAGATACAAGTCAAGTTAAAATTCTCTGTTAAACCAAATTTCCCTCTGAAAAGGAAGAGCCATGGTCCAGCACTCCTGGAGGCAGAGTGTAGACAGTCACAGTGACAGAGAATGGCTGACAGGCTGGTTATCCTTGGTTTACTAAGACTTCTTACCAGTTGTTATAGACACTTTGTTAGATGCTTTAGCTCTCACCCAGAACGTCTATACCACCCATTCTCTAATGTCTCCTCATACCTCTACGTACCTTCATAGCCCCACCATGCCACAATCCACCAGTGGCAGAGCTCAGAAAGCAAGGGATGAAATAAAATAACTGAACAGGCTAATATTCATACACACTGGATAGTGAAGTTACTTGCCTCTTCATAAGATCATTCAAAGCTTTACATTTTCTCAAATATCTGAACCTTTATAAAAACAAGAAAACTTCATTTCAGGCCTAGGTCCAAGGCAGTTAATTCTTCATAGTCCCTTAAGCTGGCAAAATGTGAACTCAGAAGCCCCTGGTAACTCATAACAACAACACTGTAGAATTAGGGGAAATGTCAGCATTCACCTTTATTATTTAGGATCTTGTGACAAAGTGGTATTGTCCTTGTCTCTAAACCTGAGGGGCTTAGGGGTAGCATTCTGGAATAATTGTATACAGGGGATAAAGTTTAGTTGACCCTTTCTCTGCACATACCTCCAGACTTTGATGCCTGCAACTAAGGCTTAGACCCTAAAGGAGCATTGGAACTCTGTGAACAGATGGTGACCCTGGGGTTACCCCATACCGGGCCTTGTAACTGAGAGAGTAGAGCCAGCTCCAGCACAAAAAGGTGTCTTCATCAAGAAGATCCCATTTCACTTATGATAACACAAAATAAGCCTTCTGTTTCTCAATGCTCAAATTAAACATTTTGTCTTGCAAGTAACTGGTCAAAGCTGGCCTGAAACTGAAAGTTTCCACAAAATATATTTGCATGAAAAGCTGAAAGCAAGAAATTCCCATATCAAATAGGATTTTAAAATTTCAGGCTGCTGCATCTGTTCTGCAGGGCAATGAATGATGAAAGAATGAGCAATGTTGTGTAAGACGATGGACAGTTTTATTTGTAACTATTTGGAAACTAAGACATGGTTGAAGTACAGGCAGCTGCTCCTTCCTTAAAAATGAATTTAAAATGAAGATAGTTATTCCATAGACAATCTGTGTTCGATTCCAGCAGCAGTCAGTAGCTTGCATGTATCAGCAGTACACAAGTTGAGAAGAACTGTTTGTCATTGATTAACTGATAATGCATTAAAGCTTCAATTGAATCTCCTTTTCATTTCTGTCCAGAGGAAATTGTCTCAACTGTAGTAAGATCATGCCTGGATGGATTGTTGATCAAAGGTAGCCCCTACCCGTGACTGTGAACACCAAGAAGCTTGGCATGAAAAGGAGGATTAGTGGCAGCAGTGTCCTCCAACCATCTTGAACCTATTAATAATAATAAAATAACCTTCAAGCTTTCAGGAAATTAGATCCTCTTGGACAGCTCAGATTGGGTATTGATCTACATATCTTTCCTTTTTGAAACTGGGGTTCTTTTTTTGTAAACCTACATACTTTGTAAGTAAATGCCCATTCCTTACACTTTCCCTTTCAATTTGTGCCCATACGCACATGCATGCATAAAAGTGGACTCAGTTAACCACTGGCGTACGTCACTTTCAAATATTTTTCAATCTGAATATTTGTTAGACAAGACATCCCTGCACAAACCCATGTTGACTCTTCTTAATAAATCTGTTCTTTTCCAAATGCGAGTAAATCCTGTCCCTAAGAATCTTCTCCAAATATTTCCCAACCACAGATATAAGGTTCGCTGGTCTGTAATTTACTGAATTATCCCTGTTGACCTTCTTAAACAAAGGAACAACATTAGTTATTCTCCAGTCTTCTGGGACTTTGTCTGTTGCCAAAGAGAATATAAAGGATTCTGTCAAAGCCCCGGCAATCTCCTCCGTGGTCTCCTTCATTATCATGGTTAAGATCCCATGAGGCTCTGGGGAATTATCTACCCTAATGCTTTTCAGGACATCCAACATTTCTTCCTTCTTAATGTCAATACTATCAACATACCATCATCCAACATACCTCTCTCAACTTACCATCATCCATGTGCTTCTCCTCGGTGAACACCAATGCAAAGTACTCATGAGGACCTCACCCATTTCTGTAGCTCCATCATAAATTCTTTCCTTTGTCCTTGAGTACCCTTTCCATAGTGCCTTTGACGGTCTGCTATCCGGGATAAAAGTAAATTGTACCAGATTCCTTCAATAACAATAAAAAAACTCATTTATTTCAATATTCTTAACTTCAATGAAAGCAGTGAATGAACTAGAAACAGAAGCAGTCAAATTGACATAATGTGATTGTAAGGAAGAAAAAGTGTGAGAATTCCAGCTCTACATCACCAGCCCTAACTCTGCAAAACTAGATGATTCACAATCATTTTCCATTCTTTGATGGATGCTTCGATGTCTGCCCAGTGATGATCGCTGTGCAGTTTACTGCTTGCTTGGTCAGACTGAGACTCTCTGGTCTTTGAATTTTAGAATTATTTATTTCAGTATTTCTGAACATACTTTTTTCTGCACTTTCAACAGATTATTGGAGAAAGCAACTACACAGGCGAAGGGGAGAGAGGAAGGAATGTTGCAGTTAACATCTCCTTGCATCATTCTCTATCTAATGTCCCTAATGTCCTTTAGTGAAGGAAATCTACTGTGTACCTGGTTTGGCCTACATGTGACTCCAGACCCACAGCAAGGTGGCTGACTCTGAACTGCCCTCTGGGCAAATAGAGATAGGCTGTTTATGCTGCCAAGCCAGTGATGCCGTCATCCTGTTAATGAATAAAGAAAAAAAGGTTTCACTTCCCTCACAGGGTCTATGCTAAATTGCAACCTGACCAGAACCTTGTTACTGTGCTGAGCTCTCCTAAACCTGTCTCAAATTGTGCCACTTTCTCTGGATTCAACATACCCAAAAAGGAATTTTAGACTGAATCATACATTTTCTGGAAAAATCCAAGTTATTGGTTGCCGAGGAAGGTTTGTCGACTGAGTCAGTATGGGTGGAAGTTAGGAACAGCAAAGGAACAGTCACCTCACTGGGGGTTTTCTACAGACCCCCGAATAGCAGTAGGGAGATCGAAGAACTCATTGGCCGGCAGATTGTTGAAAAGTGCAAACGTAGCAGGGTTGTTGTTATGGGTGACTTCAACTTTCCCAATATAGATTGGAACCTCCTTAGTGTGGATGGTTTGGATGGAGCCGTTTTTGTCAGGTGTGTTCAGGAGGGTTTCCTTACTCAGTATGTGGACAGGCCGACGAGGGGGGAGGCCGTTTTGGATTTGGTGCTCGGCAATGAGCCAGAACAGGTGTCAGATCGTGTGGTGGGAGAACACTTTGGCGACAGTGACCACAACAGCCTCACATTTACCACAGCCATGGAAAGGGAAAGGAGCAGTTACCAAGGGAAGATATTTATCTGGGGTAAAGAAAACTATGACGCTATCAGACAGGAGTTGGGAAGTACAGATTGGGAGCAATTGTTCCACAGAAAGGGCACAGCAAACATGTGGAGGCTGTTTAAGGAGCAGTTGTTGTGAGTGATGTATAAATTTGTTCCTCTGAGACAGGTAAGAAGGGGTAAAATTAAGGAGCCTTGGATGACGGGTACAGAGGTGCTTCTTGTCAAAAAGATAAAGGCAGCGTACGTAAGGTGGAGGAAGCAAGGATCTAGCACAGCTTTAGAGGATTACAGGTTTGTTTGGAAGGAGCTCAAAAGTGGACTGAGGAGGGCCAGGAGGGGGCACGAGAAAGGCTTGGCAGGGAGAACCTGAAGGCATTTTACTCATACGTGAGGAATAAGAGAATGATCAGGGAGAAGGTAGGGCCGATCAGGAATAGCATAGGGAACTTGTGCATGGAGTCTGAGCAGATAGGGGAAGCCCTAAATGAGTTTTTTGCTTCAGTTTTCACTAAGGAAAGGGACCTTGTTGTGAATGAGAACTTTGAGGAGCAGGAAAACAGGCTTGAACAGATCAAGATCGAGGAAGTTGATGTGCTTGAAATTTTGGCAAACGTTAAGATTGATAAGTCCCCAGGGCCAGACCAGATTTATCCTAGGTTGCTCTGGGAAGCGAGAAAGGAGGTTGCTAAGCCACTGGCGAAGATCTTTGCTTCCTCACTCTCCACTGGAGTCGTATCGGAAGATTGGAGGGAGGCAAATGTTGTTCCTCTTTTCAAGAAAGGGAATAGGGAAATCCCTGGAAATTACAGACCAGTCAGTCTTACGTCAGTGGTCAGCAAGGTTTTGGAAAGAATTCTGAGGGATAGGGTTTATGATTATTTGGAAAAGCATGGCATGATTAAAGGGAGTCAGCATGACTTTGTGAGGGGCAGGTCATGCCTTACAAATCTTATTGAGTTCTTTGAGGAAGTCACAAGACAGGTTGACGAGGGTCGAGCAGTGGATGTGGTGTCCATGGACTTCAGCAAGGCATTTGATAAGGTTCCCCATGGCAGGCTCATTCATAAAGTCAGGAGGTATGGGATACAGGGTGATTTGGCTGTCTGGATTCAGAATTGGTTGGCTGAAAGGAGGCAGAGAGTGGTTGTAGATGGTAAGTATTCTACCTGGAGGTCAGTGCTGAGTGGTGTCCCGCAGGGCTCTGTTCTTGGGCCTCTGCTCTTTGTAGTTTTTATAAATGACTTGGAGGAGGAGGTTGAGGGGTGGGTTAGTATGTTTGCTGATGACACAAAGGTTGGAGGTGCCAGTGATAGTATCGAGGGCTATTGCAGGCTTCAGCGAGACATTGACAGAATGCAGAGCTGGGCTGAGAAATGGCAGATGGAGTTCAACCTGGATAAATGCGAAGTGATGCATTTTGGAAGGTCGAACTTAAATGCTGAATATAGGATTAAAGGCAGGATTCTCGGCAGTGTGGAGGAACAGCGGAATCTTGGTGTTCAAGTGCATAGCTCCCTCAAAGTTGCCACCCAGGTGGATAAGGTTGTTAAGAAAGCATATGGTGTTTTGGCTTTCATTAACAGGGGGATCGAGTTTAAGAGCCACGAGGTTATGCTGCAGCTGTACAAAACCCTGGTGAGACTACACTTGGAATATCGTGTCCAGTTCTGGTCGCCCTATTATAGGAAAGATGTGGAGGCTTTGGAGAGGGTGCAAAGGAGGTTTACCAGGGTGCTGCCTGGACTGGAGGGCTTGTCTTACGAGGAGAGGTTGACTGAGCTCGGACTTTTCTCTCTGGAGAGAAGGAGGAAGAGAAATGACCTGATCGAGGTGTACAAGGTAATGAGAGGCATGGATAGAGTCAATAGCCAGGGACTTTTCCCCAGGGCAGGATTGACTGCCATGAGGGGCCATAGTTTTAAGGTGTTAGGAGGAAGGTATAGAAGAGACGTCAGAGGGAGGTTCTTCACCCAGAGAGTTGTGAGCGCATGGAATAGTTTACCAGTGGTAGTCGTGGAAGCAGAGTCATTAGTGGCATTTAAGCGACTGCTGGACATGCACATGGACAGCAGTGAATTGAGGGGAATGTAGGTTAGGTTATTTTGTTTTTGGATTAGGATTATTCCACGGCACAACATCGTGGGCTGAAGGGCCTGTACTGTGCTGTACTTTTCTATGTTCTGTGTTCTATGTTATGTCAAGTTTTTGGAGGGTCTCTCATCGCAGGGGCTAGCAGATTTCTCACAGTATCTTACCTAACGTGCCTGACTAACTACCTGACTAATTACATGCCAAACATTTCATTCTGTCTTCATTTTCCCATGCACCATTCTCGGAACAACTTGCCAGCCACTGGTCATCTACAAGAAAGACAACAGTCATTTCTTTTGGCATATTTTACACCATAATTGACTTTTTTATATTGGATGTGCACTTTCAATTACATTCTCAATAAAATCTCTTTCTTGAATTCTCAATTAAGTTGCATAATTGATGTTGTCATATATGTGCTCAGCAGCACAAGCACCCGTCTGCACAGACTTTAACACTGGGCTCATTAGACCCAAGGAAACCACAGTCTATCGTCCAAAAATAGATGTGGTCTTTTAAAGTCTTATTAAAAAGTTAAATCTGTGGCTTCAAACATTTTCCTTTACCTGGAGATGGGCATTACAATTTTTGGAAGTGCCCTTCAAATGGCTGCTACTGTTTTTATATTGAAGCAGTGACCACAGCGAATGGAAAATGTTTGAAGCATAATGCACTTTGGGATATCCTGAGTCAATCTCAGTGCTTTAAACAACCAAGTCAATTTTATAATGACTGAATTAATGATAATTTTGATGCTGTATTTTAGTTTGTTTCTAGGTATACAATTTGTACTAAATAACAGATTGGGCAATGACAGTAATAGTACAACATGACTTGAAAACTAGGAAGAAATAAAACCAGGATCAAAAATTAAAGTCAACCTTGTAGATTTAATTATTCAGTAACTATTTTAATTGAGTACCTCCAGCTGAAAGATATTATAGAATGTAAGCTCTTCCTCCTTTAATGCTAAGGCATGGATTTGTATTTTTTTTACAATTAGCCAAACTAATCTCACATAACTTGAACAAACAGAGGGATGAACATTATGTTAGGTGGACTGGTGACCATCCACAATCAAAAGTTAGCACGCAGCAAGCAGATGCTGCAAAAACAAAAGCCGGTGCTGTGATTACTGTAACTCACTTGAGTGGGCTTCATCTTGGGACTTCAGCCCCCTTTTGCTTTAGCAGTACTAGCAACGCCCTGAGATTCCATAGTAGACGCTGTCGGTATTGCTGCGTGTGCTTGGAGAAGTCAGACATGGATCCTACAGTGAGGGAAGTCTGGCGTACTGGGTTGGGGAGGGTTTGGAAAGCTTAGGGTGGGGTAGGACAAAGGGTGGGGACTCACTTGGACTGTTCAGAGTGGTGGGTGGGAAGGAAGCTGGTGCTACCTAGAAATAGAATCCCCCCAATGCAGAAAGCGTATCCCTAAACATGGCACTGACACTTTTGTTTACAATCAGCCTGCTCACTCCTATCCAGCTGTTGGCTTGGATAAAGTATTATCAAGATTAGTTGAACTTCTGACAAACTCAATTGAACCTTAGTTATTTATTTACATATGTTGGGTGGGCTACTGATATTGGTGCCTACCCATCGTCCCTCTAATGGGGTAAGCTCAGGAATGAGTTGGAATGTGGTGAGCTAACCACCTGGCTGATTTTACTCGCTGAAATACATTTGGCAGTTGCACATAATATTTATCTCTTAGTTTACAGTTGCAATAAACAATAATACAGTTTCACAGAAATAAATAGACTTGTGGAGAAATATTCTGATCTCAATTGTTTTGGACTAACATGAAATATTATTTGTGATATTTTTAACAAATTTACTTTGTTCGGTTATTTCACTGGAATTTTCTTATTTTAATGCTTTAGGGAGGAATATTGAAAATAAACCGCTAAAATAAATCAACTGGTGGTGATAAAAATAGTCGGCAGACCAAATCACCACGACAGGAAGCAATGTATAAAACACAATCTGCATTTGAGACTGTCTCAGCGTTATAAACAAACAAGTCAATTTTATAGGGACTGAAACCATGATAGTTTTGCACTGTGTTTCATTTTGCCTCTTGGCATCTGGTAACCTTTCACGGAATATGATGACCTAGTTCACAGCAATGTGTGGTAAATAATGAATTGGGCAACGACAGTAATAGTACTTTAAAGCATGAAAACCAGGAAGAAATAAAACTACAATCAAAAACTAAAGTCAATCTTATTGATTTCATTATTCCACAATTATGTTAATTCAGTATCTCCACCTTAGACCACTCAGTTGAGCATGACCACAATAGCCACCCACTGACAGACACATACATATGGGCAAAGTGGACCCCACTGTCTGCAGCTCTCCACATTACACTCTGGATAACATCTCTACAGTTTCCAGCTCTGAGCAACTGTCCAAAGTACTGACATTTTTTTCTGGATATTACTTTTTAAGAGAGTTATTTTTGCTGTTGCAATTTCAAACTTTCTTCCTTTGTCTTATGGTCACTATTCGGAATGTTTAGTATATGTCTTCACACACCCCCCTCAAAGCCATCCAAATTATTCCAGAGACCTTTGCTTATTTCTGAGTGAGCTAATTTGAATTCAGTATCTTATGATTTCTTTTCCTCGTTACAAGTTAAAGTCTTCCTTCTTTTAATTCAGCTTGGCAAAATGATTTCTTGCCATCTCTATTCTTCTAACCCATGTACTACATCCATCATCTTCTGGTATCAATTCTTTGAAATAGACACAAGTATCAATTTGTTCCTCATCTCACACATGTCTTTCTCTCTGTGACCATTAACATTATGGCTAGTACTCCCTTGAATTATGCAGACTCATATCTTCAGTTTTCAAATATCTCTCCTTAATCACATTGTCTCCTTCAATGCAATGTAGTCAAATGAAAGTAATGGAAAGAACTTAATCCTAAAGCTTGTTCATCTCATACCACCTACAGCACGTGTCAAAAACAGAAATAGGATTGCTTGATGTGTTGCAATTCACGCTTCACCCGAAGTTTCATGGAGCAAAAGATTACTACTTAAAATCAAAAAAGAAACAGGGTATCTTATTCACATGCAAGTCACTGTAGCCATCTACTGTAATGTTCTGGGGACCCAGATTTGAATCCTGCCATGGCAGATGGTGGAATTTTAATTCAGTAAAAAATATGGGATTAAGAGTCTAATGATGACCACAAAATCATTGTCATTTGTCAGGAGAAACTCAAATGGTTAACTAATGTCCTTCAGGAAAGGAAACTGCCATCCTTACCTAGTCTGGCCGACATATGACTCCAGACCCACAGCAAAGTGTTTGACTCTCAACTGGGCCCATAGCCAGCGATGCCCTCATGCATGAATGAAAAAAAAAGTCAACAGCCTTCTCATTGGAATTCAGAGGTGGACCATCAGCACCTGAAATGGCTGCCCTGGTCACACAACTGGCTGGATTGCACAAATGTACCTTCTAGATGTCTGATTCAGTTGCTGTTTGACATTGAGAATGAAAGCAAGACTCTCGAGCGAGTTGCCGGCTTACCCTGAACCCTCCATCTCTTTCTGCAAATTGCTGCCTGGTAGTAAGCCTACACTTTTCCGTCAAGTGCAAAAACTATCACAGAAACCATAATTGAACACTGACCTCGGGGAAATTATAACTCATGTGTCCTGATTTTTTTTGTTAAAGCTGTCTAGTAATGACAAAACCTGTCATTTGTAGCCTATTTTCTCTCTTGTCCTGTCTCCCTAACTTTCCTGAGTGCTTGTGTGAGTGAGTGGAGGAGTGAAGCAATTCCTCTTCATTTTGATTGCTTTGTTAATCAACTCTATCTTTGATTTTATTTTAAAGTATTTTGTCATGGGCTTATTTCACAAATTGTAATCCAAAAACCAGAGTTTGGGAACTACTCTTCAGTCTACCATCATAAGGAAGGAAAAAGAGCAAGGTGCAAATCGAACAAAATCTCACTCTCTCAGGTTTAAGAGGAGAAGAACACTCATGATTTATATTCACCCTTGATTCCTAGTTTAGTCCATGACATTGTAAAAGTCAGATGGCAGTCACTTCTTATTGTGTACAAGTGTATTATTAAAAAAATGTAATGCGTATTTAGCAAACATTAGCCTTATAAACAAAAATGTCATGATTCACAGCTGCAATGAAGTAAAACAGTAAGTCAAAACGGAGAGCAATTACACTGCTGCAAAATGTTGCCAATTATATATGCAACTAATAACTTATAAAATATTCGAAACAAATTTTAGCATTTGTTCCATGTGCAAAATCAAGGAGGTATCTTATCTGAGACAGAGACAAAAATATTAAGCTGGTGCATTGATTAAATGCATTCTAAGAAAATCAAGTCCTGCAAACAAAATTGAAAAAAAAAGTTTACAAAGATAATGAAGTACAATGGTGAGAAACAGATGCTCCCCTTCCATTCATGTCATACTGAATTTGTCCCAGTTAGTTTAGGTTGATTTAGAAAGTTCAACCAAATTTAAAACCTGATTGCATTGCTAGACACAGCAGAACTTTGCTGAAGAATTCAGGAATAAACTTGGAAGAGCACATCAATTTCCCCTTTAACTCATATCCTTCGCCCATGAAACTATCAGAGAACAGAGCCTGTAAGATGTATAGAGTCAGGAAGGAGAGAGCACAACTGAGTGAGACACAGTCCGATTCTTGGGAATTTGGAGGCAGCGTGGAAATTCAGTGCAGAGGGCAAGAGGAGTCTTTTGCTTTCTTTTTTGGTTCATAATTTGAAAGGTCATTTTATAGTAACAATTGAAGCCCAGAAGTGGGGCCTGGCACAAAAGAGGGAGTGACATCACAGAGGTGTTCAGTTGCATGGAAAATTATGGATAAAGTTAAATTGATGGGACGATGTGAATATCACAGAGACATGGCTACAGGGGACCAGGACTGGGAACTAAACATCCAAGGATACACGTCCTATTGAAAGGATAGGCATATAGGAAGAGGCGGTAGTGTCGCTTTGTTAGTAAGAAATGAAATTAAAGCGATAACAAGAAGTGATTTAGGGTCAAAAAGTGTAAAATCTATGAGTGTAGAGTTGAAGAACTGGAAAGGCAAAATGACCCAGATGGGAGTTATGTACAGGCATCATGGAAGTAGTCAGGATGTTGGGCAGAAAATAAGCAGGAGAAATAAATGCAATGTATGAAAGATACTGTTACTCTCATCAAAAGGTACTATTACTCAAATCATGAGGATCTTCAAAAGGCAGGTGGACTGGGAAAAGCTGGTTGATAGCTGATCCAAATAAAAGAAATTCACAAAATATTAACGAGATGCTTGTTTCTTGAGCATGCTATGGTAGAGTCCAATAGGGAGCAGGCAATTTGGATTTGTTGATGTGTGATGAAGCTTAAGATGAAGGAACTCCTAGGAGATTAGAATCAGATATCATGGTAGTACAACTGAGTAAACATAACTACAAAGACATGTGGGAGGAGCTGGCCAGAGTTGATTGGACGAGGAGTCTTGCAAGGAAAATGATGGAGCAGCAATGGCAAGGGTTTCTGGGATAATTTGGGAGGCACAACAGAAATTCATCCTAAGGAAGAAGAAATGTACTAACAGGAGGATGAGACAATCATGGCTAACAAAGGAAATCAGGGGTAGAATAAAAATAAAAGAAAAAGCTACAGTGTGGTGAAGATTAGTGGGAAGCTAAAGGTTTGGGAAGCTTTTTAAAACCAGCAAAGGACACTAAAAGAGCAATAGTGGGGGAGAAGAAGAAATATGAAGGTTATCAGTTTAGCTAGTAATATAAAAAAAATTGCAAGAGTTTCTTTAGTCTTTTATATGAAAGGTAAGAGAGAGGCAAGGGTGGGTATTGGGCCATTGGAAAATGAGGCTAAAGATGCAACAATGGGAGCAAGAAATGGCAGAGGAACTGCATAAATGTTGTAACTGTACCAATCTCTACCACTTCCTCTGGCAGCTCATTCTATGCACGCACCACCCTCTGTATGAAAAAGCAGTCCGTTAGGTTCCTTTTAAATCTTGCTTCTCTCACTTTAAACCAAAGCCCTCTAGTTTTGGACTTCCCCAACCTGCAGAAAAAACATTGGTTGTTCAACTTATCTATGAAAATCATGATTTTATAAACTTCTATATAAAGTCCCTGCCCAATCAGCCTCTCCTTATAACTAAACCTTCTGGTCTCAGTAACATTCTTGTAAACATTTTTTGCACCTTTCCAGTTTAGTAACATCCTTGCTATAGCAGGGTAATCAGAATTGTTTGCAGCACTCCAAATGTTGTCTACTGATATTTCATACAGCTCTACATGATGACCCAACACCTATACTCAATGCTCCGACCAATGACGGCAAGCATTCTAAATGCCTTCTTCACCACCATGTCTAGTTGTGATGCCACTTTCAAGGAACTACATACTTGCACCCCTAGGACTATCTGTTTGACAACATTCTGCAGGGCTCTATCATGAGCTGCCTTGGTTTGTCTTACCAAAGTGCAATAGTTCACATTTATTCAAATTAAACTCCATCTGCCATTTCTCAGCCCAATGGCCCTGATGATCAAGACCCCATTGTACTCTCAGAAAGCCTTCCTCACCATCAACTATATCACCAATGTTGGTGTCACCTACAAATTTACTAACCATGCCTCCCATATTTTCATCCAAATATAAATGACAAACAACAGAAGGCCCAGCATCAATCCTTGTGGTACATTGCTGGTCACAGACCTCAAGTCTGATAAACAAACCCTCAACCAACACCCTTGAATCAATTGGCTCTCTCTCCCTGGATCCCATGTGATCAAATCTTACTAACAAGTCCACCATGCGGCTGAAGCCTTGTTGAAGGCCTTGTTAAAGTCCATGTAGATGATGTCTACCACATTACCCTCACCTATCATCTTGGCAACCTCTTCAAAAACCTCAATCAGATTTGTGAGATACAACTTCTGAAGTGCAAAGCTTTGCTAACTATCCCTAATCAGCCCTTGCCTTTCCAAATGCACTGATGTTAGGCTCAGCGTTCTGTAGTTCCATCTTCTTTCCTCATAACCTTTTTTAAATAAATGCACAATATTATCCAACCTCCAAGTCTTCCAGCACCTCACTTGTGGCTGTTAATGATACAAATAACTTCTCTATGGGCTCCGCAATTTCTTCCCTAGCTTCCCACAATGTCCTGGGTTACACTTGATCAGATCCAGTGGATGTATCTACCTTTAGTATTTTAAGATCTTCAGTACCTCGTCTTCTGTGATATGGACTCTTTTCAAGACATCAGTATTTATTTGCTTGAGTTCCTTAGCTTCACTGGCTTTCACACTGTAAATACTGACAAGAAATATTTATTTAAGATCTCACTTACCTCCTGTGGCTCCGCATATAGATCTTGCTGATCTTTCTTGCCCTAGTTACTCTTTTGCCCTTAATATACATATTATCTCTTTGAATTGTCCTTTACCTTATCTGCCAAAACCATCACATATCCATTTTTGTCATCCTGATTTCCCTCTCAGGTGTACTCCTATACGCCACTATTCTCATCAAGGAATTCACTTGATCTCAGCTGCCTATTACTGACGTATGCCTCCTTCTTTTTCTTGACCAGAGCTCAACATCTCTAGTTATCCTGCCAGACTTGTCCTTCACTCTAACAGGAACAAGCTGGCCCTGAACTTTTGTTATCATGCTTTTGAAAGTGTCTGGTAAAATTGATTGACTGACTGGCTGAAGGCAGAGAGTGAGGTTAAAGAGATCTTTTTCTCAATGGCAGTCAGTGACTAGTGGAGTTCTTCAGGAGTCAGTGTTGAGACAATAGCTATTCACGTTATACATTGTCCTGGATAAGGGAACTAAAGGTATTGTTGCTAAGTTTGCAGATGACACAAAGATAGATGGAGGGAGAGGTAGTGGTGAGGAGGAGGGAAAGGCTGCAGAGGGACTTGGACAGGCTTGGAGAGTGTGGCAGATGGAATACAATGTAGGAAAATGTGGGGTTATGTACTTAGGTAGGAAGAATGGTGGAATTGCCTATTTTCTAAATGGTGAATATCTTTGGAAATCTGAAGCTCAAAGGACTGTGGTGTCCGAGTTCAGGAATCTCTTAAGGTTAACATGCAGTTCAGTTTGCAGTTAGGAGGACAGGGATGTACCGCTAAGATTGTATAATGCTCTGATTAGACCTCATTTGGAACTTTGTAGGCAGTTCAGGGCTCCTGTGTCAAAGGGAGGAAGCGTTGGCACTGGAGGGAATCCAGGGGAGGTTTATGAGAATGATCTCAGGTTGAAGTATTTTGTGCTGTGATGAGTGATTAAGGACTCTAGATCTGTATTAGATGAAGTTTAGAAGGATGGGATTGGGGTGAATGGGTGGAATATGACTGAAACTTGCAGAATACTGAGAGGCCTGGATAGAATGGACATGGAGAAAATATGTCCACTCGTAGGAGAGACTAGGACCTGAGGGCACAGCCTCAGAGTGAAAGCTGAGATGAGGGGTAATTCCTTCAGCCAGAAGGTGGTTAATATATGTTACTCACGGCTATGGAGGCCAAGTCTTTGTGTGTATTTAAAATGAGAATAGATCGATTCTTGTTAGTAAAGGAATTAAGGGCTACAGGGAGAAGGCAGGAGAACGGGGTTGAGAAAGATTTCAGCCATGATTGAATGGTGGAGTAGACACGATGGGCCGAATGCCCCAAATTCTGCTCCTATATCTTTGGTCTTATGATTTGTAAAGTTGTAAAGTAGTGCATCACACAACACTGAAGTATTTTAGTCTTGTATTCTATGGTCAGAGGGTCATAATGGGGGATAAAATTACAAAACTTTCAGGCCAAAGTTACAAAGGATGCCCAGTAGTGTTGGAATATGATGCCGACACTTGTGGAAGTAGAAAATCAATTCTCTTAATTGCAAAACCTCCAACAGAGTTTGAGCATAAGTTGCGTTGACAAGTGCAAATGGGACAGCTGTGGTGAGAGACCTACCAGTCAATGTAATCGCAATGGGAAATGGAATTGGAGTGATCTGTTTCATATAGAATGCCAACTGATAGGAGTTCCGTTGTGAAATGAACCCTCCACAGTTTAGCTGTAACAGACTTCAATATTTGGAGGAGAGAAAATCGGGTATTTAAATTCCAACTGTACAGAGTACAGATCTACATTCAAAATTGCTTTTGCTAAGTATAAAACATGCTTTTGGCACAAAATATATTTGGCAGTTTCATTCAGTTCATTAACTACTGCTGAAGCAGAGCATGTTATGGGAATCAAATGGTAATTAGCCAGGATTTTTCAGTCACTGATGGAGGAATGACATTTGTTTCTCACTGTGCTGATAACTATCCAAAAATTTTGACAGGCACAATGTTGACACAGGCTATCCATAGGGGATGCATACTAGGTCATAAGTTGGCATGGAGTGTATGGAGACCTCTAAACCTACAGTTTAACCATCAAAGATAATGGGAACTGCAGATGCTGGAGAATCCAAGATAACAAAGTGTGGAGCTGGATGAACACAGCAGGCCAAGCAGCAACTCCGGAGCACAAAAGTTTAACCATCAGTCAGGTGTGGAGAGTCAGAGGAATTCCTGGCTCTATGGATCAGATTTTTAAAGATTCCTGCAAAAATGTCAGACTGTCAGTCTGGGGAGATGCAAACTACATCACATTGGAGTGAGAGTGGACATATTCTGGTCAAGAAATTGCCGAAGTCTTCAATTTGTGCAAAGCAGGTTTAGTTGTAATTTGTTGTTTCTTGAAAGAGAAATCAGTAATTTTAAATTGTGTCATTGCAAGTTTTGAGTTTATTATCAAGGGATTCATTAATAGGACGACCTAAATAAAGAATTGGCTGAAACTTGTTTATAAGAGAACTAAGTCCTTTGTGCTGGGACCTATATAAGTAGCCAAAACATTGTGCCTGACTGCTTGATTGTTAATTACAATAAATAGCAGGAGTTAAGGATCTCAAGGAGTTCAGTGGAGGAAGGAGAGAGGTGTTTTGTCTCAACAAAGTAGCTGATTGGTGAGTGTTTATAGTCTTTAAAGTAAATGTTCAAGTCTTTCCAGGAATTTTCTTTCTCTGTGTTTTTGTAAAGTTTGTTAGGTACAAGATTGATACTACATTTTAATAAAAGGGAAATCACACAGTAAACTGTAAAAATCAGGCATGTGGCAGTGATTTTAATTAATATCCTGGTTAAAGAGCTCAGTGATTCCATAACAAACAGTTCAGATCTGAGCTCTACAGCCTCGCAAATTCTAGTCAGGAATTGTGGTGGGCAATTGAATAACTCACTGAAGGAGGGGGATCACTCACAGTGATGGGGAGACCAGCACATTAATGCAAAAGATGAGGCTGAATCATTCACAACAATCTTCAAACAGAAGTCCAAGTGGGTGATCTATCTTTGTCACCTCTAGATGTCCCCAGCATCACAGATGCCAAGCTTCAGCCAAATCACATGGAATGATTTGAAATCAAGAAATGGCGGGATGCACTGGATACTGCTCAGGCTGTGAACCATGACAAAACTCTAGCACCTTATTGAAGACTTGTGCTCCAGAATTTGCTGAAACTCCAAGCCAAGCTGTTCCAGTCAAGCTACCACACTGGCATCTACCCACAATGTGGAAAATCACTCAAGTATGTACTGTATATGAAGAAAAGCAGGACAAATCTGACCCCGCCAATCAGAGTACTCTTGATTATCAGTAATGTGATGGAAGGAGTTGCAACAGTGTGAACAAGTAGCAACTGCTCAGCAATAGTCTGCTCAGTGATGCCCAGTTTGGGTTCCACCAGAGCCACTCAGCTCCTGACCTCATTACAGCCTTGCTTCAAACATGGATAAAAGAGCTGAATTCTGGAGGTGAAGTGAGAGTGACAGCCCTTGACATCAAGGCCACATTTAGCAAGTAACATGTGCAGTAAGTAAAGAGATTATCTAACAAGAGAATCTAACCACTGTCCTTCGGCTTTCTATGGCATTACCATTACAGGATTCCCTGAGGCCAACATCCTGGGGTATACCATTGACTGGAAACCTAACTGGATTCACCATATAAATCTAGTGGTTAAAACAGCAGGTAAGAAGCTAGGAATTTTTCAGCAAATAACTCACCTGCTGAATTCCAAAATCCTGTCCATCATCTATAAGCCACATGTCAGGAGTGTGATAAATGAGTGCAGCTCCTACAACACTCAAAAAGCTTGACACCATCTCCAAAGGGGTGCCTGTGGTATCTAATTGTATTCATAAAGTTGTTCTCTGCACACATTAATCAGGTTTCACATTTCTGAGCTGGAATATTCGTAACAGTAGATGTGATATAAATGGCCAGTTGCCACTTTGAACTGCACATGTTTGAAACCAAACTTCACTCAATCCCACACCCGTAAAATTGGAGAGGCTTGTGATCAGAAGTGAATTTGCAGCTTCTGGCTGGACTGTCATTTTCGCCATTTGGAGAGACTCTCTGCTGAGGCGAAAAATCCACAGCTTTGTACTGGACAGATAATCAATGATGGAGTGGAGATTTTTCACCCCAGCAGAGAGTCTCTCCAAATGGCGAAAATGGCAGTCCCTGGTGCTGTATCTGATGTTTATAAGCAGCACAATAACCAATCAGGTTGAAGAATTCCCACTTACTCAGGCAGAGTCCAAGCTGTTGTGATGAAAGGTATTTAACTTGAAAAGTGAACTCTGCTTTATTCCCTTCAGCACTGCCTGGTCTGCCGAGTGCTTCCAGCATTTGCTGCTTTTATGCCAAACCAAGAAGAAGCAGAAAATTGGATTTAGAGGATATTTGCAGAAAGATAATTAAAGATTTCAAGTTGTAAATAGCATTAAGGGAAAGAAAGTGCACATGTATGTAAAAATAATAATTAATTTTAAAGATCCCCAACATTTCTTTAATGGAAACAGGTAATTTAGTACTTGCTGATGAGGAAAATAACTGCATATTGTTTGTACAATTATCTTTTCAAAGCCAGAGGGGTTGTTTGGAAGTTTTCATGGTTAAAGGATCATTTACCTCTGACGCACTGGACACAACTATTTCAGCTATTTGCACAGACAAGTGGGGAATCACAGCAAGTTTACACTGTTGCAGTCTTTTTAGTGCCACGATTATTTAATGAGGAGAAGAATGGCTAACTAGCTTCTGCTGGCTGAACCTAGCTGTGGATGTGCAGACAACAGAAGTTGCTACAAAAAACAGAAGTTGCTATAAACGCTTAGCAGGTCTGGCAGCGCCTGTGAAGAAAAACCAGAGTTACCATTTGGAGTCTGGTGATACTTCCTCAGAACGCCAAGGAAGGATCTCCGGGCCTGAAAACTCTGATTTTTCATCACAGATGTTGCCCTGTTTTTGTTCCTGATTTACAGCATCCGCAGTTCTTCTGGTTTTTAGCAGACGTTGCTGTTTGGCTTACCCTTGAACAATGAATGCAAATGGTCTCACCACAGTTGTTGCAGCAAAATTATGGTTATCAGTTAAGGAAAGCACCACTTTCCAAATCTCAGAAACATGCAGCATATTTTAGAGTCGGTAAGCCAACAATTCCCCATTTCTTTCTGGTGAAAAATCCAATGCATCAGATACCCTCCGATAAAATCCATTATTGTGAGAAAGGATAGTTATTTGATTGATTCCACCCTAGTAAATGTTGCCCAGAAAAATAGAAACATTTGGAGTTGCGCTGTTGTAAAATGGTTGTCACATTCACCATTTAAGTTGAGTAACAGAACAGAAGAATAATTATCAGTGATCGGAGATATTCCCCGGTCCCCAACACCTCATTTTCACCATGGATGTCCGGTCCCTATACCCCTGCATTCCCCATGCAGATGGCCTAAAGGCCTTTCGCTTCTTCCTGTCCCGCAGACCCGACCAGTCCCCCTCCACCTACACCCTCATCCACCTAACCGAACTTGTCCTCACCCTCAACAACTTCTCTTTCGATTCCTCCCACTTCCTACAGACAAAGGGGGTGCCCAACGGTACCCGCATGGGCCCAAGCTATGCCTGCCTCTTTGTAGGTTACATGAAACAGTCCCTCTTTTGCACCTACACTGGCCCCAAACCCCACTTCTTCCTCCTTTACATTGTTGACTGTATCGGCGCCACCTCTTGCTCCCAAGAGGAGCTCGAACAGTTCATCCATTTCACCAACACCTTCCACTCCAACCTCAAGTTCACCTGGACCATCTCCAACACATCCCTTACCTTCCTGGACCTTTCTGTCTCCATCTCAGGCAACCACCTACAAACTGATGTCCATTTCAAGCCCATCAACTCCCATAGCTCCCTGGAATACACCTCCTCTCACCCACCTTCCTGCAAAAATTCCATCCCCTATTCCCAATTCCTTTGCCTCTGCTGCATCTGCTCCCGTGATGAGGGATTCCAGTCCTGCACACCCCAGATGTCCTCGTTCTTCAAGGACCGCAACTTCCCCCCGCAGTGGTCGAGAACACCCTTGACCGCGTCTCCCGCATTTCCCGCAACACATCCCTCACACCCCACCCCCACCACAACCGCCCTAAGAGAATCCCCCTCATCCTCACATACCACCCCACCAACCTCTGGATACAACGCATCATCCTCCAACACTTCTGCCATCTACAATCCGACCCCACCACTAAAGACATTTTTCCAACCCCACCCTTGTCTGCCTTCCGGAGAGACCACTCTCTCCACGAATCCCTTGTCCGCTCCACACTCCCCTCTAACCCCACCACACCAGACACTTTCCCCTGCAACCGCAGGAAGTGCTACACCTGCCCCCACACCTCCTCCCTCACCCCCATCCCAGGCCCCAAGATGACTTTCCATATTAAGCAGATGTTCACCTGTACATCCACCATTGCGGTACACTGCATCCACTGTACCCGGTGTGGCTTCCTCTACATTGGGGAAACCAAACGCAGGCTTGGGGACCGCTTTGCAGAACACCTCTGCTCGGTTCACAGTAAACAACTGCACCTCCCAGTCGCGAACCATTTCAACTCCCCCTCCCATTCCTTAGATGACATGTCCATCATGGGCCTCCTGCAGTGCCACAATGATGCCACCCAAAGGTTGCAGGAACAGCAACTCATATTCCGCTTGGAAATCCTGCAGCCTGATGGTATCAATGTGGACTTCACCAGCTTCAAAATCTCCCCTTCCCCCACTGCATCCCAAAACCAGCCCAGCTCGTCCCCGCCTGCCTATCCTGTTCTTCCTCTCACCTATCCCCTCCTCCCACCTCAAGCCGCACCTCCATTTCCTACCTATCAACCTCATCCCGCCTTCTTGACCTGTCCATCCTCCCCAAACTGACCTATCCCCTCCCCACCTCCCCACCCATACTCTCCTCTCCACCTATCTTCTCCTCTATCATCTTTGGTCTGCCTCCCCCTCTCTCCCTATTTATTTTAGAATCCTCTCCCCATCCCCCTCTCTGATGAACGGTCTGGGCCCAAAACGTCAGGTTTTTGTGCTCCTCTGATGCTGCTTGGCCTGCTGTGTTCATCCAGCTCCACACTTTGTTATCTCAGTAATTATCAGTGAAGTGCTTTAGGATGATTCAGAGAGATGAAAGGAAGGGCTTGCAAAAATTCAAGTTTGGCTTCATCGTTTTACTTCATGTTGGATATAATAGCTTGCTGATTTTTTTTTCTGTTCACTAGAAATAGCAGGACTCACAGATGATATACAGAGCTGTATAAATGGAGAAGTACATTTGCCAAGTTTTATAATTTTTTAAATCTAAAGAAATAAATAGCAATTTTATTTTTAATGGAATAAACCGACTTTTGGAAAAATGTGATTGTGTGATGGCTAAAAACTCATAATGAAAACAACCCTAACTTCTCCAATCTCTCCTTGTAGCTACGATTCTCCAGCCCTGGCAACTTAACTTAAATTTGTCGAAATATTTGATATCTGATCGACGGATTTCCCCAAAGTATCACGATACATCCCGTCAACACAATTATCTCTTTCCTAATTGCTCCTGGACATAAAAGAGTGGATTTTAACTTCAAGTATGGTTAAAGATTAGAAGGCAGCACACATCCTCAATCACCAGAATGACTCATTGCTCAAGCTGATGGCTGTCTTAGTAACTGCTGCCCTCAATTCTGTGCTTCCAATCTTTCTCGATCACTCAATGTGACATGTTCACAATCTCCAGCTGGCTGTACACAAACACGTAGGGCAGGTCACTGATATATGATTGACAGGGCCAGCAGCTTCACCAGTGATGATATCAGTCAAAATGAATGGTCTGTTGAGATTTTTGCTGGATGATCTGCAGCATCTTCTGACCCTCCGCCAAACAAACTTTACACAGTCTGTGCTGCAGGGTCATAGAATCATATAGCACGGAAACAGACCCTTCGGATCGCTGGTCCATGCCAACCATAATCACAAACTAAACTACCCACTTTCCTGTGCTTGGCCCACATCTGTCCAAACCTTTTCTACTCATGTACTTTTCCAAATGTCTTTTCAACTTTGGAACAGTGCCTGCATCCATCACTTCCTCTGGAAGTTCAGTCCACAAACTAACCACTCTGTGTTTAAAAAGTTCCCCTTGTGTCTTTTTTAAATCTTCTCCTCTCACTTGAAAAATATGCTCACTAGTCTTCAAATTCGCCACTCTAGGGAACAGAAACCTGCCCATTCACCTTTTCTCCATCCTTTATGATTTTATAAATCCCTCGAAGGTCAGCCCCTCAACCTCCTACACTGCAGTGAAAGAAGTCCCAGCAAATCCAGCCTCTCCTTGTAACCCAAACCTTCCATCCTGGTAAATCTTTTCTTAACTCTCTCCAGCTTAATAATATCCTTCCTATAATAGGGCAACCAGAACTTGTTACACTACTTCAGAAGAGGCCTCACCAACATCCTATGCAACATCAACATGATGCCCTGACTCCTATACTCAACTCCTATACTTTCTGAAGAAGAGTCCAGACCTGAAATGTCAGCTTTCCTGCTCCTCTGATGCTGCCTGGCCTGCTGTGTTCATCCAGCTCTACACCTTGTTATCTTCTATACTCAAAGGTCTGAGCAATGAAGGCAAAGGTGCTAGATGCCTCATTAGTCACCCTGTCTGCATGTGATACAGATTTCAAAGAAAAACAGAAATTGCTGAAAAATCTCAGCAAGCCTGGCAGCATCTGTGGACAGAAATCAGAGTTAATGTTTCAGATCCAGTGACCCTTCTTCAGAACTGCTTTTTCTCCACAGATGCTGCCAGATCTCCTGAGATTTTCCAGTAATTTCTGTTTATCTTTCAGGCTTCCAGCATCCGTAGCTCTTTTGAGTTTTGGTTTTATTGAAGAGGGGCTGGCGTTGTCTTCCTTAAAGCAGAGAAGGCTGAGGGAAGATCTGAATGAAGTCTACAAAGTTCCGAGGAGTATAGAGAAGGGTGATAGGGCAAAACATTCCCTTTAACAGAGGAGTCAATAACTAAGGGAGAGAGTTTTATGGCACAGAGAGGAAGGGTTACAGGGAATTTGAGGGAAAAAAAATCACTGAGAGGTTTGTGGTATTTGGAAGTCATTGCCTAAAAGGGTAGAAGATGCCAGAACCCTAAAGACATTTCAGAAATATTTAGATGAACACTTGACGCATCATAGCATATTAGGCTTTGAGCTAAATGTTGGAAAACAGCATTAGAAAAGACAGATGTTTGATGACTGCCATGGACACAATGGGCCAACGAGCCTCTTTCCATGCTGTAAAATCTCGAAAGTTCCATGCATGTAAGGCTGCTTTGTTACTTTCTCTAGGGTAAATATGAATAGGTAATAAATGCCAGCTGGTCCTGCAATGCTCAACTGCCTTGGATAATAAGTGTTGATATTTGTATAGTTGAATGTTGGATTTTTATCACCCTTACAAAAATTCCGGCATAAAATGGGAGAAAGTGAAAGGCAAATACAACAATGTGGCATCAACGCCAAAAAGAGAGGATTAGATGACCATATGCAGGAAAATTGACCCAGCTAGGCTTGTATCCATTGCAGTTTAGAAGAATGAGAGGTGATCCTAATGAAACAAATAGGATGCTGAGGGGACTTCACAGGGTGAATATCGAAAAGAAGTCTCCACTTGTGGGAGAAGATAGAACTAGGGACAATTAGAAATAAAAGGTGTAGCATTTAAGATAGAATAGGGGAGGATTTTTTTTCTATGAGGTTAATAATCTTTGGAAGTGTCTTCTGCAGAGAAATTTAGAGAAGTTGTCTGGCTGTTAATGGGTGTTATTAGGTCTTGTTCAGCAATTGACTATCTGAGCATGGGCTCACGGGAAGGCCAATTACTGGTCTTGGGACTACACTTGTAGTGACTCGCAATGCTGAAAAAAAGAACTTCAATTAAACCATTTTTGTTTTGCAACTTGTACATCCAGAATTAGACCTTCAGAATCTAGATAGTGAAGCCCCGGCAATGAAGGGTCCCCAAAAAGGACTGAAAAAATGTTCAGAAAGGTTCTGTAATATGTGAGTGAATCCACCAATCACTGCCAAATCACTGAAGGTGAAAAGCTTTAACAGCTGAATGAAGTGCTCACCCCAGGTTCAGAGGGCCATTTAATAAACTGGAAGATGTGGGGTAGAGATTCTATGGTACCCCTAGGTATTTCCAGGACAGGAATCAGGTTGAGAAAAGCCTCCCACTCAGGTGCCAACTGAAGGCCTCAGGATTTCACCTACATGTGTGTAAACCATCAGGCAAATCCTGGTGGAGGTGTCTGTAGACTGTTGAGAGAGCTGATCTTCACAGGTATCCTCAGCTAATGGAGAAGCCTGCCAGAAGACACCCACTCCTTTCACAATGATTTCATGCCCTGCCCCACACCCCCTCCCACCACATACACCCTGTGCCCCCCCCCCCTCAGTGTCTCTCTGATTGGGCCCAGTGATCTGACCCGATTCACCTTCATACATGGGCTCTAAAGCTGACCTTCACTCTAAGACAGTACCAGCAATTGACACCATCCCAATGGCACTTTTGGTCTGAAAGAAGTGCCTCTGATTGACCAATAGCTCTCGGAGATAGAGCATGACAATCACACCAGGAGGACCAACAGGAAGCCGCTTCTCATGGAGCCTGGGAGAGCCAGCAGCAGTCAGCAGGCTACGCCATTGGGATTTAGTTGCTGCAGCGGAGCGAGGCTGAGGTGGTATTGCTGCTGATTTGACAACCAGTCTTGCAACCATTAACATCCCCTTTAGGTTTCAGTTGAAGATAAGGAGGAGTTTTTCAATGGAAAGACAAAAGAACTCTAATGAATTTGAAATCTAACACCATTCCTTTTGAGGATCAACTGTACTCATACCAAAGGGATACAATCCATCCTTGTTAGGAATGCAAAACAAAATCAGAATTCCTACAATGTGGAAGCAGGCTATTTGACCCATCAAGTCCAAACTGACTGTACACAGAGTATCCCACCCACGCACAGCCCCTCTACCCTGTAACCCCACATTCACTGTGGCTACTCCACTCAGCCTGCGCATCATGGGCAATTTAGCATGGCCATTCCACCCAACCTACACAGCTTTGGATACTGAGAGGTAACTGGAGCACCCAAAGGAAACCCATGCAGACACAGAGAGAATGTGCAAACTCCACACAGACAGTCACCCAAAGGTAGAATCAAACTCAGGTCCCTGATGCTGTGAGGCAGCACTGCTAACCACTGAGCCACCAAAGAGGGAGAAGATGTATGGTGGGAAAACAAATACCAGATATAAAGCCCAACCACTTTCTCTTTCTATTATACTATATAAGTTGGAAAATTAATCATTGCCCACTAATTTTATTGTTGCCAAAATTTAACTTGTGCCCCCAGAATCTATTTTACTACAATGTAGGGGATTTATCAGCTTTAAACTTAAAGGTTATTAAATGATGTCAATGCCATTAATTAATCGTAATGTTTCATCTACTTTTGTTGAAGATATCTTCAAATTAACATTCTTTGAGGGAGGTAATCACTTCCCAATTCAAAAGCAAACTTTGTAATCTTCCTCAGAGATGGCAAGAACTGCAGATGCTGAAGTCAGAGGCAACACACTGTGGAGCTGGAGGAACACAGCAGACCAGGCAGCATCAGAGGAGCAGCAAAGTTGACGTTTCAGGTTGGTACCCTCCTTCAGAGAAAAAAAATCTCCCTTTACCCGATTCCATTGGGAAGCCAAAGTCATTTTTGAAAACATATTTGTAATGTTCAGGGGCAATATTCAGTTGGAATGATTTAACATTTACTTCTCTTTACTCCCTACTCCAAAATTCTTGAGTAGAAATCTCTCACCATGTTGTTATTACTGTATAAGGAAACTGAACAATGGAGCATTAACTAGTCCAGTCATCTCACAGTAAACAACAAATCTAATCAGAGATAATGGGAACTGCAGATGCTGGAGATTCCAAGATAATAAAATGTGAGGCTGGATGAACACAGCAGGCCAAGCAGCATCTCAGGAGCACAAAAGCTGACGTTTCGGGCCTAGACCCTTCATCAGAGAGGGGGATGGGGGGAGGGAACTGGAATAAATAGGGAGAGAGGGGGAGGCGGACCGAAGATGGAGAGTAAAGAAGATAGGTGGAGAGGGTGTAGGTGGGGAGGTAGGGAGGGGATAGGTCAGTCCAGGGAAGACGGACAGGTCAAGGAGGTGGGATGAGGTTAGTAGGTAGCTGGGGGTGCGGCTTGGGGTGGGAGGAAGGGATGGGTGAGAGGAAGAACCGGTTAGGGAGGCAGAGACAGGTTGGACTGGTTTTGGGATGCAGTGGGTAGAGGGGAAGAGCTGGGCTGGTTGTGTGGTGCAGTGGGGGGAGAGGATGAACTGGGCTGGTTGAGGGATGCAGTGGGGGAAGGGGAGATTTTGAAACTGGTGAAGTCCACATTGATACCATATGGCTGCAGGGTTCCCAGGCGGAATATGAGTTGCTGTTCCTGCAACCTTCGGGTGGCATCATTGTGGCAGTGCAGGAGGCCCATGATGGACATGTCATCAAGAGAATGGGAGGGGGAGTGGAAATGGTTTGCGACTGGGAGGTGCAGTTGTTTGTTGCGAACTGAGCGGAGGTGTTCTGCAAAGCGGTCCCCAAGCCTCCGCTTGGTTTCCCCAATGTAGAGAAAGCCGCACCGGGTACAGTGGATGCAGTATACCACATTGGCAGATGTGCAGGTGAACCTCTGCTTAATGTGGAATGTCATCTTGGGGCCTGGGATGGGGGTGAGGGAGGAGGTGTGGGGACAAGTGTAGCATTTCCTGCGGTTGCAGGGGAAGGTGCCGGGTGTGGTGGGGTTGGAGGGCAGTGTGGAGCGAACAAGGGAGTCACGGAGAGAGTGGTCTCTCCGGAAAGCAGACAGGGGTGGGGATGGAAAAATGTCTTGGGTGGTGGGGTCGGATTGTAAATGGCGGAAGTGTCGGAGGATAATGCGTTGTATCCGGAGGTTGGTAGGGTGGTGTGTGAGAACGAGGGGGATCCTCTTGGGGCGGTTGTGGCGGGGGCGGGGTGTGAGGGATGTGTCGCGGGAAATGCGGGAGACACGGTCAAGGGCGTTCTCAATCACCGTGGGGGGGAAGTTGCGGTCCATGATGCCACCCGAAGGTTGCAGGAACAGCAACTCATATTCCGCCTGGGAACCCTGCAGCCATATGGTATCAATGTGGACTTCACCAGTTTCAAAATCTCCCCTTCCCCCACTGCATCCCTCAACCAGCCCAGTTCATCCCCTCCCCCCACTGCACCACACAACCAGCCCAGCTCTTCCCCTCTACCCACTGCATCCCAAAACCAGTCCAACCTGTCTCTGCCTCCCTAACCGGTTCTTCCTCTCACCCATCCCTTCCTCCCACCCCAAGCCGCACCCCCAGCTACCTACTAACCTCATCCCACCTCCTTGACCTGTCCGTCTTCCCTGGACTGACCTATCCCCTCCCTACCTCCCCACCTACACCCTCTCCACCTATCTTCTTTACTCTCCATCTTCGGTCCGCCTCCCCCTCTCTCCCTATTTATTCCAGTTCCCTCCCCCCATCCCCCTCTCTGATGAAGGGTCTAGGCCCGAAACGTCAGCTTTTGTGCTCCTGAGATGCTGCTTGGCCTGCTGTGTTCATCCAGCCTCACATTTTATTATCAACAAATCTAATCTGTTAGGTGTGCAGATAAGGTATAAAAAATGTGAATTATATTACCAAAGATCAACCTATTGTATAATACACTGAATTGATCAATACTTACAGACAGTGCACCCTCTCTAGCAAAGTAGATACAGAGAACTTTTGTCCTTGAGCATTAAACATTCCTCCTGCCAACTATATAATAATTAAATCCAGGTTTTTTTTTACCAATAGGCTAAACTATTCTCAATGACCAATCAATGACCGATGCTTGTGGAATTCAAGATAAATTATATTTGTGGGCATCTTTTACCCAGGAAGCTGGACCAGCGGAGAAAGCAATTGCATTAATAGGTAGGTCGGTGAATACCAAACCTGCTTTTTGAACTTTTTGACTTGCTACTATTGCGTTAAATACTCATAAGAAAGGATCAAGGAGTGATTTGGAGAAGGAGCCAGTTTGAGAGAGATAACGGGAGCTGCAAATGCTGGAGAATCCGAGATAACGAAGTGTGGAGCTGGATGAACGCGGCGGGCCGAGCGGCATCTCAGGAGCGAGAGGCTGACGTTTCGGGCCTGGACCCTTCGTCGGAGAGGGGGATGGGGAGAGGGTTCTGGAATAAATAGGGAGAGAGGGGGAGGCGGATCGAAGATGGATGGAGGAAAGGATGGGTGGAGAGGAGACGGACGGGTTGGAGGGGCGGGGATGGAGTCTGTGGAGGGGAGTGTGGGTGGGGAGATAGGGAGGGGGTGGGTCGGTCCGGGGGGGACGGACAGGTCGGGGGGGCGGGATGAGGTTGGAGGGCGGGAAATGGAGGTGCGGCTTGAGGTGGGAGGAGGGAATAGGTGAGAGGAAGACCAGGTTAGGGAGGCAGGGACGGTCCTCCCACTTCCGACAGACAAAGGGTGTCTATAAAACTTTGGTTAGACCGCACTTGGAATACTGCGTCCAGTTCTGGGCGCCCTATTATAGGAAAGATGTGGATGCTTTGGAGAGGGTTCAGAGGAGGTTTACCAGGATGCTGCGTGGACTGGAGGGCTTATCTTATGAAGAGAGGTTGACTGAGCTCGGTCTCTTTTCATTGGAGAAAAGGAGGAGGAGAGGGGACCTAATTGAGGTATACAAGATAATGAGAGGCATAGATAGAGTTGATAGCCAGAGACTATTTCCCAGGGCAGAAATGGCTAGCACGAGGGGTCATAGTTTTAAGCTGGTTGGTGGAAAGTATAGAGGGGATGTCAGAGGCAGGTTCTTTACGCAGAGAGTTGTGAGAGCATGGAATGCGTTGCCAGCAGCAGTTGTGGAAGCAAGGTCATTGGGGTCATATAAGAGACTGCTGGACATGTATATGGTCACAGAAATTTGAAGGTGCATACATGAGGATCAATGGTCGGCACAACATTGTGGGCTGAAGGGCCTGTTCTGTGCTGTACTGTTCTATGTTCTATGTTCTAAATCATAAGGCTACTCTGTTCAGGTTATGCATGGAATTGGATAATACTTGGAAAGACTAAAGTAGTCAAGAGCACTAAGCATGGAGAGTGAGGGATAAAAATATAAAAAAATGCTGCAGAATCTCAGCAGATCTGGCAGCATCTGTGAAAAGAAAGCAGAGTCAATGTTTCAAGTCCCGTGGCCCCTCTTCAGAACGAAAGTGGAGTTGTACAAGCTGAATCAGCATTGTACTTTAAGTAAAAACTCATTTTTAACAGCAATCTCTACTAACAATGTGCAATTAAATTCAAATAGTCAGTAACAGATAAATAATAAAGTATCATTATCACAGCCTGCCTACTTACATAAAATCTGAACTGTATAAGTTGATTTTATGTTAGACAGTGGAAATCGTTCATTACTTATAGCAATTGCTACAATAGCAGTTGATTAAAATCTTGTAAAGTATTAATTTGTGAACGGCTGTTATCTCTACCCATTGCTTAATCTAACTAAATCATTCTAATTACCAGTGCATTCATAACCAGTTAATTAATATAATCGTAGAAAACATCACCACAAATTGCCTATTGTGTACCATTGTACTGGAGAATACCTTAAATGTGTGAACCGTTGAGATTACATTTCCCACGATATGACAACGCTGTAATTAACAATTGGCAGCAATCCAAACTCAAACAGCTGGTAGTTTAGTTTTCCCCTGGTGCATTTAAAATGTTTTAAAAGATCCACCAAAGTACTTTAGTCATTGATTATGTTCAAGAAAGTGACATTTTTATTTATTAAAGCCATCAAGGGGTATGAAGAGAAAATATGAACATGATATTGACAATATAGATCGGTCAGGATCATATGGAATAGCAGAGCAGGCTTAAATGGCTTAATGGCCTACTCTTGTTCCTAGTTTCCATGTTTCAATGTATGAGAACAGATTCTTAGGTAATACTGGCTAACTTGTGCAGTGTTGGCTTCACTTCATAATGCAGGGTGTGAGGGTTTAAAAGTGAAATGTACCCTTACTACAGGTAGCAATATACAGGGAATTTCCTTTAATTTATCTTTTCCATTGAATCAGGCTTGGTCCCATGATAGAAACATGTTTGGATTTCTAGCTAGTGGCATTTTGGTACTGGTTACCTTTGTGATGAGTTACAAAAAAATTAAGATCTTCCTCCCAGAGAAGTGACCTGAACCACTTTGTGTCAGAAAGCAGGTGACTGCAAATCCTATGGAGTGTTAATGGAAAACTGTTTACAATGTGGGGCTTGTGACAGCACAACAAAACATTGGAAGCTATTGGCTTATCTTTGCTTGAGGATAATCAAGAATTGATTTTATCTTAGAAAACCCAGAAAGTTTTGAGGACAGCTTTGAAGGAGTCCTACCAGGGTCAGAAGCAAATATAGTTTCTCTCCTAGAAAGGAATATGGGATAGTTCGGGGAAAGATCGGTTACCTTGATGTAAGAGATTTAGGTTGTGAAACTTTCAGACTAAGAATATTTTGTTAGAAATTGCAGACGATTAAACATTCAGAAAGACTAAGCTTTCAATTATGTGAATCTTCATGTATGAAGGCGTCACAATTCTCAGGATTGAACTGGGGGAAACAGCTAAGCTAAATCTAAAAGTTTGAGGCTGAAGAATATTCACTCTGTATTCTATGAAGTGATAGTGTTTGTTTCGCTGAGTGGTTTAAGCCCTATCAAACATTGCTCTATTTTAGATAGTTTGTCTTGTTTAGTTTTGTTTTTCTCTTTTTAAAACTTCTATTTTACTGTTAAAGAAAATCTACAGCTGTATGGTACAAACGTTGCAGCAATAAATTTAGAAAAAAGGTATATGATCCTTCAAATTCAATACTTGTTCTGGTATTTGACTGGTCTAAGTAGTAACATCAACCGGGGTCATAATAAATTCATAAATTTAAGCTCCCACTGCAATGCTATTACTGAATTGTCAGAAATACAGTTTTACAGCTGAAGCTTAAAATGACCCTATCTTCCTTTCAGGTGAGTGCAAAAATTTGAGGAATTCTTCCGGTATCCTAGACATATGTATTCTTAGCCAATACTAAAACAAACCAATTATTTAATTTTTCAGAGACAGTAGGAACCGCAGATGCTGGAGAGTCCAAGGTAACAATGTGTGGAGCTGAATAAACACAGCAGGCCAAGCAGCATCAGAGGAGCAGGAAGGCCTCTCTGATGAAGGGTCTTGGTCCGAAACGTCAGCTTTTATGCTCCTGAGATGCTGCTTGGCCTGCTGTGTTCATCCAGCTTCACAATTTATTAGCTTGATTGGTGTCAGTAGCAACAGGCTGGCTTTATTGTGTTTATCATAAGATGAGGCAGATACACAGGTGCTTTAATATCAATAGACTTTATTCAGTGCAACATGATACACATAACAGAGAAAAGGACAGAGCACTGAAACCCTACATGATCAGGTTCCAGTTCCATAATGTTCTGACTTCACCATGAATTTACAGACAAATATTCTGTAACAGTCAGAGGATCCCATCATCCTCCATTGCTAGGGTGGCTTGATCAACCATTTCTACCAGTAATGTCCTCCAGGACCTGGTCCGAAGGTCAAAGGAATCTCAGGCCATATACAAATCTTTGAAATTGTCCTGGGCCAGAGTGCTTTGTCATGACCACACCAGGCCTGTTCTAAACAATGGTTTATGATTTGGGAATGAGTAGTGCCGCAGAGGCCTGATGTCCAGTCTGAGAACAGGCGTTGCTCACTGTGACACTGCTACTATCGGGGAAATTAAATAGTTACAAAATATTCGTGTGTTGTGCCTAGTTTCCCACACTTTTGCACAGATTTGAAACATAGCCCAAGTCCAAAAATCAGGGCATGTGAATCCCCACTATCCTGTGGATGAAAGTATGCTTTCCAGAATCCCCAGTAAATTACTTGCACTAATTTTGAGGTTATGCCCCTTTGTTCTGGAATCTCACTACATATAAAGTTACATAGCAGCACAGTGGCTTAGTTGTTAGCACTGCTGCCTCACAGCACCAGGGAACTAGATTCGAATCCAGCCTTGGTGACTGCCTGTGTGGAATTTGCATGTTCTCCCCATGTCTTCTGTCATTTTCCGTCGAGTGCTCTGGTTTCCTCCCACAGTTCAAAGATGTGTGGGCTAGGTAGATTGGCCTTGCTAAATAGTCCCACAGGGTGCAGGCTAGGTGGATTAGCCATGATAAATGCGGCATTATGCGAGAAGTGTGGGGGGTGGATCTGGGTCGGAGTATGATGCTCTTCAGACAGTTAGTGCAAACTCGATGGGCCAAATGATGTCTCTTCATAGAGTATGGCTTCTATGATTCTGTGATAAAATCATGTTCAGCACCAGAATTAGGTAACTCATTAATCTTCAATATCCCAGGAAACCAAACTTAGTCTATGGAACCAAACTGCATTGCTTGACCTTTTTAGCTCTGATATCATTTGAATTGAATTGATTTGAATGACCTTTATTGTCACATATACTCAATGAATACGGTGAAAAGTTTATATGTTGCTACTTATAATGCCATCTCAGGTACAAAGGAATCTAGGTACAGCTACTTTAGTTACTAGCTCTGATAAACATCCAGAATAGCAGTCCTCCAGACCATATCACGCTGGGACCTAGACTCTAGTCCACACCAGGCCCTAGCTGCAGACCGCACCAGGCTTCTCTTTGAGGATTGTGAGGCTGGGAGATTGTTCTGGGCTATGCTGGGCTGAGAGGGCGCCAGCCTGGCCAGTTGGGGGGTGGAGGGTGGGGGGGTGGTGGTAGTCATCATGCCAGTGTAGGGGAATCACTATGCCAGGCCTAGAGACTGCCATGCCAGACTGGGAGTCATCATCGTTGGAACATGGGAATTGCCTGCCAGGAGAGGAGAAGAGAAAAGAAAACACCAAGAGGAGTCAAAAAGAGAAGAAGAATGCGTGAAGCGGAGATTGACTGAAGTGTCCTACTCCACTGCCATCTTGGATAACATTTGTCATTCTGGTGAATCTGCAATTTAGCCCCAGTACTAGTCCAAATGGAGCAAAGCTAGACCTTTATTCATACAAACTGTTCAAAATGTCCATCCTTTGGCATGTCAGCTCCCTTGAGATAAAGGCTAACAATCAGTTTGCTTTCATTTTAAATGAAATGAAATTGCTCCTCACCACTAATTTCATTGATTGCCATATCTGGATAGCTGAATGTTTACTCCCCCACAGTTCCCAAATTCTGATCAGTTGGAAAATACTGATTAAATTTTCCAAATTAGATATCCTTACACTCTGCACGGAACTATGGCAGATGGAGTTCACTTACTTAATCCATCAATGGCTCCTTTGCAACTTACTGCTCACAACTACATAACTAGTTGTACTCCATCCAGTAATTATCAGTAAACACAGATAAATGGTTGAATTCCTTCATTCAAGACATTGAGAAATGTGGGAAGCTCAGGTCCCAGTACAGAATTCTGTGAGACAGCATTAATCACACCCTAATCCTGCCAACTGGAACACCTTCCCCTAATTTGTGTAATCTCATAATCCTATATAGCTGCACTTTTTCCTTCATTCCAGTTACTTGATTTTTATCAGTTTACTGCTGTTTTTGTTTCTGTTCTGGTTCATGAGGTTCCCACTATTCTTTGCATTTAAGCAAACTCTTGTTAGTTTTAGGTAACACAGTGTGGAGCTGGAAGAACACAGCGGATCAGGCAGTATTGAGGAGCAGGAAAGTTGGCATTTCAGGTCGGGACCCTTCTTCAGAAATCGGGGAGGAAGGGATCTCAGAAATAAATAGAGACAGGAGGGGTGGGGCGCTGGGGAAGGTAGGTGGGATGGTGATAGGCGAGAGCAGGTAGAGAGTAGTCAGGATTGGTCAGTGAGGTGGGTCGGTGCAGATAGGTGGGAAAGAAGATGGACAGGTTGTGTCAGATTGAGAAGGCGAGGGAGGGTTGATCATGGGATGAGACCAGGGGTAGGGAGATTTTGAAACTGGTAAATTCCATGTTTTGGTCATTGGGCTGTAGGATCCCGAGACGGAATGTGAGGTTCTGCTCCTCCAGATTCCTGGTGGTATCGTTGTGACACTGGCGGAGGCCCAGGATAGACACCCAGGGAGTGGGAGGGGGAGTTGAAATGGTTCATGACAGTGCCCCTCCACCAACACCCTCATTTACTTAACTGAACTTGTCCTTACCCTTAACAACCTTTCCTTCAATTCCTCCCACTTCTTACAGACTATGTGGGTGACCATGAGAGGTCACATGGGCCCATGCTGTCTGCATCCTTGTAGTGTTACGTGGAACAGTCCCTCTTCCGCAGCTACACTGGCACTAGCCCCACCTCCTCCACCGTTACATCAATGACTATATCGGCGCTGCCTCATGCTCCCATGAGGTGCTTGAACAGTTCATCAACTTTACCAACACCTTTCACCCCAACCTCAAATTCACCTGGACCATCTGATAGCTCTCTCTCTTTCCTGGACCTCTCTGTCTCCATTTCTGGTGACCGCCTCAAAACCAATATCTATTTCAAGCCCACTGACTTCCGCAACTACCGAGGCTACACCTCCACATTCGTGCAAGAATGCAATCCTCTACTCCCAATTCCTCCGCCCCCACTGTGTCTGCTCCCAAGATGGGGCGTTTCACTCCTGAACATCCCAGGTGTCTTCCTATTTCAAGGGCTGTAAATCCCCCCTTCAGTGGTCGAAAATGCCCTCAACCGTATCTCTTGCATTTCCCGCACCTCTGCCCTCACACCCCCTCCCTGCAACAAAAACAAAGACAGAGCCCCCCTTGTTCTCACGTATCACCCCACCAACATGCATATCCAATGCAACATTCTCCGCCACTTCCGCCACCTACAATCCGATCCCACAACCAAAGAGATATTTCCCTCCCCACCACTATCTACCCTTCATAGGGACCACTCTCTCTGTGACTCCAGGGGCAGGGGTAGCCATTCAGCTCATGTCAGGGCTGGCCTTCTGTGGGAACAATCCATCTATTTTAGTTTTCACTTTGTGCAGATACGGCTGCAGTCCTGGGACTTTGACTCAACAACAGTGAAGGAATGACTGTATATGTCCAAATCAGAATGATGTACAGCTTGTAGAGGAGCTTGTAGGTAAGGGAGTTCCCATGAGTCTATTGTCCTTGTTCTTCTGGCTGGTAGAGAGTGTGGAGTTGGAAGATGTCGCTGACAGACTTGGCAAGTTTCTGAAGTTGCAGTGCGTCATTCCCTCCATCATTGGCACAGAGTGCACATTAAAGGTGGTAAATGGAGTTGTAGTTGTATTGACATTCTTGAGCATTGCAGCAATAGCGCTCATCTGAGAAAATGGAAAATGGTCAATCACATGCCTGACTTGACCATTGTCAATGGTGCACAGGATATGGAAAGTCAGGAGGTGAGTTATTCACTACAGAATTCCCGGTCTCTGATCCATTCTCGCAGTGAGGGTGGTCCAGTTATTCTGGCAGATAGTGACTTCCTGAATATAGACAGTGTGGTGACAATTCAACAATGACAATGCAACTGAATGTCAAGAGGATATTGTTATATTCTCTCATGTTCGATGTACATGATACCTGATACTTGTGTGACTCAAACCTTGAATGACAATAACAATCTGAGGTCACCAAGGGTCACAGAGGGAAACTTTCCATGAAAATCCCTGCAGTTGATACTTAGCTAAATCATGGGAAGGTTGACACCTTAAAGTTAGGAAGTGGGTCTTAATATGTTTCTTCGAGTAATCCATATCTCAGGAAAAAAAAATTGAACTAACTTTTTCACTACCATTTTTGCCTCAATTTTCCCCAAAACACACCATACCAGGAAAGAGATAATGGGAACTGCAGATGCTGGAGATTCCAAGATAATAAAATGTGAGGCTGGATGAACACAGCAGGCCAAGCAGCATCTCAGGAGCACAAAAGCTGACGTTTCGGGCCTAGACCCTTCTCTGATGAAGGGTCTAGGCCCGAAACGTCAGCTTTTGTGCTCCTGAGATGCTGCTTGGCCTGCTGTGTTCATCCAGCCTCACATTCTATATACCAGGAAAGATTTCTTTTTCTGAAGAAGGGTCCTGGCCCGAAATGTCAGCCTTCGTGCTCCTCCTGCTGCCTGGCCTGCTGTGTTCATCCAGCTCCACACTTTGTTATCTGTATCAGGAAGTCTTGTCGAAACTTCAGTAATTGCTAAAAGGCAATGAAATCCAATCATGATCTTAAATAGCTATCTCACACAATCTGTTATGATCCTGCCAGGTTGTACTTTTCTAAAGCTGGTATCAAACTTAAAGGCACAGCTTTAATGGATATTTGAAGCTTCCCCACTCTTTTATATCTATGGCACATTGGGTAAAATGTAATCACATCTTCTTATTATGGCCCGTAAAAATTCTAGATTATTTTAGCCTCCATCACCAAATGTATGACCACCCATTCCTCTTAGACTGATATTTGAAGTGGTCTCTATCTCTTAATGAGCACCATGTCTTCTAAATAACATTAAAGTATTGGTTGCAATTCAATTACTGAGAAAACTTTGTTACAACTCTCAATTCAGAATTAGTATGTTCCATTTCTATGGAAGAAGATAGGCTAAACATATCAATCTCATTCTCTTTTCCGTGCTTTTTATGGATGCATTGAAGGTGGTTTAGTGGTTTGGATCAGAAATTGGCTAGCTGTGTGAAGACAGAGGGTGGTGGTTGATGGGAAATGCTCATCCTGGAGTTCAGTTACTAGTGGTGTACCGCAAGGCTCTGTTTTTGGGCCACTGCTGTTTGTCATTTTTATAAATGACCTGGATGAGGGTGTAGAACGATGGGTTAGTAAATTTGCAGATGACACTAAAGTCGTTGGAGTTGTAGAAGGATATTACAGGTTACAGAGAGACATAGATAAGCTGCAGAGCTGGGCTGAGAGGTGGCAAATGGAGTTTAATTCTCTCCAACTTCGGTCCGCCTCCCCCTCTGTCCCTATTTATTCCAGAACCCTCACCCCATCCCTGTCTCTGATGAAGGGTCTAGGCCCAAAACGTCAGCTTTTGTGCTCCTGAGGTGCCGCTGGGCCTGCTGTGTTCATCCAGCCTCATATTTTATTATCTGTGAGGGGATACCTTGCTGAAGTCCACGTGAACCACATCATCTGCACTAACTTCTTCAATGTATTTCATCACATTTTCATAAAATCTCGATTAAATTAATCAGACAGGATGTTCCTCTAACAAATCTGTCCTTACAGCCCATGAGCAATCCCTGCCTTTCCGTCATTCAGAACACTTTCCAATAATTTCACATTAGCCATTCTCCAGCGATAGTAAGAACTGCAGATGATGGAGTCAGAGATAACACAGTGTGGAGCTGAAGGAACACAGCAGGCCAGGCAGCATCAGAAATGCAGGAAAGTTGACGTTTTGGTTCAGGATCCTTATTCGCTTGTGGCCGGCAAGGTATGAAATATCTCTACCAGGACCCCAGCAATCTCCTCTCTTACTTCTCATAGCGTCCTGGGACACAGCTTGTCAGGCCCTGGGGATTTGTGCATGTATATACACATTAAAACATTTAATATCTCTCTTTATTAATATTAACATTCTCTGGAAACTCACCGTCTCAACTGAAATCTCTAGCTACGTTATCTTTCTCCTCTATGAGAGATGAGAAATATTCATTTAAGACCTCATCCACGTCCACTGTCCCTTTGGTCTCTAACAGGTCCCACCCTTTTCCTGGTAATCCTTTTACTTTTAAAGTAGTTATAAAAACCCTTGTTTTGACTTCTATTCCATCCACCAAAAATATTTCATAGCCCCTCTTTGCTCTTTTAAAATTTCTTTTTTAAGCAATTCCTAAATTCTTTATACTTTTGAAGGGCCGCCCCTCTTTTTAATGCAATTAATATTTTCTCATTCGTGAACCAACTGGATGACAAATATTACCTTTAGTCAGCATCAGCCTATGGCTTGCTCCAGAACTTTTATTGGTTTATCTCCTTAACTAGAAACTTATGAAAATACTGCTCTGTTTGAAATTAAATATTCAGAACCTCCAGTGGTTTTATTCTCTTTATCATTAAATCAGGAAGAAATTTTTTTTTAAACTGTCCTGAATCACCTTTCCCTTCCTAATAGATTCTAAGGGAATTCAATCCACTGGCACCACAGCTACATGTCTAATACACATTTCCTTTCCTGATACACACTTTTCTAAGGATTCTCCTACTGCAACTGTTCTTCCTTTCATTGGCTTTGTAATGGCCAGTCTAATTATGATGGAAGCTTATTATTTTCATTACACCACTTTTATTTACTTTTATTATTACCTAATCTCACCTCAAGTATGTGCAGGTTGCTATTAACTCAGCTACCGGTGAGAAATTACGTGGCATTAATTCCCAACTTGAAGGGCAGAGAGGGAACCTGGTGGCTGAAGCAAACACTTCTGTTCTCTGCACCTCCATGTGGGCCAGCATTCCCTGATATCTCCGAGCTTGGTCCATGGGCAATAGCTGCCTGTACTCTTCACCTTGAAAGTCAGCATTAGCAAAGCACCAGCCTCACCGTGGGACATTCTGGATAAACTTACACTATAGGTCAGCTGCTCACAACTGCCCTCCTGACCCGGCTGAGCACAAGATAACACCATGGTGCCTGCTCATAATTCATGCAGTTACCTTTGCAGGAGTGTATGAAAAAGGGCTCGGGGAGGGAAACCCTCCATGAAACTCCCCAAAATTCAGACCTAGTCGAAAGATGAGAAAATTCAGACCCTCCAGATGAGTCTTAGCATCAAAGATAGTAGGAACTGCAGATGCTGGAGTCTGAGATAACAAGGTGTAGAGCTGGATGAACACAGCAGGCCAAGCAGCGTCAGAGGAGCAGGAAAGCTGATGTTTCAGGTCTGGACCCTTCTTCAGAAATGATGGAGGGGAAGGGGGCTCTGAAATAAATAAAGAGAGATGGGGAGGCAATGATGGAAGGTAGATAAAGGAGCAGATAGGTTGGAAGAAGACAGAGAGGTCAAGGAGGCGGGGATGGAGTCAGCAGGGTTCCCAAGCGAAATATGAGGTGCCGTTCCAGCAACCTTTGCGTGGCATCATTGTGGCACTGGAGGAGGCATAAAAGCCCTCCGCGTCTTCCTGTCCCACAGGCCCAACCAGCCCCCCTCCACTGACGCCCTTATCCGCTTAGCCAAACTCATCCTCACCCTTAACGACTTCTCCTTCAATTCCTCCCACTTCCTACAGACAAAGGGGGTGGCCATGGGTACCCGCATGGGCCAAGCTATGCCTGCCTCTTTGTAGGGTATGTGGAACAATCCCTCTTCTGAAGCTACTCTGGCCCCATTCCCCACCTCTTCCTCTGTTACATCAATAACAGTGCTGGCACCGCCTTGTGCTCCCACAAGGAGCTCAAACAGTTCATTCACTTTACTGACAACTTCCACTCCAACCTTAAGTTCACCTGGACCATCTCCAATACCTCTCTCTCTCCTTCCTGGACCTCTCTATTTCCATCTCTGGAAACCACCTGAAAATCGATATCCATTTCAAGTCTACTAACTCCCACAGCTACCTAGCATATACCTTCTCTCACCCATCTTCCTGCAAGAATGCCTTCCACTATTCCCAATTCCTTTGCTTCCACTGCATCTGCTCCCAAGATGAGGCATTCCACTCCTGTACATCTCCGATGCCCTCGTTTTTCAAGGACCGCAAATTCCCCTCCACAGTGGTCGAAAACACCATCGACCACATCTCTCGCATTTCCCACAACTCATCCCTCATACCTGCTCGCCGTAATAACAACCAAAACAGAATCCCCCTCATCCTCACGTACCACCCCACCTACCTCTGGATCCAATGTATCATCCTCCTACGCTTCCGCCAGTTGCAATCTGGTCCCCACCACCAACGGCATTTTTCCCTCACCACACTTATCTGCCTTCCAGAGGAACACACTCTCCCTGACTCCCTCATCAGCTCCAGACACCCCACCAGGACCACCACCTCCGGCACCTTTCCCTGCAACTGCAGGAAGTGCTACACTTGCATCTACACCTCCCCCCTCACCCTCATCCAGGCCCCAAGAAAACCTTCCACATTAAACAGATGTCACCTGCGCATCAGCTAATGAGGTATATTGTATCAGCTGTTCCCAATGTGACCTTCTCTACATCGGGGAAACCAAGCAGAGGCTTGGAGACCGTTTTGTGGAACACCTACGCTCAGTTCACGACAAATGACTGCATCCTCCAGTCGCGAACCATTTCAACTTCCCCTCCCACTCTTTAGATGACATGTCCATCCTGGGCCTCCTCCAGGGTCACAATGACGCCACCCAAAGGTTGCAGGAACAGCATCTCATATTTCGCTTGGGATCCCTGCAGCCCAATGGTCTCAATGTGGACTTCTCAAGCTTCAAAATCTCCCTAGCCCCAACCTCATCCCAAAACCACCCAGTTTGTCCCCACCTCCTTGACCTGTCCGTCTTTTCTGCCAACTATCCGCTCCTCCCACCTCACTGAGCAATCCCACCCCCACTTCTACTTACTAGCCTCATCCCCGCCTCCTTGACCTGTCCATCCTCCCTCCCACCCAACTGCCCTTCCTTCTCAACTGATAACCCCCATCCCAACCACCATCCTACACTCACCTTTATTGGCTTCATCTGCACCTCCTTGATCTGTCCGTATACTCTCCACCTATCTGCTTCTATATCCACCTTCCATCAATGCCTCTCCATCTCTCTATTTTTTTCAGAGTCCCCTACCCTCCCTCATTTCTGAAGAAGGGTCCAGACCCAAAATGTCAGCTTTCGTGCTGCCCTGATGCTGCCTGGCCTGATGTGTTCATCCAGCTCTACACCTTGTTATCTCAGCATCAATCAAAGCCTTTTTGAAATTCCAAGTACCATATAATAAATGTCACAACAAGATGGCTGCTTCATAATCAGAATCTACTCATTTCTTGAATTGAATTACATGAACCCACTTAGTTCAATACGTTCTTACCCTTCCCTGTGCCCCTCACCACTTTGTTACAATGCCAGCTGATCCCAGAATTAAAATTCATTAGATCAGAGATCTCATTTTTGCAGATGATTACCATGATTTTTGGTAATTTAAACATTCAGAAAACTCATTAACAAAAGAACAACCATTTATTACATAAAGAAACAACAGGCAATCTATGTGTTTGAGTCAATTTGAAAATGTTTTAATATAGACAACAAAAACAGACCTATTTTCCATGAACTTCCTTTTCGATTAAACAATCCCAGGGAAATACAACACTTTTATTAACGTTAAGACTTCTGACTCAATTATTTCCAGATTTGTTTTCTAAATTGTTTCCAGTACTGACAGCCAAGAGACTTCCATAATATCTCAAATCCTGGAGATTCTACAAATCCTATAAACTGACCAGATGATAGGATGAAGCTGCTCTCCTGAACTGAACTGAAAACTTAATTCTTCTGAACTGACCTCAAACGATCAGTGGTCCCTGAGATTATTTTCTCTGCATATCATAAAAGTTCAATAAACACTTAACGAGTTAACAATTTTCTTTTATATCCAGAAGTGCTATTACATAGAATCCCTACAGTGTGTAAGCAGGCCATTCAGCCCACTGAGTTTACACTGACCCTCCAAAAAGCATCTATCCCAGACTCACCCTATTCCTATAGCCCTGCGTTTCCCATGGCTAATCCATGTATCTTGCATATCCCTGGACACGATGGGCAAATTTAACATAGCCAATCCACCTAACCTGCACATCTTTGGACTGTGGGAAGAAACCAGCGCACCCGGAGGAAACCCACACAGATGCAGGGAGACTAAGCAAACTCAGCACAGACACTCACCCAAGACTGGAATTGAACCCAGATCCCTGGCGCTGTGAAGCAGCACTGCTAATCACTGAAACACCCTTACAATTGAGCATTTTTCTTCCATCACCAAAGCACGTTTGTTTTTTGCTTCATGTATTAACCACTATAAGTAAATCACCTGTGTCTTGCCATTTATAATTTTCACACAAAGCCCATTAAGGGTGAGGGAGAGGTGGGGAGAGGGGTACTGAGCCAAAACATAGATATCCTGCTAGATACTTAACTTATATGACATCAATTCTTAGAAATGATGTGATTAGCTCACTGTTCCAAATGACTCTGACGTTTTCACAAAAAACATTATCTTAACAGATAACCACACTTCCATTAACATTAAGATGTCTTACTCAATTATTTCCAGATTTGTTTTCCAAATTGTTTCCAGTATTGAAACCAAATTCTATTTTACTTCTACTTAAAACAAATTCACTGAATGAAACTAAAGTATATCATACACCTTTATCACATTATGACATTAATAGTGACATTTTCCACTTTTAACATTATGTTGGAAGAAAAGTTATTGATGAAGCTCTTGCAGATCATTGCATTTAGCATATTATCCTGAGGAACTGGTGGCTCTTGTGTTGCGGTGATAGTGACCCTAACTCTGAGTCAGGAAGTCTGGATTCATGCCTCTCCTGCTCCAGAGGTGTGCAATAAACATTCC
This sequence comes from Stegostoma tigrinum, assembly GCF_030684315.1. Classification (NCBI taxonomy): domain Eukaryota; kingdom Metazoa; phylum Chordata; class Chondrichthyes; order Orectolobiformes; family Stegostomatidae; genus Stegostoma; species Stegostoma tigrinum. The sequence goes on from NC_081363.1 coordinate 28,999,550, forward strand.
TCTAGAGGTTCATTACAAAATATCAACATTGAGGAACTCATGCTGAAATGCCCTACAATTGAAATGTTTGACCTTCAACAACGACAGTAATTTTCCTTCGTGCTAACTATGATTCCAACCAGTGAAGAATTTTCCCCTTGATTGCCACAAACTTCACTTTGGCTGGAGGTTCATGATGCCTTGGTGCGAAGGACACTTACACACTTCAACATCAAGAATTTAGACACTTTTTGACCTTGTTTGTCCAAGGCTGTAGTTGTAGACTAATGAGGTTAATGTCAAATGTTTACATGATGAAGATGCAGCAATGACGTCAGATTCATAGCACCAGATAGACAGAACTGGAATGGAGCAGAAGCTCTAACCTCATGTGGATTTGACGTGTGTATGTCCTTATCTGTAAATAAAAGTTCTTGCAAAAGAGACCAGGGATTTTAATTGCACAATTTTGTGAAACTAGACATCCCCAAATAATTCACCACACACTGGCAATAAGAAGGTAATGCGTTCGAGAGTCAAGTCGTTCTGACCATGTACAAACTGAGTACTGCTGACCGGTCATTATTGAGCAAGTGCCGTTGCAAAGCAATGTCACCTGAAATCACTTTGCTGATGATTCTGACTATCTAACTTACACTTTTTTCTGTTCATTCAATTTTTCAAAGATCGGCTTAGCTGAAAGATTGTTTGACCTATTCACACACATCCCAGATACCCACTACAGTACACTGTGTCATTTTGATCTCCCATTCATGACCACTTACCATTCAAAAGCTCATGGAAATTAAATGGCCAGATGTTTCACTGTAAATTCGTTTCCACTGTTACCAGAAACAGTTTTATTGCATGGAAAAGATAGCTGCCTTCAGGGACTTGAATGGTTCTTTTCCTCATATTCTGCGGAAATTGAAGTTTCCCGTTACAATATCTATCAACAAGCAAATCTGATCCATTTAAAGGAGAATATATAGCCTGTAATAAGGCAGCCCAAAGTTAATGTCCATAAAGGTTTTACTTTTGTTCCTCATTTCCTCCCAGAGAGTTTCTGCTCTTCTGTACTCAGCAAAATTTCAATCTAATGGTTTAATACATAATTCAGTATGATTTATGATTTTACTAAGATGCTCAAACCCTACCTATACCTCAGAAGTGGAAGAGACAGTGAAATCATGAGCCATGCTGTACAATTTACGAACTTACCGTGTAAGATCACAGCCTTTACTTCAATAGAAATGACAATGAAATCATGATTTTGAGTGAATTGCTTCAGTGTTGTTTAAAACTATCCTCCCTGCAGCACGCATCCATGTGCTGATGGTGCTATGCCTTCTGTAATGGGTTGATAAAGGCCAACTCTGAAATGAGTCTCCATGCCAACAGAGGTGCAAGCACCATCTCATTTAAATGACAATATTGCTGTCAGAGTTAGGACTGCCTCAGAGAGCAGTGTGTACAAATAGAATGCAGTGCAATCGCCAGAACATCTTGGTGTTCTGTATAGAATCAGATACAGTTGAAAATTACAGTTCTGAAAAGTTCCTACTTGTAAAAAGCATGATAGTTTAAAAAATTCCAAGATCCTTAGCCGTATGTCACAAATTAAACCTTTTGATTGTAACTAACGTCATAAAAGTCAAAAAGTGATAAATAGAACATAGAACATAGAACAGTACAGCACAGAACAGGCCCTTCAGCCCACAATGTTGTGCCGACCATTGATCCTCATGTATGCACCCTCAAATTTCTGTGACCATATACATGTCCAGCAGTCTCTTAAATGACCCCAATGACCTTGCTTCCACAACTGCTGCTGGCAACGCATTCCATGCTCTCACAACTCTCTGCGTAAAGAACCTGCCTCTGACATCCCCTCTATACTTTCCACCAACCAGCTTAAAACTATGACCCCTCGTGCTAGCCATTTCTGCCCTGGGAAATAGTCTCTGGCTATCAACTCTATCTATGCCTCTCATTATCTTGTATACCTCAATTAGGTCCCCTCTCCTCCTCCTTTTCTCCAATGAAAAGAGACCGACCTCAGTCAACCTCTCTTCATAAGTTAAGCCCTCCAGTCCAGGCAGCATCCTGGTAAACCTCCTCTGAACCCTCTCCAAAGCATCCACATCTTTCCTATAATAGGGCGCCCAGAACTGGACGCAGTATTCCAAGTGCGGTCTAACCAAAGTTTTATAGAGCTGCAACAAGATCTCACGACTCTTAAACTCAATCCCCCTGTTAATGAAAGCCAAAACACCATATGCTTTCTTAACAACCCTGTCCACTTGGGTGGCCATTTTAAGGGATCTATGTATCTGCACACCAAGATCCCTCTGTTCCTCCACGCTGCCAAGAATCCTATCCTTAATCCTGTACTCAGCTTTCAAATTCGACCTTCCAAAATGCATCACCTCGCACTTATCCAGGTTGAACTCCATCTGCCACCTCTCAGCCCATCTCTGCATCCTGTCGATGTCCCGCTGCAGCCTACAACAGCCCTCTATACTGTCAACGACACCTCCGACCTTTGTGTCGTCTGCAAACTTGCTGACCCATCCTTCAATTCCCTTGTCCAAGTCATTAATAAAAATTACAAACAGTAGAGGCCCAAGGACAGAGCCCTGTGGAACTCCACTCACCACTGAACACAGGAAATGACATCACCAACCCAAGGAAACCTAACCAGATAAATAGAAAGTGGGACATAACACCAGTGCTTCGTCGGAGGCTCACTGATGATGTTATCTAGAATGATGACAAAACGTTTGAAAACGAACCTTCCAACTCAGCGAGCAAACTCACATCCAGAATTATTTATCATTTTTCATTCATTTAATTCCAAATGTATTGCAAAGCTCTTCCCTTAAATTGACTACAGAATATGCAAAATAGAACTATAGCACAAGAGCAGGCCCTTCAGTCCACCTTATCTGTGTTGACCATGATGCTATTTTAAACTAATCCCATCTGCCTGCACATGGTCCATATACCTCTTTCCTCTGCCTGTTCATGTGTCTATCTAAATGCCTCTTAAACGTTGCAACCTTATCAGCTTTCACCACCTCCCTGGCTTTGTGTGTTTTGGTCACCTATTATCCTGTCTGTAAAAAAACCTACCTCACCATCATCTCCTTTAAACTTTTCCCCTCTCACCTTAAGATTAGGCCTCCTATTATTTGACATTTCCAGCCTAGGAATGAGGCTTCAACTATTCAATCTATTCATGCCCCCCATAATTTTACACACCTCATAATTAAGCCTCCACTGCTTTAGCAGAAACAATCTAAGTTGGTCCAACTTCTCCTTTTGCTACTACACTCCAATTTCCTGCTCCTCTGATGCTGCTTGTCCTGCTGTGTTCATCCAGCTCTACACCTTGTTATCTCTAACATCCTGGTAAACATCTTTTGCATTCTCTCCAAAGCCGCCTCATCATTCTTATAGCGCCACAACCAGAACTGCACACAGTACTCCAAACATTGCGTGACAAAAGTCTTATACGATTTCAACATGACTGGCCAGGACATGATTAACAATTGTCCTTGACTGGAGAGCTCTTTAAATGAAAGTGTTTCAGTTAATAAGAAAAATTCAGAAGACTAATAAGATAGCAGTTTTTGCTTCTATAAGCAGATGTCTAGATTAGGTCACCTTTACTGTATACAGGCAGGGGAGATTATATTCCTTTGCTATATGGTACTTTGCCTATTCAAACTGGCTGCACAACATATAAACTTCAAGCAACAACTTGAAATGACTAAAGTTTAGCTGTCAGAAGCCTGTCAAGCACCAAGTGAGGTCAGAACTGCTCTGGAAAAGGCAACTCATATGCAAATAACTGGAATGTTGGCAAAAACATAATTTAATTTACAGGTTCAAATGAATCCTTTGAGTAACTGTCCCTGGTTCCTGGAATTTTCCAGTGAAACTTCCAAGCAGCATCCTGTAATGAGCGATGATGGGAACTGCAGATGCTGGAGAATCCAAGATCACAAAGTGTGCAGCTGGATAAACACAGCACACCAAGCAGCATCTTAGGAGCACAAAAGCTGACGTTTCAGGCCTAGACCCTTCCCTTGCAACCCACACTTTGTTATCTAGCATCCTGTAATAACTCAGGAAGCCTGACTGGAAAGAATCGTCATTTATTGTTGAATACAAAATAGAGCCATTACTCAGGGCATACATCGGCTAGTCCCAGCCTGGGACGGACAGTTCTGCAAACCCATTCCTGGGTCTGCTTTATTTTCTCATATCCCCAAGTGGTATCACCCACAGCCAAATGGATTCCCACCACCTAACCACTGTGACTTTTTTAAAAATTATTTTTAACTATCAACCATAATCAGTAAAGCACCCATGTGGCCAATTGGATATTTACCCGCAAAGTTGTTTACAGGCAATTCAAACCATCAAAAGCGAGGGTGGGGTAGTGAGAATGGGGTGGGGGGCTATGGAGTTGGAGGGGGAAATAAAGCATTCTGGCCCCCACAGCAGCCACCTCCCTCTAAAGGCACCAAGAGCCTTGATGGACATCTATGCTCGCTCTGCAAGGACACCCTGGCATAAACATAACTGCAGAAGAGGGGCAACTGAGTCTGCCTTGATAGTAGGAACTGCAGATGCTGGACAATCTGAGATAACAAAGTGTGGAGCTAGATGAACACAGCAGGCCAAGCAGCATGTTAGGAGCGGGAAAGCTGACGTTTCAGATCTAGACCCTTCTTCAGAAAAAGAGTCTAGAACCGAAATGTTAGCTTTCCTGGGTCTGCCTTGTGTCTTTTTTTATACTCTGAAGTGTTATTATGCACAACTAACAAACCTGTCCACCAAAGCCATAGTGACATTTTTTTTCTTTTTATCTAATAGCCATTATCAGTAAAAACACTTGTGTAGCCAAATCAATGTAGAATCACTACAGTGTGGGAGCAGACCATTTGGCCCATCAAGTCTACAACAACCCCTTAAAGAGCATTCCATGCCAACCCACCCTCATAACCTATCTCTGCATTCCCCATAGCTACTCCACCTAGCCTGCAGACTATCAGCATGGCCAATCGACACTAACCTACACATCTTTGGACTATGGGAGAAAACCAGAGGAAACACACACAGACACAGTGAAAAATGTGCAAACTCCAAACAGACCTGAGGCTGAAATTGAACCCAGATCCTTGGTGCTAACTACTGAGCCACCGTGCTACCTAATACTGTAAAGGCAATGCTAATCATCAAAAGTGAAAGGGAGGTAGAGGGGGAAATAAAGTTGGAGGGAATTGCATGACCCATGACTCACACTGTCCCTCTCATTCTTCAGCTTCCTTCAAGTATCACAATCGTCCTTCAAGATTGTGGTCCACTCCCAGATAAGATTTAAAGGACTACCCAACTGACTGTGGACCATTCCCTAGACTGATTTCCAAGATGATCCCAACTGACTGATGAGCAAAAATTTGGCTGATTTTTCTCAACTTCCAGGATATAACATGGCCCAATTTTGATTTGGACCAATCACGTCATTGAATGTGAGAATCTGAAACTTGGATACAGGCACAAGATGGCTTCTCAGTGCAAGTTAGCAACAAAATGGCTTCTAGCCTGGGAACTGTAAATTCTGCTAGAGCTGCTCTTTTAGCCTGGGAACTCTGAGTTTTGCGAGAGCTGCATAAATAACTCAGTAATGATAAGATAATGCAGTACTAACCGTTCTAGCTGACCTTCAGTAGCAAATGTTATGGCGCTGTATGGCAAGACAAAAAGTTACCTAAGCATTGTGACATAAGTTATTTACCAGTTAATACTGTTGGATTATGTAACTGTCAATGAAGCAATATCATGTGTTGATTGGTAATTGTTTGAATACACTATGCGATCACGCCATGTACCCTGCTTTAAGAAAAGTATAAAAATGCCTTTGTATTAAGTTGTGTGTGCACTCCTCCAAGGAATACGGAAGTGCTCAACTTCTGTGCTTTCCGATGATCTGTACCCAGCCAATTGAAGAAATAAAGAGTCAAGTCTTAAACAGCCAGACTGGCTGCAAGTGTTCATTGATTGAGCGCGGAATCGAGAGACCCCACCTGGGGTCGAGATTTACAAATGTGGCCAAGAACCTGGACTGAAAAAAGTCCAGTTCCTGGACTAGTAAAACTCTAACTGTGTAGAGTCCACTCTCACCCCTTTCACACATCACTGTGCTCTTCATCACATGCAGTATATTTGCCACATGCACAACCTTTGAAATTGATGCAGTACCTGCCCTTCATCCCACCTTTCACATCGACATTTCATTGTTTCTTACAGCCACATGCTACTGTCTTACCTTCTGCACTAAAGTGTCCCTCTCACCCACTAGATAACTACATTGCTATTTGTGCTAAAGAGCTACTAGTGAAACAAAAGCTACTGCCTGATCTTTTCAACTAAAATGTCACCACAAGAAAAAAGCTACTGCCTTACTATATCCACTGGAGTGTCCACCTGAACATGGTGTATTACGGTTCACTGGTTGCATTCTGCAGTGGGCCAGGGACACATCCTGCCATATTGCTCACCTAGGTACTGACCATTCATACCGGCTAGAGTCAAAGTAACAATCAGGGCCATTGAGAAGATTTTGGTAGAGGCAGCCAAAGATATGTACTCACCTGGATTTTGGAGGCTGCAGAACAAGGTTGACAGGTAAATCCTTAGTGCATACTATTGAATTTCAGAAGCATCGAGTATCCCAATTGGGCAGAAGTTAATTGGGAAGGGGAAGTTCATTCAGGAAAGTTGTGCAACTAATAAGATGCAAGGGCATACAAGCAGGCTACTCACTACCTGATGATGAGAAATCCATCTTGTTACCTGTGGAAGAAGGACATAACTGCAAAAGTTTAGCTCAACAATGAGAATCATATGTTTGGACACATTCCTGATTAAGTTATCATGCTTGCTATTACTCTTACCACCACAGGGAGTAGAAAATCATGCCCGGATAATCTTCAAACAATAGCGAGTGCAAATTCCACCAATAGATTTCATCTGCTAATGTCCTTTGCCTACACTCTGTGGTTTAATTTGTAACTTAATGGAAACTTAATAGTCTGTGCTAAAGTTGCAAAGGCCACCTGACTCTATTTTAACAGCTTAGCAGAGCCCATTTTAAAGTATAATAGAGTTCTAGAAGCTTACAGGAACACAGTCCTGTTTGAGTTTATGAATAGAAGACGGTTTCACTGGGCAAGACAGTATCTTTGCCAGTCATAGCATTCTATGAATGAATAGAACAAAAGGTAAACATCTGGTTACTGAAGTTCTCAGTTCCAAACTGTGCATGCAGATCAAGTTTGGCAAATGCAATGTCGTTATGCATGGTAAAAATATCTATTTGCTGAAAGTTAGGTCGGTGCTGTTTTACCTCCCAATGTCCCACTGAACTATGACACTAATCATTTGCTGCACTGTCAGTGATCTCATCATTTAATAGTTCTTTGTCCGACACATCCACCTTATCATACTCCAGATCATGTAATTGATTTCTACTCTGCTGTGAGGTTTAAAAAGCGGACATCCTGAATAAAACTCAGTTCTGTCATCGGATTTGGGTCCATATTGATCTCTTTCATTTGTTAAGTGTAATGTTTGTGTGAGAATGTGAGAATGAAACCCTCAGTTCATAAATGAGCAAACAGATTAAAGCAAGTAGATAGTACTATTGTGTCTTTCCTCAATCCATTTAAGAATCCTGTCGATTACTAAGAAGTGACACTGCAGATAATTTAAAGATCTATAAGCACATTTGAGCATGGCCAATCTTACACCATTTAATAGTCTGCCAGCTGCCGTCAGTAATTAAAACCAATATTACATTAAAAATAATCTATTGGGCTGTAAACATTGATTGAATTATTACAAAACAAACAGAGAAATTAAAAACACTAAATCATGAGCTCATTTAATTTTATTGCTTCAGAATCACAAGTTTTTGATTCAAATTGATGACATACTTGATGTAAAAAATATTCAAATTTGCAACATTTCTTTGCCAAAACTAGTTAAACGAACACAAAGGCAATTCAAAAATAGTAAATCTAGGATGATTTAATTTGGGACTATCTGTGTGGATTAAACCAAATGTTGAAGCAAATTTCCAGGTTGTAATAATTGTTAAGTTTCCAACATTTGCCATCAATACTATGTACAACCAACTGTACCTCTGATATCAGACAGTCACAGTTAAAAATGCAAATCAGGAAGTTGTTGTTAGCGATATTTGCCCTTTCACAAAGCGTGGTGTTAATCTTCACAGAATCAATGATTTACGTGAACTTCAACTTTCTACATACCATTAACACTGCATAAAGCTTTGGGAAAATGATGAAACATTGATGAATGAAGTACAACTGTAAACAGGCGTTCCAAGTTATAAAAAGAACAGAAGTTGCTGGAAAATCTAAGCAGGTCTGGCAGAGGTTCTGAGGAAGAGTCACCAGACCCAAAATGTTAACTCTGATTTTTTCTTCACAGATGCTGCCAGACTTGCTGAGCTTTTCCAGCAACTTCTTTTTTTTTCCTGATTTACAGCATCCGCAGTATCACTGTCTGTGTAAAAGAATTTCCCCTCACGTCTCTTTTGAACTTTCCTCCTCTCACCTTAAATGCATGCCTCCTAGTATTGGACATTTCAACTCTGGGAAAAAGATTCTGACCATCAATCCTATATATGCATCTCAGAATTTTGTAGATATCTAACTAGTGTCCCCTCAGCCTCTTCCACTCCAGAGAAAACAAGTTCACTTTTTCCAGCCTGTCCTTATAGCTCATAGTCTCTGATATCCAGGCAACATCCTGGTAAACCTCTTCTGCACCGTCTTCAAAGCCTCTACGTCCTTCCTGTAGTGTAGTGACCTGAAGTGAATGCAATACTCAAAGTGCGGCCTAAACAAAATCTTATAAAGCTGCAACATGACATCTTGGCTCCTGTACTTTTATTTTCTAAGTTATCACTACAGTTTATCACTATCTATATCCCTGAAAAAGTAAGTTTTGAAAATTTTAATTTCATTCCCTTGAGTCCACATGGTAGGAAATGCCTTTATTTATTTCCTTTTGTGCAAAGTACTTTGAGACTGAAGTGTACTGGGGAGCATTTTGACAGAAAGCAAACTGCTTTCTTGACTAACAAAAACAAAGTGGCTGGAAAAGCTCAGCAGGTCTGTGAAGGAGAAAACAGAGTTAACTTTTCGGGTCCAGTGACCCTTCCTCAGAACCAAAACGTTATCTCTGTTTTCTCCTTCACAGATGCTGCCAGACCTGCTCAGCTTTTCCAGCAACTTTGTTTTTGTTCCTGATTTACAGCATCCACAGTTCTTTTGGTTTTTGTTTTATTGACTATGTGATAATTAGGTTTTACGAAATTACGATGGCCTGAAGTTTTCAAAATTACAATGTAAGCTAATTCTAGTTAATATCGGTGGAGTCTGGATATCTACTGCTTATCAGCTCAGAATGCACAGAATACATGCAAATAAGGAATAAGCACAATTCTCACTGAATGCAAATTCTTTCTGGGAATTTTCTAGCTGATCCTGGTGCTGAAGCAGGTTTCCGAGAACAGAACAAAGACTTTGTTACTCTATATTGAACGGAGTTAGAGAGAGCAGCAAGTTGAAGATGGGAAAGCCAATTGCCTGTGGATTGAATAAAATGCATCACTGCTGTTCTAGTGTTGCCAAAGCCTACCATACCATTGACTGGAAAAGGGTGATCTGAGGATTCTTTATCACCAGATATGCCATGATCTCATAGGTGGATGTCAGTCTTGAACATTGGATGGAATATAGCTGTTGGTGAATGCAACTCAAGAGATGAAATACCTGAGTGGAAAATTAGAGATTTTTCATAGCAAAGGCTGAGTTGGAAAGAGTGAGAGTGCAAACTGTTCCACAATTGTATGGGAGACAATGCAAGGGCTTGATCAAAGACAAATGCTTCTTGTATCAGTTATTTAAAGTGAACTGTATCTGTTCATTTGAAATATTTTTCACTTGTTAATGTTTGGCTTATGTTGGGCTTCGGTGGTTTTGAACAGTTCATGTTCCCAAACTGAAATCTTGTCTAGCAGTTTTCTTTCTGTCCAACTTATAGGCTCTGGAATTGGCTCCCAGGATAGCTTGTATCTAAAGTTGGCACATTAATGGTATGGGTTCCTGTGCGCAGTTGACTGCAGAATATAACCTTCAATATGCAGGAATCGTCAGAGTTAGAAAGGGATCAGATGGTGAAAAGTGCTGAGAAGCTCTCCCGTTTCTGATAACATCCACATTTCAATGAGGCTGTGATTTAGTGCAAACATCAGGCAGTCTTTTGAAACATAGAACTATACAGGACAGGAAAGGGCTCTTCGGCCCACAATGTTGTTCCAAACACGAAGCAAATTAAAGTAATCTCTTCTACTTGCCTTTGGCTCAATTCCCTCCATTCCTTGCATATTCACGTGCTTATCTAAAGGTCCCTTAAACACCCCTATCGTATCTGCCTCCACCACCACTCCTGGCAGCGCATTACAGAATCCTACCACTCTCTGTTTAAAAAACTTTCCCCTCATGTCTCCTTTGAACTTTCCCCCTCTCACCTTAAATGCATGCCTCCGAGTATTGGACATTTCAACTCTGGTAAGAAGATTCTGACTGTCAACCCCATATATGCATCTCATAATTTTACAGATATCTAACAAGTGTCCCCTCAGCCTCTGCCACCCCAGAGAAAACAGCTCAAGTTTTTCTAGCCTGCCCTTATAGCTCATACTCTCTATTCCAGGAAGCATCCTGGTAAACCTCTTCTGCACCCTCTCCAAAGCCTCCACATCCTTCCTGTAATGTGGCAATCAGAAGTGAAGGCAATACTCTCAGTGCAGCCTATCCAAAATCTTATAAAGCTGCAACATGACATCCTGACTCTTGTACTCAATTCCCCGACCAATAAAGGCAAGCATGCCATTGGCCTTCTTTGCCAACCTATCAACTTAAACAGCCACTCTCATGGGTTTTAAATGCCCAGACATTGACATTCAATTTTCTGTGTGGTTGGATTAACTCATTGACCAGTAATCAAATGTACCCTCCCCTTCCCAATGTGGTTCATACGGTTCTATGCAGTATTCCAACTTTGGGTTTGAAGCTCTAGGTTGAAGTCCCACCTGTCCCAGAGGTCTTTGAACAGGTTGCTTTCAAAAGACGCACTCCTCCCAATAAAATGCAAGGGAATCCGCCAAGAAATGAGTAGCAAAACGCCATTGTGCTAGAGTTTTAAAGAAGTGTTACAACCAATCCAATGTATTTTCTTCCTCAGGCTAGATTTTTTAAAAAAGCAAGATCAAATAAACTCAGAATTTTGGGAGGGGCCAAGGAGGCATGAGGCTTTTATCTTCATACCTTTGTCCTCCACTCCTAAAACTGACAAATTCTCAGCCAAAGTGACGTGAAATGTCACGATCACTGGTATATACTTAGTAACACCACGGTAGGAAATAGCAAACTTCAAATGAAGAGATTGATGTCATGTCTGGAGGTTAAGTACTTGAGAACCGCATAAATCACAATGGCTGTATGGTTACCTAAACATTGGGTGAGCAGAGATGCATGTTTATGCATGTGTTGAAAACAGTGATGCTAAAATATTGCTCTGAGGCCTTTATGATTGACTGAGCTTGTTTAAATGTCTCAGGCTAAAGAGAAGGCTTTTAAGTTTCCTCCATAATGTGTAGCAAGTTGAGTTATATAGGCATCAGTTAGGTACACTACTGGAATGTGATCTGTGTAATTACGAGCACAAGTTATTTATTTTGAAACTTGTCTTCATCTTGCCAATTTACTGTGTCCCTCGTCAGACACAACGAAATAAAAATGCTGGCCAAGGGATAAACAATGCCCGAAACTCTCCTATTCATCATTGAAATAGTTCTGTGGCACATTTTAAATCCACCTGAGAGGAAAGATAGAGCCTTGTTTAATAGCTCATGTGAAAGTTATCACCTCCAACAGGGCAATGCTCCTTTGGTGCTTCATTTGGAAGTCAGCCTAGACTGCTCAAATCAAGGGGCTAGGAATTAAAACTCATCATATTTCTGATTCCAGGAGGCAGGTGTACTGTTACTGGGCCACAGCTGGCACAGAGTTACAGTGTCAGTGTAACTGCAATGTGGAGTGGCTTATGGCATGTCCTGTTAGTTCAATTAAGAAGCCTTTGACATATCAATTGTGGTTGATGTAACTCTCTCTCTGGCAGGACTGCTCAAAACATCCGATCTTGGCAGCTCAGTAACTAATTAAATCTTACTTTCTGAATCCTCAACTTCACTAATTTCCCATGGTATCCATCACATTGTTCATTTGATTGCCTCCAGAAATAAAACTTTCGCCTTAATGAATGCTTTCTCAGAAAGACGTGACCGTGAAAATTTAAATACCAACTCTTTCCACAAATAATTTAATTAAAATGTTGCTTCATAATTGCTGAGGTATCCACCAGAAATGGTTTCCATTTTGGTAGAAATCTGTTGCATATCTGATAGTTCACTCATAATATTCATTCTATATGCAAACTGGCGGTGAAAATTGACTCTTGGAAAAGCTACAAAGTAGTCTTCACTATATTCCTCTCACACTGCGCATCCCATTTAACATAACTGATATTTTTTAGAGTCAATATATTGTAGAGCTGGAGGACGAGAGCAGGCCAGTCAGCATCAGAGGATCAGGAAAGTTGACTTTTCAGGTCGGAACCCTTCTTCAAAAATGGGGAGGGGGAAGGGAGCTGGGAAATAAATCGAGAGAGGAGGGGTGGGGCTGGGGAAGGTAGGTGGGATGGTGATAGGTGAGTGCAAATAAGGAGTGGTTGGGATTGGTCAGTGGGATTGGTAGTGTGGATAGGCAGGAGAGATGAAAGGGCTGTGTCAGGTCAAGTAGGCAGAGATGAGAGGGAGGGTTGGACATGGGATGAGACCAGGAGTGGGAGTGTTTTAAAACTGTTGAATTCCATGTTTAAGCTATTGGGCTGGAGGCTCCCGAGGTGGAATATGAGATGCTGCTCCTCCAATTTGGAGGTGGCATCATTGTGACACTGGAGGAGGGCCAGGATAGACATGTCACCCAGGGATAAGGAGGGGTTATTAAAATAATTGGCGACCAAAAGGTGTTGTTGTTTGGCATGTACAGACTGCAGATGCTCTACGAAAGCAGTCTCTGAGTCAACACTTTGTCTCACCGATATAGAGGAGGCCACATTGGGAGCAGTGGATGTAGTAGATCAAGTTGGTGGATGTGCCTCTGAACCTCTGTCGAATGTGGAAGGTTTGACTTGTGCCTTGGATGGAGGTGAAGGGGGAGGGGTAAGGGCAGGTGTAGCACTTCCTGCTTTTGCAGGGAAAGGTGCGGGGAGTGGGGGGTTAATGGGGAGTGTGGAGCAGACGAGGGAGTTACAGAGAGAACAGTCCCTACTCAAGGCAGATAGGATGGGGAGCGAAATATCTCTTTGGTTGTGGGGTCAGATTGTAGGTGGTGCAAGTGGCAGAAAATGACACATTGGATACAGAGATTGGTGGGGTGATATGTGAGGACAAAGGACTGTACTTTTGTTGGGGGGAGAGGGTGTGAGGGCACGAGTGCAGGAAATGCAAAAGATACGGTTGAGGGCATTTCTGATCGCCGGAGAGGGCAAGTTACAGTCCTTGAAATAGAACAACATCTGGAATGTTCAGGAGTGGAATGCTCCATCTTGGGAACAGACATGGCGGACAAAAATGTATTGAATCCAGAGGTTTGTGAGGTGATACATGAGGACAAGGGGGATTTTGTCTTTGCTTTTGTTGCGGGGAGGGGATGTGAGGGCAAGGGTGTAGGAAATGCAAAAGATGCCGTCAAGAGCAATTTCAACCACCGAAGGGGGATGTTGCGTTCCTTGAAAAACGAGGACATCTGGGATGTTCAGGAGTGGAACACCCCATCTTGGGAGCAGATACGGTGGAGGCAGGGGAATTGGGAGTAGGGGATCACATTCTAGGTGTAGTCTAGGTGGCAGTGGGAGTCAGTGGGCTTGAAATAGATGTCAGCTTTGAGACAGTCACCAGAGATGGAAATGGAAAGGTCCGTGAAGGAAGGGGAGGTATTGAAGGTATTGGAAATGATCCAGGTGAATTTGAGGTTGGGGTGAAAGGTGTTAGTAAAGCTGATGAACTGTTTAACCTCCTTGTGGGAGCACGAGGAAGCATCAATACGGTCACCAATTTCGCAGAGGAAGGGGTGGGGGATAGTGCCAGTGTAATAGCGAAAAGCAACCGTTCCACATATCCTACAAAGAGTTCTGCTCACAACCATATTATTTTTTAATACATCTTCCTGTGATCTTACAAATGGAAGCTGAGACTTAAATTTTATTTGACAATTTAATGTTCTTAAGACTCGTAATGCTTAAATGTCAGCATTATAAGGTTTCAAAAATAAACCAATATCTAAATAATGCACAATTAGGAAATCTTTTTCAGGAGTTTGAGGGGAAAGAAAGGACTGGAGTTAGCCAGTTGACCTCATTACCAAAAATATTTGCACTAATATTCCAGAATTTTATTTCAGCAAAAACTTCTAGCTGCTGGATAGATCATGAAGAACTGAATTTTTCTTCTCAAAAAGGCCAAGTCAACTGAAACTGAGTTGACAGTGAAACCTCTAAACATCAGTGGATTGGAATGGAAAGGGAATTGCGTTTTGAAACGAATTAATCCCAGTTTCTGCAGCCAACTTACAGCAAGCTCTTCTGCTCTCAGGTTCTGCCTCTTCTCCTCACAGGTCTGGCAGACAGCAGTTTATTTTTTAAATTTATAATTTCACACAGCGCAAAAAAGGCCCGTTGGCCCATCAAGTGCGCCGATATAACTGGAGGTAAAAGTGCACTAATCCCAACTTCCTGCACTTGTCCCATATCCTTTCAGGTGCTTTTCTGGAAGAAGGTTCTGATTGTAAATCTAACGACAAAACTGCAGGGATGGTCAGCTGACTTGAATTCTCCCGTCTCTATCTCCATGATAAGAAATTACTCCAATGTACTTATTTCACTCTCAAGTCCATATAGTACATGTTTTACAGCGCTTTGAATGAAAACAAGGCTTGGCTATTATTTGCCAAACCATGGCTAAAACCTATGTCTTTTAACAATGGAGGGAGTGAGGAGGCTGATCCCAACTCCACTTTAGCCAGAATGGGGATGAAAATGTAAACTGTTGGTGGTAGTCTGATCAGAAACTCAACTGGATTCACCACATAAACGCAGGGGCCACGAGAGCTGTTCAGACTATGAATACTTCGCAAGTAACTCATTTCCTGAACACCCAAAGCTGTCCACCATCTATAAGGCACAAGTCAGGAGTGTGATGGAATATTCCCCACTTGCCTTCACCTACCGTGCCATCTCGGAGTGTGTTTGGCATGGCTACACATAACTTAGTTATAATTTATCACCCATCAATTTGGTTTTCAAATTGTCTGCCATAAAGGCATCTTTCCTCAAGCACATCCGGAAAATTAAAATTCAAGCTGAACCAATTCACTGTGTTTCAGTGGCAATGGGGACTGGCCTTTGCATGTTTCAGCAGCTACACTTCTGCACAGGGCACACAGATTCGGGTGCAGCAAACATTTTAGAAGAAAAATAACATAGAATCCCTGCAGTGTGGAAACTGGCCCTTCGACCCAACATGTCCAGACTGACCGTCTCAGTATCCCACCTACACCCATTCCCCTAATCTACACACCCTTGAACACTATGGGCAATTTAGCATGGCCAATCCAACTACCCCGCACATCTCTGGACTGTGGAAGGAAGCCCACGCAGACACAGGGAGAATGTGCAAACTCTACACAGACAGTCATTCGAGGCTGAATTCGAACCCCCAGGTCAGTGTTGCTGTGAGGCTGCAGTGCTAACCACTGAGCCACCGTGCCACCTACATGTTAGGCTTTATCACAAGAGCATTTGAGTTTCAGAGCAAACAGGTCTCACAATGTCTCAGTGGTTAGCACTGCAGCCTCACAGCACCAGGGACCTGTGCTCGATTCCCCCTCACGTGACTGTGTGGATTTAGTCTGGCTGCTTTGGTTTCCTCCCACAGTCCAAAGACATGCAGATTAAGTGGATTGGCCATGCAAAATCGCCCATAGTTTCCAGGGATCATAGAATCCCTGCAGTGTGAAGTAAGCCCATTGAGTCCGCACCAACACATTGAAGAGCATTTCACCCAGGCCCACAAACACCCACTCCCTTCCCCTCCCTGCAACCCTGAATTTCCCATGGCCAATCAACCTTGCCTGGACACTATGGACAATTTGCATGGCCAATTCACCTAACCTGCAAATCTTTGGACTGTGGGAGGAAACCCATATGGGCACAGAGAGAATGTGTAAACAGACAGTTGTCTGAGGATGGAATTGAACCCAGGTCCCTGGCACTGTGAGGCAGTAGTGCTAACCACTGAACCACTATGATGTGCAGACTAGGTGGATTAACCATGGGAAATGCAGGGTTACAGGGATAGGATAAGAGGGTGGGTGCTGGTAGGATGCTCCTCAGAAGGCCAGTGTGGACTCAAAAGGCCCAATGGCCTGCTTCCACACTGTAGGGATTCTATGACTCTCATTGAACAATGGTGAGACAGCTCCTGGAATATTGTGTGCAGTTCTAATCCCTTTTGCCTTTGGAGGGATGTATTTGCCATAGAGGAAGTGCAGTAAGCATTCACCAGACTAGCACATGGGATAGTCAAACTGTCCAACAGGAAGGTTTGAGGAGACAAGGCCTGTATTTCTCTGGAGTTTAGAAGGATTAGGGACAATACCATAGAAACTTATAAAATTCTTAAAGGAATAGATAGAGTAAATGCAGAAAGGATGCTTCTCCATGCTACAAGATCTAGAGCCAAGTGTTAAAGTCTCAGAATAAAAAGCCAGCAATTTAGGATGGAAATGAGTAGGAAATCCTTCACCCGAGGTGGTGAACCTCTGGAATTCTCTCCCCCAAGGATTTTAGCATCTAGGTAATTAAGTAAATTCAAGACAGAGATTGATAAATTTCTAATTACTAATAAATTGAAGAGATCTGGAATAGCATGGGAATATGGCATTGAGGTAGCGGATCAGCATGATCTAGAATGGGACAGTAGGCTCAGGGGGTTAATGGCGTATTCTTTGTTCTCTGCTGGTGTATTTTTTAAATTAAGGAATTGTTTTCTTCCCCTCAGCAGGCTTTGTAAATGTTCTGAAGCAGCACATGACCAAGATTTAGTGTTACACAAGAAAGTGCTCCTGAGATGCTGCTTGGCCTGCTGTGTTCATCCAGCCTCACATTTTATTATCTAAGGTACTTTTCCAATTTCAAACAAGGGGGAAAGAAAACACAAACAGATATGATTCCTGCAGCCTAAGGGTTGGTATTTTGCATATCAATTGAATGTTCTCAGTTATTGAAATTCCTGCACGTTAAATACATCAAGGTTAAGCATTTTCTAGTTATTGACAGGACCTAATGCATTAAGGAGATTGCTATTTTTCCTAAGTGACACCATCAGTGTAATTGCATCTGGAGGCATCGCTGAAAGAAGTTTTATCATACAGAGTACATCATCAAATCTGTCCAAGTATATAACCTGTTACAAGGATAGTGGTATTGCAAGGCGAGACTCAATCAATCACCTGCTAATCTCTATTTCTTTTAAATGCCAGTACCTTACTAACAGGCCATTTACATTGAGCAAATCTTAACTTTGGTTTCACTATCAGTAACCAATTTTAATCTCTCCCAATTTGTTTCCATTAATGTCAATGGATACATTTACACACAGTTTTCTGTTTCTTCATTTGCAATGCATCCTTGATTTAAACTACATTCATAAAGCAGTTGGTGCAATTGTGAAAAAAAAATCACCACACAGTAGGATTGATTGGAAGTGATGATGGGAACTGCAGATGCTGGAGAATCCAAGATAACAAAGTGTGGAGCTGGATGAACACAGCAGGCCAAGCAGCATCTTAGGAGCACAAAAGCTGACATTTCGGGTCTAGACCCTTCATCAGAGACGGGGAATGGGGTGAGGGTTCTGGAATAAATAGGGAGAGAGGGGGAGGCGGACCGAAGATGGAGAGAAAAGAAAATAGGTGGAGAGGAGAGTATGGGTGGGGAGGTGGGGATGGAATAGGTCAGCCCAGGGAAGACGGACAGGTCAAGGAGGTGGGATGAGGTTAGTAGGTAGGAAATGGAGGTGCGGCTTGGGGTGGGAGGAACGGATGGGTGAGAGGAAGAACAGGTTAGGGAGGCAGAGACAGGCTGGGCTGGTTGTGTGGTGCAGTGGATGGAGGGGACAAGCTCGGCTGGTTTTGAGATGCAGTGGGGGGAGGGGAGATTTTGAAGCTGGTGAAGTCCACATTGATACCATTGGGCTGTAGGGTTCCCAAGCGGAATATGAGTTGCTGTTCCTGCAAGTTTCGGGTGGCATCATTGTGGCACTGCAGGAGGCCCATGATGGACATGTCATCTAAGGAATGGGAAGTGGAGTTGAAATGGTTTGCGACTGGGAGGTGCAGTTGTTTATTGCGAACCGAGCAGAGGTCTTCTGCAAAGCGGTCCCAAAGGCTCCGCTTGGTTTCCCCAATGTAGAGGAAGCCACACCAGGTACAATGGATACAGTATACCACATTGGCAGATGTGCAGGTGAACATCTGCTTAATATGGAAAGTCATCTTGGGGCCTGGGATAGGGGGTGAGGGAGGAGGTGTGGGGGAAAGTGTAGCATTTCCTGCGGTTGCAGGGGAAGGTGCCGGGTGTGGTGGGGTTGGAGGGGAGTGTGGAGCAGACAAGGGAGTCATGATCTAGGATTGATTGGAATTGAACATTATATCTGTATTCATTGCTTCATATGTTCAGCAATTGCTTTACGAAGGTAAATTAAATGAATGTTGAATTTCAACTGATGAAACAAAAAGGTCACAAAACAACATGGAAGAGAAGCAGAGATAGTAGGAACTGCAGATGCTGGGGAATCTGAGATAACAAGGTGTAGAGCTGGATGAACACAGCAGGCCAAGCAGCATCAGAGGAGCAGGAAAACTGATGTTTCAGGCCTAGACCCTTCCCGAAATGCCAACTTTCCTGCTCCTCTGATGCTGCTTGGCCTGCTGTGTTTTTCCAGCTACATACCTTATTATGGAATAGAAGCGGGCAGTTTTTAATTGGTAGTGCTTACAAAAAAGAACGAGTCCAAATTGAGCAGTCAGCAAAGATTTGTAACTTAGTGTGATATTTGATCAGTCCTGTTCTTTGGTGGGAATGAAAAATACCAACACAGTTGATCATTTTCTCTTTTAATATTTTGAGCTGGTACCTGAGCTACCCAGAACTACGATCACCTACTAAAAACACAACACAGAGCATGACTTGAACAAAGATCGAATGAATTCACACAACAAGTAGTTATATCTAATAAGATGAAACATCTGTATATTTTACAGTAGGATTTGATCTACTGTCAATATATTACAATCATAATGCCAGCACAATAATTCCTGAGGAACATAAAGGGGAGCTGAAATGAGATGAATGCTGCATTTGATGATGAAGATTCCGTCTGTACCCACCTTTGCTGTCATTCCACATTTCCTACACATCACTGTGTAAGGTTAAGGCATTACTAGAAAGAACATTACAACATTAGCAAACTAATTTCTGATTATATCTTGAACTGCATGTCAAATATAGAAGTTACAGCCTTTTTTAACAACTGTTCTTCCTTACGAAATGTTGTTTTAATCACTGTTGCAATTAACTCGCAAAATAACATTCAAGTAATTGGCCGATAATTTTGTGCTGAATATTTTACTTATTTCTTTCTTGTACACTATTAACAAACAAGAACTACAAACAGTACATCAGTCTCACCAGACGGTGGAGCTCACTGTACAGGCTCAACATACCCAGCATCAGGCTCAGCGAGTACAGTAAAGCACGCTTGTCGATAGTACATTTACAAAGGGTAAAACTAACATCGCCAGGAAACGTCACAGTGAATAAATCACTTCTAGCAATAGCAAAGCTTTGTCGTTGTGCAATACAGGACTTTTTTTGCAGTTTTGAACCATTTGTCAGCAGTTCAAACAAGTCTCCCAAATGCTAGAAAATCATTGATTGAAGTTCATTTTGGGCTCAAGTGTTGGGTTTAAAAATAAGTATTTGAATGTGGATTTTGCTGCTTTCCCACCCGAAAGAGTTACATTTAATTGGTTTTCCTGAGAACAAAGACAGAATTTTCCCTTCCCTGGTGTGGCGAGAAAGATGGTATGGTGACAAAATGACAAAATGAATGAATAAAATAACATCAAACAAATATCTTCCCAATTTCCCCTCAAAGCTTCAATTGCAATGCCAGAATCTTGCCCTTGAACAGTTCAACCTTACTTGTATTTGCATTAAAGCCCTGGCCTTGTTTACATCCCATGTCCAATTCTCCTCAGACTTGCCAAGAAACTAAATGCCACAAAATCCTGACAGGGAAAACAGAGTGAAACCTGGTGTCTAAGTGTGTAGCTGGATGAACACAGCAGGCCAAGCAGCATCTTAGGAACAGAAAAACTGACGTTTCAGGCTTAGACCCTTCATCAGAAAAGGGGGAGGAGGAGAGGGTTCTGAGATAAATAGAGAGAGAGGGGGAGGCGGATCGAAGATGGATAGAGGAGAAGATAGGTGGACAGGAGACGGACAACTTAAAGAGGCAGGGATGGAGACAGAAAAGATGAGTGTACGTGGGGAGGTAGGGAGGGGATAGGTCAGTCCGGGGAGGACGGACAGGTCAAGGGGACGGGATGAGGTTAGTAGGTAGGAAATGCGGGTGCAGCTTGAGGTGGGAGGAGGGAATAGGTGAGAGGAAGAACAGGTTAGGCAGGCGGGGACGAGCTGGGCTGGTTTTGGGATGCAGTGGGGGGACGGGACGAGCTGGGCTGGTTGTGTGGTGCAGTGGGGGGAGGGGACGAACTGGGCTGGTTTTGGGATGCAGTGGGGGAAGGGGAGATTTTGAAGCTGGTGAAATCCACATTGATACCATTGGGCTGTAGGGTTCCCAAGCGGAATATGAGTAGCTGTTCCTGCAACCTTCGGGTGGCATCATTGTGGCAGTGCAGGAGGCCCATGATGGACATGTCATCTAAGGAATGGGAAGTGGAGTTGAAATGGTTTGCGACTGGGAGGTGCAGTTGTTTATTGCGAACCGAGCGGAGGTGTTCTGCAAAGCGGTCCCCAAGGCTCCGCTTGGTTTCCCCAATGTAGAGGAAGCCACACTGGGTACAGTGGATGCAGTATACCACATTGGCAGATGTGCAGGTGAACATCTGCTTGATGTGTAAAGTCTTCTTGGGGCCTGGGATGGGGGTGAGGGAGGAGGTGTGGAGGCAAGTGTAGCACTTCCTCCAGCTTTTCATCACTTTATTTTGGAGCTGATAGAAACTAATGACTTGTGTCTTTTTGTCAGATGGCTTTGTGAACACAGAGAGCCAACCATCTCATGCATCTGCACAAGATATTTTTGTGCTAACATGGAGGCAAGCATCTTATACCTTGTTTTCCCAGTGCACATTCACTTCCGCGCTCACTTTGAGATTATCAGCCTCTGAGTGTTTCACATTGCTTTCCAACCACACTGTGGCTTTGACTTTGCAACACCTGTGATTCAACTTGTTTCTTTATCTCAGAGGGAGAAATGGGCAGTGGTGCAGGGACGGAGCACTGAACAGTCAACCTATTCATCATAGAAGAGGACGGACATGTCACTGTATGGCACCATGCTATGTCAACATCAGAGCTGCTTCATGTGGCAGCAACTTACATGGCAAACAGGCTACATGTGCTTCAGGTAAATGATGATCTATGACAGTGAAATGGGAAGAGCCCATTTGGAGTGAAGGGGGTCTACAGTCAGGGAGCTGGCTTATCTCATTACACTACAATGGATTGGTCACAGTTTTTTTCATTCATTCACAGGATGTGGATGTCATTGACCCAGGCAGCATTTATTTCCCATCCCTAATTGCCCAGAGGGCAACTCAGAGTCAACCACATTGCCGTAGGTCTGGAGTCACATGTAGACCATACCAGGTAAGGGTGGCACTTTCCTTCCCTAAACAACATTCCTGAACCAGATGGGTTTTTCCTGACAATCGACAATGGATTCACGGTCATCATTAGATTCTTATTTCCAGATATTTTATGCCATGGCGGGATTTGAACCCAGGTCCCCAGGATGTTATCTGGGTCTCTGGATTAACAGTCCAGCAATAATAACACTAGGTCAATGCCTCCCTAGTTGCACTAGCAAGTCAAGTGCAAGCAGTCCAGGGAATAAGGGCAGGCTTGTTGTGGTGCTGTTGAAACATCAGTCTGGGAATATTTTTAATACTCATTTATGGGATGTGGGCATTTCTGGCTGGAGCAGCATTTATTGCTGGTTCCTAGTTGCCCTTAAGAAGGTGGTGATAAGCTGCCTTCTCAAACTGCTACAGTCCAGAATGGGCCAGGTTCTCCTGCAATCGCTCTTGCTTCAAATCACTTTGATCTCTCAGCCAAAGCTAACAGGCTCAGAGTACTTCTATCTTGTGCCACCTTTTAGCGCAGACACAAAGTCAGACAGCTTGTCATGGCCACCAGCAGTGATCAGTCAAACGGGTTGTGAACATGCTATGTCAATCTCATACATGCACCATGTGCCAGCAGCATACCCAGCAATCACACTGTCTGAGCATCAAGCAAATGGCCATGTCTCTAAATCTAAATGGAATTAGTTCCTCAGTCAGCTCACAGGACATAGCCTTCAGTCAGGGGGTCCCAGCACAGTCAGTTAGGGGCAGCCTCCAATATCTGTCCAAGGTTCAGGCATGTTCAGTAATGGTCAGGGTCAGGGATTCTTACCTCTATTGTCTGGCAAGTGGGCCATGGTCAACATTTGGAACGCTGCACTAAGGATGGCTAGACTCTGTGCCTTCAATGTTGTAGTTACATCAAGACAGACATTCACTCACACACACAGTTGATGACAAACAGTGAATGTTTATTAACAAATGTGACAAACGTAAGTATGGTCAGTGTCACCCTTGCCACCAATGTGGCCTCAGAGTGTCTTCCTCCTTTCCCTCCTGTGTGTGTTAACGTGTGTCTCAAAGCAGCTCCCTGGGTTTTAAATGCAATAACCTACCCTAACTGTTTTTAGCCCTGAAGAATTTGATGGGACATGTTTAATTGGATTCCATACATCGGGTTTGTTGAAACACATCACTGCCTAATTTTGAAGGGAGCAGGAACACAAGAGAATAAAATAAATAAAACCAACCCCTATAACAGGCAGAAGAGGAGGATATTAAAAAGTAATTCAATTCACCTCTCATTCTCCACTTTTACCAAATTTGAATAATCTTGCCTCAAAAAATATAGTCAGGACTCCCAGGAGCTTTAGAGCTGCAAAGTTGTTTAGGCTCAGACATATCTTAGCACAGTTTGTAAAAGTTTGGATGTTTCTCTAGAATATTTAATCAACCATGTTGGCACTTTTTTTTTAAAAAAAGTGATCAGAATATGTATTTTTCTTTCCACACAAAGAATGATTGGTGTCAGTCCAGGTCATGGAAACACCTTCATGTATCAGTGAAATTAAAATAAAGCTGATACCACAAAGTTCTGAATATGTAAATTTGCAAATAAAAAACAGTCATCTTGTAGATATGACTGAACCTATTTACCTCCATCACTGTGGATTTTTCTTTGGTCTCTTTTTAGCTCCGCCAAGCAATTGATGGTAATTCTTTTTTCTAATGTGTGAATCATTTAGTTTTAATGCTGCTAATTAGTGTGATTAGACTGTTCAGGTGTGAATCATTTTTTCCAATACCAGTTCGTTCGCACATCTGTTAGTTATGTCGGAAGACAGTTAATCCAATGAGCGAGGATGTCTTTAAGTCTGTTTGACATTATTGCTTTGATAAACATAGAAATAATTAATTGTCTGCACAGTTACATCCTGCTCCTGCCAAACAGTCTCATGCTTGAGAACTGTCTCTGTATGTGTAAGCAGTGCTATTGGTTTACAGACTATTCAGCAAGACCATGTTGCTGTGGTTTCCCGAATCTGGCTGACCTGGAATATATCTCCAACCTGACTTTGACATAATTTGGAAGATGTTGCAAGTTGATAAAGAGTCTTTTTGGCTGTGCGTGGTCAAATATTCTTTAACCATCAAGTCCTGGGGTGAGACTCAAACCCGATCTGGTTTGGAGGCTGGGACACTTTCCGCTGCACCACACGACCTCTATAGGATGAATATGGGGTAAGATTCCCCAGCAGTTTGGAACAATTGAGTTGAGTTAATAATAAAAAAGAATTCTGTAAACAGATTATGTAAATGTGTAGGAGTAGCAGGGTGGTGGTGATGGGAGATATTTAATTTTCACAACATTGACTGGAATTCGCTCAGTGTTAGGGGTCAAGATGGAGCAGAATTCATAAGGAGCATCCAGGAGGGTTTTCTAGAGTAGTATGTATGTAGTCCAACTCGGGAAGGGGCTGTACTGGATATGGTGTTGGTGAATGAGCCCAGGCAGGTGGTTGAAATTACAGTAGGGGACTACTTTGGAAATAGTGACCACAATTCCGTAAGTTTTACAATACTCATGGACAAAGATGAGAGTAGTCCTCAAGGAAGACTTCTAAACTGGGGGAAGGCCAACTATACCAAAATTCAGCAGGAGCTGGGGAATGTAGATTGGGAGAAACTGTTTGAAAGTGAATCCACATTTGATATGTGGGAGGCTTTTAAAGAGAGGTTGATTAGTGTGCAGGAGAGACATGTTCCTGTGAAAATGAGAGGTAGAAATGGCAAGATTAAGGAACCATGGATGACAGATGAAATTGTGAATCTAGCTAAGAGGAAAAATGAAGCATACATACGGTCTAAGCAACTGAAGACAGGAGAAGCTTTGGAAGAATATTGGGAATGTAGGGTGAATCTGAAATGAGGAATTAAGAGGGCTAAAAGGGGACATGGGATACCTTTAGCAAACATGGTTAAGGAAAATCCCAACGCCTCTTACTCATATATAAAGAACAAGAGAGTAACTAGAGAAAGGACTGGCCCACTTAAGGACAAAGAACGAAAGTTATGGCTTGAATCAGAGAAAATGGGTGACATTCCTAACGAGTACTTTGCATTGGTATTCACCAAGGAGAGGGACATAATGGATGTTGAGGTTAGGGATAGATGTTTGATTACTCTAGCTCAAGTTGTCATAAGGAGGGAGGAAGTGTTGGGTATCCTAAAAGGTATTAAGGTGCACAAGTCCCCAGGTTCGAATGGGACCTAACCCAGGTTACTGAGGGAAGCGAGAGAGGAAATAGCCCGGGGCCTTAACAGATAACTTTGCAGCATCCTTAAACATGGGTGAGGTCCTGGAGGACTGGAGAATTGCTAATGTTATCCCCTTGTTTAAGAAGGGTAGCAAGCATAATCTAGGTAATTAATCGACCGGTGAGCCTGACGTCAGTGGTAGGGAGGCTGCTGAAGAAGATACTGAGGGATAGGATCTATTCCCATTTGGAATAAAATAGGCTTATCAGTGATAGACAACATGGTTTTGTGCAGGCAAGTTCATGTCTTACCAACTTAATAGAATTCTTTGAGGACATGACAAAGTTGATTGATGAGGGGAAGGTCTGTAGGTGTCATATACATGGACTTCAGTAAGGCGTTTGATAAGGTTCCCCATGGCAAGCTGATGGAGAAAGTGAAGTCACATGGGGTCCAGGGTGTGCTACCTAGATGGATAAAAAAACTGGCTAGGCAACAGGAGACAGAGAGTAGTAGTAGAAGGGAGATTCTCAAATTGGAGACCTGTGACCAGTAGTGGTTCCACAGGGATCTGTGCTGGGACCACTATTGTTTGTGATATTTGTAAATGACTTGGAAGAAGGTGTAGGTGGCCTGATCAGCAAGTTTGCTGATGACACAAAGATTGGTTGAGTAGCAGATAGTGAAGGGGACTGTCAGAGATTACAGCAGAATATAGATAGACTGGAGAGTTGAGCAGATAAATGGCAGATGGAGTTCAACTTGGGAAAATGCGAGGTGATGCATTTTGGAAGATCAAATTCAAACTATACAGTAAATGGAAAAGTCCTGGGGAAAATTGATGTTCAGAGAGATCTGGGTGTTTAGGTCCATTGTTCCCTGAAGGTGACAACACAGGTCAACAGGGTGGTCAAGAAGGCATATGGCATGCTTTCCTTCATTGGACGGGATATTGAGGTCAAGAGTTGGCAGGTCACGTTACAGTTGTATAAGACTTTGGCTCGGCCACATTTGGAGTACTGTGTGCAGTACTGGTCGCCACATTACCAAAAGGATGTGGATGCTTTGGAGAGGGTGCAGAGGAGGTTCACCAGAATGTTGCCTGGTATGGGGGGTGCTAGCTATGAAGAGAGGTTGAGTAGATTAGAATTATTTTCATTAGAAAGATGGAGATTGCGGGGGGACCTGATTGAGGTCTACAAAATCATGAGGAGTATAGACAAGGTGGATAGCAAGAAGCTTTTTCCCCAGAGTGGGGGAGTCAATTACTAGGGGTCATGAGTTTAAGGTGAGAGGAGGAACGTTTTTGGGAGATATGCGTGGAAAGTTCTTTACGCAGAGGGTGGTGGGTGCCTGGAACACGTTGCCAGCGGAGGTGGTGGACACAGACACGTTAGTGTCTTTTAAGATATATCTGGACAGGTACATGGATGGGCGGGGAGCAGAGGGACACAGACCCTTAGAAAATAGATGACAGGTTTAGACAGAGGATCTTGATCGGCGCAGGCTTGGAGGGCCAAAGGGCCTGTTCCTGTGCTGTAATTTTCTTTGTTCTTTGTGGGTCAGGAAAATGTAACATTACACCTCGGTGTTTAGATCGAGAACAGGAGGTGATTAAACTACAGAAGCCTCCTGTCCCCTTATCCTGGACTCTGGATCTACTTAAAAGTTGCTCATCTGCATCAACTTCCAGTTTTAAATTAAATGTTATCAACCGAAAGAATTCAACTTCTGTTTCTAACCCCACAGATGCAACTTCTGCCTTCATTCTAGGATCTTCAGTATTTTGGTTGTTTTGTTGCTCATTCCTGCATAGACAGTGAAGAAAAGGCCCGCACCAACCAGTGTCTCAGAGTTCAAGAATATCTTAGTAGTTCCCCAATCCCACACAGCCTGTTTCTACCTCCTGCCAAAAATCCACAAACAGGACTGTGCAGGTAGACCTACTGTTTCAGCCTGCTCATGCCCCACAGAACTCATCTCTTCCTACCTTGGCTCAGTCTTCTCCCCACAGTCCAATCCCTACCCACACACATCCAGGATTCATCTGATGCCTTACACTGATTTCAAAGCTTCCAGTTTACCGGCTCCAGCCACCTCCTTTTTACCATGGATGTGCAATCCCTTTACACATCCATTCCCCACCAGGAGGGTCTTAGGGCTCTCTGCTTCGTCCTGGAGCAAAGAGCTGAACCATCCCCACCCACCACCACCCTCCTCCACTTGGCTGAGCTTGTCCTCACCCCCAACACCTCCCCACAGCCCTACGGCACCTTTCCCTGTGACTAGCAAAAGCGCACCACCTGCGCATTTACTCATCACCAACTCATCTTCACTCCCAGAGATTTGAAGAGAATTTTCCTCTCAGAGTCACTTGATGGCAGTGTTGGACAATAGTTTCCTCTGAGTTGAAAACAACACAGAGCTTCAAACTTACATGAAGACATCAAAAAGGCATCCCTTATCATATTACAGCAGAACTAAATGAATGGACACACCCCAGAAAAAGAGACTTACAATCAATGGATATTTACTGAGAGGTTGCAATAATGTCCATGGCAAAATAGATTAGAAACAAATTGTCAAAGAAAATGTGAGAAGCCAGGTGCTATTGTACATATTGGTAGGTATGTGTTGTTAGGGAAAAGATTAAGGCTTTACAGAGTGAATAGAAGAGGTTAGGAGAAGATTACAAATCAGAACCTCAAAAGTGGTCATTTCTGGTTTACACCCCATGCCAAGCTCAAATGAGGGAAGGAATAAAAGGATAAAGATAAATCAATGGCTAAAGAAGTGTATATTGTTCAGTGAATTAGGTTTTAGGGTCATTGGAAAGATCTGTTCAAAAAGGATGGTTTTCACTTGAACTGAAAAGGTACCAATATCTGAGCAGGGAGATTTTCTCGTTCTATTAAGGGAGACTGTAAACTATTACTGGGAGGGGTGGAGGGATCCTAAATAGTAGAGTAAGTTGAAACACAGATGAGGATGTTTTTGAATTTGAAAAGAACAAGTTAATTATAAAAGGCGAACAAGAGCAAGTCAGAAAATTAAGTAAATCTGAAGAATTAAATTGCATTTCTTTCGATGAAAAGGTTGATGAAGTCAGGGCATGTTTGGGAGCATGGGATTGAGCTATCATAGGTATTACAGGGATGGACAGAACTGGCAGCTCAAAGTTTCAGGTTTCAAATCAAATGCTACAGGAAGAACAGAAAGGGAGGCAAAACAGGAGGGAAGTGGCAGTTTTGATTAAGGAAAACATTACTGCTGTAGCTAGAGAAGATACTTCTGAAAAATTGTCTAGTGAAAATAGGAAAGGAATGATCAGCTTGATGGGATTGATGGGAAATTGAGGAACAAACATGTAGAGGGATCTCAGATATATGTAAGAACAATAAGGTTGTAATAGTAGGTGATTTTAATTTTCCAAACTTTGACTGGGACTACCATGATGTTAAAGGACTGGATGGTGAAGAATATGTTATATTGTTCAAGAAAATTATCTTAATCAATATATAAATGTTCGGATAAGAGAAGGGACAAAGCTTGACATTCTCTTAAGTAGTAAGACAGGGCAAGTGACTGAAGTGATATTAGAGGAATACTTTGGGTCTAGTGATCATAATTCTATTAGTTTTAAAATAGTTATGGCAAAGTAAAAGTTTTCCATAAAAGTTAAAATTTTTAATTGGAGTAAAGAAAATTTTAATTGTATGCAACGAAAACTTTTAAAAATTGATTGGAGTAGACTGTTGGCAGGTAAAGGAATGTCTGATAATTGGGAGTCTTTCAACAGTGTGATAATGAGTGTTCAGAATCATTATGTTCCTGTTAGAGTGAAAGGTAAAAAAAGTATGATTAGAGAACAATGGATGAATCAAGGTATTGAGGTTCTAGTCAAGAATGAAAAATAATCATACATTAAATATAGACAACTAGGTTCAAATGAATCCCTTGAACAGTATAAAGAGTGTATGGCATTCTTAAGGGGGACATCACGAAGGCAAAGAAGGCATATGAGATTGCCTTGCCAGATAAGGTGAAAAATAATCCAAAGAGATTCTACAAGTACATTAAGAGCAAGAGAATAACTATAAACAGGTAGGACCCCTTAAAGATCAAAGACGTCGTTTTTGTGGTGATCCTCAGGAAATGAAAGTGACATTAAATGAATATCTTGTATCAGTTTTTACTGGAGGAAGAAATTGCAGCTACAGAACTCAGGAAAATAAATATTGATGCTTAGAAAATGTAAAGGTGGATAGATCTCCAGGGCCTGATCTAAGTTTTCCCAAGAGGTTGTGGGAAATTAGGAAAGAAATTGCAGGGCTCCTTGCAAAAATATTTGTATTATCTAACTATGGGTGAGATGCCAGATGACTGGCTAACGTGTCATTTTTTTAAGGAGAAGCCTGAGAACTACAGACCGTTGAGAATGACTTCAGTGGTGGTTGAGTCATTTGATTCCAAAAGATAGGATTTATATGTATTTGGAGAGGCAAGGAATGATTAGGGATAGTACGGTTTTGTGCAAGGGAAATTGTGTCTCATAAACTTGATTGAGCTTTTCGAGGAAGTAACCAAAAAGATCAATGAGGGCAGATCAGTAGATGCTGTTAATGTGGACTTTAGTAAAGCCTTTGATGAGGTTTCACATGGGTAGGCTACTTAGTAAAGTTGGATCACATGGGATTCAGGGAGAACTTGCCAATTGGATACAAAATTGCCTCAATGGCAGGAGACAGAGAGTGACGGTGGAGGTCTGTTTTTCCAACTGGACTCCTGTGGCCAGCAGTGTTCCACAGGGGCCAGTGCTGGGTCCACTTTTGTTTGCCATTTATATAAATGATTTGGACGAAAATATAGAAGACACAGAATATTCTTTATTATCACATGCACTCAATATAAAAAAAGTGAAAAGTGTGTACCATCACTCATACATAGAACATAGAACATAGAACAGTACAGCACAGAACAGGCCCTTCAGCCCACAATGTTGTGCCGACCATTGATCCTCATGTATGCACCCTCAAATTTCTGTGACCATATGCATGTCCAGCAGCCTCTTAAATGACCCCAATGACCTTGCTTCCACAACTGCTGCTGGCAACGCATTCCATGCTCTCACAACTCTCTGTGTAAAGAACCCGCCTCTGACATCCTCTCTATACTTTCCTCCAACCAGCTTAAAACTATGACCCCTCGTGCCAGCCATTTCTGCCCTGGGAAATAGTCTCTGGCTATCAACTCTATCTATGCCTCTCATTATCTTGTATACCTCAATTAGGTCCCCTCTCCTCCTCCTTTTCTCCAATGAAAAGAGACCGAGCTCAGTCAACCTCTCTTCATAAGATAAGCCTTCCAGCCCAGGCAGCATCCTGGTAAACCTCCTCTGAACCCTCTCCAAAGCATCCACATCTTTCCTATAATAGGGCGACCAGAACTGGATGCAGTATTCCAAGTACGGTCTAACCAAAGTTTTATAGGGCTGCAACAAGATCTCACGACCCTTAAACTCAATCCCCCTGTTAATGAAAGCCAAAACACCATATGCTTTCTTAACAACCCTGTCCACTTGGGTGGCCATTTTAAGGGATCTATGTATCTGCACACCAAGATCCCTCTGTTCCTCCACACTGCCAAGAATCCTATCCTTAATCCTGTACTCAGCTTTCAAATTCGACCTTCCAAAATGCATCACCTCGCACTTATCCAGGTTGAACTCCATCTGCCACCTCTCAGCCCATCTCTGCATCCTGTCAATGTCCCGCTGCAGCCTACAACAGCCCTCTATACTGTCAACGACACCTCCAACCTTCATGTCATCTGCAAACTTGCTGACCCATCCTTCAATCCCCTCATCCAAGTCATTAATAAAAATTACAAACAGTAGAGGCCCAAGGACAAAGCCCTGTGGAACACCACTCACCTCTGACTTCCAGGCAGAATATTTTCCTTCTACTACCACTCGCTGTCTTCTGTTGGCCAGCCAATTCTGTATTCAGACAGCTAAGTTCCCCTGTATCCCATTCCTCCCAACCTTCTGAATGAGCCTACCATGGGGAACCTTATCAAATGCCCTACTGAAGTCCACGTAAGCACCATTCAGAGAATAAAATTTATAAAAACTTAAGGAGATTCCAACTTTTCCATCTCCACTGCTGAAGCATGCCACCACCAAAGTCCTGCACCAGTCGTTCCAAACCCCACACCATTCTGCAAAGAGTGCCCTGCTCCAGTCTTTCCAACTCTATACCATTCCGCAGACAGTATCCCATTCTGTTCTTTTGCAGCACACGCCATGTCACAGAAAATATCCCACTCCAGGCTTTCCCAGCCCACACCATGCCACAGAGAGTATCCCACTCCGGGCTTTCCCAGCCCACACCATGCTGCAGAGAGAGTCCCGCTCCAGTCTTTCCAACCCCACACCATGCCACAGAGAGTATCCCTCTCCAGGCTTTCCCAGCCCACACCATGCCACAGAGAGTCTCCCACCACGGGCTTTCCCAGCCCACACCATGCAGCAGAGAGTCTCCCTCTCATTCTTTGCCAGCCCAGACCAGGCCACAGAGCATATTCCACTCCGTTCATTCCCAGCCCACACCATGCCGCAGAGAGTCTCCCACTCTGTTCTTTCCTAGCCCACACCATGCCACAGAGAGTCTCCCACCCCGGGCTTTCCCAGCCCACACCATGCCACAGAGAGTCTCCCACTCTGTTCTTTCCCAGCCCACACCATGCCACAGAGAGTCTCCCACTCTGTTCTTTCCCAGCCCACACCATGCCACAGAGAGCCTCCCACTCCATTCATTCCCAGCCCACACCATGCCACTGAGAATCTCCCACTCCGCTCATTCCCAGCCCACACCATGCCACAGAGAGTCTCTCACTCCGTTCTTTCCCAGCCCACACCATGCCCCAGAGAGTCTCCCACTCCGTTCATTCCCAGCCCACGCCATGCCACAGAGAGTATCCCATTCCGGGCTTTCCTAGCCCACTCCATGCTGCAGAGAATGTCTTACTCCGGGCTTTTCCAGCCCATGCCATGCTGCAGAGAATGTCTTGCTCCGGGCTTTTCCAGGCCACTCCATGCTGCAGAGGATGTCTTGCTCCGGGCTTTTCCAGCCCACGCTGCCAGGGACCCACTCCATGCAGGAGTGAGCGTCCTGCTCCAGGCTGACTGACCATCTCTGTAGCCACACTGCCTCGGATAACTCCGCCGCTTGCTGCATCAGACTTCATCGAAGCTGCCTCCTGGAGAAGAGCTGTCTTTATCAGATTAGTTTGAAGCAAAAGAAAAGGGGTAGAAGGAAAAATAAAAAAAAAGAAAAATGCAGACTAGGAGGACAAGCCCAGGCACGTGAGCCTGAACGCTGCCTACTCCACCACTGCCACCTTGGAATCTTGCAAGTTTGCAGACAACACCAAAACTGACGGCATAGTGGACAGCGAAGAAGCTTATCTATGATTAAAGAGACCTTGATCAATTGGGTTAATAGCATGAGGACGGGCAGAAAAATTTTAATTTGGACAAATGAAAGGCATTATATTTTAGTAAAACAGTCCAGGGTAGGACGTATACAATTAAAAGTCTGAGGAACACAGCAGGCCAGACAGCATCAGAGGAGCAGGAAAGCTGACATTTTAGGTCAGGACCCCACTTCAGAATTGGGGGACGGGAAGGGGGCTCTGAAATAAATGGGGGTTGCAGTGATAGCAGGTAGGTAGTGGTGGAGATTGGTCAGTGAGGTGGGAAGAGCGGATGGGTGGAAGAGAAGACGGACAGGTCTAGCAGGCAGTGATGAGGAGGAGGTTTGGTCATGGGATGAGGCCAAGGGTGGGGAGATTTTGAAACTAGTAAAGTCCACATTGAAACCATTGGATTGTAGGCTTCCAAGGCGGAATATGAGGTGCTGATCCTCCAGTTTCCGGGTGTCATCATTGTGACACTGGAGGAGGCCCAGGATGGACGTGTCGTCCAAGGAGTGGGAGGGGGAGTTGAAGTGGTTCGCAACTGGGAGGTGTTGTCATTTGTTGTGAACCAAATGTAGGTGCTCTACAAAGCAGTCTCCGAGCCTCTGCTTGGTCTCCCCGATGTAGAGGAGGTCACATCAGGAACAGGAGATACAACAGACCACATTAGCGGAGATGCAGGTGAACATCTGTTTAAGGTGGAAGGTTTTCTTGGGGCCTGGAATGAAAGTGAGGGAGGGAGGTGTAGGGGGCAGGTGTAGCACTTCCTGTGGTTGCAGGGAAAGGTGCCAGGGTGAAGGGGTTAGTGGGGAATATGGAGCAGACAAGGGAGT
This sequence comes from Stegostoma tigrinum, assembly GCF_030684315.1. Classification (NCBI taxonomy): domain Eukaryota; kingdom Metazoa; phylum Chordata; class Chondrichthyes; order Orectolobiformes; family Stegostomatidae; genus Stegostoma; species Stegostoma tigrinum. Next base: position 29,033,259 of record NC_081363.1, read on the forward strand.
CAGGGAGAGAGCAGTCCTTGCGGAATGCAGATAAGGGTGGGGAGGGAAATATATCCTTTGTAGTGAGGTCAGGTTGCAGGTGGCGGAAGTGGCAGAGAATGATGTGTTGAATCCAGAGGTTAATGGGATGATACGTGAGGACAAGGGGGATTCTGGCTCGTTTTTATTGCGGGGAGGGGGTGTGAGGGCTGAGGTGCAAGAAATGCAAGAGATGCGGTTGAGCGGTCGAGGGTATTTTCGACCACTGAGGGGAGGATGTTGCGTTCCTTCAAATACAAGGACGCCTGGGATGTTCAGGAGTGGAATGCCTCATCTTTGGAGTAGATGCAGTGGAGGTGGAGGAATTGGCAGTAGATGATTGCATTTTTGCAGGAAGGTGGGTGATAGGAGGTGTATTCTAAGTAGCTCTATGAGTTGGTGGGCTTGAAATAGATATCAGTTTCGAGGTGGTCACCAGAGATGGAGATGGAGAGGTCCAGGAAGGAGAGAGAGGTATTAGAGATGGGCTAGGTAAACTTAAGGTTGAGGTGGAATGTGTTAGTAAAGTTGATGAACAGTTCAAACTCCTGTGGGAGCATGAGGCAGCTCAGATAGTGATCAATGTAGGGGAGGAAGAGGTGGCAGACGACCTAAAATACCTCTGTTTCTTCCTCTCCCAAAGGCCCAACCAGTCCCCCTCCATCGATACCCTTATCCACTTAACTGAACACGTCCTCACCCTCAACAACTTCTCCTTCAATTCCTCCCACTTCATCCAGACAAGGGAGGTGACCATGGTTACCCATATGGACCTAAGCTGTGCCTGCCTCTTCCTAGGTTATGTTGAACAGTCCCTCTTCCGCAGCTACACTGACCCTATTCCCCACCTCTTCCTCCATTATATCAATGTAACAGATGTTCGCCTGCACATCTGCTATTGTGGTCTATTGTATCACTGTTCCTGATGTGGCCTCCTCTACATCGGGGAAACCAAGTAGAGACTCTGAGACCACTTTGTACAGCACCTGCACTCGGTTTGCGACAAACGGCAACACCTCACAGTCGCGAACCACTTCAACCTCCCCTCCCACTCCCTGAATGACACGTCCATCCTGGGCATCCTCCAGTGTCACAACTATGCCACCCAGAAAATGGAGGAACAGCACCTCATATTCCACCTTGGAAGCCTACAACCCAATAGTCTCAATGTGGACTTCACTAACTTCAAAATCTCCCCACTCCCAACCTCATCCCAAGACCAGCTCCCCGTCTTACCACTGCTTCCTTGACCTGTCCACCTTCTCTCCCACCTCTCCATCCCTCCCACCTCACTGACCAATCCCCACTACTATCTACCTACACTCACCTTTACTAGCTTCATCCCCACTTCCTTGACCTGTCCCTCTTGTCTCCCGCCTATCTGCTCTTCCCACCTCCCTGGCCAATCCCCACCACTATCTACCTGCTATCACCACGCCTTCCCTCCACTATTAATTTCAGAGCAGCCTTCACCTCCCCTATTTCTGATGAAGAGTCCTGGCCCAAAATGCCTGCTTTCCTGCTCATCTGATGCTGCCTGACCTGCTGTGCTCCTCTAGCTCCTGTGTTATCTCAGACTCCAGCATCGGCAGTTCTTAATATCTCCCAATTAGGGCCTTGGGTAGTGCTGTAGAACGTAGCAACCTAAGAATTCAAGTATAGGATTCTTTGAAGTTTGTGTCCTTTGTAGACAGGCTGATTAGAAAAGCATTTGCACACATGCCTTCTCTACCCAGACCTTTTGAGTATAAGAGTTGGGACGTCATGTTGAAGTTGTTGTATAGGATGTTGGCGAGGCCTCTTCTGGAGTACTGTGTCTAGTTCTTGTCACCCTGCTTTGGGAAGGAAATTATTAAGCTGGAGACGATTCAGAAGAGATTTACCAGGATGTTGCCAGGAATGGAAGGAATGAGTTATAAGCAGCAGCTAGATAGGCTGCGACTCTTTCACTCAAGCATAGGAGGTTGAGGGGTGACCTTACAGAGATTTATAAAATCACAAAGTGGAGAGATAATGTTAAAAGCAGGTGTTTTTTCCCTGGGGTAGGGAATTTACCCCTATTATTAGAGAATTGATAGTGTTTCATCATGCATATTTTCAAAAAGTCATATGACAGAAAATTTCATTCAGTACACATTATTACAATAACGCCTTACCTGAAGATTTATTGCTAATTTTATTACTGCTCCATCCAAGAGGACAGATATATCTCTGCCCACAATGTTTTGACAATTAATAGGCAATGTTCCCTATAATCATGCTGTTGCCTTTTGTCTGTACTTTTTTGAGAGGCATAGGGGTCATAACTAAACATATTATTATCAATGTAGAACAAAAAAGCCTAGGGATTCAGGTACATAATTTTTTGAAGTTTGTGTCACCGGTGGACAGGGAGGTTAAGAAGCTGTTGAGCATGCTTGCCTTCATTGCTCAGACCGCACAGTATAGGAGTTGGGCTGTCATGTTGAGGTCATGCAGGATGTTAATAAGGCCTCTTCTGGGGTATTGTGTGCAGCTCTGGTCACCCTGCTACAGGAAGGACATAAAATTGGTTCATAAAGTGATTCATTAAATATCATTCTCATAGTGCATCATGTAATTCAAATTGCAATTATATTGTTAGTTTGTAGCTCCTCCATTTTTATTTATCTATTTTCCTTTTCAATAGTGGCACAAAGCTTCAAGTGTTGTATATTCTGCGTTTTTAATAATCAATTTCTATTTTTGTGGTTTGCAATTCTGTTTCACATTATGGAATTTTGTACCACTTGAGTCTTACAAGAGACATACATAAAATAAAATTGTGCTATCATTCACTGAGATTTATCTGCAATATTGACATGACATTTCATATAGAACTTACATGCAATTCTTGCAAGCATGGATTATCAATTTTATGGACTGGAGAGGGTTCAGAAAAGATTTACCAGGATATTGCCAGGGATGGCCAGTTTGAGTTATAAGGAGAGGCTGGGGCATTTTTTACTGGAACATAAGAGGTTGAGGGGTGATTTTATAGAGGTTTCTAAAATTATAAATGATATAGATAAGGTGAGTGGCAGGTGTCTTTTCTCTGGGGTTTGGGATTTCAAGATTAGGGAACATATTTTTAAGGTGAAAGGAGAATGATTTAAGTAAGACATGAAGGTCATCTTTTTTATGCAGCAAGTGGTTCATAGATTATAAAATCTCTCCTGTGTAGGAGCAGGCGACCCATCAAGTCCACACCGACTCTCCATACAGCATTCCACCTACAGCCACAATCCCTACCCTATCACTGCAATTCCCATGGCTAACCCACCGAGCCTGCCGATACAGTCATCAATATAACGGAGGAAGAGGTGGGGTTTAGGGCTAATGTAGCTACGGAAGAGGGATTGTTCCATGTAACCTACAAAGCGGCAGGCATAGCATAAAACCTATCTACGCTATAGAACAATCCCTCTTCCGTAGCTATACTGATATATATATCTATATATCTCTTATATATACTATGTATCTCTTATATACTATATATCTCTTCCTCCGTTACATTGATGGCTGTATCAGCACTGCCTCGTGCTCCCAAGAGGAGCTCGAACAGTTCATCCACTTCAACAACACTGTCCACCCCAACCTCAAGTTCACCTGGGCCATCTCTGATACCTCTCTCTCCTTCCTGGACCTCTCTGTTTCCATCTCTGGCAACCACCTGAAAACCGATATCCATTTCAAACCCACCAACTTCCACAGCAACCTAGAATATACCTCCTCCCATCCACCTCTCTGCAGAAATGCCATCCCCTATTCCAAATTCATTCGCCTCCGCCACATCTGCTCCCAGGACATGGCATTCCACTCCCGTATATCTCACATGTCCTTGTTTTTCAAGGACTGCAACTTCCCTCCGCGAAGTATCGAGAACACCCTCAACCGTGTCCCCCGAATTTCCCATAACTCATCCCTCACACCCCCTTCCCGCAATAATAACCAAAACAGAATTCCCCTCATCCTCACATACCATCCCACCAACCTGCAGATCGAACGCATCATCCTCCGACACTTCTGCCATCTGCAATCCGACCCCACCAGCAAAGGCATTTCTCCCTACTCACCCTTATCTGCTGTCAGGAAGGACCACTCTCTCCGTGACTCCTTGTTTTGCTCAGTCTCCCCTCCAGACCCACCACACCTAGCACTTTTCCCTGCAACTGCAAGAAGTGCTACACCTGCCCCTACACCTCCCCCTCACCCCCATCCCAGGCCCCAAAAAGACTTTCCACATCAAGCAGACATTCACCTGCACATCTGCTAATGAAGTGCACTGTATCCACTGTTCCCATTGTGGCCTCCTCTACATCGGGGAAGCCAAGCGGAGGCTTGGGGACCGCTTTGCAGAACATCTACACTCGGTTCGCAATAAACAACTGCACCTCCCAGTCGTGAATCACTTCAACTCCCCCTCCCATTACTCAGACAACATGTCCATCCTGGGCCTCCTGCCTTCTCTAGTTACTGATTCGTTTTGGAGGTCTTGTGGCTAAGTCGGTGGCATTCTTGCCTTTGTGTTGAGTTCCACTCCAGGACTTGGTAGCCATAGAAGGTACTTTTGGTAAAAGATATGTTGGCCTTCATTGAGAGAGGTTTTGAGTACAGGAGCAAGGATATGTTGTTGCAGTCATACAGGGTCTTGGTGAAGTCACACCTAGAATATTGTGCACAGTTTTGGTCTCCATTTTTGAGGAGGGATGCTCTTGCTCTCAAGGGAGTGCAGCAAAGTTTTACCAGTCTAATTCCAAGAATGGCAGGCCTGACATATGAGAAGAAATTGACTAGGTTGGGGTTGTTTTCACTGGAATTCAGAAGAATGAGGTGGGGTCTCATAGAAACTTATAAAATTCTAACAGGACTGGGCAGTGTAGTTGCAGGGAGGATGTTCCCAATGGTGGATGTGTCTAGAACCAGGGGCCACAGTCTGAGGATTCGGGATGTACAACTTAGGACACAAAGAATGGTGAGCCTGTTGCATTCATTACCATGGGAAGTACTTGATGACAAAACATTGAATGTTTTCAAGAGGTGACAAGTATAGTACTTGGGGTGAATGGGATCAAAGGTTATGGGGAGAAAGCAGGATTAGGCTACTGAATCAGATGATTAGCCATGATTGTGAAGAATGGCAGAGTAGGATTGAAGGGCCGAATAGCCTCCTCCATATGTTTTTGAGTTGCAGTGCACAAGTTAATAAGCAGCCTATTAACTTTCGCAAAACTTCCTGACTAGAGCCAGAAGGGGAAAAAAATGTGTGAAAGTACAAACAAATTGGCTGCACTGCCACTGGAAGCAGTTTCTCCCCATTTATGCCTTCAAACCTCTTTGTGATTATGAACAAGTTTATTCATCTCCCCTTATCCTTGTCTGCTCAAAGGGTAGTAATTCCAACATCTTCAACCTCTCAAGGTATGTCAGCCACAGCACAATTCCTAGCGCTTTATCCCATGTCACAAAGGCCAGAAGTTTGACCCCAGGGGTTGAATTTTACACTCTCCCAGGTCTGAAACAGCAGACAATAAGATATAGGAACAGACTTAAGCCATTCAGCCAATCAAATCTGCTCCACCATTCAATCATGGCTGTTGTTTCTCAATCGCATTCTCCTGCCTCCTTCATGTAACACTTGATTCCCTTACTAATCAAGATTCTAACTATCCGTGTCATAAAGACACTCAATGACTTGGCTTCCACAACCGTCTGCAGTAATGAGATCTATATTTTCATCAAATCCTGGCTGAAGATTTCCTCCTCACCTCCATTCTAAAGGGTCATCCATTCACACTCTGACGCTGTGCCCTCGGGTTCTAGTCTCTCCAACCAGCGGAAATATCTTCTGTACAGCCACTTTATTGACATCTCGGTATTCTGTAAATTTTGATGAGATTCTCTCCCCGCCTTCCCACCCCCGCCCCCCGCCCCATCATTTTAAACTCCATCAAGTTCAGACACAGAGTCCTTCATTCCTGGGATCATTCTATGAACGTTCTCTGGACCCCGTTCAATGCTAGCACACCCCTCCTTAGATATGGGGTCCAAGACTGCTCACAATATTCCAAATGTAGTCTAACCAGAGCCTTATACAGCCTAAGCTGTACATCTCTGCTCTTGTATTCTTGCCTGCTTCAAATGAATGCTTATATGGCATTTGACTTTCCAACTGCCAACTGAACTTACATGTTAACCTTAAGCAAAACAAAGACTTCTAAGTCTCCTTGTGTTTCAGACTTCCGAAGTCTTTCACCATTTAGAAAATAGGCAATGCCTCTTCCTACCAAAGTGCATAGCCTCACAATTTCCCACATTGTATTCCATATATCATTTTTGTGACCAATATCCTAGCCTGTCCAAGTCCTTTTTCAGCCTCCCTGCTCCCTCAACACACCTGCCCCTCCAGCTGCGTCATCTGCAAACTCAGCAAGGATGCCCCCTTCAAAGTTCAACAGTCACCAGTTGCCACCCTGAAAAAAAAATTTCTTCCCAATCTCTGCCTTCTGTCAGATAGCCAAGTCTCTATCCATGCCAGCACCTTGTCTCTAATACCGTGGGCTCTCATCTAATTTAGCAGTGTCTTGTGTGATGTCCACTGGGTAAATCGCTCATTACTTCCTCACATTCGAACAACTGTCTTCTTGATCCAGCCTGCTGACTCTATTTTGTCATGTATTTGCAAATATTCCACAATATCATCTTTAATAATGGACTGTAAAATCTTACCAACCATCAGGGTCAAGCTAACTGTACGTATGCTTTGATGTCTTCTACCTTCCTCCCTTCTTAAATGAGTATGTTACACTAGCCATTTTCCAGTCCTCTGTAACCTTCTTTGACTCCAAGATCACCCCTATGATCCCCTCAGCTTCTCCTTCAAAACCCTGGGGTGTCATCCATCCCCTCTGGGTGATTTATCCACTGTCAGATCTTTCAGCTTACCTAGCATCTTCTCTTCAGTGACAGCCGCTGCACTCACCAATGTCCATCCTTGTCTCTTTCTTACCTTTTATATCTAAATAAACTCTTGTAATATTCTTTTGTATTGCTCATTAACGTTCCCTCATATTTCATCTTTTCTCCCTTTATTGTTTTGTTTTAAAAATTTGTCTTTGCTGGTTTTTAAAAGGCTTCCAAATCCTCTGCTTCCCACTAATCTTCACCATATTGTACACTTTCTCTTTTTTCTTTTGTGCAGTCCCCAAATTCCCTTGTCAGTCATGTTTGCCTTGTCCTCCCCTTAGTATGAGGGGGATGAATTTCTGCTTTGCCTCCTGAATTATTCCAGAAATTCCAGCTATTGCTGCTCCACCGTCTTCCCTGCTAAACTCCCCCTCCAATCAACTCTGACCAACTCCTCCCTTGTGTCTTTATGCTTACCTTTATTCAATTATGTTATTGTTACATCTGATTCAACCTTCTCCCTCTCAAACCGCAAGGCGAATTCTACCATATTATAGTCACTGCCCCAGGGGTTCCTTCACCTTAAGTTCCCTTCTCAAGTCTCCTTGTTACATATCACCAACGCCAAGTTGATCCAAAAAAGACCATCTTCTAGACATTCCACCAATGTCTTTTCTCAGGATTTTTTTTTACCAACTTGATTTTCCCAATGCACATGCACACTGAAGTCCCCCATGATTACAGTAATAGAAATGACATGTAAGAAAAACATGATCTCCTGATTTATTTTATGACGATTGCTAAGGGGCCTATACTTAACTCCCATCAGGGTCTTTTCTCCTTTGCAGTTCCTCCACAGATTTTATACTTCTTGCCCCTATATCGCTTCGTCCTATCAATTTAATTTCATTGCTTACTAACAAGGCAGCCCATCTCCTCTGCCCATCTGCCTGTTCTTTCAACAGGATGTGTAACCTATTTAGCTCCCAGTCCTGACACCTTTGTAGCCAAATCTCTGTGATACCCCCATCATACCCATCAATTTCAATCTGCACTACAAGCTCATTTACCTTGTTTCGTATATTGTGTGTATTTAAGTACAACACCATCAGTTCTGTGTTGACTACCCACCCCCCTTCTCATAATTGTCCCCTTATCTGTTGTGCCTAAAGTTATATTCCTCACCCTTTCTCTACAGTCTGTCCTATTACTTGCTCTGGAATCTTTAACAATTTCTCCTGAGACCTTTCCCCTTTATCATTAGAAGACAAGGGAGCAAAAAACTGGGTACCAAGCCAGAAGCACCATGCCACTGCGTGCCCACAGCACAGCAGTAAAGGAGACTTTGAGCTTCTTGTGGGTCAATGAAGGCCCTGTATAATCAGGCCTCCTACTGTGACCACAGAGATGTTACCTACAGCAAGAAGAGACAACATATAGGCACCAGGCTGTCAGGTTCTAGGCTCGGGGGTGCCTCTTTGATGGGTGAAGCATGCCTGTCAGTAGCACCCGAAAAGTGAAACCAACTCCCTCCACATCCCCTCTTTATCCTTTCAAACCATAAACTCCAAAACAACTCACCCCATCATTGAGACCTGGCAGCCTGACATAAACGAGAGCCCAGATGCAGCTTGCACCTCACCTCCAACTCTGAACACCAGTTTTGCTGTAGATCATTATTCTCATCAACCAAATTGAAAGCGAAAACAATTCGGCAATAAGTCATCAGCATCTTCATATGAAAGGAAAATGGCAAGGGAAGCTGAGATAAATACGTCTTTAAAAGTTGCCTCAACTCTAAATTTTCCTTTCAGACAGTATCCTGTAATTGTACATAACAGCAAGCTCATCAAGGACACTCATATGTCTTAGAATATATTTGCGCCTGTGCTATTAACCAAGTTTAATACAGATGGAAAGATATTATTCCATTCCACAGTGGACCCTAACAGTGAACAAAAATATATTTTATTTTTTTGATGTGATAAGTTTTCATTAAAGAACACATTACATTGAACATTAAATACTGCAATTACTCTAGGAATAGTTACCTTCATTACACTTCACAATATGTGAAAATAACAACTAACATAGAGAAACTAATAAAACTTGGTCTATATGTGTTCTCACAACATTATGCCACTGTGCACATTTTACTTAAAAAAAATTCCGTTCACATTCATTACATTAAGGCACATTTACTTTAGCAAAGTACTGAACATTACCATACCTGAAGAACATATGTAACACAAGCTGTACACATCAGTTACAGAAAGCATGCTGGTCATAATAAAAGCTTACAGAACTTTTTTTCATCGTGAAACAATATTATTTAGCACTTAATGTGGTAATGCACACATTGGTTTCATACATATAAGTAAAGCTAAGAAATGCAAACTTCCATGAAGAGGCACCACAAGAAGGGGTAGCATGAAATGGAGGTCCCCAATACATCACATCATGTTCATGAATTGAAATGCTTCTGCACACTTGATTTACAATTTTAAAACTATTCTGAAGAAACTGCATTAATTGTAATGTTTTACTTTGGATCTTTAAAATATCTAAGCTGACATCAAGTGCTCACTGTCAAACAAAAGTTAAAATTACCTGAATTCAGTGAAATCTTAAAGGCCTAAAAATCCAAATTATTACGTTACTGAAAACACATCTTAAAAAATGGCTGAATTTGTTTTATTTTATTCCTTCTCATTCCATCTCGCATTATATTTCTTCACAATTGACACTTCAGTTTCCTCTCTACAGCTGGGGAATTTGGATGGTCTACAATGCAGATAATCCTGAAGTTAACTATCAATGCCGTTGTCTGATTGCCATGGCATGAGAAAGAAATATATAAAAGGCAGACCCTGTGCACTAATTCAATTTTAACAAGATAAAGGATAAGAGGGTATAGGGTTTAACACAGCAAAATGTAAACATAGGGCTAATGTAAGAATGTTCCTCACACAAAGAGTAAACAACACATGGAACAGGATACCATGGTAGTGGCAAAAATCATACACACATCAAGAACAAATTGAGATAGCCATTAGATTTTTCTGGGTGATTTCCTTATCTAGATTTATCTGTTTCTCTTCATATGACTCCAAACTAGAGCAGTGAAAGGTGAACATTACACCGACTTGCTTCAATTATATCCAGAGTGCAGAAACGCAACCGGGTCAACATTTAAAATGAGGACTATATTAGTACTTGGGCCCTGTCAAAATTATCCAAAGGAAGGCAGATTCCAAATCACAGATTGGCAAGTGAAGTCAGATTGTACTAACAAGTCTACCAACCTGAAGCAATAATGAAGACTACTGGTCCAGATATGTTTCAGAATTTACTCCAAAAATAGTACACCATTTGAACCTTTGAAGTCTACAGCACAGAAGAAGAGACAGTCACTGAGTTTAAGCCAGCTGGATTAATTTAAAATTAATGCTACTGCTTAGCTCCTTCCTATTTTCATTACCTTCCTTTGCTTAAACAGTTACCATTTATTTTGTTAGATGCAATGCCATCTGTCAACTATATTTATGGCAAAACAATCCATAATTTGATGACTATGCAAATAAAAACTTTATCATGATGCATTATAACAATCTGAAGATGTTGAATTCCACATCACTGATCTATCAACTGAAGGAAATAATATCATATTCATTTATTCCCCAAAATCTTTCATAATTTACAAAACAAAACACTTAAACCCATTCAATTTCTCTGCTACATCAGAACCTGTCCTAATAGTCATAGCGTCCCATATCTGGGGTTATCTCAGTGGATATACTCTGTGCACTCTTTATTGGAGTTTTATTTTATTGGAATAAAACACATAAATTGCGACAAAAATGGTCTAATCATTAGCTTGAAGGTTTATTATCTCTTTGCTCTTTTATAACTTTATCCACTGAAGACAATTTTCTATCTGAACTCCCAAGTTTACACAGTGATTGGTTCCCAACCCGATTTAACAAAAATGGTATTTGAGGAGACTGTATCACATCATTTGCTTCACATTAACAAAAATTACCACAACTGACATGGAGAAAACTTGAAGATCTCCAATTTTTTAAAGCTTTACTGAGCTAACTATCCTATCACTAAATATGTAAGTAGCATTTGCAAAGCACAATATGGTCCATTCATCTAATGAATTCTTGACTATTTCTGGCCAAACAATGGTTTGGAGCCAACTCAGAGACTTGCAACAATATGTCAAACTGATTTTTGTAACACAGCAGGCTCATTAGATCTCTAGGGGTGTATGAAGAATTGCTAGAACTATTTGACTACGTTTATGAGAACCACATTGTTAGATTACAGTGACAGGGAGGAATATTTACCAATGAAAAAGACCAAGTTATAGAGTTTTCAGCAAAGTAATAACTCCTTTGGTCCATCATATGATGCTGGAAATAGGTTTACATTAAATTTAGTGGTACAAATGAGTCTGCGTCGGTTCTATTAACCTTGTATAGCTGTACAGTCTAGAAAGTCCAAAGATAGCTTAGAGGGGTGGCAGTCTTGTAAATCACCATTTAAAATTTTGATTTTTGACATTAAAAAAATTACATAAACTTTGCATCAACCTATATTAATAACTTACCAAGTGGGAAAGCAGAATGAGAATACATTTAAGTTTTATCTTAAGATAGCATTATTAAACTACTGTAAAAGTAACTATGCTTTGAGAAACTTCAGAGCTGAATCTAAGCCATAGATTTGAAAGGTCCCACACAAGCGTCTGCAGATGTTCCATTTTAATTTGAATGAAAATTCCTGGAGACTGTAAAGAAACTTTTTGACTTCAGACATGAGTACTTACATGTCAGACCTGAGACTTAAACAATGATGAAACAAAAATAAAACATGAATAGATTCTCAATGTAATTGCAGTGGTGATCCAACTGTATATTTAGTTCTGACCAGACCATTAATCTTCTGAGAAGACAAAAGGCATTTAAAATGAACACAGCATGTAGCAAATACTAACGATTTCTGGGGTATAAAACATATTTGAGGAAATACAAAGGTTGATGATGATAAGAGAAAACGGTTGCAGCAAATTTATTTAAGATATTGCTACAATCGTCAAAATGTAAATTTGGTACCTTTTAAGTCCAATCTTGAAAGTTACTTAAAAGCTTGCTGGTAGAAATTCAAGCTGCATCAAAACTGAGCATTTTGTTCCATTCTTGCCTCAGGACAGAACCAAAGGGTGTAAGCCCTCTTTGAGCAGAAGCAGCTGACTGAAGCAGCAAATTGGTATCCTAATGCAGCCTGCCAAACAATTGGCTAAGCTGTCCAAGACATTGTGCAACTAGGAACCGATTGTGTGATCTACCTATTTGTTCGTGATTATTTTCATTATGATCCTACAACATAGGTCCTCAATTTACATGATGAAACTGTATGCCATGCTTCAGGCAAATATATCTATTTACAGTTCAGTCTGTACATGTATCAGAGATGTGCCTGCACTCTCTTGACTTCCACCTCCTGACTTTCAGATTCTGATTATCAGATGCAGAGGATGGCCATGAGTTTAATTTCTCCTGCCATGTCCCAAATTATTTATATGTGATTAATTTTAATATGAGCATATGTCATTGTATGGAATCTAATTACAAGTGACTAGATTTTTAAAATCTAAAACAGTTTTAATTGTAATTTACAACCATCATTAAACTTAATTGGCTATAAAGCACTTTGGGACTCCCTGACATCCAGAAAAGCACAAGGTAAATGGAACTTCTTCACTTTACTAATGGGAAATCATCTGTTGCGTCAAAGAAGGTGAGGAGTAGGAAAACCTTGCTTCCTATAGTATCACACAAGCGATGCAAATTAAGTCTTTCTGAATCTACCAAATGACATCAACTAAATGATCACATTAAGTATAAGCTGTTAAGAAACAGTTTCTGCCAGACTTCAGTTCAAGCACCTCACCTGGTCTTGGTACCTTCATCCCTGGGAGACAGAAAGAAAATCAACCGGGATTCCTGGTCCTGACTGCAATCTAATGATCTCTGCTAAAAATTACATCATGGGTGAAGACAGGGATTGGATTGAGATGTGATTCTGCCTATACACTATATATACCCACACGAGTAACATGCAACTTGATGAAAGAGCAGAGGACTATGAGCATAATTATAGTCGTTAGGAGGAGGAAAAATTGGGAGATTCACAATAGAGTTTGTATAAGATTGTCCAGCTACAAAATAAAAATTCAGAAGCTGTAAATTAATGCAGAACTCTTTGGTACAATTTCTGCTTGATCAATCCTTGACTCATGAGTGTCAACTGAAAAGTTGTTCATTCCCAACCCACTATTAAGAGTATTGAATGAAAAGACATGGCCTTGGAGGTCTTAGCTGTGCCACATTTAGTCCTGGTGTGTGAAAAGGGCCAGTGCAGTGGAATTAATTAACGTTAGTGCCCTGCTAACCAAAGCATTAAACAACTGTATCAGTAAATGAAGTAATTGATAGGATGGGCAGATATAAAATGTTCATAAAATTGGTCTCTAATTAGTTTGCAGTCTTTTCCAGAACTGTACTACAGGGAAAACATTTGGAGATGTGATGCGTTATAGAAATGTTACTGCAACATCTTGGGAAAGTTGCAAGTGAAATTGGCAATATCATGTCAAATACAAGTCAAGTCACTTGCTACTGAAACATACTCAAACATTAAGCTTAAAGGCAAATGGAGTTTTTTTAATTATAGTTTTCTTTTAAATTCTATTAGGTCTCTGGCATTAACTTCCTGTGACACACAAATATAGTTCAACCACCACTGTTTCCATACCATATCAGATAGATCAGCAGCTTGGTTCTAAGTTGCAGCAGATATAGTACAGGACTCTAGCTGGTCCCATGGTGCAACTTTAAGTTCTTATTATCTTTAAAGGTACAATATATCAAATACATTGGTTGATAAAAAGTCCATAAGGGATCAAACTAAAAAGATGATAAAGGTACAAAAGTCAACTGAAGTTGTTTTTGGATAGCTAAAGACGACAAATCAGTAAGCAGTTTTATCAATGACTCAATAAATGGTGATTGTACTCCATCCAAAAATAACTTTGGAATCAAATCCAGCTGCTCCAATCTGTAACATACCTACACAACAGATTATTTATTTCATTTCATTCTACTCTGCCTTTGGGTTTTATTTCACTTTTGAAGTCTGACCATTCAAAAAGTTATTTCTGATTTTTTAAAAATAATTCTGTATTTGGAGGTTTTAACTCAACAAAATAATCTGTTGTACACTGATTAATTAATATTGTAATGCATGTCACAATTTCCACATAGGTTCAGTTTCCAAGCAATCTCCCTTAGTGAAAAGATTGGCTAAATAAAGTATTAATTGAACAACATTACCATAGTGCTATGTTTACAATGACCCAAAAGCCCCAGAAATGGAGCATCTAAACATCCTTTGGAGATAATTGTTCAAAATGGAAGTCTCAATGGTTACCTAAGCATACTCACCTCTACTTGGGTAAAATGTGTTGGTTTCTAATCATGTGACTGGGTACTCATCATCAGCAACAAGAAAAAGCTCCAAAAGCAGCATTAAAAATGGCAGTGAAACTTCCATTTCATTCTTTTACCCAACCAAAAGGAGGGGTGAAATATTGGAAATAATGAAGAAATGAGATGACAAAATAAAAATAGAGTAACATCAATAAATCACCACTTCATACTGGTTCTATTGAAATAATCTCTACACAGTCCATACTCAGCAACAAAAACACACACAACATTAAATACACAATGTTCCAAACAGATCAGATCAAAACCAAAGATTAACATAAGTGCTCTCATTTTATGGATTTATAAAGTCACCAATTTTCCAACCAGAGCATATCCATTAGGTCTTGTGCACAAATTCACCATTACTTTTCAGTGAATAAGTTGGTTTACAAAGCTTGATCTCTGCCAAACACAGAGTGACAGAGGTATAAATCTAACAAGTCATCATCCTGTTTGGAATTCTATTTTAGAAAGTACTTTTTCCCAAATAGCCATTTGGATAACCAAGTCCATAGATGACATTATTTGAAGAAAAAGGCACAATGGAGTATGAACCAATCTCTTCATAATACAAAGATTCGGAACATTTATTACAATCCTTGATCATATACTTCACTCTCTTCTGTGCATCAGAGTAAAGATGCTTTGAAGCCTTATTGAATTGTTGAGCATAGTCATACATTTCTTTCTCTGTTTCAATGTGGATTTTCCTCAATAAATTGTTTATTAAAACAGCCCTTCGAAGATAGATTTCAGGGTCTTCAAGAATCCTTAGTTTTTCTAGTGAAAGCCTTAGAATACATGTTCGATCTTCTGGAAAGATCAGGTTCTTAAAAAGAAAGAACACTCAGGTGTTTAAAGTAACAGTGCAAAAGTGTCCAATTTTTTTTAAATGTCAAAAAATGCTTACTTTTGGAAAGTACCCATTGTAAACTTTATGCAAATCTTCTTCTTCTGCATATTTTCTCTTGAAGTACGCTACTTTCGACGTTGTTAATGTATTTGAACAAAGTTCCGCCAATCTTCTGTATGGGAATGAGAATGAAAACGTTCTTAATTGAAAGAATAAATAGAAACTTTAGATGATGACCACAGGTTTAAGAGTGAATTAAGATTGCTTTATTACACTCAATACAATGAGAGCTCCAGCAGTACCAATGACTCTATAAATAGGGCTCACATGCACTGTGACCTGCAATGCACTTTCTCCTACTAACTTCAGCAGAAAACTCCTAACTTTTACACCAGCTGCTAGAATATATCATCCATCATCATGTGAATTTTTTTTCCAAATGTATAAAGCACAGATGTTAAAACAACATGGATAAGGTAGATGATGGCCTAATGGTACTATCGCTAGATTATTAATCCTGAGTCACAGGTTCTGGGGATCTGGATTCAAATGTCGCCATGGCAGATGTCGGAAAATGAATTCTATAATAATCTGGAGATAAGAGTCTAATGATGATCATGCAACCATTGTCAAATGCTGAAAAAATCCATCTGGTTCACGAATGTCTTTTTGGGAAGGGAATCCAACATCCTTACTTGGTCTGGCTTATATGTGACTCCAGGCTCACAGAAATGTGGTTGACTCTTAACTGCCCTCTGGACAAATTAGTGATGGGCAATAAATTCTGGCCTGGCTATGAAACCCCATGAATGAATATAAAAATTGGATGGATGAAACTAGAACAGCTATACTCCTTGATATAAAAACAAAGACCCAAGTTACTTTTTCTGTAAAGATATACTTTTTAATAGTAATGCACATAATGTAAATTCTTTCAGCCATTCCTTGGACAGCATTATAACAGCCCAGATTTTTTTTAAAAAATAGCTTTGCAGTTCTTCACTGCAAAGATCAACCACTCGCTTCCAGATATGATCTATCAATTTATATCTGAGGAAGTCATGCTCCTCAAACAGTCGGAGTGCGTCATGGCCAACCAGTGACTATATTACCTTCTGACAGACAATTATCAATCAAATCACTATCTTAGGCTCAGGCCTACCTTTGATGTGCGACCAGGTGGCTTGTGAACACTTCTGCAGATCCTGAAACAAAGAGAGCAGATAACATATCTTTCATGAAGCATTTCCAACAATTAACAATTTATATAAAGTGACAGAAACTTCTAACAACAGTCTAACACAAGTTGTTATCGAATTTGCATGCATCATCAGGTTAAGCACGATTAACAACACTTATTTCATTCAGGATCACACTTCAAAGTAGTACTGAGGAAAGGTTGCATTACTGGAGACGACTTATTTTCAATACAGCATCAAATCAGGTTTTTTTCAAGGTTGCGAAAGGGTAATTGCATATTTTAAAAATCATATTCCCAAACAGTGACAGTGGATCCCACCAGCTAATGGAGCAGCATAGTGGCTTAGTGGTTAGCACTCCTGCTTCACAGTGCCAGGGGCCTGGATTTGATCCAGCTCATCTGGGGAGCCTGCAACCCTCTGGATTCAATATCAAGTTCAATAATTTTAGGGTCTAAATTCTCCCATGCCCTATCTCTCTACCCCACATACCAGGCCTTGTTATAGTCTGCTATTACACACTGCCTATTGTTAGCCACTAATTGTCTCCATTAACAGCTATTCACCCTCCAAGCCACTATTCACTCCTTTGTCTGTCCAACTATTCTTCTGTCTCTTTGGGCTCCATTTCCACCTATCATTTACTCCTGAACCCCTCCCACACCCTATCTTCTGCATATGAACCTACATTTTCCTAGCTACCACCAATTCTGAGGAAGGGTCGCCAGCCCCGAAACATTAACTCTGATTTCTCTTCACGGATGCTGCCAGATCTGCTGAGCTTATCCAGCAAATTATGTTCTTTTATTTATGTAAGGAATGATTTGCCTAGTTGGCACACAAAATAATACTTTTGACAGTATCCTATAAATACAATAATAAACCAAATCAAATCAGGTCAAATCAATTATGCTCTCAGACAGCTCCTGGTAATACTAATTGTCATTAAGTCATCTTTGGTCCAATTATATTGCAAAATAGTATCACATGAGTGATGCAGTTGTGAACTGGGGTCTGGCCCAGAAATTATGCTGGCATCAAGCTCCTGACAATGTTTTGAAAATTCAGTCCATAGTGTTTCATGTGGCAATAAAAAGTTCCAAGCTACAATTCAAAGAAGGACACACAGTTCTCTCAATGACAGAAACAATAATCTTCTCGCAGCCAAAACTACCAAATATAGAATAATTGATTATTTTAAATAACTTGCTGACTATGAAGAACTTTAGAATTTCTGAGCATTGAAAAGATATGAGAT
Source organism: Stegostoma tigrinum (assembly GCF_030684315.1). Lineage (NCBI taxonomy): Eukaryota > Metazoa > Chordata > Chondrichthyes > Orectolobiformes > Stegostomatidae > Stegostoma > Stegostoma tigrinum. Next base: position 29,051,070 of record NC_081363.1, read on the forward strand.
AAATGCAAGTTATGTTTATCTTCCTTGAAACCTGGTACATTCTATTGTCAATCTCACATTGAAAGAACATTACACTTGGCATGTTGGAATTTTTGCTGATGCACTTTCAGAAATATTGAGAAATACTGGGTGGAATTTACTGTGATCCCCAGAGTGGTTTTAGAGATGACAGCATGAGGGATTTTGAAGAAAAGGTTGAGGGTGTGCTCTCTATCACCTTCCCAATACCATACATTGACACACGAGCTTGAGGACAGTCTTCAAGCCCAGGCATTACGTGGCAAGTTAAGGGCCTCTTCATGCTGTAGCTAGCATTTGACCAGCTGTGGAGCAGACTTACAGTGGGGTCAATTGGGAGGCCCTCCTGTTTAGGCCCTCTGTGATTAGCTGCCCCCAGAGAAACACCCCACTGATCTCACCAACTAGCCTCTGCCTCAGTCTCCCCTCAAGGGTCAATAGTGACTTCACTTACTTTGGTTTTCAAGTATAGGGTCCATGCTGTTTCAGGCTAGATGCAATACCAGCAGTGACCAACCCCTCTAACTGGTTAGTGGCTCTTGGAAATGGGACAGGTGTATCAACACTAGATGGTTAATTGCCTGATTGTAACATGAGGTTGAGTTTCTTCCAGCTTTCTAGCCTGCCTCAGAGCCATTACTACCCCAAAAGATTCAGTCCATTAAGTAATATCCCAGTTATCTCTTTATGTCATTTATAAAGTTACAAAACAAACCTTCAAAATTCAGTATAAGCTAAGGAGTATTTTTGTCATTAGCAATAAATAAGAATTCTGTAGAATGACAACAAACGTTAGAGCATACACATGGTTTCTTGGTTTGATGGTTAACAAAGGGTATAAGATGATCAAACACTGAAATTATATAAGTGGAGGAGAAGGATGACTATTTGCTTGTGAAATTTTGAATCTACCCATTAAGATTCAAAACATATATACACTTGAAAACCTGATGTAAGTATTTGCTTCCTTTCTAGCCATCAAATTATTCCTCAAAAATCTCACACTGAGATCAATGGCTCATTTTTAACTCTATTACTTAGTAGGCTGGATATTCTTTGTTAATCGGTAGTCTATATTCGAGGTTAGGTCTTAGTTTATCTGTTTTCACTTGCAGAAGATTAATTAACTTCTAGCACATAAAACCACTTATTACATAAATTAGTTCTTATCACAGTATGTATGATCCAGAATTACAATTATCTCACAGGATACAAACATTATTCTTCTGGCCATCTTGATCAGAGCAATGACTTATCAAAATTGCCCTTTATATTTCTATTTGATTTGACTAATTTGATGAATCAAAAACTTAATATTGATCTCATCTTTGAAGGCACTAATAATATCAGCTAATTTGCCACCAAAATCAAACAAGGTATCAGCTAATGAACAGCACAAAGCAGGGCCTAAACGTAATAATTTGGATTTTTAGGCCTTTAAGATTTCACTCAATTCAGGTAATTTTAATTTATCTTTGAAAGCACTTGATGTCAGCTTAAATATTTTAAACATCCAAAGTAAAACATTACAATTAATGCAGTTTCTTCAGAATAGTTTTAAAATTGTAAATCAAGTGTGCAGAAGCATTTCAATTCATGAACATGATGTGATGTACTGGGGACCTCCATTTCATGCTACCCCTTCTTGTGGTGCTTCTTCATGAAAGTTTGCATTTCTTAGCTTTACTTATATGTATGAAACCAATGTGTGCATTACCACATTAAGTGCTGAATAATATTGTTTCACGATGAAAAAAAATTCTGTAGGCTTTTATTATGACCAGTGTGCTTTCTGTAACTGATGTGTACAGCCCATGCTGTATAAGTTCTTCAGGTATGGTAATGTTCAGTACTTTGCTAAAGTAAACGTGCCTTAAAGTAATGAATGTGATCTGAACTTTTTTTTAAGTAACACGTGCACAGTGGCATAACTATGTGATGAGAACATATATAGGCCACGTTTTGTTAGTTTCTCTATGTCAGTTGTAATTTTCACATATTGTGAAGCGTTATGAAGATAACTATTCCTAGAGTAATTGCAGTATTTAATGTTCTATATAGTGTGTTCTTTAATGAAAACTTATCACATCAAAAAAATACAGACAGAATGAAAAGATCTGATTCTCAACACAGAGAAAAAATTTCCAATTTGCCTCTCAAACCTCAAATAGCAATTTGAGAATCTCACCATGGAGTGATGACTACCTTATTTACATTTGCACTCCATTTGGATCTCATTAAAGCCTCAACTTACCTTATTTATATACCATCTCTAATTCTCCTCTCCTCCAATGAGCAAGCAAACAGCACAAATTCCCAACATGTAAATGCCAGTAGTTGCAACTCACCAAATGCTTCTCCCACCCATTAAGCAACTGCTTCTTCATGACAATATTCCTGTATAAATTCAATGGCCATCATCCTCCTCAACACCTCATTCGCATAGGTCGGCATTGGCAAACCACAAATCTCACAAAATCATGACTGCTCTCAAACCAACTTTCACACCACTTCAACCCTTCAACATTTTTATCTGAAGTTCGGGGCATCTATGACTTCGATGCATTTTCCAGTTCGCTTTGTGCATAGGGACATATGCGTACGTGCACAGTATGCACCTTATGACGCTTAGCTTGTTTTCTTAAACTCAATCTGCACTTTGCACTTTAGAGGTTGCCAGTCTCTGTCTACTTGATAATAAAATGTGAGGCTGGATGAACACAGCAGGCCAAGCAGCATCTCAGGAGCACAAAAGCTTTTGTGCTCCTGAGATGCTGCTTGGCCTGCTGTGTTCATCCAGCCTCACATTTTATTATCTTGGAATTCTCCAGCATCTGCAGTTCCCATTATCTCTGTCTACTTGATATTGTTTTCTTATCTGACCTCAGCACTGACTTACGGCTGCCACCTTCTGTGTGATTTGCATTGCTGTCTTAGCACACAGGGTCTTTATTGCTCAGTTACAGACTTCCAGCCTCTGAGGCCTGCTTTGCCTTCTAAGCACAGAGTAAAGGCAGGCAGCTTGTCATAATGGGGAGCATTGAACAGTCAATGGAGTACACATGTTGCTACATGCCAGTGTGTTACACCAACATCACACCTACAGAATGTGCCAGCATTTTCTGCAGTAAACCTATTGTATATGCTTCAAGAAAATGGCCATGTTTGAAAGTCAAAGAGGAGCATATCTTAGCTGGGTAAAGAAGGCCACAGTTAACACTGTCACAGTCAGTCTAGAGGTTCATCCAATTCCTGTCCAGTGGAGTTGGCCACAGTCAATCAGGCACTTATCCTGACAGAGTCTTCGCAGTTCAAGAATGGACCCACACTGAGTCCTGCAGGTCACAGTGCAACCAGTCCAGAGATTACTAGTAAGTAAGTCAAGGTGCTCTGGAGACATCAGTCTGGGGGATTGGCCATATTTTTATGTAATGAGATAAACGGAGGGATTGAATATGATGGAAGCGAATGGATAAGCAGTTGGTGATGATGCAGGAGCAGAAGAGGTGACAAGGTGTTCCCAGTGAGAAGATTAATAACATAAGGGCACGGAGGGCTAGTAGGTTGGGAGGATGAAGTGGATATAATGCATGCATTACTGACAGCTTTAGTCCATAACGCTTGATGGAAAATGTGTGCAGAAGCAGACAGTGTGCTGGCCCATAGGATGAGGTTGCAAAGAGAAGATGACAGCACTTACCCTCACAGAGCTCAGAAGATCAATTATCTTACCGCTTCACAAGTGACACACCATTGACCCAGTATGTAATCTGAGTCCAGGCTGCTGTGTCTGGTAGTGTGTTTGTCTATGGCACGCCTCGTCACCACCCCATCCACCAAGATCTTCTGTCCCTGTTCACAAAGTGTGAGGCAAGCTTTCCTTTCCTATAGCCCACATCCTGAATGTTGAGGCTCAAGCGCCACAGTGTAAAAAGTTGTTCATGACTTGCAGAGTCTAAAGTGGTGCACAGCTGCTATGTTCAAACACTATGTTCAAACACTATGTTCAAATCAGTTTCAGAATGCCACACACCCAAAGAATTCCTTCACTGCCTGCCTCTTTCTACCTTTTCAAATGGCTGCTATGAAGCACCTCCCCAGTTCTTCTGTGGCACAGGATTTGTAAGCAACAGTTCTCAGTTGTCCCATGATGTAAATTTTAAACTTTAAATTTTGAGTGCTCTTACTTCAATTTATTATTTAAGTTATTAATTCAATTTGGAACCCTTTAATGTTAGCATCCTCAACTTATTAATTTTAATATTACCCCACAGATCCAAATAGTTACTCTGATTATCTATATGGCATATTCACTTGTTTACTCTTCTGTTGAGCTACTCAGTATTCACTTACCCCTCTGCACCGAACTATCAATCTCCCAAATTCCCATGGAAATTGTTCGCTGATTCTCCCAGCTGTGTACAGTTGACAATAATAAAGGTTATAACTAGATTTGTAATGAAAAGAGTCAGTAGATGTGAAGCTGGAAAAGCACAGCAGGTCAGAAGTATCGAGGAGCAGGAAAATCAATGTTTCGGGCCGAAACAATTCATCAGGGCTGGGTAGGGGGAGGGGAGCCCAGAAGTAAATAGGGGGAGGAGCTGCAGCTGGAGGAAGGGTAGGTGTGATGGTTAGGTGAATGCAGGTAGGGCTTTATTGTAACTGGTCATTGGGAAGGGTGGAGCAGATAGGTGAGGAGGAAGATGGACAGGGTAGGTCAAATCAGGGAGGCATGGAGGAGAGGGGAGGGCTGGACATGGGATAAGGCTGGGGGTGAAGGGATTTTGAAGCTGTTGAAGTCAATATTGAGACCACTGGACTGTAAGCTCCCAAGGCGGAACATCAGGTTTTGTTGCTCCAGCTTAGGTTGGCACAATGTATCTTTGAGCAAAACTGGAATGTACAATCTAATCCTATAATGATCTACTGCCCTAGTTGTTCCTACTATAAGTTTTACCTCGATTATTTAATTCTATTGAGAGAATGGGAAAAAATATCCATGACCTGTGGCAATGCAGATTATATTTTGCCCACTGAGGAATGCTCTTGTCAGGTCCCATCTTTTGTTCTTGACCTGACTGTAAGCTGCAGAAAGATACTGACAGACCAATCCAGGAGGTTGAAGATTGGGAAAAGGAGTCCAATTAGAAGAAATGTACAGTAATTAATTTGGAAGAGACTAACAAGGCAAAAGGATAAACAACAAATGGCAAGATGTGAAATCCTCCATGGTAACTGGATAGATAGATAAGGTGGTCAGAAATGCATGCAGGATCCTTGCCTGCATTCGTCGAAGCAAGAAGTCGGTTGGGACACTGCAACTGAATAATTTACTAAATAGGCCATAGTACTGAAATAATTTTTTAATTGTTCAAAGCATATATGATTTTAATCATTTTGTTGCATAGTATAAGGGCGATAATTAACCACATATCCCATATCAAAGCACGTGCAGAAATGCTGAGATACAACAAAATGAAAGAAAGGCATGATGAATTTCCAATATCAGGTTGTCGGAAGAATGAGACTTAAAAGTAATTCTCAGTTATCCCAGCAAGGGATAGAAAGGTAAGTCTAATATTGAACTTTTTGGTCATGTAAAGGCTGAGCCCAAACACTAACCTTAATAGCTTCTTCACTCTATCCCATTCGGTCTTCTACTTGACAAGCATGCTATTCGACTGTCCAGTCTAAATCTCCCACCACCTTCGTATGATTAGGTGCCTGATGCAGTTTCTTGGTTACTGTGAAAAGAAGAAGAGTCTGATAGCTTCCAATTTCTAACATCTGGACAGTCAACGCTCAGGTCTGTCATACTGAGCTACACAAAGGAGATATTAAGGTAGATCACCAAAAAGTTTGCCAAAGGAGATAACAAGGTGTGGAGCTGGATGAACACAGCAGGCCAAGCAGCATGTTAGGAGCAGGAAAGCTGATGTTTCGGGCATAGACCCTTCATCAGAAATGCTGGGGCCAAATTGTGAAGGCTTGAATGTGGACTGTAACCCATTGGGAATGATCTGCTTCTATAGGCAGGTACTAAGAAAGATGATGTGGCTGTAATATCTGGTTTGCTTCAGGACATGGCCAAGCAGTTTCAAGGCCGAAGAGATTACAACAGAATTGCAACGGGAGAGAGATTCCCTGAGGTTTGTCCGGAGGGAGGAGAATAACTTCTTCGGGTTAGGCATCCTTAGAAGAGGCTTCACAGTGGGGTTAAAATTGTATCAGAGAAAATAGGAACTGCAGATGTTGGAGAATCCGAGGTAACAAGGTATGGACCTGGACGAACACAGCAGGCCAAGCAGCGTCTTAGGAGAAGGTAAGCTGACATTTCAGGAAGGGTCTAGGCCCGAAACGTCAGCTTTCCTGCTCCTAACATGCTGCTTGGCCTGCTGTGTTCATCAAGCTCCACAACTTGTTGTCTCAGATTCTATAGCATCTACAGTTCCCATTATCTCTGAGTACAGATATCTTGGTGGGTTCTGGGGTTGGAAGAGATAACAGAGATTGGGAAGACTGAGGGGAGGGATGTAAATCCAAGGACAAGAATTATAAAACAATGAGAATGGAACCAGGCAAATGCAGTCTCCACCTAATTAACTGATGAAGCTGAGGTGTTGGAGGTGGACAGTTTAATCAATCACATCAAAGAATGCAGATAGGTTGTTATATCTCTGACGAAGGGTCACTGGTCTCAAAACTATTTTCCTCTCAACAAATGCTGCCAGACCTGCTGTGTTTCTCCAGAACTTTGTTTTTGTTTCAGATTTCCAGCAATTGCAACTCTGTGTGTCTATGTAAGCAATAGTTTACTATTGTCAGTCACCAAAGAACTTACTTGTGACCTTGGTAACAGAAGTTTTGATATTGTGACAGGGGCATAATCCAGATTGGCGGGATGCAGACATCAAGTTCATGTAAGATTTGCACAAACACGGGTGGTGACATCATGACTGTGAACTATGGAGAGGAAAGGGTGCTTAGATGTGGAGGTATAGTTTGACAGAATGGCAAGGATGGTGACAGAATGCAGTTTTTGAGAAGGGCGATGGTGTGTATGAAGGACAGGAGGCACGTAACCTGCGGAGATCATATCAGCTAACCTGGGAAAACAGGAATGGAAGTTGGGTCATCATTGCAGTCAATTTGATTATCTTTCTTAATTAATTCTTTTCAAGGATTTTAAGGACCATACCAGGAAAGACACAGCTAATACATGACATAATCCAAATCCATCTTATTTACCTGCCACACAAACAGAAAGAATTAAAGAAGCTCAGCAGGTCTGGCAGTACCTATATGAAGACAGAGACAGACAGACCGAAAGTAACATTTTGATTCCAGTGACCCATCCGCAGAGCATCTCTATGAAGAAAGGTCACTGGACTTGAAACTTGACCTCTGCTCCAGTATTTTCTGCGTAGGTATCAGATTTCCAACATTTGGACTTTTTTGTTTTTATTTTTAATTTACTGGCAGTTTGTGTCTGGATTACATACTATTTTCTACAGTCAAAACAAATAGGCAATAAGCTTGAATGAATAAGCAATCAAGATAAGTCACCGTAGGTGGCAGCAGATCTGTTGATACAGATCAAAATCCAGTGAAAATCTGCAAGCAATTCACATTTCAGATTAATAGAGCACATCAATCTTGTCAGAATTATTCAGATTATTAATTATTGGTGTTAGACAAGGCTACCACTTTGAACAGACAGTCCCAATTTCAGCTCACCCACCCCATCTATCAATAAATTGTTTCAGAAATGTTACATGTTCGATTTGTGACATTGTCTGGCTGTTGCTAACAGGTGCAGATGCACAGATTTGCAACATGTTGCTTGGAACTACAACCTACAATTTAAACAACTGTCACCTGGTATATTATCTTGCAAAGCAATGCACCAGGCAAATAAAATCCACCATTTGGTCATATGATTACTTCATGTTACAAATTAATTTTTGGACCATGGTTGAACATTTTCAAAACAGTAATGAAAATTTATTTGGTTGACAACACTGCCAGTTTTTTTTCAAGTAACTCAAAGTTAACAATTTGACAACTGCCTGTACTTAGCAAGATCCCTGTGCTTGTTTCACAGGCTGATTACTGAGCAGATTAGTATAAAGAATTTACATGAAGATTACCTACTGAACTCAAATTACCACTGTCATGCAATCCCAATATAAAATCCATGTGGTTTTTAACTGAGATTAACACAGTTCTCTAATACATTAGAAAACATGAAAAACTTGCAACTTTGATTTCTTACCATGCACACAACACAGCTACTGTAAAACAGTGATGCCAGTGAGAGTAGCAGTCCCTGGAGAGATACACTTAAACTGCTTTAACAGATTTAAAAGTGAACATAAGACATCATCGGCTAAAGTTACTAGAGAAACAGGCATGGTGATACATCTCCCATTGGATTTACTCAAAAGTAATTCTTGTTGGAAACAATATCCTTCCGTTTATGAACAAAGTACAGAGAACACACATTTTTAAAAGACAACCTGAAAGCATCCTAGAGGTTGCAGTGAAGAAAGAGCCAAGCCATCAAGGGTAAGATTTTCGAATCAGCCTTCTGACTATCTGTAAATCTCTGGTGTACATATGGAACTGGGAGGTAAAGTCCTAAACATGACCCTACCAAAAGGCAATTATGATATCCAAACTATGGCTGAAGACATGAGCGTGTATTCACTTTTCTGTCTGTACCTGGATTCTTTCTGTTGTGCATCTGTATGGTGACTACCTTCTGCCTCTAGCTGTCATTTGTTCTTTACAGGAGTAGCTTCTTTGTTGGTCTTTTCTTTGACCCTCCTGCAGAACCTTTTTGTGCCCCTGGCTGAATAGCTTTTTACTTATCCTTTCCATTGGCAGTGCTTCCAGGTCAAGGGTTTGCAGGTCACATAAACCAGTGTTTCTTCTTACCCAAGCAAACTATAATTGATGAAAACTCTTAAATCCTTTTGAAATATTCCTACGAACAGTTACAGATTCTGCAGCTACTTTAAATAAATTAAACTTTTTCCTTTCTACAGATCTTCCAGATCAAAAGCCCATCACACATCACAGGTGACAGCAGTGAGTTTCACTCACAACTGTACAGCTGAAATAAACAACTTATTCAGCAGCAGATAGGAGACATATACCAATAACCATTGCCCACTGTAGCATTCATACACTGCATCGTCAACTTTCAATCATTTAGAGTAATGCAGCAGTATAACATTAATAAAAATATACATGCAGTTAAGTGCCAAAATTAGGAAACAGAAATAGTTAAATGAATTTTATTGAATGTCAGTTTTATTTCTTATTTGGGTTCCTACAAGACTTCCTATTATTAACTAACTGACTCTGAAGGGGCAAGTGAACAGTTCAACTAATGGCAGCAAATGTTCATCTCAGTAAGAATTTCACTAAAGCTGTGTGTTTCATCTTGTTAAGTTATTATGCCATCCTTCAAAGATCCACCATTTGGATTCCGTGTTGAACAGAATCCACCCTGCAAGCACTTCTTAGAGGCTTTAATTATTCATTCTCAAGGTATGAGCATCACTGGCAAGGCCAATACTTACTGTCCATCCCTAAATGCCCTTGAGAATGTGGTGATGGGTAACCTGCTTGAATACAGCCATTTCAGTTTCAACCATATTGCTGTGGGAATGGAGTCACATGTAGGCAAGACTGGCCAAGGATGGCAGATTTCCTTCTCTAGAGGGCACAAGTGAAGTGGATTTTTGACCAGCTGGTAATTTCATGGTCATCATTACTGCTGGTAGCTTCATAATTCAAGAAAGTGCCATGGTGGTATTTGAGCAGCCATCACCCAGACCCTGGATTACTAGCCCAAAATCTTAACAACTGTGATCCATCTTGCCATAAAGCCATGGAGTTCTTTGAAACAAATAATAATTGAAATATATGTTCAATCAATAGCTGCTATATATAATCAGTGGGATTGTTGGCCATGTCAATGTTACATATCTATCATGAGGAATCAGTGAACTTAAAATTACCACCAACACGGTCCTGCTATGCTGATGAATAGGAATTTGCCTCCAGGAATTTGTGAGAATGGAGCACAAACACTAAAAGAAAACGTCTCAACTTAGGCTTCAACTACTCTTTTGGCCTGGAACTCATGCAGGTGGTATAAATAGAGGCCACTTTAAGTTATGGGGATTCCTCTTTTCCGGCATGCTTTCAAATCTTCCAAGTTGAAGAAATTACTATTTCCTATCCACTCCCGCTTGAGATTGCTATTATTTTCTCCATTCCTTTTAGCAACTGAAATATGGCAACCATTGATACAAGTACAAATGTCCAATCCCAAGTTCTTGTCTTATTTCTCTGGTGCAATATTTGCCTCACTTTATCCCACCCCAAAATCACGTCATTCATCATCAGCTTTTCTCTAAAATCACAGCAACCATTTGACAAAGTAATGCATACATAATACCATAAACCCATAGTTTATACTAGTAGCCTATCACCAAAAAGAGGCTGCAATGTGGGATTATTTCCAGAATTGCATTCTCAGACCACTGGCAACAGTTTGTCTCGTGTCTCCTGCCAAAACCTGATGCCATGTCCTTAAACCAATGGCCCATCTGCCTATACAAGCAGGCATAAATGATCCCGTGGTGTAATTTCAAACACCAGTGCAGTTATCTCTCATGTCCTGGCCAATGTATATTCCTCAATCAACATAACAAAAACAAATTACCTGGTCATTATCACAGTGTCAACCATATTCACAGTAATAAAAACGTTTACAGAAATATAAGTGTGAGTGACTCCAACACAACCTAAGTAAAAGTTAATGTCTGGAGTCCTATAACTTGATCTCTCTGCTTGGAGATGACTGGCTATCGGCTACATCATATGGGCAGTATCTAGCTTCCCAGCTCCCAGGCTTCATATACAGCGTAGCCGATTGGACAGTATAAGAGAATCTTCAAGCTCAAAGCTGATTTTGTGTTGACATGATTCGATTATCTCGCCACCAGCTTGTACGCTACTTCACCGAACACTTCTCACTATTAATGGATAGATCCTTTTATAAGTTATCTGATTGCAACTAACAGCGCATTTGAAAGCAGGTTTCAGTGTCGATAGTACAAGACTTTCAACGCCTAAACGCCAATTAATTTCTTTTCAAAGTTGCGGAGAATTAAGAAATCGGAATCATATGCAAGAAAAAATACAGATCAAAACCACCCGTTCTTAAAAAGAAAGGCGTAAAACCACACTTTAGGAGACAAGGGCGAATAGTAAACAGAAATCAACATGGCAGAAATATTCAATTTATTCATTCAAATGAATTGAAAGTATGTGGATTTTACTGCACTCCCGCTTTGATCAAAAAGTTGCTTGAAAATGCACCGACGCTCGAATTCATTTTTTAAGCCGATATAGTTGTCAGTCAATTTGTTCGAAATTGGAATTTTAAAATGTATCTGCACTAATTGAGGTTAGGTGGCAACCGGTCTACAAATAGAAAACCCTCTGCTACAATCATTTCTTCCACACCCCCGAAAATACACAGCACTTACCTTACGAGAGCCGAAGGATTCGGCTGAGATCATTAACGAGCAGAGCTGAAAATTAGTCCGGGGCTGGAAAGGACGGCACGGAGTGGGTTTGACTCGCCGTCAGACCCAGACAGACAGCCCAGGGAGGGAACTGAAGCACTAAATCAAAACCCCGCAATCACAATCTCACACCGATACGTGGCCCGATTCCCAAAAGTACAAACAACCCTCTGGGGGTAAAAAAAAGACCCTGCTGTTTGGAAACAAATTAGCCCGTGAGACAGATGATGGACCAAACCAAACGGGTTCAGCAGCCGAAGTCCCATCCAAATGCAGCAAACTGAGCAACTTTCTGGTGTTTTCCCACCCGCTCACCCGCACGCTTCCCCTTCAACTGTTCATTCAATCATTAGAGTTAGTTATTCTGAGCGGGCACATAAAACCACCCCACACCTCCCCATCTCGTCGTGAACGACACTCGATCCTGGGGCAGGGAGAGGCACGTGGGAGCAGGCACAACAACTACCTCCCCAACCCCCAACCCGCACCCCTTCAACTACCAACACACATCTTTCTCCAAAACAAAATCCGAAATTGGGCGTCGGGATCCCACTCTGTTCTACTGCCGACGCGGGCAGCGCCGTTACTGCCATCGGTGGGAGAGGGAGCGGGGAAATGTCCAGGTGGCTGCTCCCGGGCACACAGTCTGGAGAGCATCACCCCCACCCCTCACGTACCCACCTCTTCACCCCTCCTCACAACCACACACAGCCCTCACCGCCACCCCTCCTCATCACAACCCCACATTGCCCTCACCCCACCCTCACCCCTCCTCACACTTCCCTCACCCCACTCCTCCTCACAGCCCCACACTGCCCTCAACCCGACTCCAAACCCCTCCCCACACCACCCTCATCCCACCCCTCACATCCCCACACCACCCTCACCCCACCCCTCCTCACATCTCCCACACCACCCTCACCCCTCTTCACATCCCCCACACCCCTTCCCCCCAAACACCTTCCCTCTGCCCTCTCATCCCCCTCCTCATTTCCCCCTCACACATCCCTTATTCTCCTCCTCAACGCCCCCATCCCCTCACACATCACTTCAACTCCCGCCACCTCACGCACACCGTCAGCCCTCAAACCCCACAGCGCCCCACACCTTCACACCCCCACCCCACTCACAGATGCCCTCAACCCCTCACAGACCCCCACCGCCTCCACACCTTCACTGCCTCCAAATCTTCATACCCCTACCCCACTCAAACTCCCCTCAACCCCCACTGCCCTCTCACCTTCATACCCCCACCCCCTACAACCCTCACACCTTCACACTCCCACCCACTCACAATCTCCCCTCAACCCCCACCCCCACTGCCCTCTCACCTTCATACCCCACCCCCTCAACCTTTACAGCCCCACCCCCCCAACCCTCACACCTTCACACTCCCACCCCCACCGCCCTCTCACCTTCACAGCCCCACCCCCTCAATCCTCACACCTTCACACTCCCATCCCCACTGCCCTCTCACCTTCACACCCCCAACCCCTCAACCCTCACACCTTCACACTCCCACCCCCACCGCCATCTCACCTTCACACCCCTACCCCCTCAATCCTCACACCTTCACACTCCCACCCCCACCGCCATCTCACCTTCACACCCCCATCCCCTCAACCCTCACACTTTCACACCCCTACCCCCCTCACACTCCCACCCCCAACCCCTCTCACCTTCACACCCCCATCCCCCTCAACATTCACACCCCCACCCCCCTCAACCCTCACACCCCCAAACCCTCACACCTTCACACTCCCATCCCCACTGCCCTCTCACCTTCACACCCCCAACCCCTCAACCCTCACACCTTCACACTCCCACCCCCACCGCCATCTCACCTTCACACCCCCATCCCCTCAACCCTCACACTTTCACACCCCTACCCCCCTCACACCTTTACACTCCCACCCCCAACCCCTCTCACCTTCACACCCCCATCCCCCTCAACATTCACACCCCCACCCCCCTCAACCTTCACACTCCCATCCCCACTGCCCTCTCACCTTCACACCCCCAACCCCTCAACCCTCACACCTTCACACCCCCACCCCCTCAACCCTCTCACCTTCACACCCCCATCCCCTCAACCCTCACACTTTCACACCCCTACCCCCCTCACACCTTCACACTCCCACCCCCAACCCCTCTCACCTTCACACCCCCACCCCCCTCAACCCTCACCCCCCCACCCCCCTCAACCCTCACCCCCCACCCCCCTCAACCCTCACACCCCCACCCCCCTCAACCCTCACACCTTCACACTCCCGCCCCCACTGCCCCACCCCCCACACACCCCCTCAGCCCCTAACCCCTCACACACCCCCTCAGCCACCCACCCCCTCAGCTCCCACGCCCTCACACACATCCTCAGCCCTCAAGCCCTCACAGTCCCCCACCTCCCCCGCCTTCACACCACCACCCCGCTCACACACACCGTCAACCCCCACCCCCTCGGCCCTCAACGCCTCACAAGCCCCCCCCCACCCCTTAACACACTCCCACTGCCCTCTCAGGCCCCTCCACCGACACTCCTCCCCAATCCCCCCCAGCCCTTCATCCCATCCACACACACCCCCGCCCCCACCCCCACCATCTCACCTGACACCCCGGTCGCCCCGCCGATTGGCCCCGGGGTTTTTTTTTGCCTGGTTTCCACGGCGCGTTGCTATGGCGCTGCTTGACGCTCGCGGGGTGACTCTGGGGGTGACCTTCCCCCCTCCCGCTAGCAAGAGAACCCCGTAGAAACTGACCCGGGTTTAAGACCCTTCTGTAAGTCCAGCCTGCGGCTTCAACCTTGGGGGGGAGGGGGGGGGCAGCCGTCCCGCCGGATCTATGTAGGATGTTTTCTTTCGGTTTGTTTTCGGCGGCTTCGTTTTCAATCAAACGAAAGAATACAATCACCCACTGAGTTGATGTTTCAACCTATCTCTCTCTCCCCCTCCCGCTGCAAGCAAATAATGAAAATCCACTCGAACAGTATGAGCCCGTTCCAGTTAAGTTACCTGCAAGTTCAGCTCCAGAAAGGGCAGACGTCGATTTGGGTCGCCGGTTAAAAAGAAATGTAAATGTCAGCTGCAAAGAAAAGCAAACATCTGCGCTTCACCTTCAGCCCCACGGTGCTTCACCTTATGTCACTGCTGTGTATCCCGATCGCAAGAGCCTTCGTGGCAAGGCTAAGAAGATTCTTCCCGCACAACGACCAAACACAGACTTTAATGACCTTCCTACCGCCCCCCCTCACTTGTTGATAAATTTGGGCTCTAAAATTAAAGCCCCGAGGGTGAGAAAGCATGAACTCCGAGGAAAAGTCAGATTAGACGCCAGATGTTAACCCAGTTTCTTTCCATACAGATATTGTCAGACTAGATGAGTTTGTCCAGTTTTCTTTAAATTTCAGATTTCCAGCATTCACAGTATTTTGCTTTTATCTTAAGATCGTGAAGTTGTGTTCATTGGCTTTTTTTTGCATACTCTGAGTACTGTTACAGTTTCAAGTTGACATCTGTGGCACATAAACCCTGTCAAGGGTCAGAACCGTTGAGTGCCATATTTTTGATGGTGCTAACGTGCACCGTGAGCATCCACCAGACAATGCCTTTTAGGGTCATCATGACACTAAGCAGCATGTCACACTAATACGACACTAAAGATGCGATTTAAGAACTCAACATCCAACCAACCACCCCCCCTTAACGTTGCACTGCTGAGCACATGTTCAACAGCAGAAAGGATCCCGCAACCCCAGCACTATTTGAAAGGGATTACCGTCCATTTGCAGTTTAGCCCCAACTTGATTTCTAATTATTGCTATAGTTTTGCAAGTGTTTGCAGCTTTTTGCAGTTGCCTCAAGTTGCAATGTTTATTATCAGATACTCACCAACACTTTCAAGATTTTAAAGCTTCTGTTATAAACCAGTTACTCCTAGACATGAGATAATAGGAACTGCAGATGCTGGAGAATCCGAGATAACAAGGTGTGCAGCTGGATGAACACAGCAGGCCAAGCAGCATCATAGGAGCAGGAAAGCTGATGTTTCAGGCCTAGACCCTTCAACAGAAATAGGGGAGGGGAAGGGGATTCTAAAATAAATAGGGATTGAGGAGAAGATAGGTGGAGAGGAGACACAGGTCAAAGAGGCGGGGATGGAGACAGTAAAGGTGAGTGTAGGTAGGGAGGGGATAGGTCAATCCGGGGAGGACGGACAGGTCGAGGGGGCGCAATGAGATTAGTAGGTAGGAGATAGGGGTGGGGCTTGAGGTCGGAGGAGGGGATGGCTAACCTCAACCCGCCCCCTTGACCTGACCGTCCTCCCCGGACTGACCTATCCACTCCCTAACTCCCCAACTACACTCACCTTTACTGGTTCCATCCCCACCTCTTTGACTTATCTGTCTCCTCTCCACCTATCTTCTCCTCTATCCATCTTCTATCCGCCTCCCACTCTCTCCCTAGTTATTTCAGAACCCTCCCCCCATCCCTCATTTCTAATGAAGGGTCTAGGCTTGAAACATTCAACTTTCCTGCTCCTAAGATGCTGCTTGGCCTGCTGTGTTCATCCAACGCCACTCCTAGACACGAGCACACTGTTCGACATTCTTCATGTATATAGCACGTATTAAAGAATGAACAGAGGTTACACAAGGAAGGATAGCATGTGGAGGATAGAGGAGGAAGTAAGGTTCTCAGCAGAAGCGACAAACACCGCTGCTGTTCAAGGAACAATTCTTACAGCCCAACCTCAGTGAGAAACAATATGTGAGCTGTTTATGTTTCAGTAATGATCCACCAACTGAAAACTCTTATCTTCTGCAGCCACAGCTGTAACATTAGAGTAGGGAATGTGAGCCACGTGGTCATTATTATGAAGATATCCATAGCAATGAAACCAAAGGCATCTAGCTCCTTCCAGACTGGAGTTTGAGACATTTGCACTAATGCACCGTTTAGCATTTAATTTTGTGCAAGGGAGGCCACTGAGGCACTCTATTTAAATCAAGTTAATTATATTGAATTCCTCAGAGAGCTGTGGAGGCAGATTCATTGAATATTTTAAGACAGAGGTACGTAGTTTGTTGACTAACAAGGAACTCAGAGGTTATTGGAAATAAGTGGAAATGTGAAGTTGACACCTTAATCAGATTAGCCTTGAGTTTATTGAATGGTGGAGGAAGCTAGAGCAGCCAAATGGCTTACTCCTTCTCCTAATTCATACGTATGTTTATATGTTCTGTTGCCAGAGAGAAGCAGGTGGAGTGAGCATGTGACTTCACTTGGATTTCAGACTTTCCTGTGGTGGTAGGTGACGTTGATTACATATGTATTGCTTTGTGAGTGTTAAGTATCAACTCTGCTGTACACTGGAACCAAAAACGATTCCAGGTGGTGCAGGACCATTGGTAGTAAATCATACAGGCCATGCCCAGGTTCCTTGTAGCAGTCATGATGCAATCATTCGTTGAAAGTCTGGCTTCTAAATAACCAAGAATGGTTGCCAATGACATGACTGTTTCCTCTGGTGGTCAACCACACACTCACGCATAGCAAGTATACAATAAAAGTCAAGTTGCATAAAATATGATAGAACAGGCCAAGCTTTGCAAAAGCGATGCTTTCACTGCTTGGACCATTTTGGAGGAGTCTTGCTGTGTTCAGTAAACAGATATCAAGATTTGTGATGGCCTGCTATATGTTGCTCAACTCCCTTATAATGAAGGGCTATCCCTTGCTTCTAAGTAAATGGCAATCAGTTGAAGAACAGGAGTAGAAGATGAAGGAAGAGACACGGAGAAGGTAACATGGCCAACCTCTTTCTGCATATGTTATTTGTGAAGAACCCATCCAAGTGAGATGACAGTAACTCTAATCCCGGAAAAATCAGCTTTCCCTCTGTCACTGACCATCATAGTATCTTGTCATTTTCTATGCATCAAAGAAAGTATTCATTGATTATTCAGGCCAGAACTTCAGTCTTAAACAACTGCTTCTTATGTCTCCAATGCTTTTTCCCACCTCAGGAGTTTACTTCCTGCCCCCTCCTCTTGTTGCTTTCTGCCGTGCTTTGGCCAGCTTCTCATTACTATTCTTGCCATTTGATATCTTGTTTATTTTTTGACTATCCTTATTAGTTTGAACAATGGACCCTATCTCTTTGTGCATTTTGCTTAAATGTTAAGATGGCATTGAGCCTTATGATCTGAAGTTTCATCACCAGTAGGAAAACAGTAAACATGTCCAATGAAGAAAAATGCAGAAGGACTAATAGTAATAGAATTGATCAGATATGAGCACAGATGCCTTTTAATATCTCCAGTACCTAAAACTAATGCTCCAAGACCGTAGATGGACAAAAATGTGCTCTATTAAAAAAAACATTATTTCTTTAATATGAAACTATATGATTTTTTCTCCTTTTCTACATATTGGTAGATATTGAAAATAATGCATCAAATAGCTCAAAAAGGAAAATTCCAGAGTGGAAACACAGTTCATTGCATAATAAGGGTAACAAAGTGTGAAGCTGGATGAACACAGCAGGCCAAGCAGCATCTCAGGAGCACAAAAGCTGACATTTCGGGCCTAGACCCTTCATCAGAGAGGGGGATGGGGTGAGGGTTCTGGAATAAATAGGGAGAGAGGGGGAGGCGGACTGAAGATGGATAGAGGAGAAGATAGGTGAAGAGGACAGTATAGGTGGGGAGGTAGGGAGGGGATAGGTCAGTCCGGGGAAAACGGACAGGTCAAGGAGGTGGGATGAGGTTGGTAGGTGGGAAATAGAGGTGCAGCTTGAGGTGGGAGGAGGGGATAGGTGAGAGGAAGAACAGGTTAGGGAGGCAGGGACGAGCTGGGCTGGTTTTGTGATGCAGTGGGGGAGGGGATGAGCTGGGCTGGTTTTGGGATGCAGTGGGGGAGGGGGAGATTTTGAAGTTTGTGAAGTCCACATTGATACCATTGGGCTGCAGGGTTCCCAAGCGGAATATGAGTTGCTGTTCCTGCAACCTCCGGGTGGCATCATTGTGGCGCTGCAGGAGGCCAATGATGGACATGTCATCTAAGGATGGGAGGGGGAGTTAAAATGGTTCGTGACTGGGAGGTGCACTTGTTTATTGCGAACCGAGCGGAGGTGTTCATCTTCGGTACGCCTCCCCCTCTCTCCCTATTTAGTTCACCATTCGGTTCGCAATAAACAAGTGCACCTCCCAGTCACGAACATTTTAACTCTCCCTCCCATTCTCTAGACGACATGTCCGTCATGGGCCTCCTGCAGCACCACAATGATGTCACCCGAAGGTTGCAGGAACAGCAACTCATATTCCGCCTGGGAACCCTGCAGCCCAATGGTATCAATGTGGACTTCACAAGCTTCAAAATCTCCCCCTCCCCCACTGCATCCCAAAACCAGCCCAGCTCGTCCCCTCTCTCCACTGCACCACAAAACCAGCCCAGCTCGTCCCCGCCTCCCTAAGATGTTCTTCCACTCACCTATCGCCTCCTCTCACCTCAAGCCGAACCTCCATTTCCCACCTACCAACCTCATCCCGCCTCCTTGACCTGTCCGTCCTCCCTGGACTGACCTATCCCCTCCCCATCTGTACTCTCCTCTCCACCTATCTTCTCCTCTATCCATCTTCGG
Organism: Stegostoma tigrinum; assembly: GCF_030684315.1. NCBI lineage: Eukaryota > Metazoa > Chordata > Chondrichthyes > Orectolobiformes > Stegostomatidae > Stegostoma > Stegostoma tigrinum. Next base: position 29,070,335 of record NC_081363.1, read on the forward strand.
TCTGCCTCCCCCTCTCTCCCTATTTATTTCAGAACACTCTCCCCATCCCCCTCTATAATGAAGGGTCTAGGCCTGAAATGTCAGCTTTTGTGCTCCTGAGATGCTGCTTGGCCTGCTGCGTTCATCCAGGTACAGACTTTGTTATCTTGGATTCTCCAGCATCTGCAGTTCTCATTATCTCTGATCACATTGCATAATAAAATGTGCTCAATTTTCCATTGGACCAGTTACACAGTTTATTCGGTAGTAGCTAACTGTGTGGGTCTTGCTCAAGCTGGTCAATGACAGTTTTCAATTTATTATTGCTTCTATTTGACATTCAATAACTTAGTCCCAGCTTTCCTACAGCCTTACCTTCATAAAACAACCTGGAATGTGAGTTGGACTTGGATAAACGGCTATTATCCATGTTAATTTATTTCTTCAAATTTGTTTGAGAAGCCCTGCCCCAGAGTTTCAAGTCTCTTGAAAGATTACACATAAAATGATTTCTGTTTAAGACTTAATATTTGCATTCACACAAGACTTCTCAAAAATGGCTCCAATATGTCACTATCGTGATGATACACCAAATGAACCAATCAAAACGCCAACAGTTGAACAAGTAACAATTTCAATGGTTGAGCTAATAATCATGACAAACATATTTCTGCAAAGTGAGGACTGGAAAATTCTTACTTAGAGCTGACTTCTATTACAAGGACCTAAAGCAACCGGGGTGGGGTTCTATTTACAATTAAACATTTTAATAAAGGCTAAGTGTTTGCCTGCAGTTTACAAGTTAGCATAAATTATCAAGCATGTTGTCCTTTAGATAGCTCCTCATTGTTTACGGAATGTCTAGCACATTTCATGGCCGCTGCTTTGAAAGTGCCAGGTTGCCAAATAATATTTTCTCATAAATCTAGATACAATCGTTAGTTCACCATATATAAAATCATAGCTGTTTTACTCATAGCTAAAATGCTCTTCAAAACTGTACTTAGTTGGATTGTGTGTGATGTACCGTTGTACCTGAGATGAGGCACCGTAGGTGATGACAGGGTTGATAGATTTTACCATAGCTACAATGTAAGCATTTGCCACAAATAGAAATTCTGTTATCATACCAAGGATGACTCACATTTGAACAAATAGAAAATTATGGATTTGCTAAATACACTCAGCTTGATATAAATGCATCTGTGTGTAGAATTCAAGTAAACCAAATTACTTCCCATTTTCTGCACTTTAGATATAATTACTAATTCAGCTGTAACATTTAAGTTTGCAATTCTGACCCAAGGATACAATTTTCCTTGTATACTCTTGTTTTAACTGCCAAACACACTGAACCATTGCCAACTTATTGGCTGTAGTACAGTTACAGATTGTAGGACGCTATACAGTACATTAATCTCTGAGTGTAATGCAGCTAGTATTGAGGTTGTGCATGTGTCCTTGTAATCAAAATACATTGCAAAGTGAAAGGAGAGGCTTTTATTTTAATTTCTGAGAGTGCAACATTTTTGAATGCGTGAGAGAGGAGGTACAGATTCTTTCAACAATGTTGTCTCATCTCTCTGCCACTTAACCCTGACCTGCATGTAGTTTTGTTATATTCATTTACTGGATGAAGGCATCACCAGCATTTCTTGCCCATCCCAGGGGGCAGGTAAGAGTTAACCACATTGCTGTGGTGTGGAGTCACATGTAGTCCAAACCAGGTAAAGATGGCAGTTTCCTTCCTTAAAGGACATTAGTGAACTAGATGGGTTTTTCTGGCAATAGGTTAATAGTCATCATTAGATTCTTAATTCCAAATTTCATTAAATTCAAATTCCACCATCTGCCATGGGGGGGATTTGAGCTCAGGACTGCAGAACTTTATCTAGGTTTCTGAGTTAACTATTCAGCAATAGTACTATTAGGTCATCAACTCCCCCTAAAAGTACTATTTTTGTTTTGCCCTTGGTAATCACCTAGTCACAATATACACAATATTGGGCACAATATGTGCCATAAATGTAAAATTTAACAGCCTAGGAAGAAGCCATTCAACTAATCAGATCTACATTCTGTCTCTGAAAGCTACTTCGATATGATTCATATGAACATCAAGAACCAAAAACAAGGAATGTGAATTGCAAGCTAATGCTCACGCAAGGCTGAGTAGAAAAAAATTATAATAACTGGCTTAAAATTAACAGCAAAGTCAGTATATGGTAAATAATTGGTAATCCACAGAGGATTTAAAGCCAGGGTTGGAAAAGACTACCAATGAGAAAAGCAGAAGAACTTCGAAGTATGATGCTGCGAGGCATTCATTGACATTATCATGTCTATCTTTAACAAATTGAAATCTGGAGCACTGGATAAAATGTTTGTCAGCTGACCTAAATTATACCAAACATGAAAGGTGAGCTAATCCATCAAGGATGACCTGTCTGCGTGGTGCAGTTGTTTCCACCATTAAAACTACCCCTATCCCAGAAATGTAATCACCTGCATAACAAAATGAGGTCAATTCTGGAGATGTTTTGAGAATTCTATCTCTTATTGCCCAATTCCTGTAAACAATCAAGCAGTCTTAGGAGGCCATTGTGCTCATCGATTTAGAACCACACAGATAATTTAACCAAATAAGTAGAATCTGCTGCCTTTAATGCATCTCAACCATAACTTTGATTTGATTTATATGACTTGATTTGATTTATTGGACTCATATGTACCTGAGTACGGTTAAAAGCTTTTAAAAGTTTTGCAAGCAGTACAGGCAAATCATAACAAACAAGGACATACAAATCATAGGATGCTTAGACAGAGTGAGACAGACAAAGTTACAACTGCACAGGAGGTGCACAAAGAAAGATCAATTTTAGCAACATCAACATTATTTGATGTTAGGTCCATTCAGCATTCTAATAACAACTGGGAGTTGAACCCGTTAGTGCATATGTTCAAGCTTCTGCATCTTTTGCATGATGGAAGAGGTTGGAAGAGGGCAGTATCTCGTCGGAGGGGTCTTTGATGATGTTGGCAGCATTTCAGCCGCAACGAGAAGTGTAAGTGGAGTCTATGGTTGGGAGGTTGGCTTCCTTGATGGTCTGAGCTATGTACACAGCTTTCTGTAGTTTCTTACACTCCTGGGCACAGCAGTTGCCATACCAGGCCAATATGCACCCAGACAGAGAACCTTCTATGGTGCATCTGTAAAAATTGGTGACTTCCCTTAGGAAATGGAAGCACATTATTTGAACATGAGAGAATGTAAAATATATACCATTCCAGACTGCAATCTGAAGATACCTGGAAGGAATTAGGAATGATATGAAATCTTTATCAGCTTCAGCAGACTCGGCCTAATTTCCATTTGGAATATTTCATAGAATGATGGCACTTCCCTTCAGGAGAAAGAAGACTGGCAAGTTAATTTGTGATTCCCAGGAGTATACCTCTCAAAGTAGAGGTGTATTTAATGGTTATCATGGGAATAACACATTCTAAAGTATTTAAAACAAGGAACGCTGGAAGAAGCACATTTTTAAAAACATAAGTGAAATGAATCCAGGGTCACAGTGAAGGGAAATCAAAAATATACCATCTGGAAACAAACCCTTCATTCTGATTAGTCCAACCGTGATCTAAAACCAAACTAGTCCCACTTTCTGCATTTGGCCTATTTCCTTCCAAACCTTTCCTTTTAATTACTTATTAAATAAAATGTCTTTTATATGTTGAAAATATACCTGTATCCATCACTTTGTCTGGCAGCTCATTCCACAAACAAACTGTTAAAATGTTGCCCCGCATATCATTTTTAAAATATTTCTCCTCGTATCTTAAAAATATGTCCGCTAGTTTTGAGCTCTCCCCCCGCTCCCACCTCCCCACCAATACCTGCAACCGTTTCTAGGGAAAAGAACCTTTCTATTCACCTTATATATGCTCGTCATGATTTGCTAAACATCTATAAGGCCACCCCTCAGCCTCCTATGCTCCATGAAAAATGTCTCAGTCTAACCAACTTATTTATACAACTCAAACGTTCCATTCCTGGCAACATCCAGGCAAATCTTTTCTGAACCCTTTCCAGCTTAATAATACCTGTCCTATAGCAGGGCAACCAGAACTGCTCACAGCATTCCAGAGGAGGCCTCACCAATGTCCTGTACAACCTAAACATGACGTCCCAACTCCTATATTCAAGAGTCCGAGCAATAAAGGCAAGCATGCTAAATGTCTTCTCAACGATCCCATCGACATGTTGCAAATTTCAAAGAATAATGTACCTGAACCCCTAGGTCTCTCTATTCTACAACATTACCCAAAGCTGTACCATTATTTGTATAAGCCCTGTCCTTGTTTGTTTCACTAAAATGCAATATCTCACATTTATTCAAAATAAACGCTGCCACTCTTCAGCCCATTGACCTTATTGATCAATATCTCTTTGTAATCTTAGACAGCTTTCATGTTTTTATTTTTCCTTCAGCAAAATTTGACTGTACTTGCAGTTTGCTGCTTTTAAAAAAGCTAAAAATGACTATCCACCAGCCAAACTTTCAATGACCCTTACAGTATTCCAAAGAATGATGTTGTTGCAGTACTGAGTGCCCAAGATCAATATAAGTGTTAAATTGTCCTTCATTGTCTCCAGCATTCTGGTTCATGTGTCCTGGCTGGTTCTTTAAAAAATCTCTTAGGATTGCAATTTTCTGAATCTATCCCTGAAAGTTATGTTTAGCTTAATAGTAGAATTTAAAATGCAAACAATTTATCCCAAGATACCTCCATGGAAACTATTAGTGACCCAAAAAGGTATTAGTGCGAATTGTTTAGGGAATAAGGTGTTAGAATGCAAGTTGAAGTTCTTGCTCTATTTAACTTAAGTCATAATGATATGATTCTTTTTCATAATTGCTCTGAAGAAGTTCTAAAGAAGACCCTTACCATAATCAAAATGCTAACATTGTTTTTCTCTCCACATATACTGTCAGACCTACTGATTGCCTCAAGTCTTTTATATACTTATGTTGATTTCTAAACAGCCAGACTATTTTGCTCATCATCAAAATCGTGATCTAATGTAATAGGGTTTTACTGCCTTAGCGAAGCAAAGGGACTTCCTTTCAACCAAATGCAACACCTCTAACAGTCCTACACTGGAGTATCAACCTAGACTTTTGTGGGCAAATCTTGGCACTAGGACTTGAACACAAAATCTCCTGACAGACATAAGTACACTTCCAACTGAGCCACAACTGGAACAAAAATAACAGAAAACAGCAGCTGGACCCTGAGTGCTGTGTCAGTCCCACTGCTGTTAATAACAACAGGAAACGTTGTGTGCATTGCCTTCTGTATCTTCTAAGTGTGATGGGGCTGTGGGGGCTTGTTTGCATATAAGGTGGGCCAACAGGCTAAAAACTAATGATGATCTTCGAAAGCCGCCTGAAAAGATAGATTGTGTAGGATGCATTGAAGGGCTAAAATTGTTGATGATACTTGACAGGCTGCATGACCTTGGATGAGTCTTGTTAACACTCCTTTAAAGGCCCAAGATGGCACCTGCAACTTGTTTTTCTTTAGAGATAATGGGAACTGCAGATGCTGGAGAATTCCAAGATAATAAAATGTGAGGCTGGATGAACACAGCAGGCCAAGCAAGCAGCATCTCAGGAGCACAAAAGCTGACGTTTCGGGCCTAGACCCTTCATCAGAGAGGGGGATGGGCCCACTGCATTCCAAAACCAGTCCAACCTGTCTCTGCCTCCCTAACTGGTTCTTCCTCTCACCCACCCCTTCCTCCCACCCCAAGCCGCACCCCCAGCTACCTACTAACCTCATCCCACCTCCTTGACCTGTCCGTCTTCCCTGGACTGACCTATCCCCTCCCTACCTCCCCAACTATACTCTCTCCACCTATCTTCTTTACTCTCCATCTTCGGTCCGCGTCCCCCTCTCTCCCTATTTATTCCAGTTCCCTCTCCCCATCCCCCTCTCTGATGAAGGGTCTAGGCCCGAAACATCAGCTTTTGTGCTCCTGAGATGCTGCTTGGCCTGCTGTGTTCGTCCAGCCTCACATTTTATTATCTTGTTTTTCTTTAGCTGTGTTTTGTCTTCTGTATCTGTTTTCTTTGTGCTGGCTGTTTGTTGCACTGTATAAGAGAGAGGGTTTCATTCGAAGTTGCTGGACTTCACCTCTAACTGGAATCTTGAATAGTACCAGGAAGAAGTTCAGCCTCCAGACTAGACATCAATTGAGGGGTCCCTTGCAAAAGGGCGTGAGGCTTATCGTTTCTTTCCTCTCTTTTTCATTCTTTTTCTTTACTTAATACATGTTCCTTTCTTCTTCATCTATTATTATTATTCAATAAGTATGCATTTTCAAGCAAATTGCTGTTATTGAGCCTTCTCTTAATTACATTTAACTGAATCTGAAAAGAGCCTCTTAGATGCACTCTGAGCCAAGACATTTTTGGCAACAAGGATGGGATTCATGAAAATGTGGAAGAGAAGGGAAAAGCAATCTGATGTTCCAGAGACCTTCCGTATTCCAGGGTGGAATGCGGTAGACTCTGGATTCATGTCTGTAACTAACACGTTGGCACAATTATGAGCCTAAAAGGATGGAGGATGGAGAAAAAGAGAACACTAGAGGCCAGATTCCTGTGCTGTGCAAGTGCACTGAACCTTGTATAAGTGTTGATTCTTTGTGGCCTGGTTTGAATGCACCTTTGTGTGTTGGTTGATAAATGTTGTCTTGTACAATTTGTGTCTTTTTGTTCCCAGGAGCTGGAGATCTGGGGATAATTTAAAGTTTTGGTTTGCATTTTTGGACTGTCTGATGATTTGAAAGTGAGTTATATGCCTGTATTAGTGTGGAACATGCATGGTTAATGTACTGCCTTTTTAATAAACCATCAGTGGCTTTGTAAAGCAAAAATCTGTGAAATGCTGATCCAAAACTTTGGCTTGTAATGCTTGGTAAAAATTTTCCTTTTGGAATTGGCTCCATGTTGTGTTTGGACATCGGTAAATTTAAATATCCAGAAAATATGATGTTTGAAATTTCATTTTCTAGTCAGATTGAACTCCTAAATACAATTTTAACATGAGTGAATCTTTAATTCCTGATGTTGAGATTGACTCACTGTTAATATGCAAGTGATTGGGACGTTAGAATGTTGAAAATGCAACTACCTTATGTGAAAGAAGGCTGAGCTGAGACTCGGATGGTGTAGGAGTCTGTGGTAAGGGAGCCCTGGGGAAAAATAAAATGTTTAATTCCACAGCTTCCCACCTCACCACCCCAGCCTTGCACAACCCTTGTCTACCCTAACCACCCCAGCCTTGCACAACCCTGTATACCATCACCACCCCAGCGTTGCACAACCCTGTCTACCCTCACTACCCCAGCCTTGCACAACCCTTGTCTATCCTCACTACCCCAGCCTTGCACAATCCTTGTCTATCCTCACTACCCCAGCCTTGCACAATCCTTGTCTATCCTCACTACTCCAGCCTTGCACAACCCTTGTCTATCCTCTTGCCAGAATCCACAAACAGCACAGCCTGGCAGTCCCATCAATTCAACCTGAGCCTGTCCCATAGATCTCATTTCTTCCTATTTTGACTCAATTTTTCTCCCATTTGTTGTGCTTCTTCTCAACTTCATTTGAGATCTTTCTAACACTTTATGTCAATTCCACAATTTCTAGCTGTCTGGCCCCAGCCGCCTCTTTTTCACCATGAATATGCAAGCTGACTATATGTCCCACCCCCACCAGGATGGTATGAGAGCTTCCTGTTTCTTCTCGAAAGGAGACCTGAAGAGTTTTAGTCTACCAAAGCTGTCCTTCACCTGGCTGAGCTCATTCTAACTTTGAACAATTTCTCCTTTGTCATCTCACTTTTTCTAAGTGTGGCAATGAGTACACACTCTAGTTATGCCCATCTCTTTGAGGGTTATATGAAACATTCCTTGTTCCATTCATAACCGACTCCCTCCCACAACTTTTTCTTTCACATCGATGACTACATTGGTGCTGCTTCCGCTCTTGTCCAGAAAAGGAAAAATTAATCAGTTTTTCTTCAACTTCCATCTTTTTCTCATGTTTACTTAGTCATCTCTATTTCTATCCTTTCCTTGACTCCTTTGTTTCCGAATCTAGGCTGTCCACCAATATCCATTACGAACCTACCACCTACCATAGTTACCTTGACAAAGCATCCTCACTTCTTCCTGCTGTGACTCCATTCCATTCTCCAAGTTTCTCCACTTTCCACAGCGATGCTTCTGACATGTCCTCCCTTTTTCTCGTCCAAAACTCCCCCACCATGGTTGACAAGACATGTCCTCAGCCACGTCCGGCCCATTTAGTGCGCTTCTGCCTTTGCATCTTGTTGTCCCTCCCAGGACAATGACAGGAGCCTCCTTGTGTTCGTAGTAACATAGACATACAAACAAAGAAGATAGGACCAGGAGCAAACCATTCAACCCCTTGAGCCTGATTCACCATTCAATATGATCATGGCTGATCATGAAGCTCAATACTTTATTGAGAGTATATCCTCCACATCCCTTAATGTATTTAGCCATGAAAGCTATGTCAACCTCCTTCTTGAAAACATGATGTTTTTGTACAACCACTTTCTGCGGTAGTGAATTCCACTGAGTGAAGATTTTCTTATCTCAGCCCTAAAAGGTTTAACCCTTATCCTAAAACTATGACCCCTGGTTCTGGACTCCTCCCACCATTGAGAACATCTTTCCTGAATCACCTGTTTTATCAGTTTCTATGAGACACAGCACCCCCACCATTCTTCTAAACTCCAGTGAATAAGATCCTAACTAAGTCAATCTCTTCTTGCCAAGTCAAAAATCAATTTGGTAAACATCCACTACTCTCCCTCTATAGCAAGAACATCCTTCCTCAGATAAGGAAACCAAACTGTACGCAATATTCCTGGTGTGGCCTCACCAATACCCTGCAGTATGACATCTTTCCTCCTGTGCTTGTAATCTCTCACTATAAAGGCTAAAATACAGTTTGCCTGCTCACTATCTGCTACACTTGCACGCTAAATTTCAGTGACTGGTGCAAGAGGACACCCAGGTCTTGTTCAACATTTGCCTTTTTAACTCCACCCTCCCAATATCCCAGGCCCCAAACACACCTTCCAGAGTAAGCAGTTCTTGCATATTGCACATATTTCAATAGAGTTTACTGTATTCTCTGCTTATAATGCAGTTGCCAGCAAATTGGCAAAAACAAACATAGACTGGGTGAGTACTTTGCAGAACACTTCCACTCGGTCCACAAGAACAGCCCAGTCCATCTAGTGACTTTCCATTTCAGTAAACTATTATGCTGTGCTATGCTTTTCTATCCTAGGTGTACTGCAGTATTCCAGTACAGCCCAACAAACTGGAAATATAGCACTTCTTTTTCCAATTCAGCACTTCACAGCGTCTGGAGACAATACTGAATTCAACAACCTCAGATTGTGAACTCTGTCCTCTACTTTGCTTAGCCCCATTCTCTTGCCTTGCTTTCTGTCATTCTTTTAAAGCATTCTTCAGCGCTAAGTGTTGCTACAAAGTTTTTTGGGGTTCACAGCCCTCAGCAATTTGATATATCCATTTCTCTAAAGTCTTCTGCATTAGCAGCATGTGATACTAGTCCTGCTAAATTAATTCTTCACGTTCCATGCTGATCACCATTTGTGTGCATTGCCATCCATGTCTTCCATTGCACTGGTTCTTTTGGGGCTTACACAGTCTTTTGTTTGAGACAGTAAATGCCTTCTGCTCTGACAGGGAGAATCTTGTAAAAATACAAAGCTTGTTGCATCTCTGCAACAATTTACACGTAATGACAATATGCTGTACATTACTGCAAAGACTGTTGGAAAGTTGGGCCTTTTGTTTGTCTCCCACATGATCTTAGTTTACTCTCCTACTTAAGCGCTCATCACATCATCACAATTGACAGTGCTCAGTTTTTAACCTTTTGGACCCATTTACAACAGCCAACCACAGAAGACATAGATAAGTAGATAGTTTAAGCTGGGTAGCTACATCAACTACTACAATATCCACAGTATTAAAGCATGAGTGCTTGGTTAAAATATTCACTTTGGAGAATGAGCCATTTATCTAACTTTTCAAAATTGACAAGAGCGTGTATTGCTTCAGGCAAATGCCCATAAATCTGCATTTAGTCCTCAAGTAGTATCTTTTGTATCGGTATCTGCCACTATCAAGATGAGAAGTGACACTGGGTATCCATAAAAGCTGCCTGCACCAGCAGCAAGAGTGTTTGAAATGATCAGCCAATCAACAAGGCATCTGCATCATATGGAATCAATGAATAACTGGAAATTTTAATGTTTCAAATAAATTGATTTAAGTGTTTATTTGTGGTTGTTGCCATTATTATCAATGCAATATCTTGTATATAATGTTTTAATTAGAATATTTGAACTTAACCACTTTCAGTTTCATATTCCAAAAGTAAACACAAAGATAAACTATTCTGAAATATTAAATTACTAAACTGTTCTACTGTAAAGAAATAGTGTGCCACAGGCTAACTATAGGCACATTTTTATTTGTGCAGAATATATAAAACAACATATTAGTATAGACATGGTATTCTATGGGGTAATAGGAGGTACATAACGTTATTTTGAAGCAGCATTCAATGTTAACAGAATGGTGAAGAGATAGCTTCTTCTGTAGTTCTACAAAATATCACTGGAATTTTGAAAAGTTGACAATGTAACTGCAATTAAAGTATCATCTTTTATTATAATATATAAAAGTAAATACATTTGATTTACAATAAGCATGCAATACAGGTATTTTCCAAACCAGGTTATACATAAAGATTAATATACACGCATAGTGCATCAAAATCTGTTTTCAAGGCCATTAACTACATATACCTGTAACAGGTACTACGTGTTCTTGTTCACTAAATGGGAAAAATTGATCAGATGTGTATTTGACCTATTGACTGGTTTCATATTCCAGAACAAGAATTTTAAAAGCCATTTAGTCCCCCTGAAGAGAACAGAGCATGCTGAATTAGCCAAGAAATCAGAATTGATAGGTCCATTGTTACATTATATGTGACTGACACTAAAATGCTCACATTGCAAAGATGAACAATATTCTCATTGAAGTGAAAATATTGCTCCTATGTTCTCACAATGGTAGCAAAACATTATAAAATGCAATTGATTTTAGGATATTTCTGAACAATAGAATTGTGAAACAAAATAACACTCCTTCAGCAATAATTTAGCAGGGCAGATCAAACATCTCTCATAGAGCCCATCTGATTTCAGTCTCACTGTGCCAAAACGCATACCTGATCTGAATAAAATGTTTTGCTGTGGACAGCAGTGTATGATACATTTAGAAGCCTGTTTAATTAAAGCAGATTGTAATTTTTTTTCTCTTTTAAGATTCAGCACACCGGTGATTATCTTTTGCACCACTTGGCTTTGTGAAAACGACTGTGGACAATATATTTGTTAATCATTGCCTAGGTAAATGATCAAGTAGTACAACTAAACAATCAATTAACTAATCAAAAATGGCCAAGGTGACTCAATGATATTTGTACTATTTGAAGCAGTACACTTTCTTTTCTGTCTGAAAAGGCAGGTGACCATACCATCGATATTACCAAGATCAACACTCAATAGCAAGTAATACATATCATCAGGGACTACAGAACATGACTTAGATTCCTACTCATTTAACGTTTGCCATTAATTCCATTTTTATATTTATCGTAATACTACACATTAAAAAAGATGAACTGAAGGACAACAATTGGATAGAAAAAAAAGGAAAATGAGCTCTGGTTTGAATAAGAGATAACAAGGTGTTGAGCTGGATGAACACAGCAGACCAAGCAACATCAGAGGAGCAGGAAGACTGACGTTTTGGGCCTAGATCCTTGAAGAAGACCCTTCTTCAAGGATCTAGGCCCAAAACGTCAGTCTTCCTGCTCCTCTGATGCTGCTTGGCCTGCTGGGTTCATCCAGCTCAACACCTTGTTATCTCAGATTCTCCAGCTATCTCTGGTTTGAATAATATCTTTGTCTTTAAACCTGTACCAATGACAAGCAGCATGAAGGTTATGGAATTGAAAATAAACACAAACCCTGTAGAAAGTACAACATATAGGGCATTTTTATTAATGATCGCAAAAATACATTGACCAAACAAGACTGCTGCCAAAGAATCACAAAGTGAATAACATTAAAATATCTTAGCTTGAATTTACTTCACTCCTTATCATAACGTAATGAAATAAAAGAACCCTTGTTTATGAAGCTCCGAAATTCACTAATGGTTAATTATTTCACACAAAACGTAAATGTGCTTTACCACTTAATTGAATCCCAGCTGCTCTTCTTTTTCCTGACTGTGCAACAGCAATGGCCACACACAAGGGACCATCACTTCAACAAATATCAGTTTATTGGGCTGACGGTAAATAGTCCTAACTATGAAGTGTCACACTGACTTACAATTGGACAGACTGCAACAATGACTGGTTCACTCTGGGCTCATGATAAGATGGTAACGCATTTCCCTAGAGCAAGGGAGGGAAACACAAGCATATATTAAATGGGGTCATACAGTAACAGCTTAGTGACACAGTTTATTAGATGCTGACCTTTATGACCTTCCAGCTATGCAAAACCTAACTTCACCTTGGTTACTTGGTAAAGGAAGTGTTCCATATCCCTCAGTTCTACCATCTCAGTTTGACTAGCAAAAATGATTTATAGAATGAATCAGTTTGCACCATTTCATGTGCTTGTTTCAAAGCCATAAGTTACACAACACCAGGTTATAGCCCAACATGATTATTTGAAATCACAAGTTTTTGGAGTGTTGTTCCTTCATAAGGTGAAGTAAAGAGAAGCACACAGGCACAGAATTTATAGATCAAAAGATCAAAAGAACTGGTGTGAGTGAAGTGTCAGCAGGCTGAATAAATGATCAAAAGTATCAGATGGTGTGTAAAGTGCCAATAGCTGAATAGCAAGTGAAGGGATGAGCTATGATCCAATTAATTGAGGCACAGAAATAATTACAAAAAATTAAAAATAAGGTGGTGCTGGAGACAAACCAAGTGGCTGGAATGACATGATAGGGATAAGAGTCACGTGCTGACGGTCTAATCAAAGTAACAAGTAATCCAGAACAGTACAAATTAATTAAGGTAGAGAGATCATAACAAGTTATCAAGGTGATTGTGTAAAAACAGGACTGCAAGGAAGGCTTTACAAATAAAGATCAGTGTGGTGGGGTTACCTGTAGCAGGACATGAACCCAAGATCACGGTTAAGGCGAAATTCATGGGTACGGAACTTGACTATCAGCTTTAAATTCTGTGCCTGCGTCCTTCACTTCACCTGACGAAGGAGCAGCACTCTGAACGCTTATGATTCTAAGTAAACCTTTTGGACTATAACCTGGTGTCAGGAGACATCTGACCTTGACCAACCCAATCCAGCAACAGCATCCCCATAATTGTTTCAAAGCAGTGTAACAAGGATAATGTATAGGCTGCTTTGGCCAAATTGGTGCAAAGTGGGAAACAAAAGGGTAAGAGGAGTGGGTGCAATTGGCTAGTTTTTCTAAAGAGTCAGTACAGACTCAGTGGGGTAAATGGCCTCTTTGTATCATTGTGTGAAATAGCTTAACCCATCACTAGATTATTTAAGTCTAAAAGTGTGTCGTTTTTAAAATTTATTTCTTTTGATATGGGTATTGCTGGTTAGACCAGCACTTCTTGTCTGTTCCTGATTACCCTTGAACTGAATGACTTGCAAAACCATTTCTGACAGCAGTTAAGACTGAACCACATTGCTGTGGATCCGGAGTCATATGTAGGCCACACCAGATGAGCGTGGCAGATTGTGTTCCCTGAAGGAGATTAGTGAACCAGATGGCTTTTACAAAAACTGACAATGATTTCCTGGTTACCATAAGATTAACTAAGTTCTCCAGATGTCTTGCGTTTAACTTGAACCCGGTCTGAGTGCATTCTCTTTCAACGTAAGACATGAGCCTAGAACATATAGTCTGCTCGGTCTATGGGTTTGCAGTGTACATCCAAATGTTCATTGTCAGTTTTACACTTTAAAATCTATTAGAGCAAAGAAGCACAATTTACTAACTCAGAATTATTAATTATTGATTCCAAGAAAAAATAGTCAGCACTGCTCTGAAATATTACTGCAGAATTGATGGCAAGCGACTAGTAATGGAAGATTTATACATCACCTTGTGAACCAGCAACATTATTGACAGGTAGAAATGAAGCAGGGTCATAAATCACAATAAAATTGATCATGCTTTTATACCATTGTTGGCTTTTCTTTTTAGCAGGCGATCACATTTCAATTTAGCATCGTACCCTGTTAGAGTCCAATGCAAACACAATTGAGTATTCAGGCAATCATAAGGATGGCTGAAGGAAAAAGATAACAAAGTGTGGAGCTGGATGAACACAGCAGGCCAAGCAGCATCTCAGGAGCTCAAAAGCTGCGGAAAAAGGACAGGTCATGATACTAATGGTACAATGTTATTACTGTGTCCCCAACCGTCTTGTATAAATATGCACTAGTATTTATGAATTTCAAATATAAAATAACATATAATAAATTTCAATTTTAGGTTAGTAAAAAATGTTATGCAACTTCTCAAATTTAGATTGAAGCTGAATAGCCTAATAGTAAGAAGCTCCACCAGAGATGAATATCTAAAAACAAACCATTTCAACGGCATGACAATTATTTCCCATATATTTTTCTAGCATTGCTGAATATAATACTCTTTTGTTCCTTCTATTGAAACAGGATGTCTTGCTCATTAATTTTCTTACCACTAACATCTGCTCCAGCCCCCTGAAAGTTTTGAAGAAGACTTGAATTGTAATTACATTGAATGGTTCAGGAATCAAAAGGATTTTGGTGAAATCCATTCACCTCATGGGCAGAATCTTACAGTTCCCACTCACTGGTTTGCAACCAGGCATTGTGGGTGTTTGGCAAATTCCTTGGATTGTCTTCCTGCCAGCCCCTAGCTCACTGCAATTTTATGGTAGACAGTCAAGTCCTATACTGGCCCATCTTTCCACAAAACCACAACTGAAGCCTTTGTGGCCAATCAATTACCACATAAAAGCTGTTTTTCAACCAGTCTCCATTTTCAGATTCATGTAAGAAACTTACAAAGTGGCACTACTCAGGTTTGAGGTGGGATGATGGTTGGTATCCATCAATAATTTTCTTTCAACACCGAAAGCTGCCCCACCCCTACAAGACCCGTTTTCCCTGGCCGATGCTCCTTCTCTACAACCCCCACCTCACCACCCTCGTTCTCGCTGTCCCAGGCCCCATCTCCCCTCCCTGCCTAGAACTGCCCTACACTCAATAAGGCCTAGACTCCTGAGAGTCTAGGTTGTGGGTCAATACAGTGTGGAGTTGGAGGAACACAGCAGGTCATGGAGCCTCAGAGGAGCAGGAGAGTCAATGGTTCAGGCCTAGACCCCACATCAGGACTGCTCACACAGGCACTAATGTATTTTTCCATCGACACTTCAGGTGCCTGGTATAGGAAGGCCAATATGCTGAAAGTCCTGGCGTATATTTCCGTCATATCCCTCTGAGTAACATCACAAGACACACATATAAACACAGCCACCCGTTACTGTTTGGTGCATTGACTTCGTTCAAAATTCGATGAACAATTGGTCCGTGGTAGCCACAGCTGATTGACTCCTGTTAACCAATTCTGATGGTCCTAGTCCATTCTGCTCTGCAGCGCCAGCCCTCGAGCCAAGAAACAGCCCCAGCTGGTAACAAACAGAAAACAAAAAAAAGTAATGTGGCTCAAAGTGGAAGAGACCAGGCACAGTAAGAGGTAGCAGCTACCGTACTGCTCTGCTCTCACCAACTCTCTGCTCAGGTGCAAGTTCCAGCCACCAGCAATCTCGAAAGCCTAGGACCAAGGTTTCCCTGAACCCATGTATACTACAGTTGCTCACAGATATTGTATGTGTGTATGACTTGCCAGCTCTGCAATTCCACATCCATTGTCACAGTTTTCATTTTGCAGCAAGGCTATGGAAAATATTAAGAGGCCTGTAAGAGAAATTGCATGATTAATACAGAAAACTACAGGGATAGAGAAAAAACTGACAGGAAGGATAAAAGAGAAAATGAAATTGAAAAATAATGCAGCTGAAGAGCAGCAAAGATTGCAGCACAAAGAAAAGATATAACAAGGTGTAGAACTGGATGAACACAGCAGGCCAAGCAGCATCAGAGGAGCAGGAAAGCTGACATTTCAGGCCTAGACCGCTCTTCAGATTTCTGAAGAAATGTCCAGACCTGAAACGTCAGCTTTCCTGTTCCTCTGATGCTGCTTGGCCTGCTGTGTTCATCCAGCTCTACACCTTGTTATCTCAGATTCTCCAGCATCAGCAGTTCTCACTATCTCAGCACAAAGAAAAGGCAGCCTTCCACAATGCATTTGATGGCCTTCTAACATCCAGTAGCTCTTTACAGTGAGGAGGTACTTTGGAGTGGAGAAAACATCGCAAGCAATGTGCACATCACAAACTCCCACAAAAAAAATGGGATTGCTCAAATAATCTGCTTTTGTCATGATGATTGAGGGATAAATGTTGGATATAACAGCTTTTCATTTTTATTGAAATAGCGAGTTGGGATCTGTTACATCCACTGGAGAGGGTTAGATGGAATTTAGATTTGACAGGTTATCCAAAAGAGTAGATAGCATTTCTCTCCCTCTGTACTACACAGGAGCATCAGCCTTCAGCTTCCTTATCACCTCATGTCTTGGAGCAAGTCTGGAATTGACAATCATTTGACTCTGAGACAACCAGTCCTCGGTGGCAAATACACAATTTGTTTTCATACACAGGCATCACAGGCTCAATCAGCAAAAAGAATTGGTAAATTGAAAACCTCTCACGACATGCTTTTAGAACACAGAACAGTACAAACAGTACAGGCCCTTTGGCCCATGATGCTGTGCCGACCTATTATCCTACTAAGATCAATCTACCCTGCATACCCTACATTTTACTATCCTCCATGTGCCTATCCAAGAGCCGCTTAAAAGTCTCGAAAGTATCTGACTCCACTACCACTGCTGGCAGCACATTTCACACACCCACCACTCTATGTGTGAAGAACCTCCCTCTGACATCTCCCCTACACCTTCCTCCAGTCACCTTAAAATTATGTCCCCTTTGAAACAGTCATTTCCGCCCTGGGAAAAGTCTCTGACTATCCACTCTATCTATGTCTCTCATCATCTTGTAAACCTCTAAAAAGTCACTTCTCATCCTTCTTCGTTCCTTTTGGGTGCTAGACACTTGAGGGAATAAAAGAAAATGGAGAAAAAAGAAACAGAAAAACATGAGGGTGAATATGTATAGGGATTCTAGTTATTCACTGCAAAAATTACAGAAGCATTTTACTTCATAAATTATTTTGTAGCAAAGTTCATAATTCTTTTAAAAGAGGAATACAAACATTTCTTTAGGAGGGATATTAAAAAAAAAGGTAAAGTCACCATAGTCTTACCAGACCATAGGGCTGTTCTCTCATTAGAGACAGAGAGAGAGAGGGCTGGTAGTGATAAAACCTGAGGGTGACCAGTCCTCAGACAAGGGGAGAGATTGAGAAGGAGAGTTCCGCAGGAAACATCAGCCAGTATGGAATTGAGCTCATGCTGTTGGCATCACCCGGCACTGCAAACCAGCTCTCCAGCTAACTGGCCCACTACAATTAAACTGCAGGGAAATAGCTAATGGGGAAATTACAAAAAGAACATTTGGAATAGGAGTTCTATCAGGAAAAGGACTGAATGCACTGGTGAACAATGGCATGGTCTATTTCTCTGCTCCATCCTGCTATACACTCTGAGAAACTGATGTATAGTTTGTTCTATAGTTGGTTTCTTGATTTATACAAATCAATGTGTCCTATCCAGGTGGCTTAAAGAAAAGAGTGCAATGCAGAGGGGTAATTTTGTAAGTTGCCAGTTGCAAACTCTCACAAAATGGGGAGCATCCAATGGAACCTATTTGGCGATTGTTGTTTTTCGATGTCCATCATGAGAAAGTCATATTTTGCTTTCAACTGAATCATGATGCCAAGTGCAGCAGTGTTTACCTAGTTCTGGGCATTTACTGACAAAAGGTTTAAAGTATTTACTGACAGGGGCGACTGCAAATGACATGCAACTTGTGGAAAGTGCTCTAGATGATGAGCATTGATGTACTCATCCTTGTATGTGAATCTTGAATTACTTCAAACCCAGTTCAAGACTCCTTTTGATAGTGCCCACTTGGAATATGCCGGGAAGAAACATTTTATTGGGCCATTTTACTTACTGATGCACTTTGAGTGATACTGTTCATTTTCTTCACCATGACTTTATTGATTACAAAACTTGTTTTCAAGCAGCATTAGTTTGTAGTTTGAGTTGTCAGTAAATTATAGACTGAAGGAAGCTGTTTTGTACGAAGATGATGTTTGAAAAGCCAAATCATTTCTGCATGCACAGTGCAGCAATAAATATTGACTATTTAAAGGTTTAAATGATGTGCATTTATAGCTATGGCAACAGTGATTCTTTTGTACTATGTGCTCATCCTCAATACTGATTTGTCGTCATTGTAGATGTCATATCACGGTGACACAATAATGCACCTCCACAGGCACTTAGCTGACGCAAATAGCTTCTGAAACCCTGAAGGAATTCCTCATGCCGGCTAAGCAATTTGCTGTTCACAAAGGTATTCTTCAATGATTTGGCTAGTTTAAGATTTTAAGGAAGGGCCTGAATGTTGTAGTACAATAGAAGCCTGTTGCACAGGTGAAAATGTTCAGAATGTCTGGATAAAAGGCCATATAAGCTGTCTTTAATTAGCTGTGTTGTGTTTATGATTCCAGTAATGTGTGCCATCTACAGACTTGATGGCTTTTGGATTCCTTCATCTCCAGCCAGTGATCTTGCTCCTCATTGCCACTGCTGTTTTGACCCATGGAGATCCATCCGATCATTTCCTTGCGCTTCATACTACGTCGGTTGTATATTGAGATCATTAATGTGACTTCAGAGAGCTGGAAAAGAGCAACCTGGAAGATGAAAGTCTCCTTGTAAACAGGGTTGGGCTGACCACGCCGAATGGACGTCTTGCACCGAGACATTTCTTGTCCGACTGAGTTAAGGAGGGACAGTTTCGCATATGTGTCTGTAAAATTGCAGCCAAAGAAAACAAGTTTTAGTTTTATATTGGATTTAGGAATACAAGCAACACATAATTTCAAGATCGCTTGCAGTAGCATGTTATAAAAATCTCAAAGAAATTATGTAACCTGTGAAACAGGCACAAATTTAATGTAAGATTAGAATGTCTTTAAATGCGGATATTACATTGATTAATTGTAACAAATAAATGACAAACAAAAACAAAAATTGCTGGAAAGCTCAGCAGGTCTGGCAGCATCTGTTGAGAGAAATTAGAGTTAATGATTTGAGTCTAGTGACACCTCCTTAGAACTCCAATTTGTCTCGGCAGATGCTGCCACACCTGCTACACTTTTACATCAATTTCTAGTTTTGCTTCTGATTCCTAGCTGCTGCAGGTCTTTTGGTTTTTATTCATAATAAGTAAATGCTTTGCTTTAGATATATTTTGTGCTGTTGGTCATTGGACATATTAAGCTTCTATTGGTAGAATGTTATGCCCATATCTGACAGACTCAATATGACCAAGATAATAAAGTGTGGAGCTGGATGAACATAGCAGGCCAAGCAGCATCTCAGGAGCACAAAAGCTGACGTTTCGGGCCTAGACCCTTCATCAGAGAGGTGAATCGGGAGAGGGTTCTGGAATAAATAGGGAGAGAGGGGGAGGGGGACTGAAGATGGAGAGAAAAGAAGATAGGTGGAGAGTAGAGTATAGGTGGGGAGGTAGGGAGGGGATAGGTCAATCCAGGGAAGACGGACAGGTCAAGGAGGTGGGATGAGGTTAGTAGGTAGGAAATGGAGGTGCGGCTTGGGGTGGGAGGAAGGGATGGGTGAGAGGAAGAACAGGTTAGGGAGGCAGAGGCAGGCTGGGCTGGTTTTGGGATGCAGTGGGGGGAGGGGAAGAGCTGGGCTGGTTTTGTGGTGCAGTGGGGGGAGGGGACAAACTGGGCTTGTTTTGGGATGCGGTGGGGGAAGGGGAGATTTTGAAGCTGGTGAAGTCCACATTGATACCATTGGGCCGCAGGGTTCCCAAGCGGAATATGAGTTGCTGTTCCTGCAACCTTCGGGTGGCGTCATTGTGGCACTGCAGGAGGCCCATGATGGACATGTCATCTAAAGAATGGGAGGGGGAGTGGAAATGGTTTGCGACTGGGAGGTGCAGTTGTTTATTGCGAACTGAGCGGAGGTGTTCTGCAAAGCGGTCCCCAAGCCTCCGCTTGGTTTCCCCAATGTAGAGGAAGCCACACCGGGTACAATGGTTACAGTATACCACATTGGCAGATGTGCAGGTGAACCTTTGCTTAATATGGAAAGTCATCTTGGGGCCTGGGGTAGGGGCGAGGGAGGAGGTGTGGGGGCAAGTGTAGCATTTCCTGCGGTTGCAGGGGAAGGTGCCGGGTGTGGTGGGGTTGGAGGGCAGTGTGGAGCGAACAAGGGAGTCACGGAGAGAGTGGTCTCTCTGGAAAGCAGACAAGGGTGAGGATGGAAAAATGTCTTGGGTGGTGGGGTCGGATTGTAGATGGTGGAAGTGTCGGAGGATGATGCGTTGTATCCGGACGTTGGTGGGGTGGTGTGTGAGAATGAGGAGGATCCTCTTGGGGCGGTTGTGGCGGGGGCGGGGTGTGAGGGATGTGTTGCAGGAAATGTGGGAGACGCGGTCAAGGATGTTCTCGACCACTGTGGGGGGGAAAGTTGCGGTCCTTGAAGAACTTGGATATCTGGGATGTGCGGGAGTATGACCAGTTGTCAGGCTCTGGGGATTGAACTAACAACAGCTTGAATCAATACCAAATTCACTTTCTAATTTAGATTAATTGCAACCCAGCAGACCCGGTAGATAGAGGCAGGCGACTAGAAAAAAACACCATATCATTTATTTGCAAACAGGTTTATAAAAAGTTGATTTTCATTAATGTAAAAAGATGCAAATGTCATCTACATATTGCCAAAATGAAGCTTGAGCAATCTTCACAGAGTTAATGGTAGTTGTGAGGGCAGGGAGGTTAATTTTCATCTTTGCCACAGGACAATAATCTGGTGCCACTATATAAACCAGCTTAGAACAGCTGAGTGACTGCTGAGGTCACTGATCCATCAGATAAACATCCAGACACTAGCTACAAAAACCACCCCCAAACCTAAGGGAACTACTTATGGAGAAATATAAAAGAGAGAGATCTTGTACCATGACTCGAAATAACACTTGAAGGTTTGTTGTTATGTTTAACTGTGAGGTTTTCAAGCTTAATAATATTATAATATGGTATACATGCAGTTCATCCACTAACACTGTGTGAAAGTCACATAGTTTACATCATGCCTGTTTTCTAGTGGTCTTCCTTTAGATGATTTCAGTTTGTGTATCTTTACTCTCAAGGGTGAGCTCTATATCCCCAAACAGTGCAGCGTGTCTGTGCTTGTTTTGATATTTAGGCAAGGTTCCCAGCACAGTCTGTCTGCTTTTGCTTTTAACTGATGGATTTCATTTCATAAGTGACAAGCTTAGTTTGAAGCTTAATATGAATCAGTTATTCTATTACTGAGAATAGAAACATGCTGCTAAAGATTTTTGCCTTGGGCTTATCAGGACAAATGCAGCAATGCCACACTTTAAACCTCACAACAGTTTACACTCTAGGACAAAATGCTGTTGATTGGTTGGTAATTAGGTTGGCTGAGATAATTTCTCTGAGAAGGCAATAGGGAATATAGAGTCTCCAAGTTCCTAGGTAATTCAAGGAAAGTCCAGGACTTGAACATATTCTTTATATTTACAGAGGACAGGTCCCTGGATATAAACTAGCAAGTGTAAATGAGCCATGTTAAGAGCTCCACTGATCATTTTAAATTGGTCTTTTGTGTAGCGAACAGCACATTTGGGATCATTTAGCAAGTGCTGCCCGATTATAGAATCACATATACAGCAAATATTTTGTGTGAGTTCTACAAGCATTGTATAGTTGAGAATGGTCTACACTCTGCTTACTACAAGCAACCAAAGGCACATGATAACTAATTCAATCAGCCAATCGTTGGCATTCATATTTTCATTAATGTAGGTATTTATTTACAACAGTTGCTCTTTCCACCCAACTCTGAGTAGGCAATTTTTTTAAGTTTGCTAAGAACTAAGCTAACTCTCCATGTTATAATTTATTTTTCTTTAATTTCCTACTAGTATGACAAATACATTATTGAATTTTTTGAATTAAGGAAAATGCTGTCAGGTTTTCAAATTGGTCAATTTCTTCTCAGATGTTCAAAATAGCCTGTACTGTCCCTCCCGAATTCAGAGAGAGTGTGCATTTATATTCCACAAAGAGGTCAAAAGAACTCCTGGAAAATCTCTTCACCAGAATAGTTGATCAACTGACTAAGTCATTCAGACAGCAATATTTAAGTTCAAATAATTACTTTCTCCAGTCTATGCATGACAAAATTTGAAAGAATGCTTTGAAAGGTGCTTTGTGCAGGAATCTGTTGGACTAAGGGTCTTCTTCCATGCTATACGACTCCACAACTCTATGAAAATGTCCCTTTGTCATGGCCATTAAAATCCTGTTTTTCCAAATTTGTAGAGAAATTGTTAACATCTGAATATTTTCATCACTATGGAACAGAAATGCATATTTCAACTATCTTAGCTTTTGAAAGTTTGGCAAAGTCATAATAGCATATAATCAGTCACATACGACATAGAGCGGCAGAAATCCTATAAATCAGGGTGGTTCAATGGTTAGCACTGCTACGTCACAGTATCAGGGATCCGGGTTGGATTCCACCCTCAGGCGACTGTCTGTGTGGAGTTAGCACATTCTCCCCGTGTCTGCGTGGGTTTCCTCTGGGTGCTCCAGTTTCCTCCCACAGACCAAAGATGCACAGGTTAGGTGACTGGCCACGCTAAATTGCCATAGTGTTCAGGGATGTGTGAGTTAGGTGGATTAGCCATGGCGTTATGGGGATAGAGGTGGGTCTGGGTGGGATGCTCTTTGGAGGGGCAAAGTAGACGAGATGGGCAGAATGGCCTGCTTCACAATGTAGGGATTCTGTTCTATTCCATGGTCAGATCGGCATAGTGGCCAGCATGCAGTATCACAACACCAGTGACCCAGGTTCAATTCTAGCCGTGGGTGACTGTTTGTGTGGCATTTGTACATTCTCCCTGCATCTGTATGCGTTTCCTCTGGTTGCCCTGGTTTCTTCAAAAAGATGTGTAGTCCAAAGATGTGTAGATTAGATGGACTGACCATGCTAAATTGCCCCTTAGTGTCCAGAGATGTATAGTCTAAGTGGATGAGCCATGGAAGATGTGGGTCCGGGCAAGATGCTCTTTAGAGGGCTGGTGCAGACTCAATGGGCTGAATGGCCTCTTTTTGCACTATAGGGATTCTATGAAATCGGAAACATTGAAAAGAATAGTCAGCGACAATGACTAGGAAGGTTGCTAATGGAGTCAGATGGGGAGAGTTCACAGACAAAATATAACATTTTAAAGCACACTGAGTAATAGGGGGTAAAGCAGCAGAATACTGGGTAGACAGCCCACCTTTGGATCTGATGAAATGCACACCCAGCAGCTTTCATTGTCAGGGCTGGTGTTCGGCATTGGAGAGGCTGAATCCTCTTTTCAGGGGGTCCCTGAACTTTGGAAACACCCCCAACAAGGTCATATCCCCACCCCTTTCAATTGTCTCTCTTCCCCCACATTAGCCTATAGGATCTGGGCACCAACAGCCAGTGTCCAATGGCTAGGCACCATTAATACCCTGAACGTAGCTGGAAGTCCAGGTCTATAACCATCTCTTTGTTGAGGGGTTGCCTGTATTCCCTCTAGGGACCAACTCTCGAATCTGAAACACCTGGATAGCTAGAAGTCTTATCCTGAGCCAATCAATGACCCTCCAAGTGGAAAATAGCTCTTGAACAGCAGGCCAGGTGGTGGGCAGGGTCCCAATTAATTTCTTTTCTTCAATCAGGATGAAGTGCAGAATATAGCAGAATGTAAAGCCCAGTCCAATGGCCGGAGCCAAAATAAGGACATTCATTCTCTGCAGAGGAGACAGGATCAAAAATTTGAACGGTGGGGTTTTGGATGAATTTCCTGCCTGGTGCCCCACATCCAGATTATGGACTGTTCTTGGAGACATCCCTGCAAATTCCATGGGGAAACTTCGGCTCACTGCCTGTCGGCCTTAGCAGATCCCATGTCTGCTATGGGTTAGGGTTGTGTTTTGGGCCTGAGAAAGGCATCGGCCTTTAACAGTGCAGCACACACTGATCCCAGGGATCTGACGGAAGTCAAAAAGAGGGGGTCATGACTTCAGTTGCCGAAATGAATTTCTGCATCCACTCTGAAAAACAGTTCAAAACAATGACCTGCGAGGGTGACTTATGTGTGGGAACATTGTCACCTGCAAGTTCCTCTACAGCGTTGCACTGCCAATCACTAACGCTGACAGCTTCTCATTGCACTTAATCCAATGGGCCTATCCTACAGAGGCAATATTGAACACCGGCATACACCATCAAAAACCACCCAAGGGCTTTTCGTTCAATTTCCAAATGCAATCAGTTGCACCCAAGTCAGGTGTAGTGGGTGAACTTTCACTGCATTAAGGGATTTTATATATTATGGTAATGAGATCTTTTCTTAGTAACTGCAGAAACCATGGAGTCCAATGTCACTGTACCTCTTGAAAGAATAAACCTCTGTTCTGAAAATAAGATGTTCAGCAGCATTAAATTACTGACATTTTAAACTGAAGGTGTCTCTTTGTGTTGTCAAGTTAGGATAGAAACTGCTCAATAACAATATGCAGCATCATTTTCACTGTGGGCAAGAGGGAACCTTAGCTTCCTGCTCCTAAAGGCATGATACTGAACCAGACACCCATAAAATGTCTCATCACAGTCAGGTTACTGTTAGCTAACAATTCCAGTTGTTATGGTTGGAATATATTCGGTGTTGCCCTCACTATGGGAGTAATAAAAGGCCCATTCATTTACATGGGACCAGCATATACAAGCTCATCTATGCTTTCAGCTGCTTGTACCTCGCAGTCACTCCTCCCTGCAAAATAGCCAGAGGTTTCCCAAGCCCTAACACAGACCAAGGACCTGTCAATTCTCTTGTACATGTAAGTGATGTTTTAAAGAACCTTGTTCTTTGAAGGAAACCATTGGGACTCCCATTCAGCTGTTTGAAGGCTTTCTTGAGCTTGTGAAGCAGAAACTCACAATCAAAGGAGCTTTTACCCGAGGCTCAACCTCAGATATGAAATTTCCCCTCCCTTTACAAGATAACTAGAAAGCCCACAGAAGTGGTTATAATCTAAACTAAAGCCTCTGATGAAGGGTCTAGGCCCGAAACGTCAGCTTTTGTGCTCCTGAGATGCTGCTTGGCCTGCTGTGTCCATCCAGCTTCACAGTTTATTATCTTGGATTCTCCAGCATCTGCAGTTCCCATTATCTCTGATACAATCTAAACTCTGCTATTTTGAGAGTATACCGGGATCCAGGCAGACTTGCTGTAAGACGAGACTATTTTGGCTATGTTTAGGAAATCAGAGAAGCAACTGATGTTGATATTATGGGAATGAAACATGAGTAGTAAATATAACATTGACCATGTTTGGTTTCAATCAAATAAATTTCATTCCCACCATCCATGTGGAATTTTAATTCATCCATGTGATGTAGGCATCACTGACTGGGCCAGAGTTTAATGTCCATCCTTAATTTCCCAGAGACTGCATTTGCTGTGTTTCTGGAGTCGCATGCAGGCCAGACCAAGTAAGGATAGCAGATTTCCTTCCCCAAGAGATTAGTGCATCAGGGGGGTTTTTATGTTAATTGGCAGAGGTTACAATTGATATAAATTAATTCTAATCTTCTGTACTAAGGTTAGGATGGAATGTAAACTGCGTAACATAACTTGAAAAGTCATCAGTAATAAGCAAAAATACGATGCAGCTGGCAGGGAAGAGCATAACAGCCAGTATTGGAATATGATTAATAAGGCATATTATGAGAGCCCAAGGATAGGTGATAGAGGGTCTGGTGAGCATCGTGAGATGATGGGAGGCCTAGGAATGACCATGAAGTTGTCCATCATTGATTGTGTATTCACAGGATTGGATGTGTAGGTCAGAGGGGAGGTGGCATGCACTGATGTCAATGTTGCATGTAACCACTGTATTGAGCTACGTATAAATATCCTGGACTTTATTCGGAAAGATACAATGTCCTAGAGATCTCTCCCACACTGCATTGGAAGGAGTTCAGAACAAAGATCAATTTGTGCTACTGACCACAGGACTCAAGACTCTCTCCAACAGTCTCCATTAGTTTAGTCATTTTTTTATTTCGGATTTTTATGGGGCACTATTATACCCTGCGGGATTCAAACCCATGTTGCTAGAACATTTGCCTGAAGTCCTGTATTACTTCTTCAGTAACATTACTACTGCCTCCCCTTAGTACCACCCCGGCCAGTTGCTAAGCCATGTCACCACCTTGGCTTTGAATTCCATTTTTACTATCACCAATTTCCTAGCCCTATCAAAAATGAGAATTTGTCCGTCTATGTCTCATGTCTGCTTTTACATCCTATGTTATGACCAGCTACCACATATTGCAGGTTGAATAATTATGGTCACAACGGTGACTCCCACAACAGGTTGGAAACATGGTGATGACTCCTGGCTTTGTTTTCTTGCAGGGATGGGGGGGGAAGGGGCATCAAGGAGCTAATTAGTTGTACTGTGTGCTGCCATCCCTTTAAAGGGCAGCCTGAGGGTCTAGGAGCTGCCAACCAACCAGCCACAATGGATACCACTGGGATTACACCTGAAAGGGAAGGACACCAAGTCATCCTCTAAAACTGGTACCACCTGAAGACATTGGGGCAAGGTGGCAGGGCAAAAGGTGGATTGCTGTGGAAGTGGCCCACTGTCACCCGGGGCTTCTCCTTATCAAAATAAGACACTCCACACTACCTCACACCGCGAGCAACCAGGCCCCGACACCTACACCAGTGCCAAGCACAATAGGAAGCTGCCAAGATTCATCAGGCGGTCACTCTATGAGGCAGAGAGTCTTATGACTAGTTAAAAAAGAAAACAAATGGCAGAAGAAAGCGTCCCTCAATTAGCTGCTGAAGTGACTCTCATGATTTCTGGGTGGGAGAGTGTGCAGACTGTCCTCCAACTGGGCTGCTGCTGGTATAATTCCATGGTGGCAGGAGAAAAATGATACACAGCTGTCTCCAATTTCCCTGCAACTTTATGCATTTCCCACCCTCGCCACCCCACAACTCTCCACCCACCTTATGCCAGTCCATTCCTAGGAGCTGTTAAAATCCAGGATTCAACAACAACACTCCTTCTCTTCATTCACATCACTTTATGAACCTCAATCAATGCCAATCTCTGATGTGTCTCACATCGGAAATTGACAGTCCTTCAAACACCTATGTCCCATGAATGAATAAAAAGTACGTGGCATACTCAAAATGGAAGTGCTCCACTGAAGAACTGTACTTATGATGCACTGGCATTGAGTATAGAATTCGGGAGGTCATGTTGTGGTTTGTTTTTCTTCATTCATGGGCTGAGGGCATCACTGGCTGGGCCAATATTTATTGCCCAGAGGGCAGTAAAGAGTCAACCACATTGTCGTGGGTCAGGAGTTATATGTCGTCCAAAGTAGGTGAGGATGGCAGTTTCCATCCCTAAAGGACATTCGTAAACCAGATGGGTTTTTCTGGCAATTGACAATGGATTCATGGTCATCAGTAGACTTCTAACTCCAGGTGTTTTATTGACTTCAAGTTCCACCATCTACCATCTACCATGGCGGGATTCAAACGCAGATGCCCAGAATATTACTTGGGTCTCTTGATTCACAGTCCAATGATAATACCATAGGGCCATTGCTTCCCTAGTTGTACAGGACATTGGTTAGGCCAATTTTGGAATACTGCATGAATTCTGGTCTCCCTGCTATAGGAAGGATCTTATGAAACTTGAGAGGGTTTAGAAAAGATTTACAACAATGTTGCCAGGGTTGGACGGTTTGAGCTATGGGAAGAGGCTGAATAGGCTGGGGTTATTTTTCCTGCAACACCAGAAGCTAATGGGTGACCTTATAGAGGTTTATAAAATCATGAGGGACAAAAATATGGTGACTAGCATAGGAGAGTCCCCAGCACAGGAGAGTCCAGACTAGAGGGCATAGGTTTCAGGTGAGAGGGGAAAGATTTAAAAGGGGAAATTTTTTCATGCTGTGGGTGGTGCATATGAAATGAACTGCTAGAGGATGTGATGGGGGCTGGTACAATTACAACATTTAAAAGGCATCAGGATGGGTATATGATTAGGAATGGTTCAGAGGGCTATAGGCCAAATGCTGATACATGGAACTAGATTAATTTTGGATACTGCTCAGCATGGACAAGTTGGACCGAAGAGTCTGCTTCCATGCTATACATCTCTATGGCTCTATAGAGACTCAGGCAAGCTGAACAATAATTAATTATGAAGTGAATGCAGTGGTAAAAGCTCTACCAACAATGCAATCTCACTGGAGTTATTTGTGGACCTTATCTCACTTGCTGTATCTCAATATCAGTCTTGCCTTGTTTGATCAAATGAACACCAACAAGCTGGAGAGTCATCTCATGCAAGAATTGATTTCTCAGAGGGAGCTACAGGGAAAAAATATATTTTAAACAAATTGATTTATGGTTCTACCATTTTCCTATTCTTTTATTTTCTAACCCTAGTTAAATGAGATAGAAATTCTAATGATTGTACTTTATACTCAGAGTAATCCTCTAGATATTCCTTCCCCTTTACAGAATTAAATAATAGTGCGCCTTAAAGCACAGTCTGTTTTCATGAGGGGCTTGCACAGTGACACTAATTCTGGGGAATTTTCTATAAAAAGCTATTGTAAACAATAGAGGTTTGAGCTTCAATCCATCCTGAAACCAGCTCTAAAAATCTGTCAATCTACACAGCGACATTCAAAGTAGGACAGAATGTGAATGGCTCACAAGGCAACTTAAAACTGCAGGCTTTACTATTAGCTGTCGCAAAGCTCTGGGATGCTGAACCTAATTAATGTTATTGAGAAGTCCCTAAATCTACAAGACTGAAAAACTTCGAAGAGATTTCAAATATAATTTATTCCTATAAAAAGAGGGAGGGGTGTGATACCTTCGAAGATATAATTTTCCTCTGTAAGGAGGCAGATTAATTTGCAGTGAACATTCATTAAAACAGCACTCTAACCTGGTTACTGTCTGAGATCTTCCAGCTGAAGTTAAATTGGGTTTCATTCAGTAATTGGACCCTTCTCATGCCTCAAATGAATGCAATAATAGTCTTGTACGAGTAAGAGATACCTTTGGTTTATTTGTTGGTTAGAGTTAAACTCCAATGTTGCTTGTTTTCTTTATATGTTATTGTACAGTACTTAACTGCATTAGTGACTATGTGTACAGTTTTTTAAGTATGAAATATATTTTTGAAATAAACCAAAGTAAGCACTCTGATTTTAACATTATAAAATCTTTCCAAGGTGGCAACCATTCAGAAACGAAGTATGGCGAACTGAATCAGAATGCTGACATTGTACACCATGTTTGACTTTACACACATTAGCCAAGGAGCCATTCCTTGTGGTACTGAAACTATTTCTGTTATCAGTACAATCATATGTTTATTCAGAAGGAATATTATCAATATTCATTTTATTTGTATGCCATTTCCTTGCTGATAATATCAGCGATAGTATCTATTTCTAATCAATTAGGTATATGTACATTATATCAACTGCCCATCTGATACAAAGCTGTTATAATGAGAACAATTAAAGACTAATGTGCTAGCAGGAACAGCAGATGCTGGAGTCAGAGATAACAAAGTGTGGAGCTGGAGGAACACAGCAGGCCAGGCAGCACGAGATGCAGGAAAGTTGACGTTTCAGGTTGGGATCTTTCTTCAGAAATGAAGAAGCATCCCAATGTGAAACGTCAACTTTCCTGCATCTCTGGTGCTGCCTGGCCTGCTGTGTTCCTCCAGCTCCACACTTTGTTATCTCTTATTAAAGAATAATGTGCACAATTTAGCTTTAGAAAACATTTTACTTCCAGGTATGGACCTTATAGTTTTATTTCAGACAATTATAAATTCTAGATATCTGCTATTTGGAAATAAGTCAAAACTTCCTTTGGATACCCCATTGAAAATTGGCTGAACACCCATAGGGTGAAAATTGTTGAGGAATAGATTTGGATGCAATCTGAAACCCACTGCAAGTGGCCAGTGTTAGGACTTTTGCCATTTACATTTTTTAAAAGTTATCTAAATGGCAATGGAGAATGACCTGAAGATTTGAAACAATGCCAAGGTTTACGCAAAAGTTGGACTTTGGGATACTTGACCACTAAAAGTAGATCAAGGTGGACTTGTAGTTGGCAAACAATGTTCAATTTAGAAAGGTGTAGCACCATACATGGGGGAAAGTCAAACATGCAAATGCTCTGTTGTGAGTAGAATTAAAGTCAATGTTAGTTAAAAAAAAAAGATCTGGGTATTTTAATGCCCAACAGGATGATCTATGGTTAATGCTGTGAGGCTAGAGTTAAATCAAATAATGTTGTAGGGTGTGTTCTGCATGGTAATTCACAATAAGGCAACACATGTCAGCATGTCCTTGCATGCAGGACCTTGGTGTCCCTAATTTGGTAACCCTTTGTCAAAATTTGACCTTATAACAACCTGAGGATATTGAGCCTTTGGAAAGTGTGTAGAAAAGGACTACCCAATAAATTCCAAGTTCAAACAAAAGATGGATTTACTTGTGGCTTCTGCAGAGATTACTTACATTATTGCTTTATAGTCCAGGACCTGCATGGTATCCTGGACTAAGGTGGAGAGGGTTGGGGTAAAACACAAAGGAGTTTTCCATTTCTCTCCCCTAATTGGCCTGGGGTGTCAGTGCACACTCCATGTATTATGACGCCTCAGCCATTACAACTGTGTGGGACAGAAAGGACAGAGTAATGAGTATTTCTCATCTTCCATTTTAATTGGTCACATGTATCCAAACTCCAAAGGTCCTGGGATGAGAGTTCACTCATGGTGAATGTCATGTGTGTACATTCTTGAAGGGAGAATGGGGAAATGTGAAAATAATTGAGAAAGGGACTATATGAACAAACATTTCAATTGAATATGCCACAACTGTTCCATTGCAATAAAGATTTATTTCACTAACCAGGCGGTCTGTTCAGAGCCAAGTTTCGGAAGTGACTGCCTTTGATTATTTCAACAGAAAGTCTTCCTGTTGTGGCATTGTAAGACAATCCAACGAGTAGTTCCGGAGTTCCACCATGTGAAAGCGATTGTGTAGATGAAGCACTGTCACTGTGAGAGATGGCAGACAGACTGATCTGTGAATCTCCACTCTGTAGGACATCAAAACATTAACTTTAATCTGAGATAGTCAATGAACATTTCTCCAAATACAAAGGTTTAGTATTTCAAAAGGTGGTCAGAAATATCACCACTGTGTTTAAATATGCGATACTATTCAGTATGCAGTGGACCCTAAGATAGTAACATAGGTGACATGATTCATTGGTGCGATATCTGCAACACTGATGTTTCCTGTCTTTAAGTAGAAGGTGCTCACAGCAGTGTGTATCAGGAAATTGTGGGTGTGCAGACTGTCATTTTCCATCTCCTGTAAAGAACACTGTCATGTGCAGGAAGGATTGCCCGAAAACAAAATAATCCCATTAACAAGAACAACTGAATATCCTGTGGCAGGGCCCACAGTTGTCTTCTGAATTATCTCTGCCTTTTTTGCATTGCAGCATTTGACCCCGGATGTCCTTGTCTGTTCCAATATCTCTTTTAAAAATACTTTTCAACACGGAAACAGACCCTTCAGTCCAACTGATCCATGTCGAACAGAAATCCTGAACTGACCTAGACCCTTTTGCCAGCATTTGGCCCGCGTTCCTCTAAACCTTTCCTGTTCATACATCCATCCAGATGCCTTTTAAAGGTTGTAATGTACCCGCTTCCACCATTTCGTCTGGCAGTTCGTTCTATAAATGCACCAACATCTGTGTGAAAAAGTTACCTCTAGGGTGTTTTTTAAATCTTTCCCCTCTCACCTGTGTAAGGTGCCCTCTAGTGTTTGACTCCCCGATCCTAGGAGAAAGACCTTGGCTATTCACCCTATCCATGCCTCTCATGATTTTATAACCATATATAAAGCCACCTCTCACTCTCTGAAGCTCCAGGGAAAAAAGCCCCGGTTCATTCAGCCTCCCTCTAGAGCTCAAACCCTCGAATCTCAGCAACATCCTTGAAAATCTTTTCTGCATCCTTTCAAGTTTAACAGCATCTTTCCTATAGATGGGAGACCAGAATTGAATGCAGTATTCCAAAAGTGGCTAGTCAGTGTCCTATACGGTCACAACATGACAACCCAACTCCTATACTCAATGCACTGGCCAATGAAGGCAAGCATGCCAATAGCCTTCTTCACCACCCTGCCTAGTTGTAATTCCACTTTCAAGGAACTATGAACTTGGTCCCTTAGTTCTCTTTGTTCGGCAACCCTCCCCTGTGCTCTACCAGTAACTGTATAAGCCCTGAGATAACAAGGTGTGGAGCTGGATGAACACAGCAGGCCAAGCAGCATCAG
This sequence comes from Stegostoma tigrinum, assembly GCF_030684315.1. Taxonomy (NCBI): domain Eukaryota; kingdom Metazoa; phylum Chordata; class Chondrichthyes; order Orectolobiformes; family Stegostomatidae; genus Stegostoma; species Stegostoma tigrinum. Next base: position 29,103,378 of record NC_081363.1, read on the forward strand.
AGGAGCAGGAAGGCTGACATTTCGGGCCTAGAAAGGGTCTAGGCCCATAACGTCAGCTTTCCTGCTCATCTGATGCTGCTTGGCTGCTGTGTTCATCCTGCTCTACATCTTGTTATCTCAAATTCACCAACATCTGCTGTTCCTGCTATCACTGTATAAGCCCCACCCTGGTTTGCCTTATCAAAATGCAACACCTCGTATTTATCTAAATTAATCTCTATTTGCCACTCCTCGGTCCATCTGACCAAGGTCCCATTGTACTCTTAGATAACATTCTTCACTGTCCACTATTTTGGTGTAACCTCGAAATTTGCTAACCATACCTCCTATATTCTCATCCAAATCATTTATGTAAATGACAAAAAGCAACCATTGTTTCCCATATAGCAAATCACAACTTAATCCATTGTTCAAAATAAATCCTAGTCCAAATGTGACATGTGACATACAGTTAACCTTTGGAAAAGAAGAAAATTGTTATTTGAATTCAACTGAAATAAGACAAGAACAACCTATATTTTTGTAAGATCATCAGTGAATATTCAATGAAGTCTTTAGAAAACACAATGGTGCAACTGTGTCACAGTAATTAGCACTGCTGCCTCATAGTGTCAGGGACGGAGTTTGTATGTTCTCCCTGAGTCTGGGTTTCCACCGGGTGCTTCAGTTTCCTTGCACAGTGCAAAGGTTTGCAGGTTAGGTAGATTGGCCATGCTAAATTTTCCTGTAGTGTTCAGGGCTGTGCAGGCTAGGTGATTAACCATAGTAAATTTAGGGTTAGAGGGAAGGATAGGTGGCTGAGTTTGGATGGAATGCTCTTCAGAGGGTCAGTGCAGACTCGATGGGATGAACAGCCTCTTTCCGCACTGTAAGGATTCCACGACTCTCTAAAAGGTCAAATTTTGTCATGTATCATGTCGTTTCTATTTTGTTCAGATCTTTATTTCAGGTGTTCAAACTTTCAATTGCTAAGAAATGACTGGTGGATTTTTGTTTCTGAAAACAGTCTGTTGGTAAGTTGAACATCAGGGCAAACGGACGACGACCCTATGTTGTGATGCATTGGAGCATGTCAGAAGTCCTCATTGTAAGTTAGGGTGCCACCTATTGGTGTATCAGGAAACCTTAACAACTCTGTGTTAAAGACAACAGAGCGTAGAACATAGAGCATAGAACATTACAGCACAGTACAGGCCCTTCGGCCCTCAATGTTGTGCCGACCTGTCATACCAATCTGAAGCCCATCTAACCTACACTATTCCATGTACGTCCATATATTACCATGATTAAGCCACCTAATCTGCACATTATGGAGAAAATTAGCACGGCCAAACCACCCAACCTGCACACCTTGGAACTGTGAGAGGAAGTGAAAGTTTATTTGAGATCTTCACAACCATTTAAAAATAATTATTCTGAATGATGCCCATGCAACCAATGTAGAAAAGCAAAACAGTTCTACCATAGCTTTACTGATAATTAACTAAACTTTTCACTCTTTTCTTTATGAACTGTTAATTTTGTCCAATCAGCAATTTTGGAGCTATTAAATATTCAATTTATATTTGCTGTCTATACTGTGATTAAGGGTCCTTCAATCAGCACTGGACAATTATACTCTCTGCAATGTTTCAATTAAAGGATTACAATGAGAAAACTTCACATATGTCAGCAAAGACACTTCAATGGTTAATAGGTTACTCATTTTTACTAAGCTGCCTGCTTTTGAAAAAGAGGGGTTTCTTCTGAATGCTGACAGCTTGGATGGAGCAGGTTGACTACAACTATTGATTTTATCAATTTAAATTCATCAGAAATAAAAGTTGGGGTGCGATGAAGAGGTTTCCTTTGATTACATGAGGTGGAGAAGCTTGACGCATCATGGGGAAAGTGCAGGGGAGTGGAATGCGCTGGACAGCTCTTTACAGGGGCCCCAGCATTGACACTATGGGCAGAATGGCCTAGTTTTATGTTGTTTCATTCAATGCTGCCACCTGTCACTAATTATGTTTCAGCAAAGTGGATGTTTAATTTGTTTCTCATTATTGTACTTACTGTCATGTTACTCCTTGGCTCCAGGATTAGCGAAACTTCCATTTCTCCCTCCTGGTTTAGATTCCTGAGGTAAAACAACTTCTCTCCCATCATTTTCACTCGATTCATCTTCCGCACTGCGTACAGGCGAAATCGGAGAGCATAATTGTGCAGGTCCTCTGGCTCCACCTTATTAAACCTAAAAGTCTCATTGAAGACTGGCATAGGTCCCCGCTGCACATTGGTTTTGGAACGTTGTTTCTTGCCTGGTAGGAGGACTGTATGAACCTGCCATAAATTAGCCCCACTGCGGTCCTTATCTGGGATGTTTTTAGCTGTAACTATTGTAACAGCCAGTTTGTGGTTGGAGGGTTTGTAATTGAATGTGAGGTAGAGGTCTCCACATTTGGAAATTGGCTCAGGTGCGTCCTGTTGCTGAGGAGCTGTTGGTTTTCCCTCTGCCTCCTGAAGATGATCAAAGTCTTGTGGTTAATATATGTTTTAAGTAAAACAAAAATTCCATCATGCTGTGAAATTGTCTCAACATCATTTCATTAATCATTACATTATCTAGTAGGGAGTCTGGGTAAAGATGCCCAAGATCCAATGGAACAATGGAGCAGAGGACGTTCATGAGGTAATTAAGAGATAAATACTGGAAACACTGGAATTAGTGGGATACAGATTTGAGATAATGAAGTAGAATTAAAATTCTGATGAGAAAAGTACATTATTGGACACTGCCTAAGCATCGTTTAGCCTCTGGTTTTATCACACTGTATACAATATAACCATTAATCATAATTTTAGCTACTTTCTTTAGAAGCATAGAAAATATGGAATATGCGACTCCCTAAATGCACTCAGCAAATATTGAGGAGGATTCAACGTTTGTTCCTGAATCAATGCTAGATTAGCCAATTACAGTCAATGTAACAGTAGAGATGCAGCATATGGCCTCCTAAGAAAAGGATTAAGCAAGCGACCCTCAGACTCCAGCTGAAAACATGAGCATGTGCGCTCGTAGGAACAACAGAGCTAATGTGCTAGAACTTGATTTCCATTCACTAGTGATGTATGACTTAATAATGCAAAGCGAATCAAACAGGAGGGGGTGAAAACAAACAGAACTGTTACTCAGGAAGTAATGAACTGGGAACATGTTCAAAAACAACCTACTTCAATAGCGCATGTGGGGAACCTGGAAGAGAGTTAAAAACTGAAATTAAAGTGCTGGAACACATTGTTCCAATGACGCTTTATAGCAGTCAATGAGAGGAAGCCTTCATTTCATTTTCTTCTGGCTTTGATTCAAAAGCCAAGAAAGCGAGAGAGATCAAGTATGAGTGCACTGTTTTAAATCACTACTCAACGCTCGCTTCATCCTCCTCCCCCAATTTATTAATACCTCAATCACAGAATGGTATCTTTCCAGTGTGCTCCAAATTGCTATTATTCAGCATCGTGGCACAGGATCAAGGCCGCATTTGGTATTAAAAGATGAAGAATTCACCCTTTGTACTTTTTTTAAAACTATTGCTTCTGCGACAAAGATCAAGGATCTATCCCTATAAATAGGTTTGTAGAAGTAATTAGATCAAGAGCCTTGAAACCATGCATCAGACAGGCATCCAGTTACTGGACTGAAACATTAAAAAATGTGAAGACAGCTTGACAGAGGGGGGGAAAATAAGGTGATCAAGTATCATAAAAACTCAGAACAGCTAATCCAGTGTATGAGGTTACATAGCCTCCCCAAACATTGTGGAGCTGTTAGGTTTAGCAATACTTTGTTCACCAGTTCTCACACAGATTCATTCCCTTCTTTCTTTGAAACTAAAAAAAAATGAAGCAGGATTGAAATATAATTCAAGTAAATAAAGGAGATGTTTCTTTGCCCATGTAATTTTTGAACAGAGGGTATAGAATAACCACATTTCCATGTTGTGTGGGCATTTAGAACTTCTAGAATGGCCCCTACCTGCTGGTACTTGATTTCCAGGTCAGCAATAGGACAGTGGTTAGTCAACAAGCTATGGGCAACCTGCTGTATGTGGACAGGAACACCCTCCCTCTGTCTACACTGAGGCAAGTAGGAATCCACTATGTGTAACAAGAATAGCAGAGGTTCCCCTTTAACAAAATTGGATTATATTTAGGCTTGCAATTCCCTAGACAGTGAAATTTAATTGGAAAGCTCTTTTAAAAAGAGCGTCCTTCTGTGCTTTATGATTTTTCCTTATTCATTCATGGGATGCAGGCATCACTGGCCAGGGCATCATTTATTGCCTATCCCTAGCTGTTCTTGAGAAGGTGGTGGAAAGCTGCCTTTATGAAGTCCATTTGGTGTAGACATATGTACAATGCCACAGGGAATGAGATTCAGGACATTGACCCAGCAACACTGAAGGAACAGTGATATGGTCATTATAAGACCATAAGATATAGGAACAGAAGGAGAGCATTCTAGCCTGCCCTGCCATTCAGCAGGATCATGGTTGATCTGACACTTCAAATGTCCACTTTACTGCCTTTCTCCCTTTCTTGTTTCCCCTATTAATCAAGAATCTATATATCTCGGCTTAAAGATCACAAAGACTCTTCCTCTACAGCTCCCTGTGGAAAGGAATCCAAAAATGCTCAGTTCTCTGGAATAAGAAATCCTCTTCATCTCAGTCTTAAATTGGCACCACTTTATTCTGAAACTATGCCCTCTAGTCCTAAACTCTCCCATGAGGGGAAACATCCTTACCCTGTCAAGCCTCTTAAGAATCCTATACGTTTCAATGGGATCACCTCTCTTCCCTCTAAACTCCAGTCAGCAGAGTCTCAACATGTCTAACCTCTGTGCACAAGACAGTCCCTCCACAAGGATCATCCTCGTGAACCTTCACTGAAATGCATCCAATGAAATAATGTCTTTCCTTAAATAAAGGGGCCAAAACTGCTCACAGTACTCCAGTTGCAGTCTCATCAACACCCTGTACAGTTGCAGTAATACTCCCATACTCTTATAATCCAACTTTCTTGAAATAAGGGCCAATATTCCATCAGACTTCCTGATCACCTGCTGTACCTGTGTGCTAACTTTCTGCGTTTCGTGTACATGATCCCCCAAGTCCCTTTGTGTTGCAGTTTTTCTGCAGTTTTTCTCCATTTCAATAGTATTGTTCTTTTCCTGTCCCTTACAAAATAAACAACTTCCCAGTTTTGCACATTTGCGAATTATTTTGCCCACTTACTTAACCTATCAATATTTCTCTGCAAACTGTTTGTATCTTTCTCACCATTTTTCCACCTTTCTTTGTGTTGTCTGCAAATTTGGCAACAGTACATTCATTTCCTTCCTCCAAGTCATTAATATATATTGTAAGTAGTTGCGGTCCCAGCACCGATCTCTATGGAGCTCCACGGGTTACAGGTCACCTACCTGAAAAAGAGCCATATCCCTGTTTGGAGATCATAAGAACTGCCAATGCTGGAGTCAGAGATAACACAGTGTGGAGCTGGAGGACCACAGCAGGCCAGGCAGCATCAGAGGAGCAAGGAAGTTGACGTTTCGGGTCAGGACTCTTCTTCAGAAATGGAACCGCCACATTTCTAAAGACGGGTCCCAACCCGAAATGCCAATTTTCCTGCTCCTCTAATGCTGCCTGTCCTGCTGTGTTCCTCCAGCTCCACACTATGCTACCTCCGTATCCCCACTTACTGTTTCCTGCCCATTAGCCAATTCTCTACCCATGTCAATATACTACTTCGAACACTGTGGGCTCTCATCTTAACCTTATGTATGGTACATGGTCAAAGGCCTATGTTTCCAAGTCATGATGGCAAGTGGTTCGAAGAGAGCTTGTGGGTATTGGTGTCCCCACATATCTGCTGCGCTTGTTCTTCTCAAAGAAAGTGACTGTGGATTTGGAAAGTGCTGTCAAAAGAGCCTTGGTGAATTTCTGCAGTTTATCTGCAGACACCACATGCTGCTTCTACTAAGTATCAGTGGTGGAGGGAGTGGATGCTTGTGGATATGGTGCCAATCAAGCATGCTGCTTTGCCTGAATGGTGTCAAGCTTCTTCAGCGCCATTGAAGCTGAATTCATCCAGGAAAATGGGGAATGTTCCATCACGCTCCTGAGTTGTGCCCCATAAATGGACGGCAGGCTTCGGGTGTCAGGAGGTGAGTTACTCACTGCAAGATTTCTAGCTATGATCAGCTGTTGTAGCCACAGTATTTAGATTGATAGTCTAGTTTAGCTCTGGGCAATTGTAACCCCCAGCAATTTGACAGTGGGGGATTCAGTGATGGTGATGCCATTGAATGTCAAGGGCTGATGGTTAGATTCTCTAGGCATTTGTGTGGCATGACTCTTAATTGCCATTTGTCAGCCCATGCCTGGATATTGTTCATATCATGGACTGCTTCAGTGTTTGAGGAGTCAAGAATGGCGCTGAACATTGTACTATCATTGACAAATATTCCCACCCTGACCTTATGATGGAAGGAAGATCGCTGATGAAGCAGCTGCGGACAATACCATAAGGAGTAGCCTCAAAGACGTTCTGGAGCTGAGATGCCGAACGCCAATCAATACAACCACCTTCCTATGAGTCCTATACTCTACCCAGTAGTGAATGTTCCCCCTGATTACCATTAAGTCTTCTTTTAGAGAGGTTCTTGGTGCCAAATGTGGTCTTGATGTCAAGGGCAGTCATTCCATGACAGTGAGTCAAATATCAAGCAGAAGAAGAGAATGGCCTTACAGAAGGGCCAGTATCTTCTTCATATTGCCTGGCAGCACAATTGGAGTTCAGTGGGATTGGTAGAGTTCTGACAGCAGACTGCATGGACTACCTCATCTCACAACAGAGTAGAGCATAGAGACGGACAGTGTCCACAGAAGCATGTTAAAAAAGCAAAATTTACAGAAAACTTTTTTCATATAAATATTTAAGTAATATTTATGGTGATAGCAACATCCAAAGTAACAATGCTTAAGTAATAAGGTCTGTAATAAGGCATACAATGTCTTATTCTAAACATGTCATATTCTAAGCAGGAATGAAAGACAAAGGCCACATAATGATAATACACATGTATATGTGGTGTTAGTAGGAACTGCCAATGCAGGAGAATCTGAGATAACAAGATGTAGAGCTGGATGAACACAGCAGTCCAAGCAGCATCAGAGGAGCAGGAAAGCTGATGTTTCGGGTCGAGACCTTTCTTTTAGCAAAAAAGTTGTTTAAATGTTAAAAGAGAATAATAAAAACTTTTTCAGGCACAATTCAATAACATCAGGAAAAGATGTGTTGCATGTGCTTATAATTTCATTCTAGCACAGTTTCAATGTCCATATCTAGCTCCAAAATGAATAATTATCAATTTTCATTTTCATTTAAGACAGGTTATAATGCAATTTGAGCAATTTAAGCACAGAAACTATGCTAACTATTTAGCTATTATGGACAAAAACAGAAGTTGCTGTAAAAACTCAGCTGGCCTGGCAGCATCTGTGAAGTAAAATCAGAGTTAATGTTTCAGGTCCAGTGACCCTTCTGCAGAACAGAGGAAGGCTGGACCCAAAACGTTAACTGTGATTTTTCTTCACAAATGCTACCAGGCCTGCTGAGTTTTTCCAGCAACTTCTGTTTTTGTTCCTGATTTACAACATCTGCAATTCTTTTGGTTTTTATTTACCTATTATGTTCAGTGTGAATAAGACAAAGGTCAAGAGAAAGGTGGTTTATAATGAATTAAAACAAATTAAGATAATTTTTTGCCCAGTGTTTCTTTTTTGCCTCAACATTAAAATCTGTGAAAAAAGTAACATCTGACATATTGTTTCAACATTATAATGCATTACCTCTGGGCTCCATGCTGATGAACTATCTGTTTGGTCATTTCCTTCATAGGCCTGATTGTCAAAGTTGGTCTCTTGATCAGGACTTCCCTCCTCAGTTTGCTGTTTCCCATGATTCTTATCCACAGTCCCAGCTGCTTCATCTGAAGCCTTTTGATGACCTGTTCTGCTCTCAGACACAGTGCCTGAACCCATAGATAACTGATCTTCTTGATAAGAACAATTATCGTGGATGCTAAACTGATGTTGTTTATCTGTATCTGAACAGGTAAACGTGAAAGACATTTTTAAAGCATCATGAAGCAAAAAGACTGTAAACAGCAACATATATAACATATAGCGACATATATAGGATTCTGTCACATCACCTTTTAATCAGTAGTAGCTCACAATATGGAGAATAATAATTAATAAAGATGTGCTTAAACAATTTTCATGAAGTATTTCTCATTTCCACCGGTTCCAATTTATTTAAAACAAAACCTCAACACAAAATGTATTGGTTACCTCATGCAAACATGACAGAATCGCTTTTATTAACTTGAGCAAGAATTTCATGCAGCTCAGTCTTTATTTTTCACTACTGTTATGCAATATGTGTCGCAAGTTAGAAAGGCACATTGCAGGAGTGAAATCAATACAAGAATGAAAAGGAAAACACATTCAAGGTTGCAAGCTGCAAAGGAAACCAGCAAAGGGTGCAGACTATTACATTATCTAGTAATCCTACAAGCCATGCATGGTACCTTCAACTTCAGAGGCATCTGTGCTGTACTCTTGGTGATTCGAAGGTAAACGATTAAATTTCTGCCTACGCTCTAAACCCGCCTGCGCCACCTTGTCTGACACTGTAGAGCGGAAACTCTGGGACCTCGACACAGAGAATTCAAACCGTTTGATCACTTCCTCATCGCTGTCTGTAGATGTAGTCAACTCCTCATCATCCCCATAACTGTTCACTGGGGAGAGAAACAGAATATAGGCCTTGGACATTTTTCAGATGGCAGGTCTTTCCCTGAACAGATAGTTCTTTGATAGGAACAAAGATCCATAGGATTGCAGCCTCAACAGAATTTTTGTCTGATGGAGCAGATAATATTATGGACAACTTACTTGTTTATAGAACAACACATATCAGACTGAAAAGGAAGTAGTTTTTCAGTTGAGTTATTAGTGGAACACATTGTTAGAGCTACAGAATGCTGTTTTTTTTCAAAAGATGAACACCAGAAAGTTATAAATAGGGGCCAATTCACTCCCTTAAATGTTGCTTTTTGAGGCACAGAGCAGATTTTTGTTGATCACCTGGACAGGTAGTGTTTTGTTCAACTTTGTCACTGAAGACCAAGAATGCCTTGTGGTGCAGTGGCACAGATTAACTTTGGAGACTATAAACTATGACCCATTTGGTCAGAATACCTGGGTTCAAATCCTGCTACCCCAGCAGAGTGCCAATAACATGTTTGACCAGTTTTATTAAAGTAAGGTGCGTTGAAAAGTATCACAGATTCAGCAGCGACTACACTAGCAAGTTAAAATAGCATACAGCCATGAGCAGCAACAAAATCTGAATAAAAAGTTTTCCTCCCAGGTCAGCCTGAAGTTTGTGGAGGATTACATTTTTTCCATTTCTGTGTGAGCTGTTTATGAGAGAAGATGAATGGTTTGTTTATTGTTCTCACTGCCTGAGAAGAGTGCACTGATGGTTTAGTAATGTTTTGGCTTCCAAATGGCTTGTAATTTACACTGGCACTACTAGGGGCATCACAGCTGTTCAGTCCTATTATGGGCATGAGTTGAAATGGCCTTACACATGTTTGAGGGAGGTGCCAAATGATGGTAATGCCACTACCCATTTATTTATCACCTTTCTTCCCTGCAACAAATTTATTCAACTATTACTAGAACATAGAACATAGAACATTACAACACAGTACAGGCCCTTCGGCCCTCAATGTTGCACTGACCTGTGAAACCAATCTGAAACCCATCTAACCTACACTATTCCATTATCATCCATATGTTTATCCAATGACTATTTAAATGCCCTTAAAGTTGGTGAGTCTACTACTGTTGCAGGCAGGGCATTCCACACCCTTACTACTCTCTGAGTAAAGAAACTACCTCTGACATCTGTCCTATATCTATCACCCCTCAATTTAAAGCTATGTCCCCTCATAACTATAGCTAAATTTCAAATACTAAATATCCATGTACTCTTCCAGACAAATGTCTCATTACTTTTTGAAATATGGTAAAGTTGTCTATGCTAATACCTGCCCTGTCATTTCTTTTACATTGTTGATCTCAAACTTTTTCTAAAGATGTAGAATTGAGGGACTAAGATGGCATGGTATAACTAAAGATATGGCTCACGTGACACATTTCTGTGTGACTCCTCCCTAAAAACAGTCCAATAATTTGACTTACTTTCTTTATTACTTGAGAATATAGGACTTATGGGTTTAGTGTATTCCCATCAAAACTCCCATTAATATCTCTCCTGCAATGGGTTCTTACTCTGCTCATGTCCGATATTATCATTCACCAAATATTATCATTTATATTTTTACCTTAATAAAGATGGTTCCACTCATAAGCTCAGCATCTTCAAATCTTTCTGAATTTTCACTGATGCTTCTACATCTGCCATTGCTCCTAGTTTGACAATATTTGTCAATTTAAAGCTGCTTTTATTTGACTCCACATATCCTAATCAGTTTTAGTTTATAATCTGTGGTTTCTTGCTTGAGGCATTTTGTGTTGCATACAATGTGACAGTGAAACTGTTTGAAAATTCCCCCAACAGTTACTCTTACATTCACAGCTAGGATGTGGTGGTCTCAGTCCCATCCGCACTGCCTGCAGATTACCTCTAAACAGCCAGCTCCCGGTCACACGTCCTTCTTTTACTTTTATTCTCAGTTCAGTGAGGCTACATACTTTCTTTACCACCAAATTAACCATGTTACAAATTCAAAGAACACTTTATCACATCTCTTCCTGACTACTCATACTTAGCGTTTTCAGCTGGTCATTGTTTTAACTGATTCAGTGTGTTTCCGGCTGTCCTACAGTCTTAGCCTTGTCCATTAATTCTATATGTGCAACAGTGTCAAACTCCTTAAAATCCAACTCAACATTTCCTTTTTAACCCTTATCCACTGGGTCAACAGATGCATTCAATAAAACTTCAAGAGCAGTCAAGTGTCACACTCACAGTCTCAAAATAATCGATGACCCACAGTCAATTCTTACACTGTCTCAAATCAGTCTCCCAAAATCAATTTGAGACTTACAGGTCAATTATCTCCCGTCTCCCATTTTGTGAAGATGAGAATTATGTTTGCGATCCTTCAGTGCTATTAGAGCTGTCTTGCATCCAGTGAGTGATGGAAAATAGTTAATGGGAACCACAATCAATTAGCTATCCACTTCCTGTAATTCCCAAATGAGAAGAGCTCTGTTTCCAAATGCCTGACTTTTCTATCTGTGATCTAATTCATACTTGTCCTTTTATACATAAAAAGCTCTGAAAACACTCTCCCCAATCAGGTAGTTTCCTCACTTCTTCAGTAAACATATTGCAAAGTAATAGCGTAATTCCTCACTTTATTTGCATCTGGCAGATATGAAAGTTTCAAGGGTTCAGTTTGATGTTTGCTGGTCTAATGTTTTAACTGGTCTTTTTTTGCAGCCCCACACTCTAACATTTTTCAACTGTTCCACATTGCCTTTCTTAGCATTCATTTGATAACAGCTGTTAAACAGACTGAAGTGGTTTTCCTTATGTCTTCCTCATCTTACAGAAGTTACGCAGGTTTTATTCCACTTATGTTAATTTTTGCTTGGACTTTGCAAAGTCTTGTGAGGGCAAACTATCAGCATTTGTCACTTTGCTTCTGCATCTGACCACAATATCAGGATTTCAGACAGGGACAAATTAAAAAGGAAATTCTGATGTGTGATCTGTTACTGCTCCACCACAGGCTGCGAATTTCCCAACCTCCTACACCCAGAGCCGGCTATCATTGAAATCAATTAGTGTGCCCAAAGCTTTTGATTTTCCATACTCCCATCACAGTTGCACGTGGACTAAAAGGCTACACAGTCTTCAGTTAGCAATAGCTTTACATAGTGACGTAAGCAATAACTAATGTTAAACTGATCCAGACCTGAAAAATATAATTTGTGGGAGTATTCTTGAATGTATTCATGATTGATTATTAAATTTCACAAAGCCTTTTTTGATAATATTTTTGGGAAAAAAGCTTTCTTTCATGATATAGCAGCATTTGCCTTCACCCCTGTGTGTCTATCCCAATCTTTACTTCACTCCATACAAAGATTTTAATGAATGATTTGATATTGATACTTTTCATTTCCTGTTTGGCTATCTATGAGAATTCTTTAATGTGATTGATTGCTTTGGCAGCTTGATGACACAATTGCAACTCCACACTTGGTATTTCCAGTAAAATCTCTTTCGCTACACAGTTGATAGTAATGTTCTCATCAGAGACATCGCTGGAAATCTCAGCAAAGATTTCTCCAAGAGAAACAGAAGAACCTTTGTTTTCCATTGGCCGCAAATATGTCAAAATTACTGTGAAACAATTGCAGTTTGCAGACACAACAGTTCCTCTCACTACTTCTTTCTGATTTACTGCTTTCACTTGTTTTCCTGTTATCTTCAACTCATAAAATTTATAATTTATGTCCTGCTGCATGCACTGAGGTTAGAAGATTTCAGTAGCAATTGATATCAGCAAAAACAGCAGCAAGGCTGGCCGTAATTTAGGACGTACCTTCATGATTATGCCATACAGGGAACTCCACGTCTCTAAGCAAAAAAATATGTACCAGGTTGTCCACTGCTTTCATTGGAGTACAGAATAGCATAATAGTTTGTGTTTTACAGCAAAACTCAGCCATTCCTGGAGGAGAAAGGTACAGGCAGCAGTGCTCTCATCAATTCTGTAGCACTTGCCTTTCTAATTAGCAGTGTTGATGGATTCAGAAAGTGCTGTCTAAGGAGCTTTGATTAGTTGGAATGTATCTTGTAGACAGCACACACTGCTGCCACTGTGCTTCAGTAGTGGAGGCAAACAAACAGGCTGCTTTGTACTGAATGGTGTCAAGAGTGTTGTTGGAGCTGCATTTATCCAGCAAGTGGACAACATTCCACAGCCTTGTGCCTTATAGCTGGTAGGAGTCGGAAGTTCAGTAACTCATCACAGTATTCCTAGCATCTGACCTGCTGTTATAGTTACGGTATATTTATGCAGCCAGTCTGATTCAGTTTCTCATCAATGACATCCCCAAGGATGTTGATAGAGGAAGCTTCGGCAACAGTAATGCCATTGAATATCAAGGGGCAATGGTTAGATTCTCCCTGATTGAAAATGGCTTTACCTGATATTTATATGCAAATATTATACAGAACTCGCTCCAGTTTGGCACAGACTGCTTCTGTATCTGAGGGTTCAGGACTGGTGCTGAGCATTGTGCAATCAGCAGTGAATATCTTCACCTTTGATGGTACAATGTGGAAATGCCATTGATGAAGCAGCTGAAGATGGTTGGGCCTAAGACACTGCCCTAGGGAACTCCTGCGGAGATGTTCTGGAGCTGACCTGGCTGACCTCCAACAACCATAACCATCTTCCTTTGTGATAAGTACGAATGCAACCAGTGGAGAGCACAGCCCTCAAATCTCACTCACTTCACTTTTGCTAAGGTTCCAAGACGCCATTCTTGGTCAAATGCTGCTGTAATATCAAATGCTGTCATTCTCAATTCACCTTTGGTGGTCTGCTTTTTTGTCCATGTTTGGACTAAAGCTGCAATGGGTCAGGAGCTGAGTAGCCCTAGCAGAACCCACACTGAGCATTGGTGAGCAGGTTATTACTATGCTGGTGCTGCTTTATAGTACTGTTGTAACATCCATCACTTAACTGATGATTGAGAGCAGGTCGGTAACGTGGTAACTGACTGGATTAGATGTGTCCCACTTTTTCATCACAGGCAAACCTAAGCAATTTTCCACACTGCTGTGTTGGTGTTAGTGTTGTTGTTGCACTGGAACAGCTTGGCTAGCAAGATGCATAGTCCTACAGTCTTCAGCATGTCTGCCGGAATTTTGGGAGGGCCTTTGCCACATCTAGTGCCCTCAGCCATTTCTTGACATCACATGGAGTGAACTGAATTGACTAACGACAGGTATCTGTGATGCTGGTAACTTTAGGAAGAGTTTACATATTTAAATTACTTTTTATGAGATTTTCACATTGTTGGAAACACTTCAGTCCCTTGAAGCCCAGGCCTTGCTTCACAATTCTTTAGATAACGCAAAATTGTTCACACATCATTAAAGTCTGCTTTAAAGATGCCTGAGACAGATACATATGACACCACTAGAAAGGCTAGTCTTGTAGTTGCTGTGGTAACAATTGAATAGAGATTACTATTATCCCTCAATTCATTGTTTTCTGACAATCGTTGCAACATTTCAAAGCACTATTGTTGCTTTAGAGGTTTTAACATGCATTCCAAGTACGTAGATGATTTCAATTAAAATGGATTTTTCTAAAACCTTACTATTCAGTGGCTGACACATGAAATAGAAAAGCACCCAGGAGGCTTGATCTAACATTTTTCTTTTAAAACGAGAATCTAAAAAAATTTACAGCTAAGTAACATTTTATATGTTACTTTAAAGTGAACGTGACAAAACAAGCAAATGGGATTTACTCTCCTCAAGTAGAGTTTTTAAAATATAGTATTTGAATGTTCAGTCTTAAAATGATCGGTGAGTTTCTCTGATTTTCTAACCCACTTAGTCGGAGATTATGATCTCCTGGGGATCTCTATTACTGACATAATCTTACTATCCCTGTACTGCTTCAAGGGAGGTGCCAACATATTTAAAGCAAAATACATGTCAGAATTCTGTTAAGAATGTGTCTACTACAAGTCTTCATCCCGTTCTTTAATTCAAATTGAATGTGAGCAAGTGAGGCAGCCAGTTTTTTAGACGTAATCTCCCTCAAACTGCAATAGCATTAGCTGTTAAGCCATCTGTATGACTGGGGTTAAGTACTGACCTGGATATTGCTTTGCACTTTGAAATACACAGAGGTTAGAAGTACAGCAAGATCCTCCAATAGCACAATGTTTGAGAAAGACGGTCAGGATCCATTCATAAATAGATCATATATGTTCTTTAGAATTGTATCTCTTGCAGTTTTGTTGCAAACTCTCAACAATATAGCCTTGGATAATGACATACATGAGATCCAATTCCTCATGCAGTCCCCATTGGCACACACAGGTGGCTTATTAAAAGAAAAGTCTGAATCTTATGATTTTTGGTTAGGTGTCAGTTTTGCCACGTTTCCTTGAGGATTCCTCTCCACAAGGTCTACTTAGATCTCTCCCCGTATGTTACCAAGCTCACCTCATTAACTACCTTCCCCCATCCCTATAACATCCCTTTCATCCGTTTCCAACCCTATTCTACCTTGCTGTGCACAGAACAATTCACTTGTCTCAGGATATCCTGGAATTGACTGGCATCACTTACACCAGTGTTATCTTTGGACCAAATGTGAGGTGAAGTTGGCAGGTACGTGCCCTGACTTCCATGTTGAGAATTCACTCCTGGCAGATGGTCAGATAGGAAGCTGTATTTAATGAGGTGATGTGTGTGGTCAATAAGGTCATTAATAGCAACAATTCCCTTTCCTAGGCAACTTGCCGCTATCTCTTGAGAACATTGCCTCAGTGCCTGGAACTTAGTTAAATGATGCTGAAAGTTTCTAAATGTCAACAAAGGACTGGCTAGGCTTCTTGTGTTATGCTGCCACATTTGTCACCATCAATGTGGATTTCACCAGCTTCAAAATCTCCCCTCCCCCCACTGCATCCCAAAACCAGCCCAGCTCGTCCCCGCCTGCCTAACCTGTTCTTCCTCTCACCTATCTCCTCCTCCCACCTCAAACTGCACCTCCATTTCCTACTTACTAACCTCATCCCGCCCGCTTGACCTGTCCGTCCTCCCCGGACTGACCTATCCCCTCCCTATCTCCCCACCTATACTCTCCTCTCCACCTATCTTCTCCTCTATCCATCTTCAGTCCACTTCCCCCTCTCTCCCTATTTATTTCAGAACCCTCTCCCCATCCCCCTCGATGATGAAGGGTCTAGGCCCGAAACGTCAGCTTTTGTGCTCCTGAGATGCTGCTTGGCCTGCTGTGTTCATCCTGCCACACACTTTGTTATCTTACATTTGTCACCATAGCCCATATTGTTCAGGCCCATGCAGGGCTCTGCCCTGGAAACTATTAAATAAATGAGTGTCCAAATTATTTATGAACCATATTTGACATTAGGAAAGCCCTTTGAAGAGACCTGCAGATTTAATCTAATGGATAAAGGGTCACATCTTGCAGCATTTATACTCTACAAAACATATGACTCGGATAGTTCGAGGATCTTTAACAAATACCAACAGGTCCCAATTCTGGGATTCCTGATCTCATTCCCAGGCTTTCCTGGTTTCAGGAGTGCCTTCCAAGCATGTGGTTTGATTTGGAATAAGAGCCTTCATACAGTTCTCCGATCTAACCAGCAGAGACTGGAACATCTAACTCCTTCACAAACTTTGCAAAGTCAGGCCAGCATTTTAAAGACTCCTAGCTCACAGAACCCCAGAGGTGTTATATCCATTGTGTGCAAGAAGGAACCTTATGAAAGGCAGATTCCAAAGATTCACTTCATGACCCCAGACTAAACACCTCCACCCAGCTCTAGTTTGCATCAAGTCTCCAATGTCCACCTGAGTGATGGACATCCATGCCCAGTTATAAAGATGAACCATGCAGAGAACATAAATAATGCCAATATTTTTAAAAATACTTCCTGTTGAACATCAAACCTAAATCAAATTGAATGCACACTTGGACACCTCCTTCATTCGAATAATTTCTAAAATTATACTTTCACCTCTGTCTCGTGAGACCAGAATTCTTACCTAACCCTAATCTTCTCTTTCCTGCTCATTAGTTTTCATTCAACTAACATTCTCTTGTGATGAATCCCTACTGGTTTCCTGCAACTGTTCCTTTGAATTGATTTGATTTTTTTGTTTCTCTCATTACTCTCTTATTCCCCTCATGCTGCTCTCAGTAAAAACCAAGACCCAACTCCTTTTCATCTCTAGAGCCAGGCTAGAGAATAAAAGGACAGCAAGTGAGTTTGCAACAAATTTAGTAATTCAGTCTTGAAATACCTGTAATTTCCTCTAATCCAAGTAACAAGGCTTCCAATTACACAGTGAATAGCAATGGCTTATTTACTGATACACCTGTTGCTTCATGCCTCTGCAAATATGCCATTTTTAATCAATTTTATTCCAGTTATTAAAGCAGCCGGAAGTACAGATGGGGAAAGGCAATAATCTACATTTGGTCTGTTCTGTCTTGGAGTACTGGTTTGTGTAGATACAATTAGAAAACTAAAAATTCATTGGTAAATTTGTAAATGACATTGCATTTATGTCTTTGGCAACATCACATAAAATCAAAACTCTGCATGTACTTTGCTGACATAAATGAAAACAATCACAAAAAGATTCATAGCCATTTACAGTACAGAAGGAGCTCATTCAGGCCATCATGTGTGCAACAAAGATCTGACTACACTCATCCCATTTTCCCAAGTCCTGGCCCATAGCTTTGGAGGTTATTCCATCATAAGTGAATATCGAAATTTGCTGCATAAATGTTCAGACTTTCTGAATCAACTTTCACCTCAGGGGGAGGAACTGAGTGATGTGGGCTCTGTTGAGATTTGTGGCACGGTCAGACAAATAAATTATTTGTGGATCATTGAGGGCGCTATATTCTGACAAATTTTAAACCAAAACAGGCTTTGAAGAAAAATGAAAACAACTACCAAAATCTGTAGTGGTGAATATTGGAAAACTAATTTCCTTTCTAGGCAGTAAAAACAAATTTCAAAATGAAACAATTATTTATCCCATGTTATAGTTGGACTTTGACACAATGTGAACTCCAGTTAGTGTGTGAAATACTAGATTCCAATTTTGATGATTTCAGATATTGAAGTTAATAACTTATCTCTAGATTTCATGAAATTGATTTCTTTCCCCTTCTGTAGTTTTCTTATTTGAATTGGTATTTCATGTCTTTCTATCTGATTCTTTCTTCATTTTGCTCTTCTGGTACTTTTGTTTCTCAGTTTGAGCTTTCTATCCAGATTTTAATTCATTTCTATCGATTTTTAAGCCCTGAAATGCTGCCACTTTTTCCCAAGTCACTAATCTGACTGTTTCATTTCATTGCACTCTCTCATTTATTTTTAAGTTCCGCAGTATTATCTATCTGGTTTCAATTCTTTTACCAGCAATATTTCAATTCAGTGAACATTTCCTGACATAATAATCCCCAGATTTCTCCAAATACCATTTATTTGCTCGCTTGAAATCATGAAATGTGATAGTGATGTACCAATCTATTGACAAATCTCATAAAAATAAAACATTCATAAGTTAAAGACATCCATTAAATACTTGAACTTTTTACAAAAACCCCATATCCTGCAAGAAGCTTGTCATTATCATTCAGAAGTACAGTCACTCCAAGTGGTCTTTCAGGATTTGCCCAGTAGTTCTGATAATGGAGTTGTGTTTGGTACCTTCAACCCTCACAAATAATATCATAAAATATCCTCTGGAAGGAGGCAGGGAGGGGATAAAGTGGATACAAGATTGTTTTAGTGACAGGAAGCAAAGTGTAACATTTTTGTAACTGGAAGGCTATTCTGAATGGAATTCTGCAGGATTTAAAGTTAAATGCAGGAGACATGATTAAGAAATTTGCAAATGATATAACAATAGGCTGTGATGGGAAAGAAAACTGCCAACTACGGGAAAATGTGAGCATAACAGTGGCAAATGCACTTCAATCCAAAGAACAGTGAGAGAGAGTATATTTGTGGAAGGAAATCAAAGCATACAAGGAGTACATTCTAAATAGCAAAACATTGTAAACCATTGAGGAATAGATGGTTCTTGGTTAGCAGTTTTATACTATTTGGAATGTTTTCCCTGAAGTTAGAAGGTAGCAGGCCAAGTGGATTTTCATAAGTATGGAGATGGTCTCCAGCTTAGCCAACTCCACAGGTTTCTGTTTGAACATGGCACCAAGCATTTTCACCAGCAGAGGAAAGAGGGAATGTAAAGGTGTGTCTGCCTTCAGACAAATCCAATTTTCATCACCCCGCAGTTCTGAAATATGTCTAATGGCCATTATACTTCACAGAGATAGTTCTAATCATACTGGAGTTCTTTCAAGAGGTAGTGCAGCCTTTTGTAGAAATAATGGATCCTTTAGGGTGGGTCCAAGGATGCCTTCGGAAGAGGTACTTAAGAAAGAATCTTTGCTTGCTATCTTACTCTATCTGTTGATGTAAGCCTGAGTGATACCTTTATAGGATTAGTGCTGCGCCTCATTTCACAGCCTCTCATTGCCAGTAGGGTGCCTGTCAGTTCACCATTTGATTGGCAGCTCCAAATGGTTAAGCATCTAGATGCTTACATTGTCAAACCACTGAGCATTGGTATTATGAGGCAGCTGCACAGCTTTCGGAAATCTGATCCTTGTAAATTCACTCCCTGAGATTCTAGATTAAATTCCCTTTAGAACTTGCTGTACCTGAATGTGTTTTCCATTGTAAAAAGTCATTGAAAAAATTAAGCATCATTAAAGTTCAGCACACAAAAGCAATTAGCAAAAGTGAAGCAACATTTGTGACTAGAAATCATAAATTATCATTGACTTTGGGCAATAAAGCATGGATTAGCTGCACTGTATTAACAGAGAAACCCAGCAATAACTTCAGAATAATCCAGCAATAACTTCAGGACATTGCGGTTTTCAATAACCCTTTGTTTGACAGTTCCAACTCTTAAAAATAGTATAGAGAGGGGGAGAAACAACATTTTTACATTCAAATTGGTTACCAGTTGGACAAAGAAAAGGTCAAAAAATTAGATTGGATTTTCTGATTGGCGTCATTCAAATGTGGCCAAGTAGCCCATTTAAAATTAATGTGCTGTCACTGACTTTAAATTAATGTTGAATGGATATGAAGAATCTGGACACAGAAAGGCTTTCATTTTTTGTAACTCCACAGCAAGTAGAGACTTGAATGGAAAGTAAAACTGGTCCTACTCAATCATATAAAGGGACTTAAGGGAATTGATATCAATGGTAAAAAAAAATCAGCCTCAGTATGAAAATGGAGGACTATTTGCTGCAAGGTCATTATGTTCTTACTGTCAAAGGCCAATTTCATGCTCTCTAAATAATGATACCCAGTGGAGATATTTGAATCATATGGATATTACACAGAATATAAATGTTAGGTTGGGCTCTTTAGCCTTGGATACAGCCCACATAAGAGAAGGTGCTTCTAAGGTGTAAAAAAAAGTTGAACAAGTCAATGAGAAATCATTTTAGCCACTCTTGACTATTAAGTAGCTCAAGAATTTCATGTGGGTGAGAATTGAATTAAGAATTGTCCTGGTTGAGAATACAGTGGACTGATGGACCTTCATACTGTTGAGGAGGGATTAGTCTGTGTTGCGAACTGGTGAAATCATTAAGGGAATGAAATTTTATGTAGGATGTGAAAGTTAAGGACAAGAGTATGAAATTTTACAGTCCTTGTATCTTGTCCATCACCCAAAATTACAATTCGCATTGGCATCGGCTATTGTTAAAGAACGAAGTTCAAATTCAGCTAAAAAACAACTTGCCTTTGTGTTTAATATTTTGGATTTGTTTGCTCTGGCCTTTATCAAGGCAGTTTCCCTCCTTGATCTTAGTGCAGGAAACATTAAGGAGCTAAGAAATGTTGCTGTTGGCAGGTGTTAATGGAGCTGAAGATGTGTGGCAAGTACTTCCATCAGTGTTAAGAAGCCCTAAGACCATAATTGAATGTGTTTTTCTTAATCATTTATAAAACCTAGTCAGGCTGAACAAATATTTTAGATACAGAAATTGCAAATGTTTTGGGTAAAGGCAAGAAACAAGGACTTCAAAATTTCATATTCTTATCCATAGCTTCCACATTCCGCATGAACTTTCATACCCTTAATGATTTCACCAGTTCTCAACACAGCTTAACAGCATCCAGACTTAAAGCAAGAATTTTCATCACGACTCATTAACTTTCACTTCACCACGCTTATAATTTAATATTAGTTGTATTTTAAATACTTAACCTCAGTTAAAATCTCTACAAAGTAATATAGAATTCCATACAACCTGACCAAAAGAAGTGCTGGTGTCACAGTGGTGATGTTACTGGACTGGGAATCCAAAGGGTCCCAAATGATAGCTTGGGGACAAGAGTTCAAATCCCACTGTGGCAGCTGATGGAATGTAACATTCACTTATAAAACCTGGAGTTAAAAGTTAGTCACGAGAATGGTGACCACATATTAAGTGTTGTAAAAACCCATCCGGAGCATAAATGTCCGTTAGGAAATGTGAATGGGAAATTTCCTTAGGCTGTACTTACCAGGCCTGCATGTGACCCACAGCAAAGTGGTTGATTCTTAATTGCCCTCAAAAATGTTAAGCAAGCCACTCAGTTTGAGGGCAATTCGAGATGGGCAACAAATACTGGCTTTGCCAGCAATACCAACATTCCGATAAAGAATATTGAAAAAAAAATGACTTTTTGAAAACATACATCATCATTCTAAAATCACCCCAAACAGTATCTCAAAAATGAGTGCAAATGACACCCCAGGATGTCAGTATGAACTGATGAGTGGGGCAAAGATAGATAAAAGTGCAAGTTGTCTACATATTTTGATGTTTATTGGGGAGCTTTCCCTTTACTTCTTACCTGCCTGGAATTTCACATCAGTTTCATTACAATCTGCTTCACACTTCACACTGGCATACTTATAATCAGATCCGACTTCAGGATTGAGGTTTTCTGCTTCTTCTGGAATAGCAGTTAGATCATTCACTGTTTCACTGTCATAACGGTTGGCATTGCTATACATATTGGTCTTTACAACAGTTACATCTTTTGAATCTATCCCATTGTACAAAATTGAAGTGACTTGTCCAAAGTCTTCAGCTTGTAAACCATAAGCACCAGGCTGATGTCTAGGAATTGCGCTTTCATCATCATGCAACCCCATTTCAACAGCTTGGTCTTCGGAAGATTCCAACCCTGTGTCAGAGTCCGGCTGTAAATCAATTTCTGTGTAATATGTGCCCAGAGAATTGTCATCAGTATGTAAACCAGAGTCAGTTTTCAGGGCTCGGTCTTGTTCCTGATCATCTTGCTCTGCATTGGTTGAGGAATTTGAAACTGCAGAATTCGACATTTGAGTGGATGCACCTTGACGAAGATTTAGAAAGCTGCTGGAAATGGAGCTCCCAGCTTGCTGGAATGATTCAGATATCTGCGACATCCAATCAGAGAAGGACTGTGTGAATGGACCCTTCTTCAGAAGTTCTTCAGAAGCCATAATCAATGGATTGCAGAATGCTTGATCGTGAAATGGTCCAGACGTTTTAATCTGTCAACATGCCAGTTACTCTGTTCTAAGCTACAGAATGAGGATCATAATCAGTTAAAATCAGTCACTTCCAGGAAGCAGCCTCTGACACTATTGGTGGTAAAAGGCACTGCAACAGGGCACTAGACCAAAGGGAAAACAAGCCAATCCATAATCAAGTAACACAACCAATAAATGAGGAGTTACTTATCTCATAAGATCTATCTAAATAAGATTAAACGTATTAATTTAAGAAAGCTGCTTTACAGAATTCACATATCATTTATGAAGGAGAAAGTAGGAGGATGCTTTGCAAAGTTAAAATATGAACTCGACAGAATTGATTTAATTTACAAAGCTTAAATAATCACAAGAATTAGAACATAAAAATGAAAGTTGTCTCATCCCAGAGGATTATAGGCTCCTACCTCATTACAGAGAGATGACTAATGATGAGTTTAATCTTAGGACTAAGAAGGTGGAACGTTCAGGGTGACCTCTGCCTGTGGGGGAATTGAATCTGCATTGGTGATGTCACTGTGCATTGCAAGCCAGCAATCTAGCCAAGTGAGCTGTCTGGGCAACAAAACAACTTTACATCTTTTCCTCACCATTTACAGCCATGTCTCCATTCAGAATTTTATTGATACAATATTTTTAGTGTACACCTCACAAGATTGCTTCTCAGCCCGTAATTTCTTGACTAAACATTTGGCCACTACTCCTAGTAGTTTCTATAGGCACCCTGGGACATTTGCTAAGTTAGAGACTTAATATAAATCCGAGCTTTATTTTTTCAAACAGAGAAACGCAAGTCATAAAAACAATGTTGATGTTTATATTCTCTACAGATAGCCTGTCGAGGCCCCAGAAATTAATTTCATTTATTATCCCAACAATTCCCTTGTCCTTTTTGCCCTTGTCTTTTTTTTCCTCCAGATGATGACTTTCTAGTTATAGTCCCACAGCTGGTGGTCACTCTCCAGCATCTCACAGCTATGCGGGTGTCCCCTGTAAACCCGAGGCTGTAACAGGACAAGCAACAGATCCCAAAATTACCCTCAATTACATTTCATTCCCTTTACTTACATTATAGGATGTCTATAGAAGTGGCTGTAATTTCTCAGTGACATCCATGCAAAATATTAAGGTGTTTAACCTCAAATCAGCTTGTTGCCAGAACCATAATGCACTAGGTACCAAGACCAGTGGCAGCCTCAGCGAAGGTTATGCACTTTCCATCATTTTTTGAGCAATACCACAATATCCACTGGTTTTGGTTTAGGTTAAATTCAATCCATCATGTATTCCTATATACCCACGTTTCACATAAAAATGTATATATGGGCCAGGGAAAAAATACATTTAAATTTACACATCATTTCAATTTAAGATTCCTTTCATTGACAAAAGTATTATAAAGGAAATCTATTCTTTACCAAACAACACCTAATAGCACTGAGAAGCCTCGTTTTTGTCTTTAGCCTGTTGGTCTCACCTTCACCAATTCCAATCCGCAGTCAGGAGAACAATCACACTACATTTCACAGGCATCTGTCAGTCCTGCTCTCAAGTAGATCTGTTTGAAGTCAAACTCAATTGACTGGCTCTCTCATTTTCCCCAGCCTCCCACCCACAGAAGAAGTGCCCATCATTCTCCAACATTCCTTCTGATGGTAGTGGTAACATCAGACATTCACTACATAGGATACAGCAAACCTAACCACCACATATCTGCACAGTCTTCCTGCACTATCCATTCTGCTGTACCTTCTAATTTACTGCGATGGCTTGGTGGCATAGGCTAAAACAAACAACTACTTACAATTGTGTACAATCACACACAGAAAGAGGCTAATCTGCTCAAACAGTCTATTAGCAAATTTTAGGCTGTACAAATGCCAATACAGATCCTTTTCAACTTTGCCAGCATAGCACTTCTATCTTCCTCAGGTCCTTACCTAATTCCCTCACCATGCCAAATGTGTCCAACTCTTACATGGTCACAAGTCTCATATTTTAAGAAGAAACAAGATGCTCCTGAATTTGATGCTGAACTAAATTATATTTATGGTCTCCAGGTGTGGAACCATCAAGTGGAACCATCCCCTCTGTGTCAAACTCCAAAACCCAGTCTCTTTGAGAGAAAAGCCTTAGGCTTTCTATTTTTCTAGGTGAGTTTGAGCTTTGAATTCCTATATCGTTTTGATAAATTATCTTTGCGCTATCTTCAATACCATAATATTATTGATACAAAGATATGGAACATGTCGCAGCATGCCTGACAGCTTAGGGAGGAGGTGGTGGCAAATTTAATCCAATTAGCATACCTCCAGCGACCACCCATCCTGAGACCTGTCTGAACTATTGCAGAATGTTACAATGGTCTAGTAGGATGGATTGTTGAACTATTAATGTACAGACTCATGTGACATTCTGGGGATCTGAGTTAAAAAACCATCATTGCAGATGGTGGAATTTGAGTACAGCAAACAAAAAATCTGGAATTAAAAGTCTAATGGCGATCATGAAACTGTTGGTGAGATAATAGGAACTGCAGATGCTGGAGGATCCGAGATAACAAGGTGTAGAGCTGGATGAACACAGCAGGCCGAGCAGCATCAGAGGAGCAGGAAAGCTGACGTTTCGGGCCTAGACCCTTCATCAGAAAAACTGTTGGTAATTGTCAGGAAAAGCTATCTGGTTTGGTAATGTCCCTTAGGGAAGGAAGCCGCCATCCTTACAATGCATTTTAAAATGAATGATCATGCTGGCCAAACTTGTTGAATATTTTGAAGTAATAATAGAAAGTGTAAATAATGGTAACGCAGTAGAGATATTATATTTGTAATTCCAGAAGGCCTTTAATAAAGATAAAACAAGTAGAAGTTAAACTGCTGTGGGACAAACCATTATGATAAAAGACAGGCTTCCCAACATAACAAACCCTAAAATCCATCTTTATGTGAGTTCTGGGTTTCAGAATTGGTTTATTGTAACATCTATCCTTTCAATTTCTCTCCCTCCAAACGGACAGAGCTTTGTTTGCTTCTTTATGGCTTTACTAACCTCCTTGGCTACTTCTGGTAATTTTCTCTTCTCTAGCTCCTTTCGACCCATTATTTCCTACCACAATGAACCACATCACATTTATCCATATTGAAGACCATTTACCAGTCATGTGTACATCATAGAGTCATACAGCACAGAAATAGACTCTTGGGTCCAACTCGACGGAAACTAAACTAATCCCACTAGCCTGCATTTTGTCCATATCCCTGTAAACTTTTCTCACTCGTATAGGTCAAGTCACTAAATATTCTCAAGAGACAGAAAAATTGTTAGATTTTAGAGGTATCCTTGAGTATGGGGAGAAAGCAGGGCATGACACTGAGATACAAGATCAGCCAGGTTCATATTAAATGATGGAGCAGGCTCAAAGGATCAAGTGGCCAATTGTTCCTATTCTGCAAAGTTATTAATGACTTCCTATATTTTGTCATAGTGCCCCAGTGAATTAACTACATTCCAATCTAGTGTGGCCTACAAACTTTGCACCAGTTGTTTCAATTTCCAATTCCCAATTACTTATGCCAACGCAAACAATGGTGGTCCCTAGCAATGATCCTTGAGGAATGCAACTTCCCGCCTTTTTGCCAGTCTGAGTAACTACATCTAACACCAACTCTCCAATTTCTGCCTTGTTGCCAACTTGTTATTTCATTGGGTTATCTATCTGTTAACATTACATGTTTCAGCTTTATCAAAGGCCTTTTGAAAGTACAAATATATTATCCCAACTGCATTACCATTGTCTACATTTTCCACTATTTCTTCACAATGTTCAATAAGTTTGGCCAGCACGACCATCCATTTTAAAATCCATTGGGACATGGTCACCTCACAACACCACGCACCTGGGTTCAATTGCACCCTTGGGTGACAGTCTGTATGGGGATTGCGCATTCTCTCCATGTCTGTGTGGGTTTCCTCTGGGTTCTCCAGTTTCCTCCCATAGTCAAAAAGATTAGGTTAGGTGGATTGGCCATGCTAGATTTCCCATGGTGTCCAGGGATGTGCAGTCTAGGTGGGTTAACCATGAGAAGTGGAGGGTTATGGGGTAGGGTGGGGGTTGGGTCTGGGTGGGATGCTCTTCAGATGGGTTGAATGGACTGCTTCCACACTGTAGGAATTCTGTAATTCTACGCTGACAGTTTTGATCATATTTTCAGTTTCTACAAGCTTTTCTAATATAACTTTCCATAAGAGTTCGATTATCTTCCTACCAACAATGTTAATGGTCTATTGTTCCTGGGAATTGTCCTCACTGTCTTTAAACATAGGAATCACATTACCTATATAAAAGACCTCTGGCACTATTCTCTATTCTAATTAATATTTATATCAATTATAATTGTGTCTCTGATATATCTCCCCTAACTTATTTCAATATGAACAAAAATGTTGCTGTCCAATATGGAGTGGTCTCTGTATTTGTAAGTTATCAGTATTGCATAATTTCTATGTTGCAGTTTTAGAAACATATGAATTTATTCAGGCATCAAAAGAAAGTTCAGACATTAAGGTCAAATAAAAATATACTTTTTGCTGCTGAAGATAAAAAAAAGACGATATAACCATTCATTCTCACCAGCTTTGTGCAATCACTGGGGGGAAAAATGATTTTTTTGGAGTACATTGCAACAGGAAAGGCAAGCAGGAATATTAATGAATGTGTCCAAAACTGTATTAGTATCTTGACTTTGGGAACCATTTGAATGCTAAATGTTTAAATTATTTACGAGGGAAGACAGAAAATAAACACTCAGTTTTTATCCCTCATAAAACTTATAGCTCCTTTTCAAGGCACACTAGAGAAACACATGTGAGGGAAAGGAGTAGAAGCTCCTACTACAGATTTTGATGAAGTAGGGTGGGAGGAGGCAGAGGTGCAGTAATATGGGTCAGTTGAGTGAAATGGCCTGTTTTTGTGCTGTACGCTGCATGTAATTTCATGTATCTCACCGGATTCCAAAAACTCATCAGCACTTTTTGTGAAGGTCAAAGGATATATGAGCTCAAGTACCAGAAATCGGAAGAAATGGTTCATAATTGCAATGTTCAATCTCACTTCTGCTTCAATGCTGAGAGTATCAATAAAGGAAAGCAGGAAATGTGTGTTCCCTTTGATTTATACTGTGTGGGTGCTGATGGCTGTCATCTTATCCACAGATCAAGTAATGGGGCTTTGCAGGTTCTGAACCTGAATATTGTTATGTCAGAAAATTTTCTGCTTATATTTTCAAATGCAATGGCTGAGGAAATCTCTATATGCCTGCAGTTTGTATATAAAGATCTCAAGTCTCATATGAATTTGTTTTCTTGCAAATCTAACCCCTGAACAGAAGTTTATAATGGTTTGTGTTTCTGCCCAAAGGGAGTGAAGTACAATTTTTAATGTCGTGATTTTAACAATCCAGTGAGATCAATAGCAATAGCAGAAGTGGGCAAGACCAACAAAATGTTAATGTAATTTAAATTATCGGCATGGTGAGAATTAGAAGTTTTTGTTGGAAAAAATAGCCTGAAATGGCAGATTAAGGTTAAGAAATCCTTAAGTTGCCAGTTGCAAGAGTTGAGGGTCATGGCAGAGGGCAAGATGGGAGGGAGCCAGGGGGATAGTTGGTGGGATTTCAACAAAGCTAAAGAAAATCCACGTCCCTCAGAGACAGGCTTTTAAGTGCATGAAATCCAATGTCAATTCCATATCTTTAGCCAACTTATTATTCCTTGGAAGATTGGAGAGGAAATGGAACACCAGCGCTGAAAACTGACCAGGGCACTCAGAGCAGGAACAAAGCATGTCAAAAGAAGATTTAAGTAGCATTTTATTGAGAAAAGGTTGAATTGCATAAGCTGTGTTGCTACTTTTTTGTTTCTTGCTTCCTTTTCCTGTGATTGTTCTCAACCAAAGAAAATCAAGAGTTCTGCTCCGAACATCTAATAAAAATGTTTCAGATTTTACATCCTGCATTTGTGGGTTGTTAGTATAGAAAGTGAACACATTTTAAATAAATTGTCAACAAGGGATTTCAAGTTTAAGTACATTGTTCTTAAATTAAAATTATAATGCATCCCACTTTAAGCAGCAGTGTTATACTCCGTAATTTAAGCAAGAGTGTCCTACATTGATATATTCTATTAACTAAGTCACCATGGTAGTGCAAAGACTTCAACAATCTCAGTGTATTTTCATGCTGTTGATAAAGTGTCAGGAAAACAGTGATCGTGCATACATTCATAGTTTGTGTTTTCTTTGGCATTGTGTGCCATTCTCTAATGGGGCTTTCAGAGGATCGACAGGAAACACACCAGCATTTTCCATACATCCGACAGTGCCTTTAAGGACTCACAAAACACCAGGCCCCATACGTCCTTGAAAACAAAAAAATTACCTTTTTCTACTGTCAGCATAAGTACATGAATAGGAAAGGTTTGGAGCCACATGGGCCAGGAGTAGGCAGGTGGAACTAGTTTAGTTTACACTATGTTTGGCATGGACTGGTTGAACCAAAGGGTCTGTTTCCATGCTGTATGACTCTATCACTAAGTACAATATTATGTCAGCCATAAATGGCACTGATGCTGCTAGGAAGAGGGAAATATTCCATCAGGGCTTCACTTTCAACTACTCCTGTTGGAAAGTGAAAAAGCAGTCAGGATCTGACGCTGTCATCATGTTCTCAATGTTAGTCTGTCTGCTGACACTGATGCTATGAGTTTTTGACAGGAAATCATTTTAGACACAAGCAAGAAGTGAATTTATGTGAGATCATAGCAGGAGTGTTGAAACCAGCTCTGTGCATCCCAATATGGGAAGGATACTGAATCTATGAGAAAATAGAGTGAAGATTCATGGGAATCATATCAGGATGAAGAAAGGTTCAAAAAGGAGCTATTTCTTGTAGAAATAGAGAGTCAGTGAAGGCCAACATGCAGGTAGAGAAAGGTATTAGGAAGGAAAACAGCCTTAAGGGGTTTTGAGTACAGGAGTACTGAAGTCTTACCTCAATTGTATAGGAACTTGGTTAGACTGGAGTACTTTGTGCAGTTTTTATCTAGTTATGTCAAAGAAGATATCATTGCCATAAAGGGAGAGCAACAGGGTTCACCAGCCACCAGCGGTAAAATAAAACAAAGAAATACAGATGCTGGGGATCTAAAACAAAATCAGAAAGTGTTGGACAAACTTAGCAGGTCTGCCAGCATCTGTGAAAAGAAGAGAGTTAATGTTTCAAGTCCAGTGAAGCTTCTTTAGAACTTTGTCAGGACTTTCTGTTTTTGTCTTGAGATGGTGGGACTATCCTATGAAGAGACTCTGGGCAATCTGGGCCTATAACTTCTACAGTTTCAAAGAATGAAGGATGATCTTACTGAAACTTACAAAATCCTTAAAGGGATATGTAGGGCAGATGGAGGTAAGATGTTTCTCATGGTTGTTACAGGAAGATATAGATGGGTTGGTCAGATAGGCAGACCAGTGCCCTATGGCCTGATAAATGTAAGGGGATGCACTTTGGAAGAAGAAACAAGATGAGGGAGTATTTAATGAATGACAAGACATTGGGTAACTTAGAGGAACAGAATTATTCGCAGATCCCTGAAGTCGTATATGGGACACTTCCTTTCATCAGTTGTGGCATAGAGTATAAGAGCAAGGAGGTAATATTGGACTTGTACTGAGTGTTGGTCAGGCCACAACTGGAGCACTGTGTGCACTTCCAATTACCTCACCACAGGAAGGATGTGATAAACCTAGAGGGCGTTAAGAAAAGATTCACCAGGATTTTGCCAGGGTGAATAGACAGCAGCTGTTCCCCTTGGTTGAAGGGTCAATCACAAAAGGGCATTGCTTTAGGGTAATGGACAGGAGATTCAGAGGGGATTTGGAAAGAAACATTTTCACTCAATGGGTGGTAGGAATCTGGAACGCAGTGCGTGGGAAGGTCAGGAATGCTGGAAACCTGAAAAACAGTGATAACACAGTGTGGAGCTGGAGGAACGCAGCAAGCCAGGCAGCATCAGAGGAGCAGGAAAGTTAATGTTTCGGGTCATGACCCTTCTTCAGAAAACAAAAATTTGGATGAGTACTTCAAATATTCAAGGATATGGGACAAATGCAGGAAATTGGGAGTAGCACACTTTTATTAGTAGTTATGTTGATGCAGTCTCGGTGGGCCAAGGGCTTTTTCAGCACTATATGAATCTATGGTTGGAGAGTTAGAACCAGGAAGCACAATTTAGAAGTGAGAGGGGTGGCACTTATATCTCAGCTAAGCAGTGAACCTTTTACTCAGAGAATTGTGAACATTTGAAAACCTCTACTTCAGAGAGCTACAAATGCTCAGCCTTTGATAGATTTCTGATTACAGTGACATACACAGTTATGATGATAGGGTGGATAAATGCCTTTGAGGTTCGATTTGCCTCAGTTGTATTGAATAACCTACTCCTGTTCCTGTGCCAATGAAGGGGAAAATAAAAGAGACTTTCAATATTTAGAAATGGTTTGAGAGGGCAATATACTGCAAATCCATTTCTATTGGTTGCTGAGTGATAACGGGAACTGCAGATGCTGGAGAATCCAAGATAATAAAGTGTGAGGCTGGATGAACACAGCAGGCCAAGCAGCATCTCAGGAGCTCCTGAGATGCTGCTTGGCCTGGTGTGTTCATCCAGCTTCACACTTTACTATCTTCTATTGGTTGCTGAATGAGTAACAGAGACTATCACTAAAAAAACAAGGCAATTTAGTAAAATTATCTTCTGAAAATAACAATTTGTATAAGCACAAATGATTATTGAGGGAGGGATTGTAAAATCCTTAATGAGGGAATCGAATAAGTTTTTGAAAAGGATGAATATAAAAGGGAACTGTTCGGTCCCCTTCAGTTGAGGAATCAGCATCGTGATACATACACAATGGTAACCTTCTGCACTATTATTTTTCTGATTGTTCTATGTTGCTGGCTTACCTAAGTAAGTTGGGTACTGGAGAGCTGCCAGCAACTATGGAAGCATAATGATAAGAATGAGTCACCGTCTCCAGGAAGGGAAGGGCAGAGAAAGAAAAGAACTAGAGAATGAAAACAAATCAAGTAACTAGCAAACAATATTGAGCCTATTTTAGGTTTACTACATACACTGGACTTTCTGGTAAACTGCTTATTTGATTAAGTACTCTAGATTGTTGACCTAACTGAGGTGATATGCTAGCTCATTTGGGCTCTCAGCAGTGCAGTTCTCAAGGCTGTGTGCCAATTTAAAAACAACATTTAACTTAGCAGTGGTTGCGACAGCAAATTAGTATGATTACCCTGCCCTGGCAGCAGTTTATATCAGAAGAAATATTAAAGTACATTTTTATTGCATCACCAAGTCAGCATTATTATGGATTCTGATGTTGTTTTGCACTGGTGCTGCAGGCATAAACTTAGCCAAATATTCAAGGGTTGTCACAGTGCCAATCATTCTAAAATGGCAAACAAAAACAAAGTTTTATTAATAACTGAATCAGACAATTAAAAATTGATCAGTATTTAGGACCTGTAACCTGTAGCTAAACACATTTGTCATGGTCAGACATAAATACAAATCAATGAGCATTGTTTAATACAAAACACTGCAGTAGTTAGTGTTGATTCTTACATGCAATTTGTGCAAAACAAATCAATGACTGATTTCTAATTAAAATGAATTGCCTATTTTAAATTCCTTTATTGCACTTTGTGAAGTGTCAATCAGACATGTTAACAGCTCTTCCACTTGAAACCTTCATTATGGCTGAATGTTCCAGTCCCTAATTACCTTTTCAGACTGCCTTTACTCATGATTATGTGGCTAGAAGATACTCGTGACTGATGCCAGTAAAAGAGCATTTAAGACTCTCATACAATACCCTTGACAAAAACAGAAGTTGCTGGAAAAGCTCAGCAGATCTGGCAGCATCTGTGAAGAGACATCAGAGCTAATGTCTTGTCTCCAGTGCCCCTTCCCAGAACTGAGTTTTTCCAGCAATGGGGCACAGCACACAAGACACTAACTCTGCTGTCTCTTCACAGATGCTGCCAGATCTGCTGAGCTTTTCCAGCAATTTCTGGTCTTGTTTCTGATTTACCATATCCGTAGTTGTTTCGTCTCTTACTCAACACCCTTGTCTGATTGTCTTAACAAAAATCTTAAAGGAGTCATTAACTGAGGTGTTTCTAAAATAAATGGGTTAAAGTAACAAATTGAGATACTTAAATGCTCATCTGTTGGCGTTATCAGGAATAATTTCAAATCCATAGATAGGAAGGAACTCACCTCCCTTTAAAGTTTTATCATCATGGGGACATTTTTTAATGCAGAGACTTCTTAGAATTTTGAATGAACTGCAATTGTGTAGTGGAGGCAGAGTCAATCAGAGCTTTCAAAGGGAATTAGATAGTTATCTGGAAAGGAAAGAAATTGTAAGTCTATGGGAAATAGACAAGTGAATGGAATAGATGAGATACTCTTGCAGACAGCTGGCATTGATTCAACCAGCCTAGTGACTTATTGCGTGCTGTAACTATTCTAAATATCAAATCATTCACTTTTTTGTACAAATAATTATTAACTTTAACACCTGTTTAGATTTTTGCTCGGTTTCAATAACACCTTCAGTTTTGAAGCAACTGGGCTTGGGGCACTTGTGAGTCTAACGGTTTAAGAAATTATGCACTGTGCAGTTGAGATAGGACAAACACTACATTACTAACTAACATTGATGTGGTTCCCTTATGTCATTATCTTCGATCAGTTTCCCAGGTTAAACTTAAACAGATGGGTAAAGAAAGATGCTAAATTAATTTGAATTCTTTTACCTGACTTCTTTAGA
The DNA here is from genome assembly GCF_030684315.1 of Stegostoma tigrinum. Classification (NCBI taxonomy): domain Eukaryota; kingdom Metazoa; phylum Chordata; class Chondrichthyes; order Orectolobiformes; family Stegostomatidae; genus Stegostoma; species Stegostoma tigrinum. The sequence goes on from NC_081363.1 coordinate 29,136,802, forward strand.
AATATATTTGAAAAGGAAGCCCACAGAAGTCCACCACCATGTTGATGAACATGCAAGAGACTCACCAAGACCCCTGTGGATTCCACCTTTTTCTCGTACTTGTTTCTTTTCTCGCTTCAGTTCAAGACACGGGAGTCCACCGACTTTTCCAAAGCACAGTTTTTTGTTGATGAAGAGGAAGAGCAATGCCAACAAGACAACAAAGACTCCAACTGCTGACAAAAAGCCAATGGCCTCAGGTGTGACTGCAGAGGGAAGAAAAGTGAAACTAATTATGACAGACTCAGATAATTGGCTCCTTTATTCGCTTTTCCTCCTCAGTTATTTCTTTCCACCTGCCCTCTGTCCACTGCTCTGGATGGAGGAGCAGATCACCTGTTTTCAAACTGTCTCATAAGTCAGCTGGGTAGAAATACCTAACAGTGCACCTAGCTTACTCCTAGGCCCTGCATTATGTGTGACCATGTCTCTTCTCTGATTAACATCTCTCAAAGATAAAGCAATTGTTAAGAAGTCACAATAATTCATGAGCAATAATTCATCATCCCATCAAATCCTTTCACATCTGACTTAAGGCTGCAATACTCAATGCTTTTTTTAAAATATTTTAACATTCCAGAGAATCAAATACAGATCCACGATCGCCAAAAATACATTTTTTTTTAAAAATCTTCTGCCACAACAGTTGTTTTGAAAGCTAATGTTTTGTTTTTAATATCTTATTTATCTCTTGGGATGATCACTGGATTAGAAATCATATAGTTTCCTCTGCTTTTTTTTGTCTCCCGACTCGCTGTCCAGGCTCAGTGCTTGCTGAGATACAGTCCTATCTACAAAAGAAATCACAGCATTCCTCACAGTGAAAGTCAGCAAACTACTTGACCAGGAAGAACACGACACTTGAGGCAAATCTTACAGTCGTGCACTTCGAACAGAGGTGGCATATACAGACATTATTATCAGAGACACGGCTGGGGTGTGCATCAGCAACTATAGCATCAATGGATTTGAAGCAGAGGCAGAGGCTGGTGTCAGCAGCCTAAGTTCGGAAATTTTGGATTTTCCCACGTCCCAGACAATCACCACCACGTTGTTAAATATGGATATATGAATCCACAGGACTAGGGCATTCAGCCCTTGCAACCTGGTGCACCATTCAACCCCTTGCCTAATGCAAATTAGTCTACTGCTGTCTTCTTGAAGAATTCTGCTTCCAGCTCCTCTTGAAGAAAAGAGTTCCAAAGACTCACAACTCTCCCAGGGGAAGAAAATTGTCAAACTCTGTTTTAAATGAGCGACCCTTGATCTTTAGGTCAGTGACCCCTAGATATAGATTCTCCCAGAACCAGAAACATCTTCCCTACATCCAACCTGTTAAGGTTCTTCAGGATCTTATATGTTTCAATTAGAACATATAGGCATTCAAGAAGGCACTACACGATTGCTTGGTTTAAAAAAATGTGCAAGAGTAAAGAGAGAAAGCAGGAGATTGTCACTAGATAATGGCGTTCTTATAGTGGGGTATTGCAATAACAGTGGGTCAAATACATTCCTTCTGCAGTGTAACACTTTTGTCATTGTCACCTTAAAACTCCAAGAGATACAAGTCTAGACTATCCAACCTCCTCTCTTAAGATTCCCCTGCCCATTCAGATATTAGCCTGATGGGCCTTCACTGAAGTGCCTCTAATCCATTGCTTTCCCTCCTTAAATAAGGTGACCAATACTGTACACAGTACTTCAGATGTGGTCACACCAGTGCCTATTATAATGGAGGGATAAGCTCCCTACATATGGATCAATTTCACTCACAATAAATATTGACATTCTATTAGCCTTTGTAATTATTAGCTGTACCTATATACTAATCCACTGTGGCTCATACACAAGGACACCCAGGTATCTCTGCATCTCAGACCTCTACAATCCATCACCTTTCAGATAATATGCTTCCACGTTATTCTTTCTGTCAAAATGGACAATTTCATATTTCTCCACATTAGCCACATCTTTACCCATTCATTTAACCTATCAATATCTTTTTACATCTTCCTTGTGTTCCCTTCAAAACTTACTTTTCTACTTATCTTTGTGTCATCAGCAAATTTGGCAATCATCCCTTCCATTCCTTCATCCAAGACATTTATATAAATTGTAAACAATTGAGGTTCCCACACTGATCCCTATCCAATCTACCATCCATACCATCGTGCTGATTACTACAACATACACTTTTATTCTCTGGAATAACCTTTGATCTTATCAAATTCTGCAAATATAAATACATTACATTGGCTGGTTCCCCTTTATCGGCAGTATATTAGCTCCTCAAATCCAACAGATTGGCCAAATACAATTTCTCTTTCACAAAACCATGTTGACTCTATCTGATCACTTTACTTTATCCAAGTACCCTGCTATAACTTAAAAAAAAGCTCCTAACATTTCCTTGCATTATAAAAATGAATACACTTCAAAGTACATAAAGGCTGTCAAGTCCTTTCAGCTATCCCAAGATCCTTGAAGGAACATAATATGACTTTCCTTGAAGGCATTCTCTCATACCTCTACTGCTTCATAAAATTGTTTGACAATTAAAGCTGAGTATAAAATGTAAGACACCGCTATTCTGCAATTTGCAGTCAAGTAAAATCAAATGAAAGCAAGGGATAAAACAACAGTTTAAAATCAAAAAGAATATTTCTTCCCCTTTCATTATGTTGAACAAGCTATGAAACGTCCTGAGATATCAGGGCGGTTGGTATGTATATAACTCATACCTATTGTTTGAAATGTGGCAATTTATGCTCCCTGCTCATAGTGTGATTGCTGTGTGCAGCCAGCACTAAGCCTGTTTCTCAATGCCTCTACATTCCAACAAGGGATCATAACCATAAGTTGCAAACTGACCTGCACTTTCTAAAGGAGATCAGGAGTGTGGCTACAGAACACGCTAACAGTCGAACAAGAAATGAATCTGGTCTGGGAAACAGTGTAAAATAACACAACATGAGACACAGCTCACTCCAAGCTACACTGGAAGTACTAGCAGAAGAAATGAAAATGGCAGGAAATGTTCTGCATATACTGGGGAAAGAGGTCCTGTAGCAGGAGGAGATAATGTGGAAATCATTGCCAGGAGTTTAAGCCTAGGACCTTAATGGAGTGCTACACCTAGTTCGGTGACATCATACAAGTGGTCAAGGTCAGTGAACACAAATTCACCTTAAACAAAGATAGCAATCAAACCTTTGTAACTCCTGAATTCACCACACCTCCAGCACTTACCTACCAACAATCTATAACAATCAGGACTCAACCCAACATTCATATACTCTACCACACCCTTACAGATTTAGACTGCTAACACTTTATGCCAACATTTGCAAATACATTTCATCACATTAATTCTTGCACTTCCCTCTCTCTTGCAACATAAAGTACTCTACTTGAGGCCTAAACAGTGTTTTATATCGGCTCAGCATAACATCCCTGCTGTTGTACTTAAGGATCAGACTTACAAAGTAAGTAGACTGCAATAGATCACAGATTGGCAAAGTTGACAAGTATGTGCTGCATGCAAATTCATACAGAGAAACGTGAATTGTTAGAAGACAAAAGGAGAAGCAATGTAAATTTAATGGCATGATTCCAAAGAGGATGTAGGAGCTGACAGACCTAGCTGGGTGGGAGTGCATGTGCATGAATTCTTGAAGGTGGCATGACATTCTGAGAGAGTGGTTAGCAAAGCACATCAGATCTCAGCTTTGTAAATCCAATCCTTAAGTACAACAGCAGGGATGTTATGCTGAGCCTATAGAAAACATTGTTTAGGCCTCAAGTAGAGTACTGCACCCAGTTCTGGTTAAGAAAGGAGGTGAGGGTTCTTAAGGAGGGTGCAGAGGAGATTCACCAGAATAGCTCAAAGATTGGGGGTTTTTAGTCACAGTATGCATTAGAAAAATTGGAGTTGTTCTCTTTGGAGAAAAGGAGACCAAAGGGAAATCTGATAGAGGTGTTCAGGATTACAACAGGTTTAGGCACAGTAAACAAAAACAAACTGTTCCCATCAAATGATGGCACAAGGTCTAGGGTACACAGATTTTGAGACTTTTAGGACGCCAGGTAGTGCTTTCAAACAGAGAAAGGGGTTCAGGTACATAGTTCTTTGAAAGTTGCATCACAGGTAGACAAGGTGGTTAAAAAGGTGTTTAGCACACTTGCCTTTGTTGCTTAGACCATTGTATAGGAGTTGGGATGTCATGTTGAGTTTGTACAGGACTTTAGTGGGGCCATTTTTGGAGTACAGTGTACAGTTCTAGTTGCCCTGTTATAGGAAGGATATTGTTAAATTGGAGAGGTTTAAGTAAAGATTTAACAGGATGCTGTTGGGACTGGAGGGTTTGTTATGAGGAGAGGCTGGATAGGCTGGGACTTTTTTTCCCCTGGCGTGAAGCAGGTTGAGGGGTTACCTTACAGAAGTTTACAAAATCAGAATGTGAATAGCAAAGGTCTTTTCCTTAGGATAGGGGAGTTCAAAACTAGGTCGGGGGGGCATAATTTTTAAGGAGAGAGGAGCAAGTTTTAAAAGGGGCCTGAGAGGCAACTTTTTTCACTGACGGTTGTTCGTATATGGAATGAACTGCCACAGAAAGTGCTTGATGCAGGTACAGTTATAACATTTAAAACATACTTGGACAGGTACATGAATAGGGAAGGCTTAGAGGGATACGGGCCAAACACAGGCAAATGGGACAAGTTTAGTTTGGGAAACTTGGACTAGTTGGACCAAAATTATTTTTCCATTCTGTATGACTCCATGACAATGAATGATCTGGAACAAAAACAGAAGTTGCTGGATAAAAGCTCAGTAGGTCTGGCAGCATCTGTGAAGAAAAATCAGAGTTGACATTTTGGGTCCGGTAACCCTTCCCCAGAACAGTGAATGACCTGGAATTTGTTCCCCATGAGAGTGCAAGAAGAGACGCAGCATGATTTTAAAAAGAAATTGGATGTGCATTCATAATAGACTTGCAATGCTACAGGGATAATGCAGGGGAATGTAACTGATTGATTGGTCAAACAGAGACCTAGAAGGGCCAAATGGCCTCATTCTGTATCACTATGACTCCTTGACAATCTGAGGCAGCTGGAACAAACCAAACGGGGTAGCAGCCTGTATGTCCAAATCTTCATAGAGGAGATGATGTTGGCCATTCTCGGAACACTTGCAGTTTATGCTATTGAGACCAGCAGGCAGAAACCCTAGACAATCAGTATCCCGTTTCCTAATTCACCTTCTCATATTCCACTTCTCCTTCATCCAACACCTGCTTCTGACTAACAAGATGTGGTTGAGATAAAGGATGCACCATTTTATGATCACCTTCCTCCCACCATTAGTTTTATGTGTTTTGCTTTCAGATAGCCAAAAACTGTAACCAGGAAATGGAGGAACACCAAAACAGTAATGCTGGAGGCACATCAACACTTGATATCACTCTCACAGCCACTAGCTCAGAAAGTGGCACTACAAGTATCTTACAGAGTGACACTGAGCATATATGTGCTGCACTCTGGGAAGGGGTAAGGCAAGTGCAGGTACCAGTGTGCCAAAGGGGCAAAGGATTTAGGTGAACTTTTCACAGGGCAGGCTACAGGAAAAGACTGATCCATACAATAGCAATTTAGTTCATTATGAAGCCTCCCAGAAGTACAATGGTAGTCAGTGCCAAGATGCATTGGGAAATCAGCAGCAACTTGGCACAAGGCTTTGAGCACAGTTTGAGCACAACATAGCAACAAATGACTGATGTCTCACCTTCCATTGTGGCTACTTCTGTTCTCGTCACACTCTCTCTCACACATTGAACAAAAAATGGAAAATCTAAGCCAAAGTGTGGCGTCTTAAGAATGTGATACACACTGCTCCCACCAGAGGAAGAACCTACTGGATCAAATGCCAGTCACACACTTACGTCAAGTAGCCTGTCGGCTAGCGCCTACAATGAGCTGTGGCTGACAGGTCCATCCCATCCCAATCAGGGATCAGCAGCCAGAGGGATCTACTCAGTGTCTGGGACTGCTGCCTGCAGCACAGACATGAAGGCAGGATCAGCAAGAGCTTTCAATCCAACCTGTCAGACAGCCCTGTTTTCCCACACAGGAAAGCAGGTAATTGTGCCAGTGATGAAATGACGCCTTGGAGAGGTTGTTCATTCACCACGTAAGGGCCTTCATTGGTAGTAGGTTGGAAAGGTCAGCATTCATGCCCAAAACCTGAGCTTGGAGATACAGGTGGGTGAAAAGCACCAAAATATTTTCCCAGAGGCAGAAGGAACTGCAGATGCTGGAGAATCTGAGATAACAAGGTGTAGAGCTGCATGAACACAGCAGGCCAAGCAGCATCAGCGGAGCAGGAAAGCTGATGTTTCGGGCATCAATCCTTCTCCAGAAATGGGGGAGGGGAAGGGGGCTCTGAAATAAATAGGGAGAGAGGGGGAGGCGGATAGGAGATGGATAGAGGAGAAAATAGGCAGAGAGGAGACAGACAGATCAAAGAAACGGGAATGGAACCAGTAAAGGTGAGTGTTGACGGGCAGGTAGAGGGGAGATAGGTCAGGCCAGGGAGGACACCCAGGTCAAGGAGGCGGGATGAGGTTAGTAGGTAGGAGATGGGGGTGGGGCTTGAGGTCGGAGGAGGGGATAGGTGGGAGGAAGAACAGGTTAGGGAGGTGGGGATGAGCTGGGCTGGATTTGGGATGCAGCGGGGGAAGGGGAGATTTTGAAGCTGGTGAAGTCCACATTGATACCATTGGGCTGCAGGGTTCCCAAGCGGAATATGAGTTGCTGTTCCTGCAACCTTCGGGTAGCATCATTGTAGCACTGCAGAAGGCCCAGGATGGACATGTTGTCTGAGGAATGGGAGGGGGAGTCGAAATGGTTAGCGGCTGGGAAGTGCAGTTGTTTAGTGCGAACTGAGCATAGGTGTTCTGTAAAGCGGTCCCCAACAATGCCACCCAAAGGTTCCAGGAACGGAACCTCATATTCCACTTGGGAACCTTGCAGCCCAGTGGTATCAATGTGGACTTCACAAGCTTCAAAATATCCCTTCCCGCTGCTGCATCCCAAAACCAGCCCAGCTCGCCCCGCCTTCCTAACCTGTCCTTCGTCCCACCTATCCACTCCTCCCACCTCAAGCCCCATGCCCAACTCCTACCTACTAACCTCATGCCGTCCACTTGACCTGTCCGTCCCCTCTGATCTGGCCTATCTCCTCCCTACCTCCCCACCTACACTCATCTCTACAGGCTCCATCCCCCCCTCTTTAACTTGTCTGTCTCCTCTCCACCTATCTTCTCCTCTATCCATTTTTGATCTGCTTCCCGCCTCTCCCTATTTATTTCCGAACCCCGTTCCCCTCCCCCATTTCTGAAGAAGGGTCTAGGCCCGAAACGTCAGCTTTCCTGCTCTTCTGATGCTGCTTGTCCTGCTGTGTTCATCCAGCTCTACACAAATATTTTCCCATCCTGCCTGCTATTTCTAAGGACAGGAAAGCCACACACACTACATCTCCCATCTGTCTAGAAGGGCTAGGGCCAATGACAGTATATCTGTTGGATTATTAACTGAAAAGAAAGGAACAGCATAGTATGGGGAAAAGGTGACCAAGACAATAAGTCATCATGCCCATTGGAAGAACAGGTACAGACTCGACGGGCTGACTGACTTCCTTTTGCACTGCAATGATTACGTGAAAATCACTCGACGTGAAAAGGGCCAATGATATATTGTAGCCTCTCACTTTTGACAGAGTCTTCCCTGGCAGCACTCGTGGTTTGATTTACTGACTCCTTCACATGTTCGAGGTACAGTGAAAAATGTTGCCTTACTTGCTTTACAGGCAGAGTGTACTACACAAGGGCTGCAGGGTAACAGAGCAGAGGTGCAGGATACAGCGTTACAGCTGCCAAGAAGGTGCAGAGAGAGATCAACATTAACACTAAAGCGGTCCATTCAAAAGTCTGATAACAGCAGGGAAGAAAAAGCTGTTCTTGAATCTGTTTGCATGTGTATGCTAACTGAGGTGGGAGGGGTCTTTGGTTATGTGGGTTACTTTCCTCATGCAGGGGAGAGTACAGATGGAGTCAGTAGAAGGGAGGCTGTTTTGTGTGAGGGACTGGGCTAGTTCACAACTCTCTGTAGACAGTCTTTTAGCTTAGGGAGGAGCAGTTGCCATACCATGCTGTAATGCATCTAGACAGGATGTTTTCTATGGTGCATCTTTACAAATCTGTAAAAGTCTTTATGGACATGGGGAATTTCCTTAGCCTCCTGAGGAAGTAGAGGCATTACTATACTTTCTTGATAGTGTCAACGTGGTTGACGTGGTGAGCTCCATGTTTGTAACGGTACACAGGTTCAGGATCGCAACCTATGACAACAGATATAAAGGATCAAAAATGTTTTGCCGTCAAATCTATTTTAGTGTCACTGGATACTTAAGAAAGCCACAAGGAAACAGTGGACAACATTAAAAGGCTTCCATTGTGCAAATGTCAAACTAATGACATATTTATATTAATCCCAGCTGGACCCTGGTTGTACTCTTGTGTATATTTCAGAAGGCTGAGAGTTCAAGACCCACTGCCGGGCAAGGGCATATAAACTAGTCGGACCCTCCAGTGTAGTACTCAACCTGTATCTTACTGAGTGAGAAATTAAACCATGACTCTGCTTGCCAATTCACACCAGTGTTAAAGATCTCACAGCACATCACAAGCAGCAGGTGGCGAGGCTAACATTAATCCCTTGGTGAACACGCAAACAGGCTAACTGGTGATTCATCTGATTTGGCTGTCAGCTATATTGTTGAACTTTGCTGTGAGAAGGCTAACTGTCTTGTTTGCACCTTTTTAAAAGCAAAATAATACTTAATCAATTATTCAAGAACATAGATACATAGAACTCTATTGTTCTGTGCTTTTTTGTGAAGCTGCATATTTTATGCATCATGGAGGAAAAAGGTAAAATATTTCTGGAACTGAGTAATATACATAATGGTCTTAGCATTGGAAGTTTAATAACATTGATAGCATGCCCATATTTTTTGTATGCTTGAAATCTGAATAATGGCAGTAAACCCCTTTTTGGGAAGACTTGAGGATATCAGTGAATGTTCTTAGATTTTTTAAAAAAAAGTCAACAAGTGCTTGTGAGTTAGAGAAAGGGACAAGAGATTCAAACTAAGCAATTATTTCATTGTTACATCTCTTAGCAAGTGGTAGAGTAGGCTCAGGGACTGAATGGTCTATGCTTCTTCCTTATGTTTTTACATCCTCCATTCACTCCTAGTGATTCTTTGTTTGTTTGTTTATTTATGCAAATAATCTTAACAAAAGGTTTCAGAAGCTGAGCAAAGTGGCTGTGATAATGGGAACTGCAGATGCTGGAGAATCCAAGATAACAAAGTGTGAAGCTGGATGAACACAGCAGGCAAAGCAGCATCTTAGGAGCACAAAAGCTGAAGTTTCAGGCCTAGACCATTCATCAGCAAATGGGAATGGGGAGAGGATTCTGAAATAAATAGGGAGAGAGGGGGAGGCGGACTGAAGATGGATAGAGGAGAAGATAGGTGGAGAGGAGAGTATAGGTGGGGAGGAGAGAATGGATGGGTAGGTAGGGAGGGGATAGGTCAGTCCGGGGAGGACGGACAGGTCAAGGGGGTGGGATGAGGTTGGTAGGTAAGAAATGGAGGTGCGGCTTGAGGTGGGAGGAGGGAATAGGTGAGAGGAAGAACAGGTTAGGGAGGCTGGGACAAGCTGAGCTGGTTTTGGGATGCAGTGCGGGGAGGGGACATTTTGAAGCTTGTGAAATCCACATTGATACCATCAGGCCACAGGGTTCCCAAGCGGAATATGAGTTGCTGTTCTTGCAACCTTCGGGTGGCACCATTGTGGCACTGCAGGAGGCGCAGGATGGACATGTCATCTAAAGAATGGGAGGGGCAGTTGAAATGGTTTGTGACTGGGAGGTGCAGTTGTTTACTGCAAACTGAGCGGAGGTGTTCTGCAAAGCGGTCCCCAAGCCTCCGCTTGGATTCCTCGATGTAGAGAAAGCCTCACATGCCTCCCTACCAACCTCCGGATACAACGCATCATCCTCCGACACTTCCGCCATCTACAATCCGACCCCACAACCCAAGGCATTTTCCATCCCCACCCTTGTCTGCCTTCCGGAAAGACCACTCTCTCCGGGACTCCCTTGTCCGCTCCACATTCCCCTTCAACCCCACCACACCCGGCACTTTCCCCTGCAACCGCTGGAAGTGCTACACCTGCCCCCACACCTCCTCCCTCTCCACCATCCCAGGCCCCAAGATGACATTCCGCATCAAGCAGATGTTCACCTGCACATCTGCCAATGTGGCATACTGCATCTGCTGTACACAGTGTGGCTTCCTCTACATTGGGGAAACCAAGCGGAGGCTTAGGAACCACTTTGCAAGAACAGCTACGCTCGGTCCGCAATAAACAACTGCACCTCCCAGTCGCGAACCATTTCAACTCCCCCTCCCATTCCTTAGATGACATGTCCATCCTGCGCCTCCTGCAGTGCCATAACGATGCCACCCGAAGGTTGCAAGAACAGCAACTCATATTCCGCTTGGGAACCATTGGCATCAATGTGGATTTCACCAGCTTCAAAATCTCCCCTCCTCCCACTGCATCCCAAAACCAGCCCAGCTCCTCCCAGCCTCCCTAACCTGTTCTTCCTCTCACCTATCCCCTCCTCCCACCTCAAGCCGCACCTCCATTTCCTACCTACTAACTTCATCTCGCCCCCTTGACCTGTCCTTCCTCCCCGGACTGACCCATCCCCTCCTTACCTCCCCACCCATTCTCTCCTCTCCACCTATCTTCTCCTCTATCCATCTTCAGTCCGCCTTCCCCTCTCTCCCCATTTATTTCAGAATCCTCTCCCCATCCCCCTTTTCTGATGAAGGGTCTCGGCCCGAAACGTCAGCTTTTGTGCTCCTAAGATGCTGCTTTGTCTGCTGTGTTCATCCAGCTCCGCACTTTGTTATCTTGGACAACTCAAAATCACTCTGAATTTCAGTTCAATGGCCCATTGATGACCATGGATACATTCTAACTTGGGATGAATAAATCACCAAAATTTCAGCACTTGAACAGAAGATCATGCCAATTCATTACTGTCTTGAAGAAAGAAATCATGGACACTATAGATATAGACTAATTTTCTGATTTCTAAACATTAACTGCTGGATAGCTTTAAAATTGTTTAGTTATAACAGCACACTTCTCCATCCTTGCCACAGCTCATACAGACATTTTCCCTTTTAGAGATAGTAGGAACTGCAAATGCTGGAGAATGTGAGATACCAAGGTGTACAGCTGGATGAACACAGCAGGCCAAGCAGCATCAGAGGAGCAGTAAGGCTGACGTTTCGGGCCTAGACCCTTCTTCAGTAAATTGTTCATCCAGCTCTACAACTTGTAATCCCACTTACCCTCTTAGACTGCTTCATGTGAAATGGAGTGTTTCTGTAATACAATCACTGTCATAACCTGCAGAAAGGTGACAGCACACTGGCTCCCAAAGCAACAGGTGGACAGAAATAACTGATCTATTTTAATGATTTTAGTCGCAGGATAAATCTTATCCAGAACACCAGGAGAACTCACTGCTCAACTTGAACATTGCCACAGCATTTATATTGTGTAAACCTAAAATGGCAGACAATTGAAATATATCATTCAAAGGACAATACCACCGGCAGTAGAATATTTTCTGTCCCTCAGCCAACGCTGACAACACAAATTTCCACATAAAATGCAACAGGTTGGGCATGTCTGATTCTATTTACTCATTAGATTTGCAGTCATTAAAAGGATGCAGAGCATCCTTTATTTTTTCTTTTCGCAATGCCTCACAATAAATGGCACTCTGAATTTTCACCTTTGTGCAATAAGAATGGTGTGGGAGTGAAACTATCCATCACTCTAATAAAATAAACTTCACAAATATCTCCATGCTCACCCAGCTCCTCAACAGATTGCTGACATTTTCCTTTTATATTAAACTGCTACTTACTCACCAGACGCTCAACACTGCAGCTAATTTTTAAATACTAACCTGTCAGATTCTGAATTGTATTGTAGACAGATGAGTGGGTGGAAATTTTAATTATATTGTGCATCTTGATAATAACTACGAAAATGATTAATCAGTCATTAAGATTCCACTTATATGATAACCCACACAATTTTTCTTATTGCTTAAAAACGTAATACAGTTAGTTTGTGAACTCTTTTTGAAGGACTTCTGTAGCTTTTGAAGTATGTGGCTCCTTTCATCATCCAGACAATTGCATGCACAACTGGCATTTCAGCCATGGAGATACTGGAATACTTGCTAAACTGGCAGATCCAAGCTCAGTTTTCCTTCATCCTTTCTACGGGATGTGAACGCTGCTACTCATTTACAAATTTTTTTATTCATTCTTGAGGTGTAGGCATCACTGGCTGGGTCAAACCTTAATCGCCTCCAAAAAAGTGGCAGTGAGTCACCTTCATGTACTGCTGCAGCCCACGTATTATAAACTTTCCTACAATGCCTTTAGAAAGAGAGTTCTGGAATTTTGACCCAGAGACAGCGAAGGAATGGCCATGTAGCATAAAGGCTACATCTTTTTTGCTTTTCTTTATTTTTGATATTGGTCAGAAATTGGAAAAGGATCGTTTTAAAATCCAAAAACAAGTGACTGGAGCTCATTGTAAATTGTGTTTACAATGCTGCTTTGCAAGCAGGGCTGGGCAGAGAGATAAGTCGACACAGCACCACAGCATCATAGCATCATAGAATCATAGATATCTATAGCACAGAAAGAGGCCCTTCAGTCCATCACATTCATGCTAGTCAAAAGCGACCACCTAACTATCCTAATTCCATTTACCAGCACTTGGCCCATAGCCTTTTATGCCTTGGCATCACAAATAAATACTTCTGACATGTTGTGAGGTTTTCCGCCTTCACTGCCCTTACAGGTAGTGAGTTCCAGATTCCCACCACCCCCGGGTGAATTTTTTTTAACTTCTCTAAACCTTCTGCTGCTTACCTACATCTCCCTGGTCATTGATGCCTCAATCAAGGGGAAAAGATTTTTCTGTCTATCCTGTCCATGCCCCTCATTACTGTGTACATCTCAATCATGTCCCCTCTTAATCACTCCTGCTCCAATGTAAACAACACCTGTCTATCCAATCTTTCTTTATAACTAAAACTCTCCAGCCCAGACAACAATCTCGGAAGACTTCTCTATACCCTCCCTGGTTCTACTGCATTCCTCCTATAATTTGGATTCCAGAACCCTACATGCATTATCCTGGCTGTGGCCTAACCAACAACTTGTACAGTTCCAGCATAACCTCCCTGCTAGTGTGTGAGTGCTGACTGGTTTGTGCAATCATGCTCAGTCATGCTTGGTGGAGGTTATTAGCCTAACAATAACTCTCTGATTGGTGCTGGGCCAGCTGAACAGCTAGTGATCATGAACAAAACAGACTGGGAAAAGCTGGGTCTCTATTGCTCTGCTCTGAAGAAGAATCATACTCAATGTTCCCTCTGGCTCCAAGGTTCCACACACAGCAACTAGCCTCAGTAGGCTGATCACAACATTGACTTGTAGCCAACATAGCCAGAATGAAAATTAGAGGGAGCTCTGCACATACTGGACTCAAAATGTTAACTCTGTTTCTCTCGACAAAGACAGTGACAGACCTACTGAGTTTCTCCAGCATTTTCAGTGTTTGCTTCATGTCTATATCGATCGCTCTCCAGTAAAGTAACTCAAGCCTGAAGATTGTCAGTCCACTGTTCTCTCCAACTATTTGCCATATATTGTTGCCTCAAACCAATGATTGAGAAACTGAACAATTAATGTGTCTCTATGGCAAAAATCTGGAAAGGAGGAGGTCGATGAATCGAAGGTCTGGGGCATAAAAATGAACATCTCATTGAAGCCTATCTACTGGTGCTATTAAACAGTAACTTCTCAGGACTTTCTCCCCCAGACATAACCCCCACATTTTTGTTTTTCTGCATGTTCTAAAACAGAATGGCTTCTTGCTTGGAGTGGGGATTTTGCAGGTAATCCCAAGCATCTGCTCCCCTTGCAGTTCTAAATGGTTTGGTTGGTGCTACTGAATGAGGTTTGGGGAGATTCTTACAGGGGGAGCTGAGTGTAGAAGTGCTGTGATAGGCCTGTGTGCTCAAAGTTAGAGAAGAAAAGAAAAACATCACATTTTCCACTCTTCAGCATAATGTAACAATCCTTGGCAAAGCATGGACAGCACGGGAGGCCAAGTTCAGATTCTCCCTTTCAGTCACTCTTCAAGTGCCTAGTTGATACTCATCATCATGATTCATAATTAATGACCAATTGAGCAAGACATAACACTGCAGCCAACACTCCTCAAAGTCTCCACATTAACCAAGAGTTCATAAAGGAAGGAGAAAACTAATGAGAATGGACAAATAAAAAGGCTCTGCCCCTTCAACAATAAGAATTAGGCCAGTAGCAGTTTTCAAATTTTCTGATTTCATCTTCATTTGCACAACCTGAATTTTTTTTGCTATTGCACAAACGGAAGCCACAAGCTCTAATACAGTCACAACAGAAAAAGCTTATTGGTAGACCATTGTTGACTGCAGGGTCTGAGCTATTGGGAGACGCTGAATAGGCTAGGGCTATTTTATCTGAAGCGGCAGACACTGAGGCTTATAAATCATGAGGGGCATGGATAGGGTGAATGGGGGAGTCCAAAACTAGAGGACATAGGTTTAAGGTGAGAGGGGAAAAAATTAAAAAGGATCTGAGGGGTAACGTTTTCACACAGAGGGTGGTGAGTGTATGGAATAAGCTACCAGATCAAGTGGTGGAGGCTGGTACAATTACAATTTTTAAAAGGCATCTGGATGGATATATAACTAGGAAGAGTTTAGAGGGGTATGGGCCAAATGCTGCAAATGGGAGTAGGTCAGTTTGGGACTTCTGGCCAGCACAGATGAGTTGGACCCAGGGGTCTGTTTCTGTGCTGTATGATTCTATGACTCTGAATATATATAGGCAAAACAATCAATTTTTGTATTTGTTGTCCTCTGCTTGGTCCACTATTATGACCTCTTTCCAGATGTCTGATCCTTCTTTTACGCCATCAGTCCATGCCCCGGGAATTTACATTAGGCAGCGGCTCTGCTGTTTAGATTGGCTTTTCTTGCTCTCCATGATCAGAATGTTTATCAGAATTTAACCCTTAAACTCTCAGATCCTCTCTCACCTGACCTGCACTTGTAGAACACATGGTGGTGCAATGTGCCACATCACCTGTCATCAACACCTTCTCCCACATTCTCAGAATTTAAAAATTCAGAAGGCTTCCCTAATATTTGCAAGGAATGACCATGCTTTATTAAGGCAGTCTTCCCATATAATTTTTCTCAGTGTTCTCCACCACTCTAAGCCCTAAAAAATCTCAAGCCTGGTAAACTGCTAATAGTTCAGGGAATGTTGTCGAGTTGCAAGGCTTCCCAGAAGTAGTCAAAACTTGAACTGGGATGTTACGGGTTGATCAGTTGGAAAAGAGTCCGAGAAGGCGACACCATTCAGACCAGGGGAGGGAGGGTTTACAGAAATGTGCCTTGCTGATCATAATTGTCCCATAAAAACATGGAACTAAAGCTGTTGTCAGATAGAAGGCTGGCTCACTCTGAGTGAATAAAGAATGTGGATCTGTGTACCAAAGTAATGATAAAAATGCTGCAAAATGCTTGAGGTTGTGTAAGACATATCATTGTTGGATCATGTATTTAAGCTCACAATTGTCTTTTCATCAGAAGCATAATTTGCATTTACTCATATTATTTACGTTAAAGTAGGAGTTGCAAAAAGAGAAATCTTGTTGGTAATTCTTTCGCTTGGGGATCGACTGGTAAAATTGGTTGTGTTGGTTTACTAATAGAGATTGTAACAATAAGAGACAATCCACCTCTTTCCAGAGCAAATGGTTGCAGAACATCAAAGGAAACACAATAAATCAGGCGCAGTGGCTCAGTGGTTAGCACAGCTGCCTCACGGCACCAGGGACCCAGGTTCAATTCCAACCTTGACCAACTGTCTGTGTGGAGTTTGCACATTCTGCCACTGTCTGCATGGGTTTCCTCCCGCAGTCCAAAAATGTGCAGGCCAGGTGGATGGCCCGTAGTGTTCAGGGGTGTGTAGATTAAGTGGGTTATAGTTTGATGGTTCTGATCAGGATGGTGTGGAGTTTTCTGGGCTGAACAGCCTGTTTCCACACTGTAAGGAGTGTGTGAATATTAAGGTGCACTCTACTACTTGCAAAATGATGCATCATTTACGGCAAAGTATTTTGTGACATTCTGAGGTCACAAAAGTGCTAAATGTTCTCTTTGCTAATGCAACAAGTGGTGTTCCATATTGCACATTTATCTACTAAAAATCACAGCCTAAAGGGTTTGCTTAAGGGCTGCGCACAAGACACAAGATGGGATGGGAGAACCATCAACTGTTGTGTGCTAATTATCATTCAATGCAAACATTGAAATGTCACTTGTAGTTGCATACATCTCCCCTCCTTATGGTCCACACATTACAATGTGGATGCTATGAACCTCTGTACCAATCAAAGTATGTTAGACAAAACCAAGCAAAAATCACTCTCATCTTTTGACTAACAGCATGAAATTAAGGTTTGGGAGCTCTTCAATTGTGTCTTTGTGCACTATGTATGTGGAATGTTGATGAACCACTTACAAAATGCTAAAACACAGCCCTGCTGTGCCAGACACAATGGGAAGGTGCACGGATGTGAATTTGCTGCTGAGTCAAGATTCTTGCTTACTGTAGGGTGAGCTGAAAGCATAGAAGTTTTCAATAGTCTCAATGTCAATCACAGAGGAGATATGAAAACATCAAGGAACGTGTTTTATGTTTATTAAATGTGGCTTTCTAGATATATTTCCTCAGAGTCCTGCATTCCCTACTGCTTGCCTCCCAATTTCCCTTAACAATAAGTTTGTAATACACAGTGAAGTAATTTAGAAGAAATTCAGACAGTACAATAATCGAGTAAGCACTGTTTGATTTATTCCAACAGTTCCATTAACGAAGCAGACACAGCTTTACCGAAGTTATATTGAAAGTGTAACTGCTGCAAAATCATGTCAGAAAGCAGTTATGAGAATGGAGTAGCAATTCAGCTGCTATTGACCTTTGATCAGGCAGGGCTCATTTTGCAGAGATAGGGTTGTTTTGCTACAACAGCATGGACCCATGCAACTAGGAATCTTTAAAATTGAGTCATTCCTCAAAAATTCATCTGGGAACTGCCACAGCTCAACTCGACTTGAGCAACTCATATATATTAAAACAGAATCATATTGTGTATTGGATACTGGTTTATAATTAACAGCTTCATTCACTGCTTGAAGGCTTCTCTCATCTCTCCTAATGATTGGAAACAAAGGTTTTTGTCGCATGTGTTTACTTGAGTGGTTATGGATTAATTGCATCTTGGAAAATATTTCCTGCATTAAATTATCTAAGGGGGACTTTAACTATCAGTCTTTTTGCATTCTGTATAACCCAGGAGAGATTAAATCAGTCCAGAGTTGCTTTTTAGGCAATATTAAAGGATAAATTACTATAATTTGTCTGTACAAAGACTGTCACTAGCTAATTAGTGAAATGGCACAGAACAGAATATTTTTGCTGATGTACTAATGCATTTGTTTTCTACATGATTGTAATCATGGCAAACAATTGTATATGCATAATTAACAATTTTTCAGGCATTGTTTAATGAATCCACTTTGCTTTGATTTAATAAAACTTCCTTAAAGTCTGTTCACAGTATGTCGTTTCTTTTTCTTCTAGCCAATAAAATCCAGGTAAATGTAACCAAAATAATCTCTAAGCATAACAGACATTTCTGCCTTTCAAAATGTTATAATCATTACAAAGTGGATAATGTTGTTCTTTTTTCATGGGTTAGGTCAACATTTAGTGCTCATCCCTAACCATACTCAAACTCCTGAACTGCTGCAGTCCATCTTTTGCAGGTACACCTTTTTAGCAACCATCTTTTTTTTGGAAGGGCGTTCCAGGTTTGTCCTGGCAACAGTGAAAGTACAGTGATATAGTTCTAAATCACAGTTGTGTGGAACTTTGAGGGAATCTTGCATACGACAGTGTTTCCATATATCTGCATCCTTGTCCTTACACCTGCTGGAATTTGGAATGTGGAAAATATCTGGATGGTGTGGTCATAGGAGACTTAGCAAGTTGCTTGAAAGTGTCTTCTTTATAGTGCACAATGCTGCCACTGTGCACTGGTGGGGAAGGGACCAAATTTTTAGGTGCTTTGCAGAATGTTGGGGATGTATTGTAATGGTTGGTGTCAGTTCCTCGACTGTTGTTGCATCTGCACTCACCCAGGCAAGTGGACAATCCTTCATCCAGCTCCTGACTGTCTCTAGTGAACGGTGGACAGGCTTGGGATAGACGGGCTTACTCACCACATAATATCCAGCCATTGACACGTTCTTGTAGACACATTTATATGACTGGTCCAGTTCAGTTCTGGCCAATGGTGAACACAAGAATGTTGATGGTAAAAGCTTAAATGATGGTAATATCATTGAACATCAAAGGGAGAAAGTTAGATCGTTTCTTGTTCAAGATGAACATTCCCTAGCACTGAGATAATGGGAACGGCAGATGCTGGAGAATCCAAGATAACAAAGCGTGGGACTGGATGAACACAGCAGGCCAAGCAACATCTCAGGAGCACAAAAGCTGACGTTTCGGGCCTAGACCCTTCATCAGAGAGGGGGATGGGGAGAGGGTTCTGAAATAAATAGGGAGAGAGAGGGAGGCGGCCCGAAGATAGAGAGAAAAGAAGATAGGTGGACAGGAGAGTATGGATGGGGAGGTAGGGAGAGGATAGGTCAGTCCAGGGAGGACAGGCAGGTCAAGGAGGCAAGATGAGGTTAGTAGGTAGGAAATGCAGGTGCGGCTTGAGTTGGGAGGAGGGGATAGGTGAGAGGAAGAACAGGTTAGGGAGGCAGGGACAAGCTGGGCTGGTTTTGGGATGCAATGGGGGAGGGGACGAGCTGGGCTGGTTTTGGGACGCACCCACTCGAACCGCTCCCCCGCTGAACGGGCAGCCCTCCGCTCCCTCCACTCCAACCCCAACCTCACCATCAAACCTGCTGACAAGGGAGGCGCAGTTGTAGTATGGCACACTGACCTCTAAACTCTCTAACACCTCCTCCTACCGCCCCTTTGATCATGGCCCCACCCCCCGAGCACCAAACCATCATCTCCAATACCATGCACAACCTCATCACCTCAGGGGACCTCCCACCCACAGCCACCAACCTTATTGTTCCCCAACCCCGAATGGCCCGCTTCTATCTCCTTCCCAAAATCCACAAACCCGCCTGCCCTGGTCGACCTATTGTCTCCGCCCGCTCCTGCCCCACTGAACTCATCTCCACCTATCTGGACTCCATTTTCTCCCCTTTGGTCCAGGAACTCCCCACCTACGTCCGTGACACCACCCACGCCCTCCACCTCCTACAGAACTTCCAATTCCCCGGTCCCCAACACCTCATTTTCACCATGGACGTCCAGTCCCTATACACCTGTATTCCTTATGCAGATGGTCTCAAGGCCCTCCGCTTCTTCCTGTCCCGCAGGCCCGACCAGTCACCCTCCACCGACACCCTCATCCGCCTAGCCGAACTCGTCCTGACCCTCAACAACTTCTCTTTCACTTCCTCCCACTTCCTACAGACAAAGGCGGTGGCCATGGGCACCCACATGGGCCCAAGCCATGCCTGCCTCTTTGTAGGTTATGTGGAACAGTCCCTCTTCCGCACCTACACAGGCCCCAAACCCCAACTCTTCCTCTGTTACACTGATGACTGTATCGGCACCGCCTCTTGCTCCCTAGAGGAGCTCGAACAGTTCATCCACTTCACCGACACCTTCCACCCCAACCTCAGGTTCACCTGGGCCATCTCCAACACATCCCTCACCTTCCTGGACCTCTCAGTCTCCATCTCAGGTAACCAGCTAGAATCTGATGTCCATTTCAAGCCCACCGACTCCCACAGCTATCTAGAATACACCTCCTCCTACCCACCCACCTGCAAAAATTCCATCCCCTATTCCCAATTTCTCTGCCTCCGCCGCAATCTGTTCCCACTCCCGCACATCCCAGAGGTCCACGTTCTTCAAGGACCGCAACTTTCCCCCCGCAGTGGTCGAGAACGCCCTTGACCGCGTCTCCTGCATTTCCCGCAACACATCTCTCACACCCCGCCCCCACAACAACCGCCCTAAGGGTATCACCCTCGTTCTCACACACCACCCCACCAACCTCCGGATACAACGCATCATCCTCCGACACTTCTGCCATCTACAATCTGACCCCACCACTAATGACATTTTTCCATCCCCACCCTTGTCTGCTTTCCGGAGAGACCACTCTCTCTGTGACTCCGTTGTCCGCTCCACACTCCCCTCCAACCCCACCACACCCGCACCTTCCCCTGCAACCACAGGAAATGCTACACTTTCCCCCACACCACCTCCCACACCCCTATCCCAGGCCCCAAGATGACTTTCCATATTAAGCAGATGTTCACCTGCACATCTGCCAATTTGGTATACTGTATCCACTGTACCCGGTGTGGCTTCCTCTACATTGGGGAAACCAAGCATCCGCTTGGTTTTTCCTTTCCAGAACACCTCCGCTCGGTTCGCAATAAAAAACTACACCTCCCAGTCGCGAACCATTTTAACTCCCCCTCCCATTCTTTAGATGACATGTCCATCATGGACCTCCTGCAGTGCCACAATGATGCCACCCGAAGGTTGCAGGAACAGCAACTCATATTCCGCTTGGGAACCCTGCAGCCCAATGGTATCAATGTGGACTTCACAAGCGTAAAAATCTCCCCTTTCCCCACTGCATCCCAAAACCAGCCCAGCTTGTACCCGCCTCCCTAACCTGTTCTTCCTCTCACTCATCCCTTCCTCCCACCCCAAGCCGCACCTCCATTTCCTACCTACTAATCTCATCCCGCATCCTTGACCTGTCCGTCCTCCCTGGACTGACCTATCCCCTCCCTACCTCCCCACCTATACTCTCCTCTCCACCTATCATCTTTACTCTCCATCTTCGGTCCGCCTCCCCCTCTCTCCCTATTTATTCCAGAACCCTCACCCCATCCCCCTCTCTGATGAAGGGTCTAGGCCCGAAACGTCAGCTTTTGTGCTCCTGAGATGCTGCTTGGCCTGCTGTGTTCATCCAGCCTCACATTTTATTATCTTGGATTGCCTGGCACTTTTGTGTTGCAAATACCACTTGTCTCTTATCAGCGCAAGCTTGAATGTTGTCTAGAGCTTGCTGCATGTGGGCATGGACTGTTTCAATATCTAAGATGTTGAAAATGTTACTGGACATTGTCTGTGAGTAACCTACTTCTGACATTATGTTGGAAGAAGGCCATTCATCAAGCAGCTGTCTCAGACACTAAAACCTGTGGGGCTCTGTGGCACAATGGACAGTGAGTTGGACTTTAATCAGTTAAAAGATTCCTGTGGCGTAGTGATAGGGTCACTATCTCTGAGCCAGAAAGCCTGGGTTCAAGTACAACCTGCTACTGAGGTGTTTCATAAAATGTCTTAAGAGGTCGATTAGAAAATCTCTTCCCTGAAACCTCCTGCAGCAATGTCCTACTGAACCTGGTACTGAACCAATACCAACAACCATCTTCCTTTCTATTGGAAAGAATCAAACCTGTGAAGGGTTTGCCCGCTCCCACTGGATTTTGAGGCCCTTTGATGCTGTACTCAGCTCAAGCAGCCTTTAATGTCAAGGGCAGTAACTCTGATCTCTAATCTGGAATTCAGCTCCTCTGTTCAAGTTTGAAGCAAGGCTGTAAAAAGATCTAGAGCTGGATGAACCTAGAAGAAGCAAACCTGAGTACTGGTGAGCAAATTATTGGTCAGAAGATGCTGTTTGATGCCAGCTTAAAACAATTTGTTCCATTACTTTACTGATCATTGAGAGTTGGCTGATAGGGTAGTAATTAGCTAGACTGGATTTGTCCTGCTTTTTGTGGTCAGGACACACAATAGTCACAATAATTTTCCAGATAAATATCGTAGCTGGACTGAAACATCTTACTTATGGGTTCAGCCAGTTCCAGGGCACAGATCTTCAGATCTTTGGCTGAGGTGCTGTATAGCCCATTGGCTGTTTATAGATGCAGGCTCTTCAACAATTTCTTGATATCCTGCAGGTGGATGGAATGAAATTGGCAGAAGATTGGCACTGGTGATACTGGACTCCTCGGGAAAGGCCCAAGAGCAATAATCCACTTGGCATTTCTGGCAAAAATGGGTGCCTATGCTTCAGTCTCTTCAGCCTTTTGCATTACGTACTGACCCTGCCATTATTGAGAATGGGGGTGTTTACAGTATCCCCTCCTGGTGTTAGTTATTTAATTGTCCATCACAACTCATTACTAGATACAACAGGATCACAGAGCCTTGACTTTATCCATTTGCTAAGGAGTCTATCAGTTGGATGCTGTCTCCACTGTGTGCTAGCTTTGCCAAGTTGACATCTCATTTTCACATACATCTGGTTCTGTTCCTGGAATACATTTCTAGCATTCTTCATTGACACAAGCTTGATCACCTGGTTTGATGGTAAAGGATAGTGGGCGATGGACCAGGACAGGGGGTTACAGATTGTGATGGAGTACAAATCTGTGGCTGCTAATCCCCCATAGTGCCACATGAATGTCCAATTTTGAAATGCCTGATTTGTTCTAAATCTTTTTGCATGTGTGGTAGTGCCCCACAACATGATGGAAGCTCTCTCCAGTTAAATGTAGGAAGGGGCCAAATGGGTTTTTCATGTTGTTTGTTCTCCCCAGCTGCTGCAGATTCAATCCAGTGAATATTCAGGCAGTTCAATCAGTAGTGATGCATCTGAGCCACTCTGAGAAATGGAGATCGAGTGTCCCAGCTAAAACATATTCAATGCCCTTGCCACCCTCAGTGTTTCTTGCAGGTGACCTTCAATATGGAGGAGGACTGATCAAACATCTACTGCCTTCCCATAAATGATTAATCATCAGAAGGCTTACTTGACCATTTTGACTCAAT
This sequence comes from Stegostoma tigrinum, assembly GCF_030684315.1. Classification (NCBI taxonomy): domain Eukaryota; kingdom Metazoa; phylum Chordata; class Chondrichthyes; order Orectolobiformes; family Stegostomatidae; genus Stegostoma; species Stegostoma tigrinum. The sequence continues at coordinate 29,160,095 of NC_081363.1, forward strand.
AGCATGTGACATCACAACGTCCAGAACCAATATTCTTCAATTTCTCAACAAAAAGAATAGCTAGCACCCTCAGACAGCACTGCTAAACGCACTGGCAGCCTCCAGCTCAAAGACCTTTGGCATAGATTTTGCTACAAAACTAAAGAATAGCTCAGAACTGTTCTGAGGAAGGGTCACCAGTCCTGAAACGTTAACTCTGATTTTTTTTTCTCACAGATGCTGCCAGACCTGCTGAGCTTTTCCAGCAACCTCTGTTTTTGTTCCTAGTATAGAACTGGTTGTCTAGTTCAAACAGCCAACTAAAGCTTGTATCGTAATGCATATGGGACTGCAAACTGAAAAATACAGGAACATTTCTGGTGATTACAAGATAAGATGTGAGCATTACCGGCTGAGCAGGATTTATTGTACATTCCTAATTGCCCTCGGGTAAGCGGTAATGAGCCACTGATAGGCACAGTGGCACAGTGTTCAGTCCTGCTGCCTCACAGGGCCAGGGACCCAGGGTTCAATTCCATTCCAGCCTTGGACAACTGCCTGTGTGGAGTTTACACATTCTCCCTGTATCTGTGTGGGTTTCTTCTGGGTGCTTCGGTTTCCTCTCACAGTCCAAAGATGTGTATGTTGGTTGGGCAGGCCATGCTAAATTGCCCATAGTGTCTAAGGATATGTCGGCAAGACGGATTAGCCATGGGAAGTGCAGGGATACGGTAGGGGGGTGAGCCTGGGTAAGATGCTGTTCAAAGAGTTGGTGTGGACTTGTTGGGTCGATTGGCCTGTTTCCACACTGTAGAGGTTCAATGGAAATGAAGAAATAAATCTTTTGTTATTTAAAGCCACAGGCCAGTCTTCAGAAATTTCAGTGGCAGGAGAATCGCATTGCTTATGAGTTCTATGTTTTTCTATCATCACAAAGCAATAATCCTTTTCATGGCAACCCTTCAACTTGAAAGCCATATCGTGAAATGCTAACACATACACATATTTTTTTTCAAAATTTTTTTACACAGAGGAGACAGAGGTCTGAATTAAATGGTTTAACATCTTTTCGAAAATAGCTGAGAAAGGAATGGCAGATTAAATAATGTCACAGCCTAATTTGAGATTTTACGTTATTTAATGACTTCAATCCCTTTGATGTTGCACCCAGCCCTTCTTAAGTATTGCTTTATCCGCAAGAACCTCTCGAAGCTTTTAAAAATTTGTTCACGGGTGAAGGTGTCACTACCTAGGCCAGCATTTATTGCCCAACCTAATTGTCCAGAGGATAGTTAAGTGTCATCCACATTGCTGTGGGCCTGGACTCACATATAAACTAGACCAGGTTAAGGACGGCAGTTTCCTTCCCTAAAAGACATTAGTGAATCAGAAGAGTTTTTCCAACAATTGACAATGGAGTCATGGTCATCAGATTAATTCCAAATTTTTATTGAATTCAAATTCCACCATCTGCTGCAGCAAAATTCGAACCTCGATCTCTGGAACATTACGTGGGTGTCTGGATGAACAGTCCAGTGATAATACTACTAGGCTGTTACCTCCCCATAAATTAGGAGCTTTGTGATGTCAGGCCTTAAGGAATGGCGTTTCATTCAGAATTTATAGCTTATTTTCAGCAGTAAGTTACAGGAAAATTCTGAACTGTACTATCGGATATTACTTCGTGGAAAATGAAAAGCTGATAACTAAACATCAGGTAATGTAAACAATTCACTCAATTTAGGCTCCTGGATACAATAATTTACGGTGTAAAAACATTTATTTTTCAGAGACCCATCTTGGCAACAAATCCCGCACTTTCTGCAATACAGAATGGCCTGTACTTACCTCATGCTACATTGGTATGCAACTACTTTCCTGTCAATTTGAGTTACAGGACTCCTATTAAATGAATCAGAAATTCATGGGTCAAAACCCCACTCCTGCTTTTGAGTGCTGCATTAATCATTTATATCTCATCTGGAAGATGAGCAAAGCTGAAGACCTGCCTATTTGAGGATGTGAAGAATTCTGTGATGGCAGTCAAAGAATTACAGAGGAGCATAATGGAAAATTGGTTGCTGCAAGTGCAGACTGGATTTTATGACAAATGATGATAGCTTCGGGGTCATTGTTACTGAGATTAGCCTTCAAGTCTGGATTTAGTCACTGAATTTAAAGAGCACATGTTGAACACATATTTTCTCTTTTGCTCCACCACAGAAAGCCTGTTCATTAGATATATTTGAGAGAGAACTGGACACGCCTTGCAGCTAAAGGGATCAATGGGTATAGACAGAAAGTGGGAGTGCATGATCAACCACGATCAAGCTGAATGGTGGTGCAGGCTTGAAGGGCTGAATAGCCTACTCCTGGACGTATTTTCTATGTTTCTACATTTCTGAGCCACCAGATTCACTATCACAACATCACCGTCTCTCCAAAGTAAAGAGATGGAAGCTTTCTCACTGATAGGCTAGTCCAGCACAAGGGAGTACAACTTTGTAATTGCAGCCTGGGTTGCTCAAAACTGATGTCAAAAAGCTCTTCTTCACGTAAACAACGGGAATCTGCAACTCCTCGTCTAAAGCTGTTGAGGCCGGGTCAATGGAAAAACTCAAAAGCTTTACAAATTTTACTGGAACTGGGTATCAAATGTTACAGCAGCAAGGCCTGGTAGATGCAGTTAAGATACAGGTCAGCCATGATTTAACTGAATGTCGGAACATGCTCAGGGGACTGAATAACGTACTTCTGTTCCAATCCTCCGACAAATAGTGCCTGTCTCCATTGTTTTAAAACTGGTGTGAACGCTGGTTATAATGTATGCAATGTTCGAGAAGCAAAGTCAGAGACCCTGAGGATGTGGAGGAAGGAAACAATTTTTGTCAGGATACACAGGAAGGTGAGGAACCACAACATTCTCTTCCTCTAATGAGATATCCAAGGCTCTAATCAGTTTTGATGGCATGAGCAGCTGTCTGTTGATTGATTTAAGTTGCTGGCTCAGGGACTATTGGAGACGGAAACAAAATAACTGAAACTATAATAGGATATCAACTTAAATAAAAACATTTCCACTAGAAATTGGACATTGTAAAATCAATTTACTTTAGGCAAGCAATTTTCAGTGGGTATTATTAAAATACATTTCAAACAGAATAAGATGCTGTGGCTTTAAGTAATTTTCAGAGAATAGAAAATAATTGAAATGTCAAACAAAACGCCATCATAGGACTCTACAAGGTCATCTCTTCCTGCTTTTGACACTGTGCCAAAATATCTTTTATTAGCTTAATTGCTATACACTAGCTCCAGAATGCAGATTTCATACTCTGCTATGGTGATGTTAATTTTAACTGCTAAAGTCCATCTCCACTAATAAAGTAGCCACTGTAAATGGGAAGATGCAATCAGGACTGGGAGTTTAAACCATCTTTTTAATTATACTTCTGTTTCTGCCTAGTTTTGGTCTCTTCATTGACCCTCCTTCAGTAGTAATAAATGCAACACGTAAATTTGGATTAAGTCCTATCAGATTTTTCATTCTCCTGATGAGGGCTTGATTGAGGGGTTAGCATTCAACAATCACAACATCACCCCCCCCTACCCACTGCACCCCCCACTGCACCCGTGGAGAATTGCATAGGCTGAGTCATTGGTTCAAATACTCTAATGGCCATATAGTCATTGGAGCAGCATAGACAGGAGTTGCACGTCAGGACAGTGCAGAATTCCTAATGGAGCTGACTCCATGGGAATTGTCAGGAAATTGAAATTTCAAAGAGCAACTCTGCAGCATCTGGATCCCTGCAATCAAAAAAGGTCTTACAGTCACACACTTAAGGAGATTCCAATTTGGTTAAACTTAATACCAAACAAGAAATCTCAAGAGGATTAAAGACCAATTCTAATTCATACAACCATATGAATTAAGAAATTAGGAGCAAAAGTAGGCTATTTGGAGCGCTTGAACTGCCTTCACTGTGGACCTTGGCTGATTAGTTTGTGTTTTAAATTCCACGTCTATCCTCAACAACCTTTGTCTCCTTGCCTAGGAGGGATCTACCCAACTTCACCATAAAAATGTTCCATGAGCTACATTCTGAGGCAGAGAGTTCCAACATGCACAACCTTCAGAAATATTTCCCCTCATCTCTATCCTAAAAGGGTGACCCCTAATTTTAAAAAAAGGAGCTCAGTTCTCGATGATCCACCAGAGGAAACATTCTTCCCGCATTTACCTTGTTACAGGCATTCAAGGCCTCACAAACATCCAAATAAATCACTCTTCACTCTTCCAAACTCTAGTGAAAACAAACCCAGCCTGCAATATTTTATATTTGGTAGCATCGGTAAAGGTTCCATCAATCCAGATAGAGTTCAACTCAAGCAAAGTCTGTACAGCTTTATTTTTCTCAAACCTGCCCTTGTCTTCTTTAAGCTTCCAACGTAAATCAGTCTTTTCTCTATTCCTAGAGATTTTTGTTTTCTTTGCATTACTCTTTCTGAAAGAAGTTCCCTTTGACTAACACTGACACGATTTCTGATCACAAATGTACGAAAAACAGTTATTTTCAACTTTATGATGACAAGAGATCACACAGCAGAGTTCATCCAGGACTTTGTTTCTCTCTCCACAGATGCTAACAAACCTGCCAAGTATCTCACGCACTTACTATTTCAAATCTAAATGGATGTGGAATGGCATGGTCTTTTACATATTTCTCACAACTGTTTAACTTGAAGAATGCCCTTTTAACATTAACCTGAATATTTTTTAGTATTCATTGATATTTTATTCTCTGCAAGACCAATATTATTACAACATAGCTTTCAGTCCAAAATGTTTTGATGAAGCTGCTTTGCAATTGATTATTGGTTTTCTATTCACAATTCCCCTCAATTAGCCTTCAACTTTGTATATTGGCCCTGTAGTGATTTTAACAAGGTCAGTCAGGTGAACTTCATAGAATATGAGTTCCCAGACTAGGGCTGTTGACCTGGTCTAATCAGGGAGCCCGAGCTGACAAATATAAACAGGAGTGTTCGGGATTCTGTTCACTCTGTGAGCTGGCTCTGAGGAAGCTGGATCTGTGTCAAGTACTATGAGCATATAATAAAAGGGTGACTTGGTGATGGGATACCAGCCTCTGTGGAGTCATTTAAGTGGTGACGAAAGAAAGAACTACATTCTGCAAGAAATTCACTCACAACTGTCATTGTTGAGTTGGGGTAAGAATTTCTGGCATCATCCCGTTATTTGGGTAGCTTAACTCAAACAGTCACAGCATGGAACAGACCCTTCAATCCAACCAGACCATGCCGAACATGATCCCAAACTAAGCTAGTCCCACCTGCCTGTGCCTGGCCTACATCCTTCCAAATGTACCCCACTCATGTACCCATCCAAACGTCCCATAAACACTGCAACCACACCCATATCGACCACCTGCTCTGGAAGCCTACCCCACACTTGATCCAGCCTCCATGCTTGTTTGATCCTACTGAAGCCTGGGCCCAGTGTGTGAAAAGAATGTGTTATCTTTTTTGGGGGGAAATCAAATTGGGGCTGCTGACAAGCAACAAGTAATTCTCCTGACAGCTTGTGGACCCATAGCTTTTTCACATATTAGGAGGCTAACATTTCCTGAGGCACCAAATACTATAACCTTTGAAAAAATTGATGGATTTGGTTAAGGAGTATTATGACCCCAAGCCTCCTTTAATTCGTGGATGCTTTCAGTTTTACTCAGTACAGAAACTGTGGCAGGATTTCTGACAATATTTAGAAGACAGGTAGAGGTATGTGATTTTGTTTAACCTTAAATGAGAGAGAGACTGTGTGGTATGTCAGATTAATGACGTAACTACGCAAAAGCACATACCATCTGAAACCCAACTGGACTTCAAACCGGCACTACAACTGGCTTTATCATTGGAAAACGTGGCAAGTGCAGCATATGAGTTACAAGCTATGTCGATGGAATTGGACTTCCTCGCCAGGCTGACTGAGCTTGGGAGACACGACTTGAGTGAAAGCAACTGCATTGCCTCACTCAGGACACATTCTGAACAGAGGACAAAAATTGCCACCAGCAGCTTTCCCCCATTCACAGGAATGACTGGGCAAACTCTGCTTTCGGTTACACATTGACATCTTTCATCAGTTAGCACTGCAGCCTCTCTGCACCAGGGACCCAGGTTTGATTCCAGCCTCGGGCAACTGTCTGTGCGGAATTTGCACATTCTCACTGTGTCTGCGTGTGTTTCCTCCGGGTGCTCTGGTTTCCTCCACAGTCCAAAGATGTGCAGGCTCGGTGGATTGGCCATGCTAAATTGCCCGTAGCGTTCAGGGGTGTGTGGGTTATAGGGGGATGGGTCTGGGTGGGATGCTCCAAGGGGCGGTGTGGACTTGTTGGGCCAAAGGGGCTGTTTCCACACTGTCAGGAATCTAATCTAATCTAATCTAATCAACATTCTTAGTCATTGTGGACACCTATTCAAAAAGTGTTTGGACAGGCATTGAGTTCATTCGTCAAACACGGGAACGATGATAGGAAAACTGTGCACGTTTTTTACAAACACACAGACTCCGGGAAGTGTTGGTCACAGACAATGGGCCATCGTATACCAGGAGGGAATTCAAGTATTTCCTAAAGTCAAATGGAATTTGGCATTTAAGGACAGTTCCATACCATCCATCATCCAATGGTCTGGGTGAAAGAGCAGTCCAAACTTTGAAGGCATGCTTAAAGAAACTCCACTCAATGCCAAACTGTCCCAGAGCCATTGATTATAAGACCACACATCATACAACTAGGTCCTGTAGAGTTGCTAATGGGGAGAAGGCTCCACACCAAAGTTAAATCTGATCGTCCCAGACCTGGAGGGTGAAATGGTATCAGGAAAACCAATGCCAGACACAAAACTTTGCTAAGCAAGAGAGATAGTTAACCTAAGGGGGGGGGGGGGGGGCAAAGTTTGGTGATGTAGCTACAGAAGTGGCCCTGGATGGGTAAGGGGCATGGTCGACGCGAGGTCAGGTTTCAAGACATACAAAGTTCAGGTAGGTGAGGCAGTCCTGAACAAGCATGTGGACCACATGAAAGCTGCAAACTCACAAACAGGGCAGGAGCAAATCATACCCAGTCCCTCAGAACAGCTGGCAAGGCTGTCCGAACCTTTGAGTTCTTGCTGTCTCTGTCTTAGAGTTGAAGAAACCTCAGAGACTAGGATGGGCATGACAGATGTCACAGCCTCAATGTTTTTACCGCCTGAAGGTGAATTTCTTCCAAGATGCTCTGGGTGCAAGAGGTGGGCTACAGTCCACTACAGGCTGCCCCTCTCTGACGCTGAGTTAGAGGAACTGGACCCATGGTGAAAATACTCCAGAAGAGGCTACAAGAAACAGAACAGGCCTTGTCCCAGGACTTAAACAGGGGAAGGTGCAGGAATTGTAACGAGGTCAGCCAGCAGGACCTCACAGAATGAGTTTCCTGACTGAAGCTGTTAAACTGGTCTAAACTAATCAGGGAGCCCTGGCTGACAGATATAAACAGAGCTGGCTCTGAAGAAGCTGGACCAGTGTCAAGTACTAAGCACATATAAATAGTGGGTGACATAGTGATGGGATACTGGCCTCTGTGAGTTATTTCAAGCCCAATCTCATTAATTCTCATCCATCATTAAGAGGTTCCTTCCATTACAAATCTCTCTAAATGCTTTCCTTCCTCATCGATATATACTGCATTACAGTTAGAAAGTCAAAATGTATTGGTAAGGATCTAGCCATTTTCACTGTGTAAGATTTTTTTACATTTGTTATGTTGATAATTTTGCTAGACCAGATATTCCAAGTATATTGCAATACCAGAGACCCCCATTTTATATTTCCCATCTTGAGGTCTACAGTCACCAAAAGGGATGTTTGGTCAGCCCTTATTAAACAGTGCCAATGCAAGTGCTCATCATACTATATGTTCCATTTTGGCAGCTAAGATCATTCATTTCATCAGATGGGAAACTCTGCACTTGTTAACCATCTCAAATCTCCAACAAACCAACTGTACAGTGTGGAAGCAGGCTATTTGGCCCATTAAGTCCACACAGATCCTCCAAAGAGCATCCCCTAGACCCATCCCGCTCCTGTTATCCTGCATTTCCCATGACTAATCCACCCAGCCTGCACATCCCTGGACACGATAGGCAATTTTCCGCTGCCAAATAGCCTAACATGCACGTCTTTGGTCTATTGGAGGAAACCAAAGCACCTGGAAGAAAACCACACTGGCACATGGATAATGTGTAAGCTCCACACAGACAGTTGCCCGAAGCTGGAATTGAACCATGGTGCTGTGAGGCAGCTAACTGTTGAGCCAGTGTCACCCTATTCTGGTTACGCAAAATAGGTCAACAATACTGTATTGCAAGAGCCCCAGTGTAACATATTTGCCTCAGAATAGCCCCATTTTAAATACAATTTCAAAGGCTTTTTGTTCCTATTCACAACACAGTGACTGTAACTGCTTAGTTGAATACCACATTGCAATGTGATATGTCTAAGACAAAATGACAGTGTTATACATGAGGTGTCTCAAATTACATTCTTCAAGCTTTACAGAGGCCAGGAGTTTCCCTGTTCACATCTGAGTATCCAAAAATGCAAGGCAGTTCACAGGAAGTGAAGATTTCCCTGAAATTCACGACATCAATAACTGTGAGAGAACCACATACCTCTAGTCAGCAGATAGCATGTAACCATACTTTGACATGTCGATCACTGTAAAACTAGCTTCAAATTGTATCAGAGATAATGGGAACTGCAGATGCTGGAGAATCCAAGATTATAAAGTGTGAAGCTGGATGAACACAGCAGGCCAAGCAGCATATCAGGAGCACAAAAGCTGAGGTTTCGGGCCTAGACCCTTCATCAGAGAGGGGGATAGGGAGAGGGTTCTGAAATAAATAGGGAGAGAGGGGGAGGCGGACCGAAGATGGAGAGAAAAGAAGATAGGTGGAGAGTAGAGTATAGGTGAGGAGGTAGGGAGGGGATAGGTCAGTCCAGGGAAGACGGACAGGTCAAGGAGCTGGGATGAGGTGGTAGATAGGAAATGGAGGTGACGCTTGAGGTGGGAGGAAGGGATGGGTGAAAGGAAGAGCAGGTTAGGGAGGCAGAGACAGGCTGGACTGGTTTTGGGATGCAGTGGGGGGAGGGGAAGAGCTGGGCTGGTTGTGTGGTGCAGTGGGGGGAGGGGACAAACTGGGCTGGTTTTGGGATGCGGTGGGGGAATGGGAGATTTTGAAGCTGGTGAAGTCCACATTGATACCATTTAGCTGCAGGGTTCCCAAGCGGACTATGAGTTGCTGTTCCTGCAACCTTCGGGTGGCATCATTGTGGCACTGCAGGAGGTCCATGATGGACATGTCATCTAAAGAATGGGAAGGGGAGTTGAAATGGTTCGCGACTGGGAGGTGCAGTTGTTTGTTGCGAACCGAGCGGAAGTGTTCTGCAAAGCGGTCCCCAAGCCTCCGCTTGGTTTCCCCAATGTAGAGGAAGCCACACCGGGTACAGTGGATGCAGTATACCACATTGGCAGATGTGCAGGTGAACCTCTGCTTAATATGGAAAGTCATCTTGGGGCCTGGGATAGGGGTGAGGGAGGTGGTGTGGGGACAAGTATAGCATTTCCTGCGGTTGCAGGGGAAGGTGCTGGGTGTGGTGGGGTTGGAGGGCAGTATGGAGCGAACAAGGGAGTCACGGAGAGAGTGGTCTCTCCGGAAAGCAGACAAGGGCGGGGATGGAAAAATGCCTTGGGTGGTGGAGTTGGATTGTAGATGGCGGACGTGTCGGAGGATGATGCGTCGTATGGCGTTGGTTCGTTGGTGGGGTGGTGGGTGGGCCCCAGCTATGCCTGCCTCTTTGTAGCTTACGTGGAACAGTCCCTCTTCCGCACTTACACAGGCCTCAAACCTCACCTCTTCCTCCGTTACATTGATGACTGTATCGGCACCGCCTCTTGCTCCCCAGAGGAGCTCGAACAGTTCATCCACTACACCAACACCTTCCACCCCAACCTTCAGTTCACCTGGGCCATCTCCAGCACATCCCTCACCTTCCTGGACCTCTCAGTCTCCATCTCAGGCAACCAGCTTGTAACTGATGTCCATTTCAAGCCCACCGACTCCCACAGCTACCTAGAATACACCCCCTCCCACCCAACCTCCTGCAAAAATTCCATCCCCTATTCCCAATTCCTCAGCCTCCGCCGCATCTGCTCCCACGATGAGGCATTCCACTCCCGCACATCCCAGATGTCCACGTTCTTCAAGGACCGCAACATTCCCCCCCACAGTGGTCAGGAACGCCCTTGACTGCGTCTCCCGCATTTCCCGCAACACATCCCTCACACCCCGCCCCCGCCACAACTGCCCTAAGAGGATCCCCCTCGTTCTCACACACCACCCCACCAACCTCTGGATACAACGCATCATCCTCCGACACTTCCGCCATCTACAATCCGATCCCACCACACAAGACATTTTTCCATCCCCACCCTTGTCTGCCTTCCGGAGCGACCACTCTCTCTGGGACTCCCTTGTTCGCTCCACACTCCCCTCCAACCACACCACACCCGGCACCTTCCCCCGCAACTGCAGGAAGTGCTACACTTGCCCCCACACCTCCTCCCTCACTCCCATCCCAGGCCCCAAGATGACTTTCCATATTAAGCAGAGGTTCACCTGCACATCTGCCAATGTGGTATACTGTATCCATTGTACCCGGTGTGGCTTCCTCTACATTGGGGAAACCAAGCGGAGGCTTGGGGACCCGCTTTGCAGAACACCTCCGCTCAGTTCGCAATAAACAACTGCACCTCCCAGTCACAAACCATTTCAACTCCCCCTCCCATTCTTTAAATGACATGTCCATTATGGGCCTCCTGCAGTGCCACAATGATGCCACCCGAAGGTTGCAGGAACAGCAACTCATATTCCACTTGAGAACCCTGCAGCCCAATGATATCAATGTGGATTTCAAAATCTCCTCTTCCCCCACCGCATCCCAAAACCAGCCCAGTTTGTCCCCTCCCCCCACTGCACCACACAACCAGCCCAGCTCTTCCCCTCCACCCACTGCATCCCAAAACCAGTCCAGCCTGTATCTGATAATAAAATGTGAGGCTGGATGAACACAGCAGGCCCAGCAGCATCTCAGGAGCACCAAAGCTGACGTTTTGGGCCTAGACCCTTCATCAGAGAGGGCGATGGGGTGAGGGTTCTGGAATAAATAGGGAGAGAGAGGGAGGTGGACCGAAGATGGAGAGAAAAGAAGATAGGTGGAGAGGGTATAGGTGGGGAGGTAGGGAGGGGATAGGTCAGTCTAGGGAAGACGGACAGGTCAAGGAGGTGGGATGAGGTGGTAGGTAGGAAATGGAGGTGATGCTTGAGGTGGGAGGAAGGGATGGGTGAAAGGAAGAGCAGGTTAGGGAGGCAGAGACAGGCTGGACTGGTTTTGGGATTCAGTGGGTGGAGGGGAAGAGCTGGGCTGGTTGTGTGGTGCAGTGGGGGGAGGGGACAAACTGGGCTGGTTTTGGGATGTGGTGGGGGAAGGGGAGATTTTGAAGCTGGTGAAGTCCACATTGATACCATTGGGCTGCAGGGTTCCCAAGCGGAATATGAGTTGCTGTTCCTGCAACCTTCGGGTGGCATCATTGTGGCACTGCAGGAGGCCCATGACGGACATGTCATCTAAAGAATGGGCGGGGGAGTGGAAATGGTTTGCGACTGGGAGGTGCAGTTGTTTATAGCGAACCGAGCGGTGACTCCCTTGTTCGCTCAACACTGCCCTCCAACCCCACCACACCCGGCACCTTCCCCTGCAACCACAGGAAATGCTACACTTGCCCCCACACCTCCTCCCTCACCCCTATCCCAGGCCCCAAGATGACTTTCCACATTAAGCAGAGGTTCACCTGCACATCTGCCAATGTGGTATACTGCATCCATTGTACCCGGTGTGGCTTCCTCTACATTGGGGAAACCAAGCGGAGGCTTGGGGACCGCTTTGCAGAACATCTCCACTTGGTTCGCAATAAACAACTGCACCTCCCAGTCGCAAACCATTTCCACTCCCCCTCCCATTCTTTAGATGACATGTCCATCATGGGCCTCCTGCAGTGCCACAATGATGCCACCCGAAGGTTGCAGGAACAGCAACTCATATTCCGCTTGGGAACCCTGCAACCCAATGGTATCAATGTGGACTTCACCAGCTTCAAAATCTCCCCTTCCCCCACCGCATCCCAAAATCAGCCCAGTTCGTCCCCTCCCCCCACCTGCACCACACAACCAGCCCAATTCTTCCCCTCCACCCACTGCATCCCAAAACCAGTCCAACCTGTCTCTGCCTCCCTAACCTGTTCTTCCTCTCACCCATCCCTTCCTCCCACCCCAAGCCGCACCTCCATCTCCTACCTACTAACCTCATCCCACCTCCTTGACCTGTCCGTCTTCCCTGGACTGACCTATCCCCTCCCTACCTCCCCACCTATACTCTCCTCTCCACTTATCTTCTTTTCTCTCCATCTTCGGTCCACCTCCCCCTCTCTCGCTATTTATTCCAGAACCCTCACCCCAACCCCCTCTCTGATGAAGGGTCTAGGCCCGAAACGTCAGCTTTTGTGCTCCTGAGATGCTGCTGGGCCTGCTGTGTTCATCCAGCCTCACATTTTATTATCTTGGATTCTCCAGCATCTGCAGTTCCCATTATCACCAGCCTGTCTCTGCCTCCCTAACCTGTTCTTCCTCTCACCCATCCCTTCCTCCCACCTCAAGCCGCACCTGCATTTCCTACCTACAACCTCATCCCACCTCCTTGACCTGTCTGTCTTCCCTGGACTGACCTATCCCCTCCCTACCTCCCCACCTATACTCTCCTCTCCACCTATCTTCTTTTCTCTCCATCTTCGGTCCGCCTCCCCCTCTCTCCCTATTTATTCCAGAACCCTCACCCCATCCCCCTCTCTGATGAAGGGTCTAGGCCCAAAACATCAGTTTTTGTGCTCCTGAGATGCCACTTGGCCTGCTGTGTTCATCCAGCCTCACACTTTATTATCTTAACTTCAAATGATCTGATTCAAACACAACTTCCGTGTATGTTTTCCCTGTTTGCATCATACATTTGGGAAATGAATGCATTAAGAAATTCGCACGTACAGTACCTCTTTAAGAGGCAGCTGATCAAGTTCTCCCACAGCTGCTTTTTGAAAAGTAAAGCCACGCCTCAAATGGTTTGCATTCCAGTTTCAATGTCAGTTCCAACCAAATGTTTGTGCAGACTCTGAGAACTCTTGTGGTTTATAAAATGATCAGAATTTCTGCAATTAGGGCCGGAGAAGAAATACCAGGCCTGGTCTGGTGACTTCCACATCCCAAGGTATAAGTATTGATCCATAATTAGTTATTCTTGCTGACATAACCCTATTATTACTGGTAATGCTTTTGGGGTATCAAATGACTCATGACCACCAAAAAATGGTTTGTAAATCTCATGAGTCTGAAGCCATTAACATTGAAGTTTAGAGGTAATAAAAGTGTAGGTTTGGGATTTGAGATTTAAAAACAAAAGAAAAATTGTTCCATAGTTAACATATAAAGAGGACACACAAAACGCTCCCATATCTGTCATAAATGTAAAAAAATTTGAGCCTTTTCTGGATGATGGGTTTATAGTTTTGGATGAAACATGAGAATGTACGACTTACGTCATGCTTCAAGATATTATCATGAAGGTTAATCAGAAAGCAAAAAGTCAATTAACGCTCACCAATGTTCGACATAACACAAGCCTGAGAAATAATTTCTTTTTGGCACCATGTATAGAGCATTATTGAAAAGTCAGCAGACACTGCTTAAATGGAGCAAAGCAGCAATACTACTCAAGTAGCATCAGGTTACCACACTGACTGCCCTCGTCATATCCAACTCCCAGCTGAAACTGCCTAAGGTGTGTTTCCAGGCCAACAAGTTTCAAATCCTACCTGAAAGTAACCATTAAGGTCCGTTCACTGACGCCTTGCTTTCAGCCCACAGGGAATCGTACATGGAACAAAGAAACCACGGAAAATCTGTTCTCCCTTCACTGTTTTGGGATTTTTATTTTTCCTTCAGTCAGAGAAGACTTCTTGACAATAGCCTTCTCCTTTGAGCACAACTTCCTGAAACTTTAGGTGTGGTTTGATTCATTAAGGGTTCTACTTACTCACAAAACAATGAGAATGTTTGCAAAGGAGGCCAGCTCACAAAACCACAGCCTTCTGATTTCAAACAGGTAGAATTACAGCAAGCCTGATTGGTTTACAGATTTTATACTAAAATTGAAATACCTTTGATGAAAATTGATGAGCTTTTCCAGACTCTAGTAAACTTACAATTTTTAAAAATCATTTTGCCGCTGTAGAATACTTGTGATACCATTATGCTGAAGCTCCAGGGCAATCATCCTTTGTAATTCATCTAACAGCACAACGGGTCCATGGCAGATGCCATCTCCTTGGCCCTAAACTCACCCCTGGCACATCTGGATAACAAACATACCTAAGTCAGGCTCCTACTTCTGGCACACAGCTCCACCTTCAACACTGTTATTCCAAATAAACTCATCTCTAAACTCCAAGACCTAGGTCTTGGCTCCCCACTCTGTAACTGGATCCTTGACTTGCTGACTCATAGACTGAAATCGGTAAGAATAGGCAACAACACCACAATGGAGGACCATGATAATCCTTAACACCAGTGTCCTGCAAGATTGCGTACTCAGCCTCCTACTATACACCTGATACACTCACGACTGTGTGACCACATTCTGCCCCAACTCCTTTTACAAGTTCGCTGACAACACCACCATTGTAGGTTGGATCTCAAACAACGATGAGACAAAGTACAGGAAGGAGAGTAAGTGCTTGGTGGCAGTGGTGTAAAGACACCAATCTCTCGAAGAACATCAGCAAAACAAAGGAGCTGGTCATTGACTTCAGGAAGTGAGTTGGGGGGGCACTCCCCTGCCTGCATCAATGATGCTGAGATGGAGATATTCAAGAGTGTCAATTTCCTGGAAGTGATGATCAGCAACAACCTGCTCTGGTCTACCCACGTCAACATGATGATCAAGAAAGCACAACACCATCACTCCTTCCTCAGGAGGCGAATAAATTTCAGCATGTCCACAATGACTCTTACTAATTTTTATAGCTACTTCACAGAAAACATCCTACATGGATGCATCACAGCATGGTTTGGCATTTGCTCTTCCCAAGACCGTAAGAAATTACACAGAATCATGAACATAGCCCAGGCCATCATACAAACAAGCTTCTATCCACTGACTCGATTTATACTTCTCACTGCCTCGGGAAAACAACAAAATAATCAAATACTCGCTTCCACCTGTTGGCAGCAGATCTGAAAGTTTCCGTATACGAACAGATTCAAGAACAGTTTCTTCTCCGCTGTTGTCAGACTTTTGAATGGACCTCTCAAATGTTAATTCTCTCCCTACACCTTCTCTGTGGCTAGAACACTGTATTTTGCGCTCTGTTCTGCTAGCCTGATGCACTTTGTATGGTATGATCTGCCTGTATAGCATGCACAACAACACTTTTCACTCTACCTCAGTACATGTGACAATAAATCAAATCAAATCATAATATATATTTTAAAAAGTCACTTCCTTGAACATTTTTGATTCTTAATTTTACCAAATACCAGTCTCTGTGGCTGAAGGGTTACTGATTGTTCCTGAACTACACAGATCTCGTGTGTTCTTCCTGTCCCCACCCCCAGTTTAAGAATTCTTCCATTTCTTCAGTTTCCTCACCGAAAGGTCCTTATGTGGAATTTCCTGCTTTTGTTGTGGAAGCCATCAAAACAGGCCAAATGCCCTCCATCCCCATTACTGCACTGCAGATGGGAAAGCCTACTGGATCACACGCCTATCACTTAGTTGACTTTCCTTTGGGATCCCTTCCTGGTGATATCCTGCCCACATGTGAAACTGCCGACTAATCAGAGGTCACGTCAGTCGGACAAACTACTGTGGCACTGCCATGTGGAAGTTCAGAACAGCTGATACTAGGGGGCACATTTTATGATGGTGCTGGCACCTGTGTGGAGTTTGCATGTCCTCCCTGTGTCTGCATGGGTTTCTTCTAGGCGCTCTAGTTTCCTCTCCTTGTCCAAAGATGTGCAGGTTAGTTGGATTGGCCATGCTAAATTTTCTACGGTGTCCAGGGGTGTGCAGAGTAGGTGGGTTAGCCATGGGAAATGTACGGTATGGGGACAGGGTGAGATGCTCTTTGGCGGAGGATGTAGACTTGATGGACCAAATGGCCTCTTTTTGTCCTGTAGGGATTCTATGATTCTTGTCCTCTGGAAACAAGTGATAATCAGGGTGGTAACAATGTACAGGCCCATAAACTAGTCACTAATTTACCACTTAACAGTATCAATTGATTGCCTAGAACTTAATTCCTGTGGTACCCAGAAAGCAGTGTGAATCAGCCAACCTGCCCAATTGTCTTTCTGTGGCGTGATAATGGGAACTGCAGATGCTGGAGAATCCAAGATAACAAAGTGTGGAGCTGGATGAACACTGCAGGCCAAGCAGCTTTTGTGCTCCTGAGATGCTGCTTGGCCTGCTGTGTTCATTCAGCTCCACACTTTGTTACCCTGTCTTTCTGTGGAGGACAGCTCTCCAAATTGTTGCAGAAACTCTGTAATTAGGGCTTTGTAGGGTGGGCAGGGCAGGTGTTCTGTTTTTCCAAAACTAACATTGAAAGCAGGTAGTTCATCCACTTTCATTCTTTGACTTGTTTTTGGTTTGGTATGACTGAGTTTTTTTGCTCAGGCATTTCAGAGGACATTTGGAGTCAAGCCCATTACTGTGGCTCTGAAATCACAGGTAAGGGTGGCAGATTTCATTCGCTGAAGGACATTAATGAACAGATGGATTTCTTACACCAACTACTGATAATGTCATGGTTACATCTTTGAAACCAGTTTTCAATTCCAGCACTTCTTTAATTAAAACAAAATGCATGAATTGAATTTAAATTCAATTTCTCACGAGGGTGAGATGTAAACTCACACTACCAGGGCTTTAGTCTTGGCCTCCGGATTATTAATCTAGTGACAATGATCTTATCGAACATTGAATGATGCACTGCAGAAATTCACCAAAGATCCTTCAACAGCTCCTTCCAAACCCACAACCACATCCATCTAGAAAGACAAAGGCAGCAGATATATGGGAACACCAGCACCTTCAAGTTCCTATCCAAGCCACTCACCATCGTGACTGGGAAATACATCGTTGTTCCTTCACCGTCACTGGGTCAAAATGCTGGAATTCCACCATCCCCCACCCCAACCAATGGCATTGTGGGTCAACCTACAGCAGGAGGACTGCAGTGGTTCAAGAAGGCAGTTCACCACCACCTTCTCAAGGGCAACTAGGGATGGGCAAGAAATGCTGGCTCAGCCAGCGACGTCCACACCTCACAAATGAATAGAAAAAAAGCCTCAGCATCATAGTGCAGTTGGTCTCAAAGCTGCACTAAGTTGAAAACCCAAAAGGCTAAAATGGTACATGCTTCGTTGCCTCACTGTAGGATGGAATCTCATTCTAAATCACAGTGACAACTTCACAGCAGAGCTGACAGTGCTCACAACAAACAGTGACTGGGACGTGAGTGTGTTTTCTTACCACTTCCATACCATTATCTGCAATATCTTCAGGCTGAGCTTGATCAGTTTGGAACAGGGCCTATTTTATCTCCACTGCCAGTTAATGAAATCAAATGTCAGACTGACAATCTAAACAAAATTATTCAGTAACTTATAAAAACACCCAGTGAGACACCAATGCAGTATCCAGTGGATGTAGTGAGAGTGGGAGTAAATTACATAAGTAGTAATTTAATTAAGGACTTCAGTGATGTTGAACAATGAAAACAAAGCTTAATAATTTATTAAATGAGAAAATAATACAAGAGGTAATTTCAAGCTGCCCACCAGTTTTTATTGGATAACACCAATAGAGATGTCAAGCAAAATGTATCCATGTATTCAATTCATTTAAATACACGAGTGGAAACCATTCTTCCACAATTTTTCTGCCCTTTCAATCACTTGATTTCCCCATATTCAGGGGCTCACCAATGCCTGTCATTATCCATAAACTAGCCATTTTACTTTGCTTTATTATAGAGTTGGTATTGCAAGTACATTTTGCTCACTTACTGACAGGGCGGTGTGACCAATTACTATCCATGGGGTTACTCTCGGTCATCAGCAGACTGACAGACAGCTTCCACCAAGCAGGAATCACAAGCTCCAGTGCTGTGCCTGACCCAGAGCGTCCAGGTTCAGCCCTGAGCACAAAGGACCCATCCCTGAGAGTACTGAGCCCTGGTTATTGGGCCAAGGAATATCCAATACTTAGTTTGGATTCCATCAGGATCCCTGGCTCCTTTCCTCATTACAGCTGTTGTCATGGAGAACAACATTGAATTACAGTAATAAAGTGAGTTGCTATCAAGAAGCCGCAGTAAAATTGACATCAACGGGAATCAGATGGAAATATCTCCACTGGCCGGAATCACTCCTTGCAAAGAGAAAGATGGTTGTGGTTGTCTGAGGAATCATCTCAGTCCTAGGGCATGGCCCCAGGAGTTCCTCAGGAAAATGCCTGCAATCCAACCATATTCAACTACTTCATCAATGACGGCATCCATTGTGAAATCACAAGGAAAATGTTCATTAATGATTGCATTGTTCCATACATGGCTCTTCAGAAACTGAAGCTGTCCATCCCACATGCAGCAAAACATGGACAACATTCAAGATTGGAACGATAAGTGGCAAGTAACAATCGTGTCACTCAGTACTCAATGACTTTCACCAAAAAGAATCTATCCACCTTTCCTTAACATTTATTCAGAATAATGTTAGTGAATTTCCCTTAACAATATCCTCAGGGGTCAATGTTGACAACAAGCTGAACTAAATCAGCCATATATATACTACATAAGAATGGCTACAAGAGCAAGTGAGAGGCTAGAGATTCTGTAGCAAACGTCTCACAATGTAACAGGGAAAAATGCGTCTACAGGGGGCAAATCTGATGTGAAATTGATTACTTTCCATTTGCCTTGCTGAGTGCAATCCCAAAAGCATTTGAGAAACTCAACACCTTCCGGGACAAAGCAGCTTGCATCTGTCACCTTCGACATCCACTCACTTCACCACAGGAACACTGTCACTGAAACTTACCAAGGCTTCTTTAGTAGCACCTCTAAGAGCTCTAGCCTCTACAAGGTGGAAGAACAAGGGTAGCAGGTGCATGGGAACACCATTACCTACATGGCACACACCATCCTGTTCTTTCAAAAGGCAATTAAGAATGTGCAACAAAATACTGACTTGGCCAGCCATATCCACATCCCAAGAAGAAATTAAACAAGCTGAGACAGACAAACTTGTTTTTTTAATTCGTTCACAGGATAAAGGGGCATTAGTTAAGCCAACATTTATTGCTCATCTCCAACTGCCCTGAATTAGCGTCATTATGGATTTATAAGGACATTACTGGTTTCTAAGGCTATGAACAGAAGACTGTTGTACAAAAGGGGCATAAAAGCTGCAAAGGTGTACCTTGTTCCCAACTGCCTTGGTGCTGGTAATCTCCGTACTGAAATTCATGAACTGCACTTCAAAACCACCTTTCATTTCTATAAGATACTAGGAGTATAATATCTTTTGTTTCTGCAAATACCGATTTACCATTTTTGGATTCTGTTGTGTAGCACAGTGCCCTTTGTGGACTTTACACAAAGAATACTGCAATAGCTGATTGCAAAGCAATCTGTTGCTTTGGCAACATGAAGCTCACCAAGGCTTAAACCAATATGATGCTGTTCATGAACTCTGTGGATTTTTAGACCCTTCTTTGGTTAAGGAAAGCTCATAAAGCAGAATCCAGGTTACATTTTTCCCAAAAGGTTTTGGTTTCTCGTGTGTACAAAAGAAGGGCTGTACACTTCTATTTTTGGGTGTATTCATGTAAATGAGTTGACTCGCTCTGCTCAAATTATTCACACTGTGAACTTGTGATTGAATTGGCTGTTTCTTGATTCCAAGTAAACTTTCAATGCTTGACTTTGACCACTAAGCATAATGATTAGCCCTCTTTGCCACAACATTATGGCCATTTATCAAGTTACAGTTTGTGAATGCATTATATTCATCTCTGGGTTAAAGCAATCAGTTGCAGCTCTCTAACTACATGAAGATGAGTTGGGCAAACCAGCCCAGGCTGATCTCCTCCTAAATCTCCTCTTAAGGCTCTAAACGACTAGTCTTACAGGAGCAAATATTGCAAAATCACAGCCATGTTCCTTATTATTTATAATATGTGCCTAGGTTAGATTGCTTATTTGGTTTCAAAGCCAAGATGCATGTTGTGTTTGGTAATTGAAGACTAGTGAGCTGAGCTCAGTTTGATCCCCACAATATTCAGATTCTCTTGATCACACTCCTATGCGAGTTTTCAGAAGATTGCAGTAACTTCCAGGCAGAGTTCTACACATACTGGGTTCTTAAATGTTCCAAAGTAGAAAATGATGCCATGACTTACAGCTGTACAAGACTGTTGTGGGGCTGCAGCAATTTGGAGATGTATAAGTACAAAGGGAATGTGCAAGGAAAGTCTTTTTTGTTCCACAGAGAGTGGTAGTTGCTTGGAACATGTGGCCATGGAGGTGGAAGAATCAAATACGATAGTAAAGTTGAATAGGTATTTAGACAGATACCTGAACAACCAGGGAATAGAGGATCATGTGCAGGCAGATGGGATTATTTTTGATGGCATCACAATCAGCACAGGCCTGGTGTGCCAAAGGGCCTGTTCCTGTGCTATATTGTTCTATGTTCCAAGAGATACCATGGGCCTATTTGTTTAATAACTCAAATTAGCACCAGTGTTTATTTCAATTTTACCGCATTGGATAGAAATCCAAAATTTGTCAAAGTTTAGATTTTAGCTCAGCCCTCACTTTGAATGATCTCTCTCCAACCAGCCTAAGTAGGACTTTTTATCTGTATGAAAATAGCTGAGCTTGTCATGTCTCTCCCAAATCTGTTGTTACTCATACACATGGATTTATCCTTAAATGAACAAAAGGTCGATCAACCAGGTTCTGAAGGCAAAACTGCGGTTAGCAAGATGTCAAACAGTCACTTGCCGTTAAATTAACTGCAACAAACTTAACTGTCATGGACTTGTTTGCAGTTAAGGCCAGAGCAATTTGTTGCATACACACACCACTCCCCCTTCAAAACCCTCCTCAAGAAATCACACATTATTATAATGCCCTGTGAATGAAAAGCTTCAAGCAAGTTAGTTCCATCTTAACCCCAAGGCTTCATTTTGGAAAACACAAAACAAGCCGATTACCATCACCATGTAGGTCAGAGCCTACAAGTCGATTTGTGAAGCCTCCAAAAATCTTCCAAAAACAGGGCCAACTTATGCTCTAAGTGCAGAAGGTGAATGGCTGATGTGATCAGAAGTGGCCACCATTTTGAAATATGCAAAAAGACACAACACCAATAATTCATGTTAAATTAATCTGGTATAACTAATTAATTGTACAAAGCAGACTGACCTACTCTCAGTACTTAAATTAAAGGGACGACTGCTAACCTAAGGGTGTGCTTTCAGGGCTGGATTCAGGAGAGCTTGTTCTGGCCCTTAACTACTGCTGCAGTTGGCCAAGCTGTTCGTGCCCTCAGTCAAGTTACAGCCTAAACACAAGCTGAAACGTGATGGAAAAACACTCAAGTGCAAACCATGATGTTTCAGGCACTGACATAAACAAACACAAAGAATGGAGTGACAAATGAACTCCAGAACACAATATATCCCAGGCCTGACAACATCTGCTGAAAGGGAAACTTCAGTTCTAGTTCTGAAGAAGAGTCATATCAGACATAAGAAGTTAACTCCGTTTCTCTCTCCACAGATGCCCCTGTTCTGTTGAGTTCCTCTAGCACTTTCCTTTCCTTTTTCAGATCTCCAGCATCCACAATACTTCACTTTTATCAAATGGGCCTGCATCTTCCACTGTCAAGTGCTTCTTCCATTCAGCTTGATCCTTGAATGGTTTGTTGATGGAAAAACTTTCAAGGAGTGAACAATAGAAAAATCCCTGGTATGACTGTAACGTGGGAGCTATTTCTTTGCAGGTACCTCTTACTCTCATCAGATCTGAGCACTGCGCAGTTTGGATGATGAACATTTTGAAATACATGGGTTTTTCATCCATCTTGCCATTGTGACTTAATGGGAACTTTCTTATTGTCATTGTCTAACTGAGGAATCCCTAGAAACCAGTAATTTTGATTTCAAGGTTCCTTAGTAGACTCCGAACAATCTTAGTCTTTGTTTGCAAATCTAGACTGCTTTCTTCCATAAACCAGCTAGCTGTTGCTCTGAAATCCTTGATGGGTGAAGGGCTTTAATTGCCTAAGTGAGAATACCATGTGACTTCAATGCTGATTTTGAAAGACTTATTCTGCTACATGTTTTTCACGTACAGGGGGTTGGATGGTCCTTGTTCCAATGGTCTGTTTGGTCTTGAGCACCTGCATTAGGGCAGATTCCTTCTTCCATTCTTACACCAGCTTGTTCATTAAACAAGAAATTTCCTTGTTGCAGCGTTATTTGACAAGTTAGCAAATGTCATGACTTTAAGCTTAAAAGCAGCTTCATTCTTGATTCGTTTTTGCAGTTTGTCAGTTGCCATGTCCACTCTGGGTATTATTTAAATTCCCTCAAATGATCTTTACCACTCTGCCTGACCCTTTGTGTAACCTGTACTGTAAGTAAATAACCATTATCTTGTTGCCACCACCAGGCTGCATCTGTACGCAGAACCCCTCGGCTCCAAAGCACCTGAAACCACTTTGATTGTACAAAAGTGCTGTTTACACAGTGTTTGCCAAAAAAATTGTCAGATTACTTGCTTTGCAAAACATGCAGCAATCCTTTAAAACACTGGTTTTAAAGCAGTACTCCCTCATGTAAGTCCACAATGTTTAAAAAAAACACTAAAATAAATCCATGCCAAGTTACCACATCCAAAATAACCTAATCCCGAGTTAGGTCTATGACATATTGTTGTAGGAAGCTATCCTGAATGTACCCTATGAATTGTTCCTTGTGGTTTCCTCTGCAAGTTTGATTTCCTCAAACTTACTAAATTTTCTCAAATTTACCACGTCTCCCGCATTTCCCACACCTCATCCCTCATACCCCACACCCGCAATAACTGCCCCAAGAGAATCCCCCTTGTCCTCACATACCACCCCACCAACCTCCGGATACAACGCATCATCCTCCGACACTTCCGCCATCTACAATCCGACCCCACCACCAAAGACATTTTTCCAACCCCACCCTTGTCTGCCTTCTGGAGAGACCACTCTTCTCTGGGACGCCCTTGTCTGCTCCACACTCCCCTCCAACCCCACCACACCCGGCACCTTCCCCTGCAACCGCAGGAAGTGCTACACCTGCCCCCACACCTCCTCCCTCACCCCCAACCCAGGCCCCAGGATGACTTTCCACATTAAGCAGATGTTCACCTGCACATCCACCAGTGTGGCATACTGCATCTGCTGTACATGGTGCGGCTTCCTCTACATTGGGGAAACCAAGCGCAGGTTTGGGGACCGCTTTGCAGAACACCTACGCTTGGTTCGCAATAAACAATTGCACCTCCCAGTCGCGAACCATTTTAACTCCCCCTCCCATTCTTTAGACATGTCCATCTTCGGCCTCCTGCAGTGCCATAATGATGCCACCTGTAGGTTGCAGGAACAGCAACTCATATTCCGCTTGGGAACCCTGCAGCCCAATGGCATCAATGTGGATTTCACAAACTTCAAAATCTCCCCTCCCCCTACCGCATCCCAAAACCAGCCCAGCTCGACCCAGCCTCCCTAACCTGTTCTTCCTCTCACCTATCCCCTCCTCCCACCCAAGCCACACCTCTATTTCCTACCTACTAACCTCAACCCGCCCCCTTGACCTGTCCGTCCTCCCCAGACTGACCTATCCCCTCCCTTCCTCCCCACCCATACTCTCCTCTCCACCTCTCTTCTCCTCTATCCATCTTCAATCCACCTCCTCCTCTCTCCCTATTTATTTCAGAATCCTCCCCATCCCCCTTTTCTGATTAAGGTTCCAGGCCTGAAACGTCAGCTTTTGTACTCCTAAGATGCTGCTTGGCCTGCTGTGTTCATCCAGCTCCACACTTTGTTATCTATAATTAATGCATTGTCTTTTTTTCATTCCCACATGCCTTCATTATCTCCTGATTTATGCTCTATCTACTGCTGAACTACTGTAGATATTTCAACCAGTGTCTTCCATCCTTTGTTATATGTCACCCCAATCCTAATCCAAATCATGTCATGCTGTTGCACTTATTTCATCCTGTAACGAACAAACGTACTGCAGCAGACTTACCTTTTGAAAAGTCACATACTCCTGAATATTTAGTTCCCAGCTTTGATCTCCCTGTAACTGTCTCTCTGGTGGCTCTAAGATCATACTATTAAACCTGCATTTGTAGCTTCTGATTCTTCTAGTTTATGACAAATACTGCACAAAGAGCCATTAATTTTGCATTTTATCAACTTGCTATTTTCTTCCCATCTGTCCCATTTTGGCTAACTCTTGGTACCATCACCTAAACAGTAGCTCTGCAGTGCTACCACATCTTTTTGCTTAATAACAAAGTGTGGAGCTGGATGAACACAGCAGGCAAAGCAGCATCTCAGGAGCACAAAAGCTGATGTTTCAGGCTAGACCCTTCATCAGAGAGGGGGATGGGGTGAGGGTTCTGAAATAAATAGGGAGAGAGGGGGAGGCGGACCGAAGATGGATAGAGGAGAAGACAGGTGGAGAGGAGAGTATGCATAGGGAGGTAGGGAGGGGATAGGTCAGTCCGGGGAGGACGGACAGGTCTAGGAGGCGGGATGAGGTTACTAGGTGGGAAATGGACGTGCGGCTTGAGGTGGGAGGAGGGGACAGGTGAGAGGAAGAACAGGTTAGGGAGGTGGGGACGAGCTGGGCTGGTTTTTGGGTGCATAGAACATAGAACATAGAAAAGTATAGTGGGGGAAGGGGAGATCTTGAAGTTTGTGAAGTCCACATTGATACCATTGGGCTGCAGGGTTCCCAAGCAGAATATGAGTTGCTGTTCCTGCAACCTTCGGATGGCGTCAGTATGGCACTGCAGGAGGCCCAGGATGGACATGTCGTCTAAGGAATGGGAGTGTTATCTCTGATCACATCTTTTTGCTTTGTCAGCTTGAGATTTCCTTCTCCCAACTCTTCCCTCTGCTCTAATTTATTTGCGTCATCAATCACCACTGAACAATAAGATAAAACAGCTCTCTAGTTATTCCTGCAGATGTCTGTTAGCAAGTAACAATGAAGTTGATCTTTAGATACGCAAAGACTTTAGCACCTGACAAGTTCAGCAGATTTAGTCCAAAAGGTATAATAGAGCAATAGATACAAATGGATGTGTAATAGCTTAGTGGTGAAGAAGATTTTGTCCTGACAGAGGTCAATGTTTCTGCCTCCTCTTAAATTGGAGCGTTTTAGCAATTTTTCAGTGGGCTGGAGATGCATCAATATAATGCTATTCAGCTTAATGGCCACTCAGAATGAGATTGTTCAATTGGTCCCAAATTATAGGTAGTTTTGTTTTATGAACATAAGATTCACAATGATCTGAGTTGACAGTGGTCTCATTCCACTTGACTGCAGTAAAGGAGACCATCATCTCACTTTTTCTGGATATTAATTTTGAAAAAAAGACTTTAGGAAGCCCTTTAAGGCTGCATTTTCTTTTCCTTTCACATCAACCTATTCAGAGACGTTGTAACAAACTTCTGCAGCAGTGGGGACCTGGGTCTCCTGATTCAGGGGGGTGCTTTCATTATCCTATTCCATCTGCTCACCATGGCTTCGAGATCTTCTCAGCAAATTGTTTGGGGGATATTATGTATGTCTGGAGGAGGTGGCACTTGAATGCGGGCCTCCTGGCCCAAGGTTAGGGACACTATCACTGCACCACAGGGACCTATGGGGCTGATCTTTTTTAAATACCAGAAGTGCTTACAAACACAACTGAAATTTTCCTTCCCCCATCATCAAATCACAAGCTTTTCTTTCACCTATTACGCACCACCAGTAAATCACCCATGCTTCCAACTGAATAATTTACATATAATGCAAACCAAAGGTGAGAGAGAAGTCGGGAGACTCGGACAAGTTTTCTTCTCTATATCCAGAATTCCTCTTACACTCAACTAAAATGTCTTTGTTCCATCATCAAATCACCTGTGATTTTTTTTCATCTGTTAACCAACGTCACCCATGTTATGAACTGAATAATTTACGTACAAAGCCTGTTAAAGGCAATGCAAAACATCAAAGGTGAGGGAGTGGTAGAGAGATCAAGGCTTGCCTTTCTTTCCCCCAATTAACCAATGCAGAGGTGTGATGGTACCCGTCTGGAGCAGGTGGGACTTGAAGCCAGGCTTCCACACTCAGGGTGGGGACACCACCACTGCATTACATGCGCCCACTGCAGCTTGTTGTGAATTCTACTCATAGAGTCGTAGAGCTGTACAACGCGGAAACAGACCCTTCAGTCCAACTCATCCATGCTGACCAGGTATCCTAAATTAATCTAGTCCCATTTGCCAGCAATTGGCCCATTATCCCTCTAAACCCTTCCTATACATATACCTATCCAGATGCCTTTTAAATGTTGTAATTGTACCAGCCTCCACCACTTCCTCTGGCAGTTCATTCCATACACGTACCATCCACTGCACGAAAAAGGTGCCCCTTAGGTCCCTTTTAAATCATTCCCCTCTCACCTTCAACTTATGTATTCCAGTTTGGGGGAGAAACCCTTACTTATTTACCTTATCCATGCCCTTAACAATTTTATAAACATTTGTAAGTTTACTCCTCAGCCTCCGACACTCCAGAGAAAATAGCTCCAGCCTATTCAGCCTCTCCCTATAGCTCAAACCCTCCAACCTTGGCAACATCCTTGTAAATCTTTTCTGAATCCTTCCAAATTTCATAACATTTTTCCTATAGCAGGGAGGCTAGAATTGCAAGCAATATTCCAAAAGTGTCATGTACAGCTACAACATGACCTCCCAACTCCTATACTCAATGCACTGACTAGTAAAGGCAAGCATACCAAAAACCTTCGACACTATTCTGTCTGCCCAGGACTTCATTTCCAAGGAACTATGAAGCTGCACTCCAAGGTCTCTTTGTTCAGCAACTCTCCCCAGGACCTTACCACTACGTATGTAACATAGAACGGGTCACATCAATTCAGCCACACATTAAACATCTTTCCCTTAGGGTTCTTGTGGCAAATTGGTAGTGCCCTTACCTTTGAACCAGGAGATCTAGATTCAGATCCCATCCGCACCAGATTTGTGTCATAACATCCCGAAATAGGTTGCTGAAATTTTTTTTATATATCTTTCCCTTCCAGCTCTGTTTTGATTTTGCCCCTCAACTCCAATCTTCCCCTCACCCTTGACAGTTTGCAATATCCTTAACAGGCTTTCCACTGGCTAAATTATTCAATTGAAAAAATGGGTTATTTACTGGGGTAGTTAATAGGTGAAAAAAAAAACCGTTAGTGATTTGGGGGTGGAAAAAAAAACATTCTGTTCTGTGTAGGACTGTATATGCATATAAAAAAAAGTCTTGGCCTGAAGTAGGAGAGATGGTAGGAACTGCAGATGCTGGAGAATCTGAAGTAGCCAGGTGTAGAGCTGGATGAACACAGCAAGCCAAGCAGCATCAAAGAAAAAGGTCTGAAGTAGGGTCTAGGCCTGAAACGTCAGCCTTCCTGCTCCTCTGATGCTGCTTGGCCTGCTGTGTTCATCCAGCTCTACACCTTGTTAACCTAAAGTAGGCCTAGGTTCAAGTCCCAGCTGTTCCTGAGGTGTGTAATAACCTTTACGGGTCAATTAAAAAATATCAACATCTTTCTCTTGTGTTTATTTCCATTCAGATTGTTGTTTTACAGAATGGCTGAATTGGTAATCATACAATTACATCCAATCTGAGATTGTCTTTTTCTCCCTGTGTGATAATGAACAATGACTAATTCAGTGTTAATCCTGAGTTCTGATCGGAACAGAGAACATTTCCTAGAAGAATGAGTCACGGTCACTGCAGTTCTGAGGTATGAGCTGAATTAATTGAAAAATTGATTTTAAAAATTGAATACAATCCAAGGAAACCTCAGTAACTTGGTTCATCCATCTCACTACTCATGTGCTTTCTACCTACTTGAGTTGAACTGGTACAATTTTTAAAGCGACCATAAGTTCATTAATTGTTTGAATTCAAGGTACAATAAAGCAGTACATCCTTGACAACCATGTGACATTGGATATGCATATAATTAGGAGCCTCACTGTAGCCTGGTGCAGAAAGAGGAAAATCTTGTACATTAGGGAGGGAGATGTGCAAAAATGAAGATTCCTTGTTCAGAGTGGAGGGGATAATTTTCCATCCCATATGGAGGCTAGGGTGACAATGGGCAGGTAGGAAATTTGCACCATTGGCCAATGTCAGTTTGTCAGCACCGTCCTACTACTGGACCCTTTCCCAGAGGCAGAATGGTAACTAAGAGATTGTAGGAACTGCAGATGCTGGAGAATCTGAGATAACAAGTTGTTGAGCTGGATGAACACAGCAGGCCAAGCAGCATCAGCGGAGCCGTTTCAGGCCTAGACCCTCCCCGAAACGGCTCCTCTGATGCTGCTTGGCCTGCTGTGTTCATCCAGCTGTGCACCTTGTTAGGTCACTGGTTAAGGTGGGTAAATGACCATTTGAAACTACGTGGTAGAGGCTGGCTGTGAGTTCCGCTTAGACTGCAGGTAGTCTGTCGTAGCAAGAGCAAGGCAGCTACCTTGATACACACTGCCAGCATTCCAGGATAGACTTTAAGGCCAGTCCCACCTGCCAAGCTACACCTGCAACCACACTGGGGTTGACAGGGGGTCACCCTTCACAAAAGGTAGAGCAGTCAGATCAAATTGCAGATTCCCTCCCCAAAGTATATTTTGGAGAACACGTCTCACATGAAGCTGTGTGATATCCTGTCAAAGGCTTTCTCCTGCTCTGGGATTGATGATTCACACTGAGCAAACCTATGCTGTACCGGGCAGGTCGATCTCTGAGATCATCTTGGGCTCCTCAGGGATATGATCACCTATGTACAGAACAGCAGGATCGACACCTGCCGCATCAGCCTGGGCCAGGAGAAGGCCTTTGACAGGATACTGCAACCTGTGAAATCCTTCATGTACGCCTGGACTGTCTGCACCGCAACATATTGCCCTTGTAGTGGCTTCAGGAGAGTACAGGCTGTCACACATCTCCCTTTGGAATCTCCTTTTTTGAAAAGGAAGTCTGGAGAAAGATGCAGAGTCTTTTTCTTTGAGGTTTGCCCTGAGCAACTCCATAATTCAAGTCTATGTATTCTATGGCCTGTTCTATAGGACGCACACACTGAGACAAACATTGCCTGTGCCTGGAGGACCATCAACTCGGTGAAAGGCGCTCTTTGGTCTGCCTGAAACTTGTTGATCTTCCAGAACAAGGAGTTGACCCTGACTGAGTGCTGCTGATTGGCACATTCCAAGGTCCTGGACTACGAGCTGAGGAACGTGCTAAAGCGTGGGGCATCTGTTGCCAAGGCACAGTGGGGAAAGACTGCCATCTAAAGTCTTTCAGCCAAAGTACAGTGGGCGTCTGCTTAATTATCGAACCCATCCAGTGCCTCAAATGTACATAAATATAGTCTTGTGTAAGTAAGAAATGAACTGTGCGCAGAATCGCTCCAGTGACAATGTGTGTATATAGATTTATTTTTATGAATAAAGTATATTTTTGAAACAAAAGAAAGGAAGCACTCCAGTCACAACTGCACTTGAGAGTCATGTGGATGTAACAGGGACTGAAGCAGGCTTCTCAGAAGGCAGCATGGGAAGCTGTATTGAACACAAAGAGCTTTAGCCTTCCCAAGTCTTAAGTGTGATTATTTGTAACATATGGGAACCAGAGTACATCATAATGGGTCGGCCTACATCGTAATCATGGGTAGGTCTATCACCAATCATGTGTTAAACATCACAATCCCTAAATTGCAAGAATCTGTTGAGAGAATCACCAAGACTTAGAGGTTAGTGATATCTCAAGGGGCAGTGAAAAATTATGGGGTGAGCTAACAGAGCAGCAGGTTAATCCAAAGAAAACAAAAATTCCACTGAATTCTCTGTCCAAGTGTGCTTGGTCCTCCACATATTAAGAAATATCACAGTCCTAAAAACCCTCAAAGCAGAACCAATAAATGACTACTTATGTTAGAAACCCTGAACTTTTTTCTAGATGCTCAGGCAAATGGGGCCTTTTGTTTACTTTTCAGAACACACAGACCTTGGGCGGATTCAATTGAATTATTTAAAATGATGACATGTGGACAGCTCACTTGAATTGGACGGGCCTCAGAGAATGAGAGGACTTGCGTGTAAGTTATGTAATCACAGAACTAGATTAGATGTCAGGAGGTTTTTCTTTGTTCACAGGGGGTCATTGACCTCTGGAATAAATTTTTGGCTCGCATAGTGGGGGCAGCTTCACTGCAAATGTTCAGATGGGAAACAAACTAATGTCCCGGAGGAAACTGATATCTTGGCAGACAAAAGCGAGGTGGAACATTAGGGATTCCACCTTTTAGTCATGTTTATCTATGGGAACATTTTTGTGTTTGCCTTGGATGAGGCAGACAGCAATCCAAAAAAAAAAATCAAGGTTTCTGTTTACTCAGGATTTTACCCTGTCTGCTTTTAGTTAACCTTTCCAAAGGCCTATATAGGTTGCTGCTGACTGTTAAGAGGTCATGTTGCTTGGATGGCTTTTTAAATGAGCTCGTCTTTCTGTGTTTTCCATATGTTTTTGTGAGCAACCACTATTAGTAACACCAATCATTTTGATATCAATTTACTGATTTTCACTTCAAGAACTCTCATTTATCTCCAGAGCACTTTCACATACCCTCAGGAAGTCCCAAAGCACTTTGTTACCAATTGAAGAGCATTGAAGTGTATTTACTGCTGCTTTAAAGGAAAGCACAGAAGCCAGTTTGCATACTTCATAGTGTCACAGAGAGAAGTGAGATGAATAACCCTGTTGTTGCTGCCCTGCTGATGAAGAGGAATTTATTAGCAAGGAGACAGGAGAACACTGTGCTCTTATGTGAGTCATGCTATGGATTATTTTACATCCCCCTGAGCAAGGCAGATAGGATAGTGGTTCAACAGCACCTCCGACAACGCAGCCCTAACTCACTATTAGAATAGGTTATACTCTCAAGTCTTCAACCTCCATTTGTGACCAAGACTGGTTGAGGCTGCCACTTATGAAGTTATAGAGGAAGGTGATAAGAGAAACCTCTTGGTTTACTGTTCCAGAACACCACTGAAATATTTAGCTTGTGCATCACATAGTTTCCATGATTGAAATACTTCTGAAGAGAAAATAATTTACATTTCATTCCCTGGAGCCTTTATCACTGGTGCTTAACTCTCAGTCTCTATTTTAATCTTTTGACAGGCCTTAAATGATCTTGGTTTACAAATGTTCTATTTTCCTGAACATAATGGGTACATTATACTACACTCGTAATACATAAACTCAACATAGGTTTATAAATGTAAAACATAGCCATTTGAACCGTACCTAACTGCAACCTGGTATACAAATCTCAGTAAAAGGAACACACATTAAATTATAACAAAGTGTGGAGCTGGATGAACACAGCAGGCCAAGCCGCATCTTAGGAGCACAAAAACTGACATTTCGGACTAGACCTTTCATCAGAAAAGGGGGAGGGGTTGAGGGTTCCGAAATAAATAGGGAGAGAGGGGGAGGCAGATTGAAAATGGAGAGAGGAGAAGATAGGTGGAAAGGAGACAGACAAGTTAAAGGGGCAGGGATGAAGCCAGTAGAGGTGAGTATAGGTGGGGAGGGGATAGGTCAGTCCGGAAAGGGGGTGGAATGAGGTTAGTAGGAAGGGTTGTGGTTTGAGGCGGGAGGAGTTGAAATGGTTCACGACTGGAATGAGTTGCGGAAAATGCGGGAGACACGGTCGAGGGCGTTCTCAACCACTGCAGGGGGGAAGCTGTGGTCCTTGAAAAATGAGGACATCTGAAATGTACGGGAGTGGAATGCCCTTGAAAAACGAGGACATCAGAGATGTCACGCCCCCATCCCTCACACCCCATCCCCACAATAACCACAAAAACAGAATCTCCCTCGTCCTCACATACCATCCCACCAACCTCCGGATCCAATGCACCATCCTCCGACACTTCCGCCATCTGCAATCCAACCCCACCACCAAAGACATTTTTCTCTCCTCACCCTTGTCTGCTTTCCAGAGGAACCATTCTCTCCGGGACTCCCTTGTCCGCTCCACACTCCCCTCCAACCCCACCACACCCGGCATTTTCCCCTGCAACCATAGGAAGTAGAAGACATTTGACCCCACACCTCCTCCTTCACCAACATCCCAGGCCCCAAGAAGACTTTCCACATTAAGCAGATGTTCACCTGCGCATCTGCTAATGTGGTATACTGCATCCGCTGTACCCATTGTGGCCTTCTCTACACTGGGGAAACCAAGCAGAGGCTTGGGGACCGCTTTGCAGAACACCTCTGCTCAGTTTGCACTAAACAACTGCAACTTCCAGTCTCAATCCACTTCAACTCCTCCTCCTATTCCTCAGACGACATGTCCATCCTGGGCCTCCTGCAGTGCCATAATGATGCCACCCGAAGGTTGCAGGAACAGCAACTCATGTTCCACTTGGGAACCCTGCAGCCCAATGGTATCAATGTGGATTTCACAAGCTGCAAAATCTCCCCTTCCCATACTGCATCCCAAAACAAACCCAGCTCATCCCCGCCTCCCTAACCTGTTTTTCCTCTCACCTATTCCCTCGCCCCACCTCAAGCCGCACCCCCATTTCCCACCTACTAACCTCATCCCACCTCCTTGACCTGTCCGTCCTCCCCGGACTGACCTATCCCCTCCCTACCTCCCCACCTATACTCTCCTCTCCACCTATCTTCTTTTCTCTCCATCTTCGGTCCGCCTCCCCCTCTCTCCCTATTTATTCCAGAACCCTCACCCCATCCCCCTCTCTGATGAAGGGTCTAGGCCCAAAACGTCAGTTTTTGTGCTCCTAAGATGCTGCTTGGCCTGCTGTGTTCATCCAGCCTCACAGTTTGTTATCTCGGATTCTCCAGCATTTGCAGTTCCTATTATCTCTGATACATGTTAAATTATGTTGATTTAATTCTTGGCATTTGCCTCCAATGCATTTCAATTTAGCAGTTCTTAAAACTCTGATTCAATCAAAAACAGCAATTTCAATCAACTAATCAAAAACTAGACTCTTACTACTTCTGGATTCTGCTCCATTCTTTAGGCAGTTTATAGTTGCGCTAACCAAGGTGTAGGCAAGAGTGTTTCAAAAGTCACACATCACAGAATAACAGAAGCTGCTCAAAACACTCATCAGGTCTGGCAGCATCTGAGAAGAAAAGAAATCACAGTTAATGTTTCAGGACAGTCTCAGGTTCTGAGGAAGGTCACCGGACCCGAAACATTGACTCTGATTTCTCCTTCACAGATGCTGCCAGGCCTGCTGAGCTTTTCCAGCAACCTCTGTTTTTGTCACACATCACAAAACCTGGAAGATTAGGATGCAATGTGCAGACAGAGTCATTTATATTATGGGTAAAATGGTAACAAAGATCCGTACAGTTCTCAGACCTCATGTGCCTCAAAATGTAAATATTAGTTGAAAATAAATTATTTCTGTTGTGGTTGCAAGACAGCTGTTCCAGTAGCGGTCTCCTCTCAGAAAGATAACTCGAAATAAGGGTGAATCCTAAATAGCTAGAAAGAAAATCAGAAATGTTCAATACAAGTAGAATGTACGACATAACAGAAATGTTTAAAATTGAAGTTCTCCAGTTTTTGAATCCCTTTTTGCTCCCTTCTCCCCTACCACCATCTCCAAAACGTATTTCTCTTGTATTATGAACAGTGTGCGGTGGGCTTCTATTAGAGTTTAGCATCAATGGCACAAAACATAAATGACAGACTAGCTAACTAATACAGCCTGTCCTAAATAACTGTGGGGCAAAACAACACCATGATCCTTAATGTTTCATAACCATGAGCAGCTATATAATCTCCTAGAAGCAATAAAACCTGAAGCTATTTCAGGGGTAAACAATTACTCAGAATGTGATGAAAATAAATTGCAATAGACATGGTATCCACAAGACATGTAGCACCCAACATCCACCTACCAAGTGTACACTACAAGACCGCTCTCGGCTAGAAATTCATCCAGCACCAGATTTACACTTAAATTCAAATAGTCTGCCTCTGTATCATGTTATGGGGTCAAAACTAAATATTTCTTTAACATAGGACCGAAGTCAAACCTCAAGCAAGGACAATTGGCACATTTTGTTTTATGTTGCCGCATTTGAGGACAACCCTAAATTTCCGTTTACTTTTGCGATAGCCTCATGGCTCTGGTCTTTTAAAAGTCCATACGCAATAAAGAAACTGAGCCTCGCTTCTGCACCTTAGATCAGAATTAGCATTAGCTCAGTCCATGTGCACAAAATTACATTTGTCTGTGTAAAATGACAAATGCCAGATTGAAGCCAATTATCCTCTGAATCCTTTTATATCTAAAGAAAGGGTTTTTATTAAGCATTAATACAACTATCCATCATCATTTTCTACAAAGACCTTTATAGATGTTCTGTTAGCAGTTTCCATTGACTTTTGTTCAACTCCATTCCCATCTCCGCACTCCTGAGTTACCTCCTTGTCATTTGTGTGAATATCTCTCTTTTAGCCAAAGTTATCCATTCACATGGACAGTCGGCAAGTTTGGCTTTGCTTATTCCCAGCCCCTCAATGTGTTATTCTTTTGACTTAAAGGACCTGCATGGTTCACTTTTGAATTTTTTTATTGTTTCAAAATTATATTTTATTCATAACATTATATAAGTGCATACAAATAATGTAAATTATGTCTATATCACCTTGCAGGGAACTGTTTATGTTTATTTGAAGGCACAAAGAGGGTCTGGTAACTGAATGGACTCTCGTTATACTTCAATCTCAAATGGTGCTCTCTTCCCAGTGTGCCTTCACAGCAGATGCCCAGACTTTGCTGCATCTCTCGGCACGTAGTCCTGGACCTTGAAACACGTTAGCTGCAACACCCAATCAAGGACAACTCTTTACACTGGAAGACCAACAAGCTTCAGGCAGACCAAACAGTATCTTTCATTGAGTTGATAGTCCTCCAGGTGCAGGCAACGTTTGTCTCAGTGTGTGTCCTGGGGAACAGACCTTGGAGCACGGAGTCCTGCATGATGGAGCTGCTCGGGATGAACTTTGACAAAAACCACTGCATGTCTCTGCAGAACTCCTTTGCAAAAAGGCACATTCCAGGAGGAGATGTTTGACTGGACAATGTGAATCAATTCCCAGACCCTGGAAACTTCCTCTCAGTGACTCCAGCTACCAACAATGAAATCCAACATGGCCTCCAGTGTTCCAGCCTCTGCCTGTCACTAAAAAAGTGCTTACGACAAAGATTCAAACACACACCAAGCTCATGCACTAAAGGAGAGCAGGGTTATCACTCACCTCTCTCTACGTGACTTGGAAAGATGGACTAATTACATCAGACATCTTAAATCTCAAGAGTGATGCAAAATCCTGCAAATTCACAGTCAGCAAGGGCACTTTAATATCAGTGACCTTTCTCAGGCCAATATTCCTGCATCAAGTCAATGATTACAGCTAACCAGCTGCCCTGGGCAGGACAGATCGTCTCCACGTCTGTCACAAGACTTACAAAGCAAGCTCTTAATTCCTAGCCCTATTTGTTAAAAAAATTCCTTCTAAAACAAAATGCTCTCTCCTTAACCACTCACAGGAATATGTAGTCCAAGACCACCCAATATGAAGACGAAGCATCCACAAAGGAGCCAACCATTGAGTGTCCCAGGTCGGCTCGAATGGAGTACAAACGCAAACAGCTGAAGGCACGTGTGAAAACCTAAGCATCCCACCCACTTGCTTCTGCAAGTCTGACCCAAGGCTGTGTGGACCCAGTGTTGGATTATTAAGTCACCTCTATATCAACAATACGGGAGTGAAAGAAAGTCAACTTTGACCCTGATCCTCCTCCATTCCCAAGAAAGCAACCTCAGCCAATCCAAGATAGCAAGAGCTGCAGATGTTTGAGTCAGAGGGAACTGCATTGTCTCAACTGATCCAATCTTTCTTATGAAGAGGAAATTCTGAAGTCCAGGCAACATCCACGTAAACCTCAGCATCTTCGCTTGTGCTTTCAGATCCTTTCTGTAATCCTTTGAAAAGAATTGCACAAGGAACTCGAGCTGTGACTTAACTGGTGTTTTATACTGGCTCAGGTTGTTGTTTACTATCTGTCTTGTCCAATAAAGGCAATTATCCCAGACACCTTCTCAACCACCTTCAGGAGTGGACATGCACTTCAAGGTCTCTCTCTGTGCATCTACAATGTTCCACCATCTGGGCTGTACTCACTTACTTTGCTTGCCTTTTCCAAAAGTATCACCTTATGTTTTGATTGAAGAAAAATGTTAAATTGAAAAGGTGAAAGGAGGAGCGAACAGGAGCATGGTGAAGATGTCTTTCACAGAGTCAATGGAATTACAGTGGCCTGAATGATTTGTGAAGTTCTACAATAAATGATGGCAAAAGGTTTAAACATATTCAGGTAATGGTCTGAGAATGGAAAAAAGAACAAGGCTGTAAGTAATAATTGCTGTAGAGTGAACAGAAAGCAGTTTGGTTTATTGATCTTAATCTGCAGATTTTATTATTATCTCTAAAAGCAAAATAAGGCTGTATTTCATCTTTGTTTAGAATAAGTCTCGTAAGTAAGAGTGTTACAAATTTTAAGGCAACTCAGAAAGTAGGCTAATAAAATGTGAGGCTGGATGAACACAGCAGGCCAAGCAGCATCTCAGGAGCACAAAAGCTGACGTTTCGGGCCTAGACCCTTCATCAGAGAGGGGGATGGGGGGAGGGAACTGGAATAAATAGGGAGAGAGGGGGAGGCGGACCGAAGATGGAGAGTAAAGAAGATAGGTGGAGAGGGTGTAGGTGGGGAGGTAGGGAGGGGATAGGTCAGTCCAGGGAAGACGGACAGGTCAAGGAGGTGGGATGAGGTTAGTAGGTAGCTGGGGGTGCGGCTTGGGGTGGGAGGAAGGGATGGGTGAGAGGAAGAACCGGTTAGGGAGGCAGAGACAGGTTGGACTGGTTTTGGGATGCAGTGGGTGGGGGGGAAGAGCTGGGCTGGTTGTGTGGTGCAGTGGGGGGAGGGGATGCACTGGGCTGGTTTAGGGATGCAGTAGGGGAAGGGGAGATTTTGAAACTGGTGAAGTCCCGGTGCGGCTTCCTCTACATTGGGGAAACCAAGCGGAGGCTTGGGGACCGCTTTGCAGAACACCTCCGCTCAGTTCGCAACAAACAACTGCACCTCCCAGTCGCAAACCATTTCCACTCCCCCTCCCATTCTCTTGATGACATGTCCATCATGGGCCTCCTGCACTGCCACAATGATGCCACCCGAAGGTTGCAGGAACAGCAACTCATATTCCGCCTGGGAACCCTGCAGCCATATGGTATCAATGTGGACTTCACCAGTTTCAAAATCTCCCCTTCCCCTACTGCATCCCTAAACCAGCCCAGTGCATCCCCTCCCCCCACTGCACCACACAACCAGCCCAGCTCTTCCCCCCCACCCACTGCATCCCAAAACCAGTCCAACCTGTCTCTGCCTCCCTAACCGGTTCTTCCTCTCACCCATCCCTTCCTCCCACCCCAAGCCGCACCCCCAGCTACCTACTAACCTCATCCCACCTCCTTGACCTGTCCGTCTTCCCTGGACTGACCTATCCCCTCCCTACCTCCCCACCTACACCGTCTCCACCTATCTTCTTTACTCTCCATCTTCGGTCCGCCTCCCCCTCGCTCCCTATTTATTCCAGTTCCCTCCCCCCATCCCCCTCTCTGATGAAGGGTCTAGGCCCGAAACGTCAGCTTTTGTGCTCCTGAGATGCTGCTTGGCCTGCTGTGTTCATCCAGCCTCACATTTTATTATCTTGGAATCTCCAGCATCTGCAGTTCCCATTATCTCAGAAAGTAGGCTGTTCCCTAGACAACAGGAAAAACTTAGCAAGCACTTCAAAAATTACTAATCTATACATTAAATAGGCTTTTTCAACCAATCTAACCCATTTTACAGCATTGCTATAAATTTAAGTCTACTCTCCACAGAAGACATACTTCACCCAAAATTTAAAGTTCATTAATCCAGCTGCACAAGTGTTTTATTTTGTTTCAGAAATAGTAGGAACTGCAGATGCTGGAGAACCCGAGATAACAAAGTGTAGACCTGGATGAACACAGCAGGCCAAGCAGCATCCGAAACATCAGCTTTCCTGCTCCTCTGATGCTGCTTGGCCTGCTGTGGTCATCCAGCTCTACACCTTGTTATCTCTGTTTTCTTTTGTGACAGGGTAACGATTATCTTGTACAGTAATACATAACAATGGGACCACAGTTCAAATTCTGACCATGTGATTTGACAAATGTAACTTTTCTACTGAAGTCAGTCCTTACATGCTCAGCCCAGTTCACAATGTGTGGGTCCAAATGAAAAATTATCCAAGTTTGAAGACAAATTGCCACGAGATAAACGTCAAGCAGAGCACCGTGCAACTAAAACTCCCTCTACTGTCCTCCCAAGGAATATGCTGTTGCTCCAAAGTTGTAAAGATGTAACAGGGGCTACGCTCTGAAAGCTTGTATTTTCAAATAAACCTATTTGATGTAACCTGGTGTCGTGTGACTTCTGACTTTGTCCAAAGATGCAAGACTGCCTCCCTGCTCGATCAATTTTAAGTTTCTATCATATTCCTCACTAGCTAATTCTGTCACTCTTCCTACAGCACTTACTCATGATCACCTGTATTTACTCAATGTAAAACAGAAACCTTGACTTACTACTTAGATAATAAAATGTGAGGCTGGATGAACACAGCAGGCCCAGCAGCATGTGAGGAGCATAAAAGCTGACGTTTCGGGCCTGTGATGAAGGGTCTAGGCACGAAACGTCAGCTTTTGTGCTCCCGAGATGCTGCTGGGCCTGCTGTGTTCATCCAGCCTCACATTTTATTATCGTGGATTCTCCAGCATCTGCAGTTCCCATTATCACTGATACATCCTTGACTTACTACTATCACTTTTACATCATAACTCGGTTTAGGCGCACAGCATATAGCCTACACTGACATCTCAGAACAAAACTGATGACATCGCAAGATAATCATCTTTCAGATAAAGTTTTAACCTGATGCCTCATCTGTCCCTTCAGATGAATGCAAAAAATCCCATGAGGAACGGTTATGGATTTTGCCCAATTTCCTGGCCAATATATCCATAATCTGAGCAGCTGTGACCTTAATAAGTGGGGAACAGGCTTGTTGGACCAAACGGTCTACTTCTGCTCCTATGTTTGAATTTATCCATTAACCAAAATCTCCAAAAACAGATCAATTGCACAGTGGTTTGGGTAAAAAATATAAATCACATACTAATTGGCTGTAGCATTTGCCTTTAAAACAACAGTGACTTTCATTTGAAATGTTTTTGTGAGTAATAAAGCTCTTTTAATGGAGTAGTACAAAAGATATTACATAAATAAAAACACTTAAAAAAGGCAGAAATGATTCTTTTACCTGAACACGCATCTACGTAAAGGTATTGTCTCTAAAAATCTTCTCATCGGGAGAGAAACACCTCAAAGGAGTGTCCCGTGTGAGAACCAAGTTCACAGCTAGATACAGTGATAATGGGAACTGCAGATGCTGGAGAATCCAAGATAACGAAGTGTGAGGCTGGATGAACACAGCAGGCCAAGCAGCATCTCAGGAGCACAAAAGCTGACGTTTTGGGCCTAGACCCTTCATCAGAGGGGGGGATGGGGTGAGGGTTCTGGAATAAATAGGGAGCGAGGGGGAGGCGGACCAAAGATGGAGAGAAAAGAAGATAGGTGGAGAGGAGAGTATGGGTGGGGAGGTAGGGAGGGGATAGGTCAGTCCAGGGAAGACGGACACGTCAAGGAGGTGGGATGAGGTTAGTAGGTAGGAGATGGAGGTGCGGCTTGGGGTGGGAGGAAGGGATGGGTGAGAGGAAGAACAGGTTAGGGAGGCAGAGACAGGCTGGACTGGTTTTGGGATGCAGTGGGTGGAGGGGAAGAGCTGGGCTGGTTGTGTGGTGCAGTGGGGGGAGGGGACGAACTGGGCTGGTTTTGGGATGCGGTGGGGGAAGGGGAGATTATGAAACTGGTGAAGTCCACATTGATACTATTGGGCTGCAGGGTTCCCAAGCGGAATATGAGTTGCTGTTCCTGCAACCTTCGGGTGGCATCATTGTGGCACTGCAGGAGGCCCATGATGGAGGTCCTGGGCACTGGTCACAGCTGTGCTCTCTGCTCTGCAATGGCTCTCAGACCTGGAGTGCCTGGATTTTCTAATTCCCATTTTCCCTGTTTTCAAAACCCTCCATGACCTCTCTTTTCCCAATCTCTGTAACCCCCTGCAGTGCTCACAGGCCTTGGGAATATGCGAACTCTTCCCATTCTGGTTTCTTCAGCAGCAACGCCCCAGCAGTGGTCACCATGTCTTCAATGGAGAGGCCCTCAAATCCTGGAATACACTCTCCC
The DNA here is from genome assembly GCF_030684315.1 of Stegostoma tigrinum. NCBI lineage: Eukaryota > Metazoa > Chordata > Chondrichthyes > Orectolobiformes > Stegostomatidae > Stegostoma > Stegostoma tigrinum. Next base: position 29,201,150 of record NC_081363.1, read on the forward strand.
TACTCACTTTTCTCCATTAAGACATTCTTTAAAACTCCCTCTTTGACTAAGCTTTTGCTCATCTCACCTAATAGAGTCAAATTTCATTGCTTAATTTCTCCAGAGAACGCTGCTACAAAAGGATATGGAAATGAAAGCTATTGCTGTTGTTGGAAAAGCTGGATTGGTTTGTTAGAAAGAAGGAACTGTAGAGCATGTATTATATTTCGACGCCTTAAATGCCTATAAGTGCAACAGACCCCAAAAGTTTAATTCTATTTTAGTTTAGATGAAATAATTTGTGTAACCCTGTGAGAGATCATTACTGTATATTCTGACTCCCACACTTGAATCTGTGAACATAATTTCACTTGGTACTGACAGTGCAGCAATGACAGAATACATTACCCGCACCTGCAGCATCTGGGACAGAAGGGCATCAAAGTCTTATGGTGCCACTTATGGAACCAGGGGGTGTTCTCCTGTTTTCCTGTCCAGCGTTCCTCCCTCAGTTAGCAACATATCCAAAAGCTATAGTGAGGGTGCTCCATAAATGCAAGACTTTTTTTTTCACAGAAATGTTACGACGCAGAGGAGTCCATTCAGCCCAATGTACCGATACCAAATGAACATCATGACTTACGGACAGTTTCCTGCCTTTTCCCCCACTCCCTTACATTGTTTGTACAATATCTCAAATAGTTATTATCACAGTCAAGGTCATGGGAGCCCCAGTTGGGGAAATCCAGGATATTTTCCTTCTACAATTCCAGAAAGAATAAATTTTATCTAATTTCTTAATTAAATCTCACGTGTGAATCAAATCAGATAAATTAACTTCAAATTCATACTATTGTTTATTTTATATCAACTGATGGTATTTCTGAAATGTTGAATCTGATTTTTACTTCAGATAAATAGGTATGTAATATTATATGCTGTAAAATCAGTGAATCTTTGCAGAGTGTAATTTTGGGTTTATCTTATGGGAAATGACTGTGCAACAGCCCCATCTATTGTCATTATCTAATACTGTCTTTGAAATACGACAAGTATTGGCTTTGAAATGATATTGTTCAGTGTGCATTCAAACTCTAAACAGATATCTGAAATGGTTCTTGTTTGTAGAAAAGCTCAAATGTGATTTCACCTTTTGTTCCAGCATAGAAGAAAAATCTCTTTGTAATTTGCTTTGTCAATAACTGGGATGAACTGGAGTCATCATTTTTCGTAGGGAGGGTCTAAGGAGAAAAAAAGCACCTGCAACACTGCATGGTGTGGAAGTACCTCGGTATACAGAGGCTTAAGTAAAGCCAAAGCAATATTTTTTTTTCAAAAAAACTTGTAGCACCCCGTTTGCTGCTAAAACGCAGATTGCCAACTTTGCTGAACAGCAAGGGATGCTGGGTAGAGATAATGGGAACTGCAGATGCTGGAGAATCCGAGATAACAAAATGTAGAGCTGGATGAACACAGCAGGCCAGGCAGCATCTCAGGAGCACAAAAGCTGACGTTTCGGGCCTAGACCCTTCATCACAGGCTGATGTTGTTTCGGGCCTAGACCCTTCATCAGGGATGCTGGGTACATTGGCCAAGTGAAACTCTCTGCAATCACAAAATCCACACACCAGACACAGTGCAAACACAGCAGCCAGGTGCTAATCATATTAGCATAATGTAAAAGGCAACAGTTACACTGCACAGCCACCCCCAGCAACTTAGCCACTAAACAAAGGGCAGCCCAGATAGAAAGGCAAGATAACAAAGTGTGAAGCTGGATGAACACAGCAGGCCAAGCAGCATCTCAGGAGCACAAAGGCTGACGTTTCGGGCCTAGATCTTTCATCAGAGAGGTCTAGGCCCGAAACGTCAGCCTTTGTGCTCCTGAGATGTTGCTTGGCCTGCTGTATTCATCCAGCTTCACACTTTGTTATCTTGGATTCTCCAGCATCTGCAGTTCCCATTATCCCATAAAGAAAGGCACTGGGTCTTGCTACACTAAGAAATTTGACAGTAACATGCCATCTAAATGATTGACCCTTGTTTCAAACTATTGTGTATCTCCCTGGTTGGTCAGAATTACAGAAAGTCCCAAAAAACCACCTAAAAGTATAAAACCAGAGTTCACTTGGAATTGACTGAGGCCACTTGTAGAGACCAGCATGGCAAGAGGCAGAAACCAGCTGACCATCCAGAGAGAGAGCAGGATGGAGAAAGCAGTTTCACAGACCCAGACAGGGAGTCACTGTGTAAGTTTACAAGAAACTGGGAAAGTACTGTAACCATATGCAGCCAAATAGGACTGGAGACAGTGTTTTTAGTATTAAAAATTATTGCAGTTTTGTTCCTAATAAAGTGGAAATGTTTTGCTTTAGTATCGGCTTGTGTTCATATTGATTTGACTACTTTGGCATTGTGGGATACCTGGGCAAATTCATTCATGACATTCTGGTTGGAGTTGTCTGCAAACTTGTTTAAAGAGGAGCCAGACAAGAAACTCATTCTTTTTAGGTAATATTAATCTACAAGTTCTCTTTACTCTGTCTTCTGTAAATCATTCCCTAACCAGATACAGCCATTTTATTTTTAAAAATTAAACATTCTGTTCAGTCAGATTTGTAGAAAATGTAGCTTCTCAGTCACGTCTATCTGTTGGCTGAGTTGCCTCATCACTCCTAGCATCAGAGTTGCAGATTGGCAGAAAGGAACTGTATCCCCAATTCTATCACTGGAGCCGATGAAAATGTGTAAGCAGAGCTAATCAGCTCATGCACGCTGGTTCCTGGAATCTGACCTAGATAGGTATCAGTACAAAAGCAACACCCCACATGCTCTTTTGCCAAGCTTTTGCCAATCCACCCACTCTGACAGCAACTCTCACCACCTCTTAGTCCACTTTTTCTGCCTTTTGTCTTTAAAGCACATTCTGTAATGAGGAGTTTGACTTGTGGAAACCGAAGGTGCAAGTACACATCCCCTGGTAGCACAACCTAGTGTGGCCTTCATTTAATATACCCGTAAACTGTATGCCAAGCAACTGAACAACCTTCCTCAATAACACTTGGTGTCAAAGTTGTGGCAGTCAAGATGCAACCTGGTGCAATTATACACAGAATTTATATATTGACCACTGAGTCAGACTCCCCTCCATTGCCATCTCTGGGCACATGTAGTTCCACTGGAAGACGGACAGACCGGGGTGAAGCATAACTGTGTAAGTCAGATGAAAGTGATCTCAGACTCCTCCAGTCAACTCAGTCCAGCTCCCCACAAAATCTGGTTTCAGGTCAAACACATGCAGACATTATGTCAGCCGAAAAGTCAATACTGCTCCATGTTAAATACTACACATGCTGGAGAAACACAGCAGGTCGGGCAGAACCTTGAGAGGGAAAAAAAGTTAATGCTCAGAGTCTGGAGAACCTTCATTAGAAATGAGAATAGCTGGGAAAGGGTGCTTTGATATGAGAGAGAGAAAGGGATAACATAGCATGGAGCTGGAGAAACACAGCAGGCCAGGCAGCTTTAGATGAGCAGGGAGTTCCTTTTAGTTGTGACCGGTAGCATATCGGCGCAGGCTCGGAGGGCCAAAGGGCCTGTTCCTGTGCTGCAATTTTCTTTGTTCTTTGAAAGTTGACATTTCAGGTTGGGACCCTTCTTCAGAAGAGAAGCTGGGTAGGGTGCTAACGAGAAGTGTAAATGGTAGGAAAATGGTGTGGCAGTGCGGTGGGGGGGTAACAGACATGGGGGAGGATCTTCACATTCTGAAATTGTTAAGCTCAATGTTGAGTCCTGAAGGCTTTAAGGTGCTGAAGCATACGATGAGATGCTGTTCTTCCAGTTTGTGTGGAGCTTTGCTGGAGCACTGCAGCAAGCCTGTGACACAGATGTTAGCCAGGGAACAAGGTGGTGGACAGTTCAGAGGTCCCCTTGTTAAATTTGGCATCATTAGATCAGATGCGACGGAGACAGAGAAACTGGAAGAATGGAACACAGTCTTTACATGAAGCAGGGCATGAGGACGTAAATACAAGGTAACTTAGGGGTCAGTGATAATGGGAGCTGCAGATGCTGGAGAATCCAAGACAATAAAATGTGAGGCTGGATGAACACAGCAGGCCCAGCAGCATCTCAGGAGCACAAAAGCTGATGTTTCGGGCCTAGAGGGGTCTGGGCCCGAAACGTCAGCTTTTGTGCTCCTGAGATGCTGCTGGGCCTGCTGTGTTCATCCGGCCTCACATTTTAGTAACTTAGGGGTCAGTGGGTTTATAATGGATATCAGCAGTCAACCTTACCCCAGAAATGGAAACAGATGTTGAGGAAGGGAAAGGAGGAGTCAGAGATGGACCTGGTGAAGATGAGAGCTGAGTGGAAATTGGAAGCAAAACTGAGAAACATTTCCAATTCTGAATGATAGAGGGAAGCAGCAGTGATGATGTCATCAACAATGCAGAAAAAGTCATAGAGTCAAAGAGTTGTACAGCACAGAAACAGACATTTTGACCATCTTATCCATGCTGACCAGATATCCTAATTTAATCTAGTCCTATTTGCCAGCATTTGGTCCGTATCCCTCTAAACCATTACTATTCACATAGCTATCCACATCTTGATCAGGTGGGCCAATGGGCTGAGGAGTGACAGATGGAGCTTAATTTGATAAATGTGAGGTTCTGTATTTGGAAACGTAAATCAGGGCAGGATTTGTACACTTAATGATAAGGTCCTGTGGGGAGTTGCTGAACAAACAGATCTTGGAGTGCAGGTTCACAGTTCTTTGATAATGGAGTTGCAGGTAAATAGGATAGTGAAGAAGGCGTTTGGTATGCTTGCCCTTATTGGTCATTGCACTGAGTACAGGAGTTGGGAGGTCATGTTGTGGCTGTGCAGGACATTGGCTCGGCCACTTTTGGAATATTGCGTGCAATTCTAGAAAGGGTCCACAAAAGATTTACGAGAATGTTGCCGGTGTTGAAGGGTTTCAGCTATAGGGGGAGGCTGAATAAGCTGCAGTTATTTTCAGTGGAGTGTTGGAGGCTGAGGGGTGACCTTGTTGAGATTTACAAAATCATGAGGGGGCATGGATAAGGTAAATCAGCAAGGTCTTTTCCTCAGGGTGGGGTAGTCCAAAATAGAGGGCATAGGTTTAAGGTGAGAGGGGAAAGATATAAAAGGGACTGAAGGAGCAACTTTTTCACGCAGAGGACAGTGCGTGTTTGAAATTCCACAGCAAATGGTAAAGGCTGGTAAAATTATGACATTTAAAAGGTATCTGGATGGATATATGAATAGGAAGGGTTTAGAGGGATATGGGCCAAATACTGGTAAATGGGACTAGATTTATATAAGATATCTTGTCGGCATGGACAAGTTAAACCGAACGGTCTGTTTCCGTGTTGTATATCCCTATGACTTTATGATTCCAAATACTGTAATTGTACCGGCCTCCACCACTTCCTCTGGCAGCTCATTCCATACACGCACCACCCTCTGTGAAAAAGTTGCCCTCTAGGTCCCTTTTGAATCTTTCCCCTCTCACCTTAAACCTATGCCCTCTAGTTTTGGACTTCCCTACCCTGGGGAAAAGTGTTGTGGTTGAGGCCTGAGTAGGACTGGTACAAGGAATGCTCCACATACCGTACAAACAGACAGGCATATCTGGGCCCAGAAACCTGCTCTCTTGCACAGAAGCTCAACTAAATATTTTTCCATACCCACAGGCTCAAAAGTGTGTTCTGTCACCACACTAGCAGGAGTATTAAACTCATTCAGTGAACAAGACAAAACATTGCTGCCAGATTGGGTTTGTTCACCAATGCACAGCTGCACACATGATTATAACCTTGGTCTAGGCATGTACCAAAGAACCAAATTCCAGGACTGAAATAAAATGACTGTACCCTGACCTCAAGGCATCCCAAGAACAATGTGAAAAGTAGTTGCTACATGTACATGTTGTAAACAGTTCACACCCATCCCATTTCAACTGGCCTAGGACCAGCTGGAGTATTTCAATAACTGGATAACATCAGCTAGTTAGTGAACCCTGTAAAGTTAGCAAATTAATTCAGACAAGTCATTCTTTCAGGAATCTGGGATGATGTGGTGAAGTTAGTCTGGTGCTTTCTTTTCTGGGTGACAAATGTTGCAAGGGACTCAGACCAGAATCCTTCAACTATAGGTTTTCACTGCACTGAGCATTAACGTAACTACCACCTCAGCCCAACGTGAATGTTGAGAGAGTATCTTCGCTTCTGGACCTCGGCTGTACTGTTCACCTTCACAGGGTTTGAGATCTAAGTATTTAAACTTAGAGTATTACTTAACTCATTCTACCACAAGGGTCATAACAGACTTAAAATATTAATTTGTTCTCTCTCCACAGATGACTCTAAACGTACTAAGTTTCTCCATCACTTTCAGTTTTTAGTTCAGATGTCCAGAAGTTGCAGTAATTCACTTTTATTTTGTTGCCTATCTCCAATCTCTACCCTGATGCCAATCAATCTACGAACCAGGAAACAGTGGTTAATCAGAAGGAAAAATGCAAGTTCCATTGATCAGAAAAGAAGATAAATGTGAAGGAAGAAGTCATGTTATAAGATTCCAACTTCCAGAGATCTTATGCAGATGCAGAGAAACATCATGAATGTTGCTTGTATATCATTAATGTCTTGTAAGGTCATACTCATGTTCAGTTATAGCAGTGAAAGTGTAACTAACAGTTTACCAATTGGCTATCAATACTCAAAATGGTGATGACAGAAGCAAACTGCGGCTTTGATGTTCCCACTGAAACCTGGTCACATTAGTTTCTGACAAGCAATGACTCAAGCCTTGTCCATTGACATTGCCATTCAATGCAGTGACCATGTTTCTGCTTGTGAAACAGCTGGTTACATGTGTCACTACCAACTTGGGGAAGCCTATTCCGTAAGAGTTAAATGGTTGCCAGAGGATCTCAGACAAAAGAAAAAGAGGGGAGAAACTGATTCATTTTCTAAAGTATGGTTTCTTGTTCTTGAAGAAAAGGGGAACTACATTTCAAGCATAAATCACTGCCATTGGAGCACGTGTGGTATAATTGACTCAAAGATTCACATAATTCATGGAAATGTATTGATGAAAGGGCTCTGATATCAGTAAGAAGGAAGGTAGTCTACACTGAGCATGTGAAAAGACAGGTCTTAGACATTCCACTAGAGTGTGCTTAATTGAGAACTGATGTCATGTGGTTTTCTACACGTCCACTTCACATATACTACAAAGAATGGGGTGCTTATTGAGAACCTTCTTATCAACCACATACACTGATATGACATCTCAGATTTACATACACAATCTGGGTTTTATGTTCAGTAAACAACACTGCATACGTCCTGGACTGGCTCATTGGGTAACTAACGGTATTCCAAAAGACACAGCTCATGACTAAGCGCACAATGCTCAGGCTGATAGTGAAAACTCTACAACACTGCCCAATCTTCCACTAGATTTGTCACTGAATGGACAATTGACCTTCTGAAGATGTGATTCTATTACCTGGACCACTCAGGAGGAACACCCCAGGACTCACCAGAAAGTGTTTCCAGAACCGTAACTGGTTGCTGAGCCCTGCACAACCTTGCTCAAAGACAGAGTGAGAACTTTGAGAGGGGGAAATGGGTGAACCACTTGTCTCCCCAGCTGGGGAAAAAGGAAATCTAACAGAGATGCTAAAGGAGGTTGATAGCAACTGGATCTGAGATTGAATGATATTACATGAACGATAGTGGGAGCACAAATAACAGCTAGTTGTGATACACAAGACTACCATCCCTCAAAGGGAAGGCTTGATTTTTTTTTTACAAAGCAAGTTCATGTTGCTTTGCATGTCATACATCACAAGTTCACTCACATTTTCTTTGCACCAAACGCCTATTCAGTTTGATGGTCAGAGCATCAGGAGAGATTTCTGTTGCCTCACAGTGGAATCATGCTTGTAACACACAGACTTTTGCTTGCTTTGAACATTTACTTGTCACAGAGAATGGAGAGGGGCCACAATATGCTGACACACACCCCAACCATGAAGCTTATCTTCCCATTTCCAAGACCATTTCCTCCGTCTCCATGAGACCTGTGCATGACAGTATCAGGGCCGCTCGCAATATCTCACCTTCAGCAGTCAGGGTGATCATCGTCCCTCAACATATTCAAGAGGAGGATGCAAAATTGTTTGAAGTATAAGACCGTGGGAATGCAGAACATCCGGGTGCATCTCAAAAAGTTAACACCGATGCACTCGAAGTAATTTCAGTATTCTTTAATCTTTCTCTTCTTATTATTTTGACTAGCTACACCTCAGCTAAGTTGGTGGAAGCCTGACTGCTTTTCCACCTTGTCACAGATAACACTGATAGGCATTCTCATTCTTCAGCATTCTCGCTCCTTCGCATCTGCAGATGGAGGCTCATGGGTCCCTGGTGGTGGTAAAGTGAAACTGCAGGGCACCTCTCGAGTGTCTGAGCACACACTTCTGGGTGCCTATCCATCTGCCAGTCTTTACCCCTGTTGGTGCACCATAGCACCTCCCTCACCCCTCGAGGCACCTACGCTCTCTTCTCCCACAGAAGCATGGCAGCATTAGGGAATATGAGCCTGGATATATGACCACTATATACACATTGATGCTGATGAAGATGGGAATGGCCCCAGAGCTTTGGTTGTCATGTGCATTGATGTGGTATGGGGTAAATTAAGAGTTAAAGGATTTGAAATTAAAGCTAATTCAGGGCACTCAGAGAGTTAACATTGTTTGGGATCAATAGGGCTTTACATGGTATATATGCCTGATATTCCTTTGAAATGTTCATCCTGAAGCAACATTACAAGTGACAGCCCCCATGCAAAATTTGGATAAGAAGGCCCCTCACCCCTCATTGCAGTGATGAATGAAAGCCCATACACTGGAATGCATGGGCCTGCAAGGCCACAGAGGCAGCCACAATGTCAGACACAAAGTTGGCTGACTCCTCCATCCTTCACTCCAGTCTACGCAAGGTTTTTGCCACCTCTGCCAGATATATCACTGCCTCCACCTGAATCTCCATCAGCACAAAGGGCTGGGTCCAGATGCTAATCATCTGTATGTGAGTCAATAGGATCCTACTCTCCTCTGAAGACCACAGACCTCAATGTTTTCTTCCTCTTCTGGCTGTGGGCCCACGTCAATGCTGCACACACTGGGATGTGGCTTTGAGCTTACTCTCGCTGGATTGCCCACGGAGGTGGAGAGTGGGTGGAATGCCTTGACCGCACATCCTCTGAGGATCCAGACTATTATGCCTCAGGAGGTACCTTTTTGGAGAACCTAGAGTGACGGGCCTGGGAATTGGGTCTCATCCCCTTCTGGCTCCTGCCTTGGCTCTATGCAGGCTGCAGAGATACACAAAGGTCTGTCAGAGTCATGCTACATGATCCTTATAGGTGCTTGGCTGCTCGGGGGTTGTCTCATTAAATGAATGGACTTACACAGTCTGCAAATACAAGGTCCCCTTACTTTCCCACCAGCTCAGTGACTTTGTTCCTCAAAGTCCGTAATCCAGACATCTCTTCCATCCCTGCCTTGGTACACTTCCAACCTGTTGATGCAGCTCTAACTGATTATACGCTCTCTTCTCCCATAGAAGTATAGCAGCTTTAGGGAATATGAGCCTGGATATATAACAACTATATACACATTGATGCTGATAAAGATGGGAATGGCCCCAGAGCTTTGGTTGTCATGTGCATTGATGTGGTATGGGGTAAATTAAGAGTTAAAGGACTTGAAATTAAAGCTAGTTCAGGGCACTCAGAGAGTTAACATTGTTTGGGATCAATAGGGCTTTACATGGTATATATGCCTGATATTCCTTTGAAATGTTCGTCCTGAAGCAACATTACAAGTGACAGCCCCCATGCAAAATTTGGATAAGAAGCCAGATGGCTGTGTACTTCACCTGTTTGTGAGGAAAGGCCAAGCAGCTGGGGGTACTTGAGCTGAGAAGTGAGGCAGAGAATAACGACAGAAATACGACAGAACATGGAATAGCCATGGCTATATGACATCAGGCAGTCGACAGAGTGGTATAAAATCTTCAGACTCAGAATAACACCAGCACCCAAGTGTCGAGTTCAACTAAACCAGCTTGTGACGTCCAGTCAGAATTCCAAATCAAATCTCCGTGGGAATTTCAGACTTTAGAGGGGTGGGGTGGGGAAAAGGAAATAATAATGATGTTAAATGTTTACAAGAACTAAGTATAATAAAGTAAACTATTGGAATAACATTGACCTCGTACAGAGAAACTTAGGTGGCGATGTGGTAGAAATGAGGTTTGTGCAAAACATGATGGCAGAGTCATGTGATCAGTGAGAGAAAAGATCCCAGTGCAGAAAGAACATGCGAAGAGTGAACCCTGAGAGGCAACACTAAAGGACTCTATTTGAGAACCTAGTACGTACAGATGTAAATAAAAGAATGTTAAAGTACACATGGAGTTGAAGAGCCCTGCTTACGGACAGGGAGCTAGCAGTCTTACATGTGCAACCACCCACGTCCACAGATCAGTATCTCAATGTGTAGTTAGCAGTATTGGTAAATGGAATGCTAACCATTGAGCCACCGTACATCTTGTTTGGCAAGATTGTCTAAAACAGTCCCCACTACTTTCTTAACCCCATACGGTGTTATCTCAGATTCTCCAACATCAGCAGTTCCTGCTATCTCCCACTACTTCCTTTGTTCTGAACACTATTCTGGAGCAAGTGCCATGCTCTTTTCAGTAAAAATTAATCTACTTTCATTAAAATTATTCCACCAATGAGGCACAGAAGTACAAATGGCATTGTACCCATTGGGTAAATAACTGTTGACTTATTGCCAGAGATTGACATAATTTATGTAGCATTTCATTCCTTCTCGAAAAGGACATTAATTCATTCACAACATTACACTGTTGAATCATCTGTATCAGTGAATGGACAGTCAAAACGCGCAACTCATGGAACTTCTTAGTCTACGCCAGGTAGGTTTTGAATGGGAGTTATACAGGGACAGACACTTCTAATAGGAGGTGAATTTCATCTGCTTTGGTTGAATTATTTGATTGGCCAGATTGCTATGATGAAATGCTTGGCCTTAGAGAGGACACATCTTTTCATCCAATATGATTCTTCCGAATAATATCTATGAGGAGGAAGCTGAGAGATTGAATCCACTCAAAATTTTAACAACCAGCACCAGCACTAAAATGTTCAGGTCAGAAGTAAGATAGAGAGTTGGAAGTTCCCACCATCCTGTTCCAAACACCGACCCTCCCATTTCCACTGTCCAAACTTTCAAACACCATCTTTCACTTATCAACTGGCACAAGTACTGTCATTATCTCCCCTAGGTTCGACTGGAGTAAGAATTTACCAAGTTGAACCACTTAATGCACTCACTCCACTTCTCAAACCTGGAATAGATAGGAATGGTCTATGCAGTGTCAAAATACATTTGAAGTATGACTACTGATGCAGTTTTGATCTGTTATAATCCTAAGAATAAAGTGGTTTTAGCAAGCAATGTCTGACTATAGGGGCTAGGTGTGGTGTTATCTCTCGTATGGAAGGCTATGTACAAAATTCTGTAGCATTTTTTTCCACATTAACAAAGTCAGACTGCAATTTTTCAAGTTGAGAAACAGACATTACTGATCAAATATAGGGTTAAGTGCCACATTTCCTTGTTTGGTAGAAAGTTCAATTTGATTGTCCACTAAGCGCTTAGAAGAGAAGCATGGAAGTTACCATCCAGCTGATCACCCGGCAAATAAATCGGCAACACCATTTGATGCTGGGTGATAGTGTATTAAAGAGTCTTTGACTCAATTTTTACTCAAATATTTCAAACTTCCCTGATCTATACAGTTGACACCAGCATCTGTGGCAACCCATAAACCATATTTGGTTTAAAGAAGACAGTACCATTCCTAGTAATTTTTTTCCCTCTATTCACTGGAGTTTAGAAGAATGAGAAGTGATCTCACTGAAACATACAGCATTCTTAAAGGGTTTGACAGGATAAATGCTGAGGATGTTTCCCTTCATGGGAGAATCTGGGACCAGAGGGCACAAAGAAACATGGGAGAAAGAAGTTATCCATTTTCTTAATTGACCTTTTGCCTAATCAAGTGCAATTAAATGACAGATTTTATAAATCTCATAAATACTGCAATGTATGCAACAACAAAAACAGAAATCGCTGGAAAAGCTTAGCAGGTCCAGCAGCATCTGTGGAGAGAAATCACAGTTAATGTTTCAGGTCCTGTGACTCTTATTTAGAACTATCACTGGAGCCAAAACATTAACTGTGTCCTCCTCACAGATGCTATCAGATCTGCTGAGCTTTACCAGTAATTTCTGTTTTTAGTTCTGATTTCCAGCAGCCGCAGTTCTTTCAGCTTTTATTTGCAACATAGTCAACACTGTACTGCAACAAACTTGTTGGACATGTTTATTCACAGTCAAATATTCACGTGTATTTTAAACCAATATTTCACCAGGACAGGAACCTGTAAAGATTAAAACAAAATCAATTGTCTGCTTGTTGATCCATAATTCACTGAACGGTTATAGATGTTTGTTCAGTAAATACAGCTGCATGATAATTAAGCGAGCGTATGTTGGGCTTTCTACTAAAATGAACACAGTTAGAATGGTGTCACCATGGCCAGACTTGCAGCTGGTCTGTAATTTCTACTCTACACTACTGGGATTAAACCCAGTTAAACTGGGTAATCTCAGTATGGATCCCCAGAGAACACTTCCTACTTATTGGCAATCTAAAACAAATGTCCTTCAACACCCATGTTTTCCACTTTATCACCATCTTTCAATCCTCTTTTCTATCTGATCCCTGAACACACAGCAGGATTCTTTTAGGTGGCTCTGAAATCAACACTTTCTCAGTGCCCTGAATATACCTTCCAATATATTGCCGTTGTTTGCTCTTCCTGTTGACCTTTCATGAAATCCAATAAGTTGGTAAACATGACTGTTAACTTAGAAGGAACAGTGTGGAGCTGGAGGAACACAACAGTTCAGGAAGCATCAGAGGAGCAGGAAAGTCGGCATTCTGTTAAAGGGTCACAACCCAAAACATTGACTTTCCTGCTCCTCTGATGCTGCCTGGCCTGCTGGGTTCCTCCAGTTCCACACTGTGTTGACTCTGACTCAAATCCAGGTTGACTTCTTTGTAAATATATACCCCAAACTACTGATGGCTAAGATATTTCTTACCATTCAAACTCACATGGAGACAATCACTGATATTACTGTTTGGAAAATATCAATAAATTTATAACTGTCACTTAGTTCATGTAGAAGGTACTACGGATTAGAAAGTATTCAGAGCTGTCAGCTTTTGGAATCACTTCCACTGTGTCACAAATGCAGAGGAAGGTCTTTTTTGCAATTATTTTGGAAGATGGCTAAGTCAATGATATTGGGAAAAGGTTAAAAAAGCTTAGAGTGTACAACCCAAAACTTTCACACTGATCAATTTTCTTTTATAGTTTTATTGACATTGCCTGAAGTCAGTCAGTCATGCCATCAGGTTTAGGTCACCCAATGTGCAGAGGGATTAATTGTTTCTCGATTGGTGCAACTGACCCAAATGGACCAAGTATATTATGGATAGGAAATTTCAAAATCTTTAAAAATATCTGATAGATTTCCATTTTAAAACATCAAGGAACAGTTTGTAAATCACAGAAAATTATATTTTCTCCTTATTCAATATCCCCAGTTAATCAGCAAATCCACATAACATTGCTGAAAGCAGTAAGCAAGCAAATTTTCTCCTGTCTATTATCAGTAGCAGTACAGAGGATAGAGGCCGAAGGCCCCAGAAATAGCATGGGGAAAGCAACTGCAGTGTGAATACTTGGCAGAAATCCAGAGTGTAGGAAGAGACAAGCACAGAGAGAAAGCAAGAGTGAGCGTTTGGGCACATGTGACAGTGAGGGAGTGGAGAGGGGGGCATGCAGAGGAGATGGCAGGGTGAGGAAAAAGCTCAGAGAGGCAGCCAGATAGGGGTATTATCTGGGGCACAGGGGGAGAATAGAGGATGGAAGAGGGTTGGGATGGAAGAGGAGGAGTATAGGAGCATGTGGAGAAGGGAGGACAGAGGAAACGGAAGCAAGGTAGTGAGCAGTACATGCTTCCAGCTGCCACTCACTCACTTATTACTGGCTGGTTACCCATGTCGCCCACTTGTAATGCTGGTCCACTTCCTGAACCTCCTGGCAAGTGTACACAGATAACCAGCTATCCACAGAACCCAGACTGAACCATTGCTGTACATTATGCATAATACAGTTACTGGTGCACAATACAGTCATGGTGGCAGAGGGAGTGATGAATGGGATTTGTCCTGGGTAGTGTTAAGTTTGTGGAGTATTGTTGGAACATAACTCGGGTTGGCAACTGCTATTAAACAACTTCCGGGAGGTTTCTTCATGGGAGACAGGCTCCAGCCATTTTCTGCCACTCCACCAGCCAGAATGGAGGCCAACTCACTGCATATATTTAAGAAAGAAAGAGATACGTTGAAAGACACATAATACATCAAGGAGTATGAGAGAGAACAGCATTACAGCACTGAGAGAAAGGATCGGCCCTGATGGCTTGAATGGCTGACTCTTGCTGCTATTTTCTGTTTCTATTCGTCCCTCAACAACTTCATCCTTGTGACCTATTGCTTCCTTGTGCCAGTTTGAAAGCAAAAAGGCATAATAGGTGGAGGGACAGCTAGTACTGAGGAATCTGGGAGGCTGCAGAAGGGTTTGGACAGACTAGGAGAGTAGGCAAAGAAGTGGCAGATAAAGTACACTGTGGGTAATGTGACGTTATGCACTTTGATAAGAAGAATAGAGGCATAGACAATTTTATAAATGGGGAAAGGCTTCATAAATTTGAAGGACAAGGAGACTTGGAAGTCCCAGTTTAGATTCTTTTAAGGCCAATCTATGGGTTCAGTTGGCTGTGAGAACAGCAAATGCAATTTTAGCATTCATTTTGAGAGGGCTAGAATATAAGAGATGTACTGCTAAAGCTGCATAAGGCTCTGGTCAGACCGCATTTGGAATATTGTGAGCAGCTTTGGGCCCCCAGATCTAAAGGAGGATGTGCTGGCCTTGAAGGGAGTCCAGAGGAGGTTTACAAGGATGTTCCCCAGGTTGAAGGGCTTGTCATATGAGGAGTAGGTGTGGACTCTAGGTCTCTACTCAATGGAGTTTAGAAAGATGGGGTGGTCTCACTAAAACTTATAGAATGCTGACAGCCTGGATAAAATGGACACGGAGAAGCTGGTTTCATGAATAGGAGACTAAGACGCAGCCTCAAAATGAAGGAATGATCCTTTAGAAATGATACGAGAAGGAATTCCTTTAGTCAGGAGGTGGTGAATCTACAGAACTCTTTATTACTGAGAGCTAGGGGGGACCAAGTCAGTGTTTTGAAGACAGAGATAGATAGGTTGATTAGTAAGGGGATCAAGGGTTATGCGCAGAAGGCTGGAGAATGGAGTGGAAAACCATGATTGAACAATGGAGCAGACTTGATGGGCCAAATGGCCTAATTCTGCTCCTATATCTTATGGTCCTCAATTGACTGTCAGCTACTTTTCTCCTTTCCAACCTGGTAAAAAGGGAAATGTTTAAAAGAAGTTATAAAGATAAGACATTCTTTTTAAAATGTCACTGTGGTCTTCTGCCAGCATTGCACACAGCAGTGTCTTGGAGTTTTATCTTCAATTAGAGTCACAGGTTCTGAAATATAGCACAGAAACAGATTCTTTGGTCCATGCCATGTATCCTAAATTCATGGAGTCCCATTTGCCAGCATTTGGCCCATATCCCTCTAACCCTTCCCATTCATGCACCATCTTTTAAATGCTGTAATTGTACCAGCCTCCACCACTTTCAATGGCAGCTTTTTCCATCTCACCCTCTGCATGAAAATCTTGCCCCTTTTAATCTTTCCCTTCTCACCTTAAAACTATGCCCTCGAGTTTTGAACTACCCTATCCTGGGAAAAAGGTATTCATCCTATCATTGCCCTTCATGGTGTTACAAACGTCTATAAGGTTACCCTTCAGACTCTGATGCTCGAGGGAAAATAGCTCCGATCTATGGAAACTCACCCAATAGCTCAAACTCTCCTGTAAATCTTTTCTGAACCTTTCCAAGTTTAACATCTTTCCTACAGCAGGGAGACCAGAATTTCACAGTATTTCAGAAGTGTCCAATATCCTTTACAGCTGCAACATGACATTCTAACTCCTATACTCACCGCACTGGCCAATAAAAACAAGTGTACCAAACTCCATCTGCTACTCCTCGGCCTATCTGATCATGGTCCCATTGTACTCTGAGGTAACCTTCTTCACTGTCCATTGCACAACAATTTTGGTGACATCTGCAAACTTACTAACCATACCTCCTATATTCACATCCAAATCACTTATATGAAATGACAAACAGCAGTGGTCCCAGCATTGATTCTTGTGCACACCGCTGGTCACAGACCTCCAGTCCGAAACTCAACCCTCCACCACCACCTTCCGCCTCCTACCTTGAAATCAATTTTGTATCCAAATGGCTCAGTCTCCCTGGATTCCATGTGAACTAGTCTTGCTAAACAGTCTACTGTGTGGAAACGTGTCGAACGCCTTGCTGCGGTCCATATAGACAACATCCACTGCTCTGCCTTCATCGATCTTTCTTGTGACTTCTTCAAAAAGCTCAATCAAGTTAGACTCGAGAGCAATCAATGAAGATTGACTACCTTAAGCTTCAGATATCCAAGTAAGTGAAGAGATCTACCCTCAGGCTACTCACATTAACCTCAAATGTTGGCACACTATCAAATGCTGCTTTGATATCATGGTCAATTCTTTTTAATCTCCCCTCCAGAATTTTGATCCTTTGTCTACAAAATGTTGTGTATACCTCGATGAATTTAACAGAGCATCACAACAGATTGCTTTCTGACTATTGTATTTACTGGTAAACAGCTTGATCTTCCTTTGCTACATTTTAGCATAAGTGTCCTCACTGTGAGGTCAACGATCTTGTATATTAATTTTAACTTTATAGATTCTGGAAGATGTTAACAACCAGCTTTTATAAAGTTATGAATAAGCGGTATATTGAAACAATCAGGAAGCTGGTGTTAACATCAGCACAGCTGCCATGCAGTTTGTTTGTTTGTTGTCTGCATTACAAGAGCAATGATACTTACAGAACACACAGAGGTCTATCTTCTGCAAACAGACTACTTCCTGCTTCCGTTCAGCTGCACAAACATTTCAACCTTCTCATGTTTCAACATGAAAGAAAGGAGTAGGATCAGTTGCAAATTTACAAGTGTTGTCCAGTGCTAGCAACTAGCAGGAATTAATTTCACTGTTTGCTGGAATTTGTTTTTTCTCTAGTGTCTCTCAGACATCAAGAAATCCCGAACTTGTGAAGTACAGTCTCTGTGGTAGAAAACGTGGCAATCAATTGGCACACAGCAGGCTCGCACAAACAGCATGGTGGTAAGTAGGTACACCTGGAGGGTGTAACTCACTCAGAGATAGCAAGAACTGCAGATGCCAGAGTCAGGAATAACATGGTGTGGGGCTGGAGGAACACAGCAGGCCAGGCAGTATCAGAGGAACAGGAAATTTGACATTTTGGTTCAGGACCTTCTTCAGAAATGCCCATTTCTGAAGACGGGTCCCAACCCGAAACAGCAACTTTCCTGCTCCTCTGATGCTGCCTGGCCTGCTGTGTTCCTCCAGCTTCACACTGTGTTATCACTGTTTACTCTTGGATAGTGTGCCCAGGACATCAGACACAACTCACTTTGCAGAATTATAGAATTCTACAATGTGGAAGCAGATCATTCGGATGGCCTGGAAATGATCACCATATTGGGATTGTACTAGACACATCCCAACAGTCAGCAGGAAATTGAGAAGCAAACTTGTAAGGAGAAGTCAGTTATCTGTAAGAATAAAAGGGTGGTAATGATAGGGGATTTTAACCTTCCAAATCTAGACTGGGACTGCCAAAGTGTTACGGGCTTGGATGGGGAGGAATTTGTTAAGTGTTTCAAAGAAAACTTTCTTATTCAATATGTGGATATACTTACTACAGATGGAGCAAAACTTGACCTTCTGTTGGAAAATAACAGAGGGCAACTGAATGAGGTGTCAGTGGGGAAGCACCTTGGGGCAAGAGATCATAATTCTATTAAGTTTTAAAATATGAAAAAGGATAGACCGGATCTCAATTTTTTTGATGAAGTAAGTCTAATTTTGACAGTACCAGCCAGGAACTTTCAAAAGTTGATTGGGGGAAGATATTTGCAGATATAGGGATGGTTGGGAAGTGGGAGGTCTTTACCAATGAGATAATGAAAGTTCAGAGGCAGTAGGTTCCTGTTAGCACAAAAGGGTGGTAGGCATATGGAACGCTGGATGGCCAGAAAGATTCAGGCTGTAGTCAAGAAAAAGAAGGATATATCAGCATATGTCAGGCAGAAACAGCAGGGATCCACCGAATCTCTAGAAGAGTACAAGGGCAGTAGGAGTAATTGTAGCAGGAAATCAAGAGGCAAAGATGGCACATGAGATAGCTTTGGCAAATAGGGTTAATGATAATCCAAAGGGATTTGACAAATACATTAAAGGGCAAAAGAGTAACTAGGGAGTAAAGAAGGTCCCCTAAAGATCAATGAGGCCATCTATTTGAGGAACCATAGGAGATGCCTGAAATACTAAATAAATATTTCATGTCAATATATAGTCTGGAGAAGGCCACAGAAGCTAGGAAATTTCAGGGAAATAAATAGTGATATCTTGAAATGTGTCCATATGTTGGAGGTCTTAAAATGAATAAAGGCAGATAAATCCCTGAGACCTGATCAGCTAAATCCCATAACTTTGTGGAAAGCTAGGGAAGAGACTGTTGGACCCCTTGCTGAGATACTTGTATCTCTGATGGCCATAGGTGAGATGCTGGAAGACTGGAATTTGGCTAACATGGTGCCATTATTTAAGAAAGGTGGTAAGGAAAAGCCAGGGAACTACAGACCAGTAAGCCTGATGCAAGTCTCAGGTAAGTTGTTGGAGGAGATTCTGAAAGACAAGGTTTACATGCATTTAGAAAGGCAAGGACTAATCAGGGATAGTCAACATGGCTTTGTGCTTGGGAAACTGTATCGCACTAACTTGATTGAGTATATGAAGAGGTGACAAAGAAGATTGATGAAGAAAGAGCAGTAGACATGGTCTACATGGACTTCAGCAAGTTCAACAAGGTTCTGCTTAGTAGACTGATTAGCAAGGTTAGGTCACATGGAATCCAAGGGGAAGCTAGCCAACTGGATACAAAATTGGCTTGAATGAAGGTGACAGAGGGTGGAAACAGAGAGTTGTGTTTTGGACTGGAGGTCTGTGTCCAGCAGTGTGCCACAAGGATCAGCCCAGGTCCACTGTTTTTTTGTAATTTACAATAGATAACTTGGATATGAATATAGAACATGTGGTTAGTAAGGTGACACCAAAATTGGTGGTGTAATGGACAGTGAAGAAGGTTATCTCAGAGTACACGATCAGATGGGCCGAGGAGTGGCAGATGAAGTCTAATTTTGACAAATGTGTGCTGTTGCATTTTGGTAAGGCAAATCAGGGCAGGACTTAGGTACTGAATGGTAACGGCCTGGGGAGTGTTGCTGAACAAAGACTGTAGGGTGCAGGTGCAGACACAGGTAGACAGGGTGGTGAAGAACGTGTTTGGCATGCTTGTCTTCATCGGCTATTCACCCTGACCGTGGCCCTCATGACCAATGTCTTTTTCCGACAGTAGGGGAGTTCAGAACAGGAGGGCATATATTTAAGATAAAAGGGGAAAGATTTAAACCGGACCTGAGGGGCAACTTTTTCACACGTATGGAATAATATGCCAATGGAGGTGGTATAGCAGGCAGTCCAAATACAATAGTTAAAAGGCATCTGGATGGGTATATGAATATGAACGCTTTAGAGAGACATGAGCCAAACGCTGGCAAATGAGACTAGATCAGTTTAGGCTATCTGATCAGCATGGACTAGGCAGACTGAAAGGTAAGTTTCCATGTTATATAACTTTTATGACTGTGAAACAGACATTTTATTCGAATGCCCAATCACTTCTAACAAGCAGCATTCAGAATTCAATTATACTTTCACTTCAAGGAGTTTATAAGCTCAATCAAATTGTAATTAGCAGACACCCTACTGTGAAAATAGAAGGCTATGAAGCCAGTCAAGCCAGGCTAAACCAGTAATGGTACCTGGCAGATTACTACCCAGACAAAATGAAATAGTAAGCAATGCTTTAAAAGAAAGCAAGATATTTTTAACCAAAGATTCAAAGGATAGGTACTTTAAATGCCTTAACACTTAACAGTTACTTTTAAGTGTACTTCTTGATAGTGTTAATGAGCTTTACAGTTCCCATTAAATTTATGCACTTTTTAGGCACATTAGTCTGTATTTTAATGATCTCAAAGGGTAAACTTACTTCTCCCACTGATGCACTGGCTATTCAAATGAATCCATTAAGTTCAAACCTGCTACTACAGATCTAACATGCACAATTTGGTTTTGAAAATGCTGTACCACTAGAATCATGAGTGGAGGTAGCTGCTGATTTATATGGGCAGCTGCCTCAAGAAAAAATATGCACAAACAAAATGCAATGCATTCCCATTCCAGCCTGAGCCATGGTAGATAATATATTCGGGGCAGAATGTCCAATTTCCAAAGCCATCACCCTCTTCACAATGATGCAGAAGCTCTACATTGTTAAAAATATCTAGGTCTGCAAGTCAGATACTTGAAGTCAGATTCTATACCATGGTTGTACTGAAAAATGTTTGCTCAGCGTCGTGTCCACAAAAAACACAAGTCAGAAAAGCGACAGGCTAACCTTATTGGCTTGAAACAGAAGCTGGCAAGAAAGGAAAGAAAGAAAATTAAAATTTGATGGATGCCTTTAATTAACTGCAGGATTACAAAGAAATTGTCAGGGGTCCAACAGGAGAAGTGTAATACTTCGCACAGAGCGTGACAGCAATTATTTTAACTTTTTTTTTTAAAAACTGGACCAGGTTTTCTTTAAATGGAAGGAGAAGGAGTAAAACCAGTTAATTATGCACAAGATTTAGACTTTATTGTCACATGTCCTCAAATACAAAAGCACAGGAGTACAGTGAAAAGTTTTCAATGTCGCCACACGTAAATTCATAAGAAATAGGGGCAGAATTAGGCCATTCAGCCCATCGAGTCTGCTCTGCCATTTTATCATGGCCGATATGCTCCTCATCCGCGTTTTCCTGCCTTCTCCACATAACCCTTCAGCCCATTATCAATTTAAATTCTGTCTAACTCCTCCTTAAATTTTCTCACTGTTCCAGCTTCCACTGCACTTTGAGGTATCGAATTCCACACATTCACCACCCTTTGGGAAAAGTATTTTCTCCTCAATTCTGTTTTAGATTTGCTACGCCTCATCCTAAGACCATGACCTCTCATCCTAGAATGACCCAGAATAAGAAGCAACCACTCCACATCTATTTTATCTACACCGTTTATCATCTTGAATACATTGATCTCCCCTCTTTCTTCTAAATTGCAGACAGTATAGGCCTAAACTGTTCAATCTCTCTCCATATGACAAACCCCTCATCACTGGGATCAATGCAGTGAATGTCCTCTGAACTGCCTCCAATGTCACCACATCCTTCCTCAAATAAGGGGACCAAAACTGTGCACAATACTCCATGTGTGGTCTCACTATTGCCCTGAATTGTTGCAACAATACTTCTTAACCTTTATGTTCTAATCCTTTAGCTATAAGAGCCAACATTCCATTCACTTTATTATCTATTGTACATGCGTACTAGTTTTCCGTGACTCATGAATGAGGACATCCAGATCCCTCTGCACTGGAACATCCAGAAGCCTCTCCGTTTTAGATAGTAGATGACCTTCCCATTTTCTGGCCAAAATGCATGACCTCACACTTATCCATGTTAAACTCCATCTGCCATATTTTGGCCCGCTCTCCTAAAGTATGTCCATTTGTAAGGTTCTTATTTTCTCATTGCTATTTACTGTCTCGCCCACTTTTGTGCTGTCCACAAATTTGGCTGTACAGCCTTCTATCCCTGTATCCAAGTCGTTAATGTAAATGGTAAATGGCTGAGATCTAAGGACTAAACCATATGACACCCCATTTGTTACTTCTTAACATCCAGAAAAAAAAAATTATCTTGACTCTCTGTCTTCTGTCCATCAGCCAGTCACCTATCCAAGCTAATAAATTACCCCAATCCCATATGAACTAAGTTTTTGTGTGGCACCGTATCAAACACCTTCCAGAAGTCCAGATATATTACAGGATCCCCATTATCCGATTTGCTTGTTACATCTTTCAAGAGCTCTGGCAAATTAGTCAAACCTGATTTACCTTTCATAAAACTATGCTGACTCTGATGGATAGTGTATTAACTTTTCAAATGTCCTGATATTGCTTCCTTGATAATTGTATGTAACACTTTGCCAACAACAGATATTAAGCTAACTGGTCTGTAATTTCCCATATACTGCCTCCCTCCCTTTTTGAATAGGGGCATTACATTAGTACTTTTTCAATCCACTACAAACTTTCCCATGTCAAGGAATTTTGGAATATTGTAACCAATGGATCCACCATCTCTGCTGCCACTTTCTTTAATACCCTAGGATGTAGGCCATCAGGCCCAGGGGACTTGTTCGCCCTCAATTCTAGTAGTTTGCTGAGTGCTTTTTCCTGATCAATGTTGTTTGTTCTAAGTTCTCCTCTTTCTATTGGCCATTCTAAAAGGAATGGAACTATTGTCCTCTAACATGAAAACTGAAGCAAAGTATTGATTTAGCATCTCTGCCATTTCAGTGTTCCCTACTATTAACTCTCTAGTTTCATCTTCCAAGGGACCAATATTTACGTCAGTGACTCTCTTCCCTTTTATATACCTATAGAAGCTTTTGGCATCCTTTTTGATATTTTGTGCTAATTTTCTTTTGTATTTTTTCTTAGCCCTTTTTAGTATCCCTTTGTTTATGTTTGAAATCTTCCCAATTTTCCAGCCTACCACTGGCCTTTACAATATGATATACCTTGGTTTTTAACTAAATATTATCATTGACCTCCCTGTTTAGTCCCCTCACCATCTTTCTTCTTCACTGGGATATATTTTAGTAGATTTAATTGAGTAGCTCCTGAAGCAACTGCCACTGCTCATCTGCTGTTTTACTTTTTACTCTTCCTGCCCAATCTACTTGGGCCAAATCTGACCTCAACCCATATAATGATTTTTGTTTAATTCCAGAACACTGCTGTGAGACTCCACGTTCTCAGCCCCAAACTGAATTTTGAATTCTGTCATGCTATGGTCACTATTCCCTAGAGGCTCCTTAACCATGATGTCATCAATTAATCTCTCCTCATTACACAATGCTAAATCCAGAGTAGCCTGCTCCCTGTTCCAAAACATACCACTCCTAGAAACAATTTCTAAGACATTCAATGAACGTTGCCTCCAGGCTATCCTTGCCAATTTGATTCTTCCAATCTATGGTATGTAAAAATCACCCGTGATTATAGCTGGCATCTTTCTTGCAAGCATCTAATATTTCCCAGTTTCTACTGTGCCCCACCGTGAACCACTGTTTGGAGACCACTAGATTACTCCTATCAAGTACTTCTTACCTTTGCTATTTCTTATTTCTTTCCAGGCTGATTCCACATCTTGATCGCCTGTGTTCATGTCATTTTCTATTACAGCATTGATTCTTTCCTTCACCAGCAAAGCTCACCACCTCCTTTACCTTTCAACCTATCTTTCTGAAATGCTGTGTACCCTTGGATATTCAATTCCCAGACCTGGTTTCCTTGTAACCATGGCATAGTAATTGTTGCCAAATCATACCCATTTGTTTTTATTCACGCCATTGACTAACTAATTTTGTTTCGAATGCTTCATGAATTTAGATACAAAGCTTTGAAACTTGTTCGACTGGTAAATTTCGCTACTCCGTTATAAATCGTTGGTGCGTAAAGATATTCACCAGTTCTGTCTCTCACCTTCATTAACTGGTGACTATCCACCACATCGCTAGCCTGCGTTCTTACCTCCTCCTTTAAGCTGGGTTTTCTAGTTTCTCCTAGAACTGAACCCACCCCTCATGCCCCTAAACCCCCGTTTAGTTTAAAGCCCTATCTACAGCCCTATTTCTTCAATTCACTAGGACTCTGGTCCCAGCACGATTCAAATGAAGACCGTCCCATCAAAACAGGTCCCATCTTCCCTAGTGCTGGTGCAAATGTCCCATGAATTCGACCCCATTTCTCCCACATTAATCTTTAAGCCATGCACTGAATCTGCTTAATCTTATTGACCCTGTGCCAATTAGCTTGTGGCTCGGGTAACAATCCAAAGATTAGTACCTTTCTGGTTCCGCTTTATAATTTAGCTCCCAGATGTTCATACTCCCGTAGCAGAACCCCTGTCCTAGTTCTTTCTGTGTTGTTGGTACCTACGTCGACCACAACATCTTTACCCTCCCACTCCAAGTTCCTCTGCAGCCCAAATGATATACACCAAACCCAAGCACCAGGTAGGCAACAACTTTCAGAGCTCTCAATCCTGGTCACAGAGAACAGTGTCTATGACCCCAACTATACCATCCCCAATTACAATTACATTTCTGTTCTCTCTCCTCCATTGAATGGCTCCCTGCACCGCAATGCTGCAGTCAGTCGGTTCATCCTCCCATTCCTATCCACACAGTGGGCAAGACTCTCAAACCTGCTGCACGAAGTCAAGGGCTGAGGCTCCTGCAACTCTACCTCCTGGATCACTCTACCTACCTCAGTCACGGCCACACTCTCCTGTCCCTGACCACTGGCTGAATTCAAGTTAGTTAGTCCAGGGGGCATGACTGTCTCCTGAAACACAGCGCCCCCGTAACTCTCCACCCTCCCTGATGTGTCACAACGTCCAAAGCGCAGATTCCAGCTCATCAACTCTGAGCTGGAGTTCCTCGAGCAACTAATATTTATTACAAATGTAGTCATTGGGCACCACAATGGGATCCACTATCATGCAGGAACATCACATCACGTGACCCTCCATCCTTATTTTATTCAACTAGTTTTGAATTAAGTTTCTTTAAATATTTTAACTTTTTTAAATATCTCTGCTTTTGATCTCAACTTGAATGCAAGTTATAACCAATAAATTAACAAGATTCAATTTAACACAGATTCAAATTTAGCAGATACCATCATAGGTACAAAAACTTAGGAACAAGCTAAAAAGAAATAAGGAACAAAGTTAAAAGCCAAATATTACATTCTTTCTCATAGCATAAGAAAATAATTCAAGGGAAAAGCTGAGCATTTACATTCCTTCTTAGCATTACATCCAAAAATAAAGAAATAAAGCTAATGTTCATCTGTTGCAGTCTTAAGTGCTTAGCCATACTAGGATCGAACTTCCTACGAGGTCTTAATCTCCTCTGCTTTTGTCTTTAGTTGAAAGGCATGAACTGGGGTTCACTAAAGTTTCCAGAAATAGGAACAGGCTAAAAACTGTGGTGACTGTCTAAGAAACTGCATGTTTGGGGTATGTACCTCTGTAAACAAATACCTATAAAATATGTAACAGTTAGAGTCTAATTCTACCCTTCATAATCTGGCTTCATGAATCAGAATACTTGGGCCTTATTTAACTCAGAACAGTGAACTACGGACACAAGCAAGACATTCCCAAATAGTTAGCCAGGGAAACTGCAAATGAATTAATGATTGTGAACAAATTATTTGTTTTAACACAAAATTTGTAATTACTGAATTTTCCTCCAAAAACAGAAAGCCTGTGCTTGCATCAAATAAGTGGAGTGCAGGACAAAAAATCAGTAGAATAATCATGAACATAATGATTTTGTTTTGCAAATAAAAAATTCACTGTTTCTTAATGCAATCCTTCTTTGATATTAGTTGATTTTTTGATTACATCTCTCCAAGAAGATCCTCAGTAGGATTTCAATGTTCAAAGGTATCTTAAAAGTTTTTAAAAACTGAAAGAACTGTGGATGCTGAGCATTCTGAGGAAGAGTCGCCAGTCCTGAAACGTTAACACTGATTTCTCTTCAAGGTTTTTGCTGTTTACGCAAGGAATCGCTCCATTGAAAAGCTGAAAAAAAAACAGGAAAAGTAGGGAGCTTTGACTATGCCAATGATTATTTGCGAATTGTGTTTTTGGTGTTTGTACAAGACTACAACTTTCTGATTTCTGATTGGTTGAGCCACCTCTATGACTGGCGATAACCTAGAAGTGGATGATTTGTCTTTCTGTCTCACCAAAATGATGTTAATGTGTTTAAAATTTTGAGTTAAAAGGACGGAAAATTAGACCTGCCAATAACATCATGGGGACAGACACAGCAGGCCAAGCAGCATCTCAGGAGCACAAAAGCTGACGTCTCTGATGAAGGGTCTAGGCCCGAAACGTCAGCTTTTGTGCTCCTGAGATGCTGCTTGGCCTGCTGTGTTCATCCAGCCTCACATTTTATCATCTTGGAATTCTCCAGCATCTGCAGTTCCCATTATCTCTCACGTCATGGGGACAATTGCTTGTGTTGGAAATGTACATTCAAACAAAAAAGTTAATCAGTAACTGTAAAAGAGATGTAAAGTCATCGATAAAAAGAGTACAAAAACAGCCAAATGTTGACACCCAAAAATATTAACTAGACTACTTTCCAATGAATATTGATAGACTTACTGCAATTATGTTTCATCTTCCCACAATTTATAAATTGATTATACTGTTTTGTTAGCACAACCCTTGTTCCAAATTTTCAATGTAAAAGGTTGATATTTTCTCATCTTTAATTTTGTTCTTAAAATATGCAAAACAGTGTTCCACATTCAAATAGTTAACGTGTTGTACCATTTGCATAAGGACAAAGTAAAGTGTAAAAGAGGACTTTCATGTGTCGATGTTACATTCTGATCACTCAGGTTAATTCCAGTAAATTTAAAAGTTCTTTTTGCCTTAAAAGGCTGAATTATTGAATAATTTAAACAAAGCAATTTCATTACATGCATTTTGTGATTTAAATATATGTTTTGTACTTTAAATATAGAATTTTAGTCAGTTAAATCAAAGTGAGCATAGTAGACTGAATTGGATGTTTTTGCAGGTAATCATTCTTGTCGATTGCACAAAACAAAACTTCAGTTTATAAGGGGATGACTCAAACTGCACTTCATTTGCAATTCGATATTTGCATCTGCAAATAGGCAGGACTTGACAACTTCAGAATTAGATTCAAGACATTGTGCAAAAACAGTTTGGAACATTATAGCCCATTCTCACAGAATCACTAATTTGTCCACTATATGTCCCAGTTTTCTAGTCCTGGTATCATGTAATTGTGCAAGGTAAAACTGTGTGAAACTAAGCAAAATAACCAGAAAATTTAGGGGCATACAATGATACTACATTCAAAATGTACAATTCAGAATCAGACTCATTCCAAATTAAGATATGAACTTTATATTGTGGCAATACTTAAATAAAATTATCCCAACATTTCTTGCCATTAAGATTAGTAATTTGCAGTGAGTATTTAACTCACTGCGCTACATTCTCAAAGCATTTTGTTTGCACTGAATTTAAAGTGAACAGGTTAATATAATGTGCTGATGACATAATGCAAAATTATTACCAGATAGGTTCAACTTATTACATTGAGAAAGTCTAACCCACGGATCGCAAAAGAATTATTTTTCTTAAAATATATTAGCTAAGGAACATCTGGCAACTAAAATTGAGACTTCAAATCTGACAAATAAAAGGCACTTGAATCAAGTGCAAGTAATTCTCCTGTAACGCATTAGTTGCGATCTTGCATGACCTTGCGCTATAGAAAATCGCTATACCTGTACAGCAGAAAGTTCGCGTGATCCAAACAGTGTCTATTATTCATCAATCGCATTACAGCCGATTCGTATTAACAAAACACGTGTTATAGCAGAACTACCTGTAGTCTTTTCAACAAATAAACAGAAGCACAGCTTCAATGGTATAACAGCATCAACACTGTGAAAGATAAAAACTTTCCCTCATTTGCAATATGACATGAGTGAAATACCAGGGTTGTAATATCAGACTGGGCAGCTACTAAAAGGATGCTGGCAGCCATTTGTGCCTTTAGCAGTGCACTGACACAGGAGGAAGGGGCACTGAAGTCTACTTATTTTGCTTCCAATTAGAATAACAGCCTCCATCCTCAAAGGACACAATCCAGGTGGAGTACCTCACTGTGGGCAGACTCCTGATCTGCAAAGTTGGAGTTGAATGAAGCTCCCAAACGCAGCTTGTTTCAACATTTGACAGTCACCATCTGTTTCATGGAATACCGTGTGTCACTAATGTGTTCTAGGCTTCAAATTTCATGCCCAAGTTGCCAAATAGTATGCACTCAAGGGCTGGTAGGAACCGCTGATGCCGGAGAATCTGAGATAACAAGGTGTAGAGCTGGATGAACACAGCAGGCCAACCAGCATCACAGGGGCAGGAAAGCTGACGTTTCAGGCCTAGACCCTTCTTCAAAAAATGGACATTAGTTTCAATGCAATCATACTAACCATCCTAAATGAGAAATGCTAATTGTTCCAAATAAGTTACAATCTCATTGGTAATAATGCTAAGAAATTTCATTTTGTATACTAATATTTGCACTGCATTACACTAAATACAAAAGGTATTTATTCATTGCAATAAGCATATTTTTGCTTGTCACTTCAGGAACTATTCTGGAAACAAGATCTGCCAAGGCCAACCCAGTGAGCCATGCTTCTAAGCAAATCTTTCTACTTTGCCTGTAATACTGACACCTTCAGTTTAGAGTAAAAGGGACAATTATACCCTTAAGAATAGTAACTGAACATGTGTAAGTGGGGCCAAGTCATAATGAGATCAGATCCCAAGGCTATAAGGCCTCAGCAGCTTGACCTCGCTTCCTGTACCTTGTAAGTAGGTAGGCTAGTAAAGCTGCCAACATTTCACCCCACTTTCTGCAAGATAGCATAAAGACCAGTTTTGCAGAATCAGAGGCAAGCAGCAGTAAGAGCTCAAAGTGCAGCCCAGTACCAACACAGTCAAACCAGGAGGCCTGTGAAACCCCAAAACTAGGGCGTACACTGAAACTCAGAGGCACCAGGGACTGACAAGCAATGGACTTCAAGCTCTATGGAGATAGTATCGGAATAAACCACTGAGGTAGATATCAGCCATAGTTGTGAGTGACAGAGTAGACTAGAGGGCTGGAATGACCTGCACATGTTCCCAAGTTTCTCACAGGAAGCAAAAGCAGCATTGCGGTAATCAAAACTCACAAAGCAAATAAATTGAGGGATGGAGAAAGCCTCACTTTTAAACAGATACATTAAAGTACAGGGCCTCTGTTAAGGCTGTTTACTGGGTACACCAGTGGTGACCACTTAGCAGAAATTGAACAGCCTCAATTCTCAAAGCAAGCAGAACAACTGGGTCAGTATATTAGCTGCAGTGCCAATGCCATTTTTGACAGATGAGGCATATCAGAAAAATTTGCAACAGACAACATAACTACAGCAGAGATAGTAGGAACTGCCGATGCTGGAGAATCTGAGATAACAAGGCGTGGAGCTGGATGAACACAGCAGGCCAAGCAGCATCAGAAGAGCAGGAAGGCTGACGTTTCGGGTCTGGACCCTTCTTCAGCCTTCAACTCCTATTTCAGTTTAAAGTGAAACCTTATTATAGATCTGGCATAGTTTAAATTGGCAGAAACAAAAATCACTGGGAGACTAAGGATTCCTTCATAAGGAGCAGGTTGCGGATAACTGACAAAATGAGCATACAACAGAAGACCTCCAACTTTTCAATGGAGGTTCAGGATAAAGCTCAAGTAGAATTTTTATGCTCAAAGACTGACCTTACACAGATGGCCGGACAGACTGAACTCTACAGGCACAAGTATTGTCCTATGATTAGCCCTCTGACTTGATCTACTAAGTTAATCGGAGTACTATTAACTCAGAGAAAACAGTAGCCACAATGAGGAGAGGCTGATCCTCCCACCATAGCTGTTTGTGAGACTTATGATTGTAAAACTCTAGTTCAGCATCAAACCTGTCCAGACAGTATTGCCAAATGCCATGCATCCCACAAGGTGGTTAGCCAAAACAACGATAGACCATTTTAGCCTGGAGCAAAGAAGTTTCAAAGATATCTCCTCAGTCAGCAACTGTCCAAGACTCGAGGATTAATTCCCCCAACACCAACATAGCATTTGACCAAGAGCACTACCATGTTGTCCCAGCAAAACCTATGCCAATGGGAGTTGGGGGAAAGCTCTCCACTGGTTGGAATCGTACCTAAGGAAGGTGTGGTTGAAAGGAAGATGGTTGCTGTGGCTTGAAGTTAGTCATCTCAGTTCCAGAACATCTCTGCAGGAGTTTCTTAGTGGAGTGTCCTCACCCTGACCATCTTCAGCTCTTTTTCAACAATGAACTTCTCTTCACACGTTTAGTGATTAGGATGTTCACTGATGTTTGGATGATGTTCAGCATAATTTGTAACTCCTCAGATACTGAAGCAGTCTATTTTCACATGCAACAAGATCTGGCCAACATACGGACTTGGGCTGGAATGTGACAAGAAAAAGTGTCACACAAATGCCATGCAGTCTTTATCTCCAACAACAATGAACCCAACCACTGCTCCTTGACAGTCAATGGCATTACCATCACTGGATCCTGACCCTTAACATCGTGGGAGTTACTCCTGACTGTAAAATAAATCAGTTCGGAGGCTAGGAATTCCGCACTGAGTAATCCCCTGTTTCTACATCTTCCACATGGCATAAGTCAAGGATGTAATGGAATACACTCCCAAATTAGAATCATAGAGTCCCTACAGTGTGGAAGCAGGCCATTTAGCCCATCAAGTTCGCACTGACCGTCTGAAGAGCAGCCTAATCCAGAGCCACATCCCCCACACACTCTATCTTTGAATATCCAATGGCTAACCCACCAAACCTGCACACACCTGGCCACTGCAGCAAATTAGCATTCCCAATTCATCTAACCCAAACATCTTTCGACTGTGGGAGGAAACCAAAGCACCCGAAGGAAACCTGTAAAGACACAGGGAAAACATGCAAACTCCACTCAGACAGGTGCCTGAGGATGGAAATGAACCCAGGTCTTTGGCGTATTGAGGCAGCAGCGCTAACTACTGAGCCACTGTACCACCCTGTCCTTAACTGTCTAGATCCTTTGTAATTTGTTTACCAGCACAACAGATCCGCAACAGATGCCATTTCCCTGGTCCTACACTTATCTCTGGAACTAGGAAACAGAAAGGACCACGGATGCTCGAAGTCAGAGTTGACTAAATGTGGAGCTGGAGGAGCACAGGAGGTGAGGCAGCATCTGAGGAGCAGAAAAGTCGATGTTTCGGGTCTGGACCCTTCATCAGTTTCCTTCATCCAGACCCGAAGCATCAACTTTCCTGCTCCTCAGATGCTGTCTCACCTCCTGTGCTCCTCCAGCTCCACATTTTATCGACTCATCCTTGGAACATCTGGATAGCAAGGACACTTGCGTCAGGTTCCCGCTTATTGACTACGGCTCCGCCTTCAACATCATAATGCAAAATAAACTCATCTCTAAACTCCAAGACCCAGGTCTCTGCTTCCCACTCTGTGACTGATCCTGAATTTCCTGACTCATAGACTGCAAACAGTAAGAATAGGCAACATCACCTCCTCCATGTTAATCCTTCACATTAGTGCCCCACAAGACTGCGTACTCATTCCCTTATTATACTCTTTATACACTCGTGACCATGTGGTCCAATTCTGCCCCAATTCCACTTATAAGTTCACTGATGACACCACCGCTGGTTGGTTAGACCTCAAACAACCAAGGGACAGAATATAGGAAAGAGATTGAGAGCTTACCAGCAAGGTGTAAAGACACCAATCTCTACATAAATACATGCAAAATGGAGAAGCTGGTTATTGATTCAGGAAGCAGAGTGGAAGGCATGCCCCTGTCTGTTGAGATGGGCATGGTTGAGAGCATCAAGTTCCTGGGGGACGTGATCATCAACAATCTGCTTTGGTCCACCCATGTCAACACAATGGACAAGAAAGCACAATGTCTCTACTTCGTAGAACATAGAACATTGCAGCGCAGTACAGGTCCTTCAGCCCTCGTTGTTGCACCGATCTGTGAAACCAAACTGAAGCCCATCTAACCTACACTATTCCATTATCATCCATGTGTTTATTCAATGATCATTTAAAAGCCCTCAAAGTTGGCGAGTCTACTCCTGTTGCAGGCAGGGCATTCCACACCCTTACTACTCTGAGTAAAGAACATACCTCTGTCATGTGTCCTATGTCTATCACCCCTCAATTTAAAACTATGTCCCCTCGTGCTAGCCATCTCCATTCGAGGAAAATGGCTCTCACTGTCCACCCTATCTAACGCTCTGATCATCTTGTATGTCTCTATTAGGTCACCTTTTAACCTTCTTCTCTCTAACAAAAACAGCCTCAAGTCCCTCAGCCTTTCCTCATAAGACCTTCCCTCCATACCAGGCAACATCCTGGTAAATCTCCTCTGCACCCTTTCCAATGCTTCCACATCGTTCTTATAATGCGACGACCAGAACTGTACGCAATACTCCAAGTGCAGCCACACCAGAGTTTTGTACAGCTGCAACATGCCCTCCTGGCTCCAAAATTGAATCCCTCTACCAATAAAGCCTAACACACCGTACGCCTTCTTAACAACCCTGTCAACCTGGGTGGCAACTTTCAGGGATCTATGTACATGGACAACGAGATCTCTCTGCTCATCCACAATACCAAGAATCTTACCATTAGCCTAGTACTCTGTATTCCTGTTACTCCTTCCAAAGTGAATCACCTCACATTTTTCCACATTAAACTCCATTTCCCATCTCTTACTCCAGCTCTGCAGATTATCTATGTCCCTCTGTAACCTGCAACATCTTTCCACACTATCCACAACTCCACCGACTTTAGTGTCATCTGCAAATTTACTAACCCATTGTTCTACGCCCTCACCCAGGTCATTTATAAAAATGATAAACAGCAGTGGCCCCAGAACAGATCCTTGCGGTACACCACTAGTAAGTGAACTCCAGGATGAACATTTCCCATTAACCACCACCCTCTGTCTTCTTACAGCTAGCCAATTTCTGATCCAAACCGCTAAATCACCCTCAATCCCATGCCTCCATATTTTCTGCAATAGCCTACTGTGGGGAACCTTATACACCACATCAACCGCTTTACCCTCATCGACCTGCTTGGTCACCTTCTCAAAGAACTCAATAAGGTTTGTGAGGTATGACCTACCTTCACAAAACCGTGCACTTCCTCAGGAGGCTAATGAAATTCGGCAATTTTTATAGATGCACCATTAGAAAGCATTCTCTCTCTCAAATTTTGAATTTAATGTTGATCTCACTCTCAGTGTAACTTCTCTGCAGCTGTAACATTGTGAGCTTCACTCTGTTCTATTACCCTAATGCATTTTATATGGTATGATCCGCCTGCACTGCCCACAAATCAAAACTTTTCACTATACCTAGGTACATGTGACTATAATAAATCAAACCAAATTTGCTTGGATGAGTGCAACTCCAACAATATTCAACAAGCTTGATCTCATCCGACAGCCCACTTGACTGATATCCTAACACCTTTCACATTCACCATTCCCTCTGTCATCAATGCACAACTACTTTTGCGCACCAAAAAGCCAGAAGCTCCTTCAACAAATCCTCTGAGAAGGATTACCACTACCACCTAGAAAGTCAAGGGTAGTAGACACAAGGGAATACCAGTGCCCCTAATGAAACATCATGACTTTGAAATGTAACATTATTCTTTTATTAAGTCATGTCAAAAACCTGGAACTTCCTCGCTCGCCATGGGAGTACCTATAAAGAAGCGGCTTAGCTGCACATTTTCAAGTGCAATTTAGAATATACCAAAGGCTGGCTTAAACAGTAACATCCATCTGTTGTGAATAAACCAAAGAAAGTTTCTTTATTTCACAGGCAATTAGCATTGAACAGTTATTACCTTGCTGAACATGCTCTCTTTCTGGAGCTCCTGATATTCCAGGTCATGAGACATATCTCATGAAAATAAAATGATGAATCAAGCAACTCAATCCAAAAAGCATGAAACATGTCCTTCCTAATTTTTGTCCCTGCAGTGCAGTCCTCTGAGGTGCGTGCACATCTACAGCTCCTGCACATGTAAGTTGATGTGTTGCTAAGCTGACCGGCACGTATAGAACCTCCCAGAGGCTGGGCTGCCACACAGGAGGGAGCATTATTGCAAAACCATCCTGAGTGAATTCCAAAAAACCTTCTCATGTCATTTGTCCCTTAGAACAGTGCTTCCCAAACCTTCTCTCCTCCACAACCACCTTCCTTCCCTTGAGGTCATTCAGGGCTACAGGATCAGCCAGTGAGGCCAAAGCCACAGTTTGAAAAACAGCAAAATTTCAAAAAGGGCCTTGTTACTGTTAGTGCCAGAGCACCATGCACAGCCCGTGTAGCATCAGCTTTAGAAATCTTACTGGTGGTCACGATCCATGGGAAACTTTGCCACAGAAACATCATCTCAGTTATTTTTAGTCATTCAGCTCATCATAGCCATTGCTGTAATGGCAAAGATCGTGTATGAAAGGTTTAACGGGACCTAAACAGACCTTAAAGGTTTAAGGTCTGACACCAATAAGAACCATCCATGGTGAGGAAATCATATGGGCTTGTGGGCAGAATGGCTTAGAATCTCAGAGGAGTGAGACATTAGGTCTGAACCTACTCAAACTCTCTGTAACAATGTCTATTATATCAAAGTAAGTAATTTCCTGTTAAATACAATAAACTCTTCTAATTAGACCAGGACGTTGTTTTCTTTTCCCCTCTAGATGAAGCAGGCTCTGTAATTTCCTGTACTTAAAAAAGAGGATGGTGCCAGCAGCCGTTATCATGAACAGTCACTCATAAAGTGCAGTGACCGACACAGCCATAAAACAGTGAGGCCAACAGTGTAGGTTCATTTTGCGTACCATAGGAGGTCACCATGAGCGTCCTACCTTCTCAATCTTGTCTCTCACCTTAGGTCTGGTGACCCTCAGTTAAACTCACCATCAAACATCTCTCTCTAATGACAGCACACAGCCCTATGGTCAGCTGGGACAGTGGTGACTTTACCTTTACAACTGTAAACAGCATTCATGTTCAGAGTGAACAACTGCAGAATATAAAGAGTTAGAATTGCATCTATAAGGCAAGAACCCTGATTTAACTCTCTTTCAAGCAGCAGTGAAACACAATGATATGCTGGAAAATAAATGACCTGGCCAAAATGATTCTAACAGACTACTCCTGCTGACAGTCTGTTCAACTGAAGGAGTGAGGCTTGGAAAACTTGTGTTTTCATATAAACCTGTTGGACTATAACCCGGGTCGTATGCCTTCTGAAACAGTCAGAGGGAGATATGTAACCAAATCACAGGAAGGTGCATGAGAAGCAGAGAAAAAGCTGTAAGGGACTTCAACTTTCCTAGCATTATCTATGGTGGAATTTTTTAAAAAGTGCATCCAGGAGAGTTTTTTTGTGCCAGTACATAGATAGTCCCAGCAGAGATGGGGCAGTTGTAGATCTAATCTTGAGGAATGAAGCCACTCAAGTGGTTTAAATGTCAGTGGGAGAGCATCTTGGGAACAGTGGCCATATTTGCCAGTTTCAAAGACATTATGGGAAGGGATAAAACTGTTTAAATTGGGGGAAGGTTGATTTCATTATCATTAGGCAGAATCTGGCAAACAAAGACTGGGTGAAGCTACTTGCGTGCAAGTCTATGTTTGGAAAGTGGGAATCTATTAAAAGTAGTATAGTGAGAATTCAGGGCCAGCGTTTTTCCCCTATGAGTGATAATACAAAGGCAGCAAGTCCACAGAACTCTGGATGTCAAGGGACAGTGTGTTGTAAAGAAAAAAGAAGGTAGCAAATGTTGGGTACAGTGCATCAGAAACAATGGAGGCCATTCATAAGTACAGGAGGTTGCTTTAAAAGGAAAAAAGGAACTGGAATGGCAAGGAAGGGCCATGAAATATCTTCGGTCGAAATGATCTTGATGGAAGAAAAGCCCCAAGGGGTTTTATAATTATATTAAGAGTAAGGGGAGTACCAGGGAATGGGTGGGACCTATTAGAGACCAAAGGGGCAATATATGTGTGGAGCCAACGGACATGGGTGAGGTTGGAAACAAATATTTCTTATCTCTAAGACATTGTAGCTGGGGATTTTAGCTGGGACATGTTAATATTAATAAGGAGAAGATATTACATATTTTAACATGCAAACAGGTGCACAAATGCACAGGGCCTGATCAGCTGTATTCCAGGCAGCTTTGGGAAGTATGGGAGGGAATTGCTGGGGCCCTGGAGGAGATATTTAATTCTTCCCTGGCCACAGGTGAAGTGCCAGATGACTGGAGCATAGTTAGTGTGGTTCCTGTGTTCAAGAAGGGCAACAGAGATAGGCCAGGTAATGACAGACCAGTTAGTCTGACGTCAGTGGTAGGGAAATTATTGGAAAAAGTTCTGAAGGACCAGATTAATCAATACTTTGAATAGCAGGGATTGAATTGGGATTGTCAGCACAGGCTTATTCGAGGGAAATCCTAACTGACTAATTTAACTGAGTCTTTGGCAAGAGTGACTGAGTATATTGATGATGAAGTTAGTACAGTTGATGTGGTTTACATGGAATTCAGTTACACCTTTCACAAGGTCCCACATGGAAGGCTGGCCCAAAAGGTGACAGCCAATGTGATTCAAGGCAAGGTGGCCAACAAATAGGAGGCACAGGGTGATGGTAGAGTTGTTTCTTTAATTGGAAGACTGTGACCAGTGGTGTGCCACAGGGATCGGTGCTAGGACCTATGCTGTTTATTATGTACATGAATGATTTGGATGTGAATAGAGAAGGTGTAATTAGTAACGTTTCAGTAACATGAAAATTGGTGGTTTGTTGATAGTGAGGAGAATGGTCTTAGATTACAGTCTGGTATTGATCATCTGATAGATTGGACAGATCAATGGCAGATGGAATTTAATCCTGATAAATGTAAGGTGATGCATTTTGGGAGGTTGAAAAAGTGAAGTACATACACAATGATTGGTAAGGTCCCTAAGGACTACTGAGGAACAAAGGGACTTGATGTACAAGTCCATAGATCCCTGAAGGTGTCAATTAGGGTAGACAGGGTGGTCAAGAAGGCATATAGAATACTTGCTTTCATTAGCCAGGGCTTAGAATATAGGAGCAAAGAAGCCTTATTAGAATTTAATAAGGTTCAGCCACAGATAGAACACCATGTGCAGTTCTGCTCACCACTTTATCGGATTGCACTGGAGAAAGTCAGAGTTGATTCACCAGGATGTTGCCTGGGATGAAAAGTCTCAATTATGAGGAGAGGCTGGACAGGCTGGTTTTGTTATCATTGCAGCAGAGGAGGCTGAGAGGGGATCTGATTGCAGTGCAAATTATGAGAGGCATAGACAGTAGATTGTAAGAATCTCTTCCCCGTGGCAGACCTGCTAAAGACCAGAGGGTATAAGCTTAGGATAAGGAGCAAGTTCCTTGGTGGAGATGTGAGAATTTTGTTTTCACCCGAGGTTGGTAGATAAATGGAATGCACTGCTTAAGAAGGCGATGCACACCGCACACCGCAACCCACGCTGCACACAGTTTAAATTTCTCCAGAGCTTTGTATTAGCACCAAAACCTAGACAAAGAGACAGGGTATCATATACAAAAGGTTAATGTAAAGTGTAAAAACCTGATGCAGCAGCACTAAACAGTAAAGTGTCACAAGGCTTATTGCCTGCCAGCATTCTCAAAACCACACCCAACACAACGGGCAATAAAATGGGGAAATAACACAATGCAGTCAATCACAGAAATATCACTGCAACATTTGCCTAGCGGAGTTTCAGCAAATGTGAACAAGATTTTAAAAAGTCCAACTGAATACAATGAGCAAGATGTGGCATGACAAGCGTGCAGCTGGGAGGCAATTATAGTATCAAAGACAGAATGAGCAGCTCGAGCATTAAGAAAGGCAGTAACAGGGCACAATGACAAAAATCTGGTCATCATGCCCCGAGATTGCATCTTGATCTTTTCAAGTAAATTTCCAAATCCAGAAAAACATTTACTTCATCCTGTCATGCAGCTGGGCTGGAGCTTTAGCAGGGATTAACAATGAATTAACACAGGCCAAAGGAACCTCAAAAATATTCCTGGCCAGTCAGAGATCCAATTATAGCTAACTTTATTACCTTTTGGGTTCCTTGGGCAGTGTTTGGACAAATACAAGACACTGGTCCACTCCACTATCACTCCTGACACTTCCTCATTCCCCCCGGCACCTTCCAGTGCATTCACAGATCTAACACTCACCCATTCATCTCCTCCGTCCTCATTGCCTAAGGTCTCAAAAACAACTTCCAGGTGAAGCAGCGGTTTACTTGTATTTCTTTCAATCCAGTTTAGTGTATTTGCTGGCTCACAATGTGGTCCTCTTTACATTAGCGAGAACAAATGTACACTGGGTGATCCCTTTGCAGAACACTTCCACTCTGCCTATGGGACTGAATGTAACTTCCCAGTTATTTCACATTTCAGTAAACCTTGCTCTTGTGCTAACAAATTTGTCCTCGGTCTGAAGCACAATGCAAGCTCAAGAAACAACATCGCATTTTCTTCTTAGACACTCTGCAGCCTTGAAATCTTAATATTGAGTTCCCTAACTTCAAAAACTGATCACATTACAACTGTTCTCCATTTCTGTTGCATTCCTCTACTTCCCCCATAACTACCGCCCCCCTTTGTCTTTTGCACTGGGCCTCTCTATCATCTTGCTCTTCCTCCATCTTTGTTAAAAATATTTTATGAATTTATTTTCAATCTTTTTCAGTTCTGAAGAGTCGTAGTGCACTCAAAATGTTGACTCTGTTTCTGTGAGATCCTGCCTCATTCTTCCAAACCTCAGTGAATATAGTCCTAACCGATACCAATACATCCTGGAAATCATTCTGGTAAACCGTCTCTGCACTCCCTGAGTAGTCAGA
Source organism: Stegostoma tigrinum (assembly GCF_030684315.1). NCBI lineage: Eukaryota > Metazoa > Chordata > Chondrichthyes > Orectolobiformes > Stegostomatidae > Stegostoma > Stegostoma tigrinum. The sequence goes on from NC_081363.1 coordinate 29,240,534, forward strand.
CAAGGAGAACACAACTACACAAAATACTCCAGGTGTGGTCTTACTCTGTACAGTTGCAGCAAGACATCAGGATTCTTTTAAGGTTAACATGCAGGGTCAATTGGCATTTAGGAAGGCAAACGCAATGTTAGCATCAATTTCAACAGGGCTAGAATACAAGAACAGAAATGTACTGCTGAGGCTATATAAGGCTCTGGTCGAACCACATTTGAAATATTATCAGCAGTTTTATGCTCCAAATCTAAGGAAGGATGTACTGGCATTGCAGAGGCTCCGGAGGAGATTTGTAAAAATGATCCTGGAGATGAAGGGCTTGTCATATGAGCAGTGGTTGAAGACTCTGGGTCTGTACTCAACAGAGTTTAGAAGGTTGAGCGGGGATCTCACTGAAACTTACAGAATACCGAGAGGCCTGAATTGAGTGGATGTGGGGAAGATGTTTCCACTAATGAGAGACTAGGATGCAAGAACACAGCCTCAGTGATGTGACGACTCTCTAGAATTGAGATAAGGAGGAATTTGTTCAGCGAAAGAGTGGCAAATCTGTGGACCACATTGCTGCAGTGGGCTGCGGAGGCCAAGTCACTGAGGGTAGCTAAGTCAGAGATAGTAAGGGTTGGTTGGTAAGGGCATCTAAGTTTTACGTGAGAAGGCAAGGGAATGGGATTGAGAAACATATTGGCCATGACTGAATGGTGGAGCAGACTCGATGGGCTGGATGGCCTAATTCTGCTCCTATATCTTACAGCTACAAATGAAGCAGGGAACCTAATGAAATGGGAAGAACCAAGATTAGCCTTTGCAGATTGTAGACACTCAGCAAAATCCACTCCTTTCAACTGAGGCCAGTCTAAATCTTGGGTAAGTAAAGGTAAACACATTGGAAGAGCATTTTACAGGTCATGAAGCATTTACAATAGATCCTAACTGACTGCAAAGACCATCTTCCTGGTAAATGCCATCTTGAAGATGATGAGAGGGAGAGACTGGCTTAGCCTCTGTGGAGGAGAGCTCCATCGGCTCGCACATCCACTCAGGAGAGGAACTGCAAATCCAACTAAGGCAGAAGGCCCTGAGAACGGAATGAAAGGCAACCAAGAAATCATTCTTTGAGGAGCTGGCAGCTATAAACAAGAGAAAGTAGAAAAGACAGTCATCAGAACAGCAGAGCAATATTGTAATAAGAACAAAAGAATGGAACAAGAAAAGGCAGGAAAACCAAAAGAACTGCAGATGCTGTAAATCAGGAACAAAAACAAAGTTGCCGGAAAAGATCAGCAGGTCTGACAGCATCTGTGGAGGAGAAAATAGAGTTAGCTTTTCGGGTCCGGTGACCCTTCCGCAGAACTCAGGAAGGGTCACCGGACCCGAAACGTTAACTCTGTTTTCTTCTTCACAGATGCCGCAAGAAAATGAAGGAGTTGAAGATGCCTGAAGCCTAAGACACATGCTCACAATCAAAGTATCATAATGTTCACAATATTGTACTGCCTAATGTAGGCAGAATTATAGTCTTTCACACAAAAGGCTAACATATTAAAGCTCTTAATTCATATAACTCACTTTACAATGCAGGCTTAAATTAACAGTACTCACACTTCGGTGAAGTTTTTCATTGGCTCCATGGGATAGCCTTAGAACTATGGAAGATGCTGTGGAACAGTATTTCTTTTCATAGAATCACAGAATCCCTGCAGTGGGGAAACAGACCCATTTGCCCAACAAGTCCACACTGACCCACAGTGCATCCCACCCAGACCCATTCCCCTATAAACCCACCTACACATCCCTGAACACTACAGGCAATTTAGCACGACCAATCCACCTAGCCTGCACATCTTTGGACTGTGGGAGGAAACTGGGGCTCCTGGAGGAAACCCACGCAGACACAGGAAGAGAGTGCAAACTCTACACAGACAGTGGTCTGAGGGTGGAATTGAACGCAGGTCCCTGGCATTGTGAGGCAGCAGTGCTAACGACTGAGCCACCACGCCACCCTTGTGTGTCCTGGCTATCTTTACACTGTTAGGATCTATATGTTATTTCTATCAGCATAAAGTATAAAAACCAAGTATATTTTGAAATCGTCCTGATAAAAGGTGCATACTACACTGATGATTTTAGAGCTACACCTTTCTCAGTGCCACAATAAACAGAGCAGATGAAACAGTATCAGAACAGGAAATGACATCACCAATGCAGGAAATTGCATCACCAACCCAAGGAAACCTAAACAGATAAATAGAAAGCGGGACATCACACCAGTGCTTTACTGGAGGCTCACTGTTGATGTTACCTAGAATGGTGACAAAATATCTGGGGACAAACCTTACAGCTCAGTGAACCAACTTACATCTCGAACACAATAAAGACCCACTCTCTTGTGGACTGAGAGGACGAGAGTGCTGTCTTGGAGGTGAAAGGAGGACGTCGGGTTGGCTGTGCACCCTTGCGACCAGTGGATCTTAATGCTGGCTTCGGCCTAACGCTGGTTCAGGGGAGCAGCCAACCTGCAACGATGGCTGCGGCAAGTGCTCGTGCCCCAGGTCAGGGGGTCCGGAACACCATCCGTGTTTCTGTAAAGAAGATGGATGCAGGTGCACCTGTGGACCGCACCTTCTTCGTGAAGAGGGTCCTGTTGGACTGTTGTGGGTTTGCTGCTGCGGACATTTACTGCCTGCAGGATTTCCCCGGAGGGGGTTTTTACGATGTGACCTTCCGGAGTTCCAAGCTTTGCGAGCGCTTCCTGGAGGTTTTCAAGGAGAAAGGAGGTGAGGGCCCCCTCTCTGTATTGACCGCTGTCCCACTGTTTGTGATGCCAGCACAGAGGAGCCGTATGGTGACTGTACACATGTACAACCCGCATGTGCCAGCAGTTGATGTCCTGACCTTCCTCGGAAGGTACGTGAAGGTGGAAGGGGACCTAACTGACATCGTGGACCCCTTTGGCATCTGGACGAGTAAGAGGCAGGTCAAGGTGACGCTGAGGATGGGCGCAGACGGGAATGTCGCACACCCACCGTCCAGCTTTGCGATCGGCGGGAGCAGGGGCTACCTGACCTATGCAGGGCAACCTAAAGTCTGCCATGCCTGTGGTAGGTCAGGTCACATGGCGGCCGACTGCAAAGCCACCATCTGCAGGAACTGCAGGGAGGAGGGACACCTTGCAAAGGATTGCCCACGAGAGAGAAGCTGCAACCTTTGCGGGGAAGCGGGCCACTTCTATAGGGCATGCCCGCGGCGGGGTACCACCTACGCCCAGGTCGCCGGCAGGGGAAATGCGGGGCCAGCCCCCCCGGAGGAGAGGAAGGCACCAGGGCCCAGCAAGGACCCCACTAATGTGCAGGAGGGCCAGGCCGTGCAGGAGGGCCCAGCCCTGCAGGATGGGCCCGAGGCCAGCAAAGCACCCCTGCAGGCTCCGATCCCCCCCGACAACCCGGAGCCAATGGAGGCGGCGACAGGCGACCCAGGGGAGTGGACTACAGTCCGGAAAGCGAGGAGGAAGGTGCGTCGACGGGCCCAGGAACCGCAACAATCAGGAGGGAAGAGACAGCTACAGGGGGGCTATAAGAGCTCCTCTGACGAGGAGGATTCGGAGAGGGCCCACCCGAAGCAGAAGTTAAAGGTCTCGAGGGGGAAGGAAAGCAGCACCCCGCTTCCAGGTGACGGGAGGCGTCCTGAGGCTCCCTCCGACACCCAGTCAAGTGCCGCTGGAGCACTGGAGGGCCCCCCGGAACTTCCAGGCGGGAAGGAGCAAACAGCACGTCCCCAGCCTGATCCGGAGCCGGACCCTCCTGCCTCCGCACCCCTGACGGGGGGATGCCACCCGGAAGGCAGCACAGACGGTTTCCTGAGCCCAGAGAGCGTCCAGCAGTTAGCCCGGGCAATGGGCATGAAGGGACAGATGGAGGGGCTGGACCTTGGACTTCGGGAGGGTACTGTGGTCACTGCCCACAATGGGGGTGTGAGTTGCGAGCATTAATGTGCGCAGCATCAAGTCAACCGCGAGATGTGTGTCCACGTTGGCCTACCTGACCACCATCAAGGCGGACCTCCTGTTTCTGCAGGAGTGCGGGATACCGCACCTCGGCAGGTACGGGAAATGGTCCGGCGCCTGGACCTGTGGGCCTTCGATCTGGTCGGGGGGTAACGACTGTCGCTCCTCGGGCCTGGCTATTCTGCTGCGGGGGCACAACTTCACCATCTCTCAAGTTCAGGAGGTGGTGGGGGGGGGGCCTCCTAGTGGCTGACATCACCTACAGGAACGCTCCCCTGAGGCTGATCAACGTGTACGCCCCAGCGGTACGGAGTGAGCGGTTGGCCGTCCTGCAGCGGCTTCCACCCCTGCTGGCTACGTCCAGGTCGGTCATCCTAGGCGGAGACTTCAACTGCATCATTGATGCAGATGGAAGATCCGGCGTGGGGACAGCGGGTGGGGGGATTCAACTGGACGTCACGTCCAGATTCCTGATGGGCACAGTGAAGGACGCCAAGCTGCTCGACGTCTTCAGCACCCCTGCAGACGGAGCGCAGCAGAGGTACACCTGGTCGCGGCCAGACGGGTCTATCCGCTCAAGGATAGACTTCCTGTTTGTGTCACGGACGTTCTCGGTCAGATCCACTGGTGTCGAGCCGGTGTTCTTCTCTGACCACTGCCTCCTGTTGGCTGACTGTCACTTATAGGACGACCAGCCGGCCGGCAAGGGGACGTGGAAGCTCAACACGACTCTGTTGACCCCAGAGAACGTCGAGGAGCTTAAGAGGGAGTACACCGGTTGGAGGACCGTGAAACCCCTCTTTGAGTCTCCAGGCGACTGGTGGGAGACGGTGAAGGAGAACATCAAGAGGTTCTTTGTCCTCAAGGGTGTTCAGAAGGCAAGAGAGAGGCGGGGAAAGCTGTCGCGACTCCAGAAAAGGGTGCAGAACCTGCTCCTTCTGCAGTTGATGGGGGTCGATGTCACGGAGGACCTCCGCGAGGTGAGGGGCCAGCAAGCCTCGCTCTTCGCCGCGGAGGCCTCCAGGATAAACTTCCGGTCCAGGGTCCGCTCTGTGGAGCAGGACGAGACGTGCTTGCGTTTCTTCTTTCAGAAGGTGCACAAAGAGAGCTCTGTGCTTAGCCGGCTGAAGGAGGACGACGGCTCGGTGACGTCGTCTCGGCCCGACGTTTTGAGGATCAGCAGATCCTTCTATGCCGGACTGTACGACACGAAGCCCACGGACAGCACGGCCTCCGAGTCGTTCCTGTCGTCTATCACGGAGGTCTTAGATGACGGCACGAGGGAGTGGCTGGACCGGCAAATATCCCTGGACGAGCTGTCCAGAGCCCTCAAGTCCTTGCAGAGGAATAGGACTCCTGGAAGTGATGGCTTACCGGTCGAGCTGTATTCTGCTCTGTGGGGCTTGGTCGGCCAGGACCTGCTGGAGGTGTACGATAGTGCGCTTCGGGCAGGGGAAATGTGCAAGTCCATGAGGAAGGGCATCATCACCCTCATTTACAAGAGGAAGGGGGAGAGGGAAGAAATTAAGAATTGGCGTCCCATTTCACTTTTGAACGTGGACTACAAAATCCTGGCCAAGGTCATTGCCAACCGGGTCAGGTCTGTCCTGGAGTCGGTGATTCACCCTGACCAAACCTGTGCTGTGCCGGGCAGGAAGATCGCTGAGAGCCTCGCGCTCATCAGGGATACGATCGCCTACGTACAGGACAGGCGGGTGGACACCTGCCTCGTCAGCCTGGACCAGGAGAAGGCCTTCGACAGGGTCTCTCATGCTTACATGAGGGACGTCCTCTCCAAATTGGGGTTCGGGGAGGGCATCCACAATTGGATCCGGCTGCTCTACGCCAACATCGTTAGCGCAGTCTCTATCAACGGTTGGGAATCAGACAGTTTTCCTATTAGATCTGGAGTCAGGCAGGGCTGCCCGCTCTCTCCTGCCTTGTTCGTGTGCTGTGTGGAGCCCTTCGCCGCCTCCATCAGGAAGGACGTGAGCCTGAAGGGCGTGACTATCCCAGGCAGTGGAGGCCTTCAGGTCAAGACCTCCCTGTACATGGACGATGTCGCCGTCTTCTGCACCGATCGTCGGTCGGTGAGTAGGCTGTTGGACATCTGCGGCCAGTTTGAACTGGCCTCGGGTGCCAAAGTCAATAGGGGTAAGAGCGAGGTCATGTTCTTCGGGAACTGGGACGACCGCTCCTTCATCCCCTTCACCGTCAGGACAGACTACCTGAAGGTGCTGGGTGTTTGGTTTGGTGGAGCTGGGGCATGCACTAAGACTTGGGAGGAGCGTATCACCAAATTTAAGCAGAAGCTGGGCAGGTGGACGCTCCGGTCCCTCTCCATCGTGGGTAAGAACCTGGTTGTCAGGTGCGAGGGGCTTTCGGTACTGTTGTATGTGGCGCAGGCCTGGCCTATTATCTGGACCTGCGCCGCTGCGGTCACCCGGGCCATCTTCCACTTCATTTGGGGGTCGAGGATGGACCGGGTCCGCAGAGATACCATGTACAAAGACCTGGGAAATGGGGGAAAGGGCGTACCGAACGCCACCCTCGCCCTGACGGCTACCTTTGTGTGTGGCTGCATCAAGCTGTGCGTAGATCCTCAGTACGCAAACACCAAGTGTCACTACTTACTGAGGTTCTACCTGTCCCCGGTGTTGCGAAGGATGGGCCTGGCCTCGTTGCCGCGGAACGCTCCGAGTAGTTGGACCGTTCCGTACCACCTGTCCTTCGTGGAGAAATTTTTGAAAGTAAACACCTTCGACCACAAGGCCGTCAGGCAGTGGTCAGCACGTAGTATCCTCAGGACCCTTCGGGAAAAGGAGAGAGTGGATCCCGTCGTGTGGTTCCCCACGTAGACTGCCAAAGTCGTTTGGCAGAATGCCTCATCGCCAGAACTTTCAAACAAGCACAAGGACGTTGCTTGGCTGGCGGTGAGAGGGGCTCTGCCAGTGAGATCCTTTATGCATGCCCGGAATCTCTGCGCCACCGCACACTGCCCTCGAGGTGGCTGCGGGGGGGATGAGACTGTTGATCACCTCCTTCTGGAGTGTGCCTATGCGCAGGAGGTCTGGAGGGGGATGCAGTGGTATTTGTCGAGGTTCGTCCCGAGCAGCTCCGTGACGCGGGACTCCGTGCTCTACGGGCTGTTTCCGGGGACGCACACCGAGACCAACATCAACTGCGCCTGGAGGACCATCAATGCGGTGAAAGACGCTCTTTGGTCTGCCCGCAACTTGCTGGTCTGCCAGCTGAAAGAACTGACCCCGACCGAGTGTTGCAGACTGGCGCACTCCAAGGTCCAGGGCTACGTGCTGAGGGACGCGCTAAAGCTTGGGGCAGCCGCCGCCAAGGCGCGGTGGGGAAAGACCACCGTATGAACCCCCTCGTCCAGAAAAGGGAAAAGAATCCTAACTGGTAACTGGGCCCAGCTGGCGCCTTCCCCAACTGGTCAGGGGGCCAACTGGGACTGTGCGGGGTGACGACTGCCGGGGCGGTTTCTTTGCTTTGTTTTTTTTTCTCTGTTTTGTTTTTTTTTTCCTTTAGTTGGTGTACGTACCCCCGGGTAACCCGGAGTGGCTTGCATGACTGGGTAGGTGTATAAATGTTTTATTTTTTGTACATTCTATGAATAAAGTATATTTTTTCAAATAAAAAAAAAAGGTGACAAGACATCTGGGAACAAACCTCCAAGCTCAGTGAACCAACTTACATCTCGAACACAATAAAGACCCACTCTCTTGTGGACTGAGAGGACGAGAGCGCTGTCTTGGAGGTGAAAGGAGGACGTCGGGTTGGCTGTGCACCCTTGCGACCAGTGGATCTTAATGCTGGCTTCGGCCTAACGCTGGTTCAGGGAGCAGCCAACCTGCAACGACGGCTGCGGCAAGTGCTCGTGCCCCAGGTCAGGGGGTCCGGAACACATTCCGTGTTTCTGTAAAGAAGGTGGATGAAGGTGCACCTGTGGACCGCACCTTCTTCGTGAAGAGGGTCCTGTCGGACTGTTGTGGGTTCGCTGCTGCGGACATTTACTGCCTGCAGGATTTCCCCGGAGGAGGTTTTTACGATGTGACCTTCAGGAGTGCCAAGCTTTGCAAGCGCTTCCTGGAGGTTCAAGTAGAAAGGAGGTGAGGGCCCCCTCTCTGTATTGACCGCTGTCCCACTGTTTGTGATGCCAGCACAGAGGAGCCGTATGGTGACTGTACACATGTACAACCCGCATGTGCCAGCAGTTGATGTCCTGACCTTCCTCGGAAGGTACGTGAAGGTGGAAGAGGACCTAACTGACATCATGGACCCCTTTGGCATCTGGACCAGTAAGAGGCAGGTCAAGGTGACGCTGAGGATGGGTGCAGACGGGAATGTCGTACACCCACCGTCCAGCTTCGCGATCGGCGGGAGCAGGGACTACCTGACCTACGCAGGGCAACCTAAAGTCTGCCATGCCTGTGGTAGGTCAGGTCATGTGGCGGCTGACTGCAAAGCCACCATCTGCAGGAACTGCAGGGAGGAGGGACACCTTGCAAAGGATTGCCCACAAGAGAGAAGCTGCAACCTTTGCAGGGAAGCAGGCCACCTCTATCGGGCATGCCTGCGGTGGGGTACCACCTACGCCCAGGTCGCTGGCAGGGGAAATGCGGAGCCTGCCCCCCCGGAGGAGAGGAAGGCACCAGGGCCCAGCAAGGACCCCACTAATGTGCAGGAGGGCCCAGCCCCGCAGGATGGGTCCGAGGCCAGCAAAGCACCCCTGCAGGCTCCGATCCCCCCCGACAACCCGGAGCCAATGGAGGCGGTGACAGGTGACCCAGGGGAGTGGACTACAGTCCGGAAAGTGAGGAGGAAGGTGCGTCGACGGGCCCAGGAACCGCAACCATCAGGCGGGAAGAGGCAGCTACAGGGGGGCTATAAGAGCTCCTCTGACGAGGAGGATTCGGAGAGGGCCCACCCGAAGCAGAAGTTAAAGGTCTCGAGGGGGAAGGAAAGCAGCACCCCGCTTCCAGGTGACGGGAGCCGTCCTGAGGCTCCCTCCGACACCCAGTCAAGTGCCGCTGGAGCACTGGAGGGCCCCCCGGAACTTCCAGGCGGGAAGGAGGAAACAGCGCGTCCCCAGCCTGACCCAGAGCCGGACCCTCCTGCCTCCGCACCCCTGACGGGGGATGCCACCCGGAAGGCAGCACAGACGGTTTCCTGAGCCCGGAGAGCGTCCAGCAGTTAGCCCGGGCAATGGGCATGAAGAGACAGATGGAGGGGCTGGACCTTGGACTTGGGGAGGGTACTGCGGTCACTGCCCACAATGGGGGTACGAGTTGCAAGCATTAATGTGCGCAGTGTCAGGTCCATCGCAAGATGTGTGTCCACGTTGGCCTACCTGACCACCATCGAGGCAGACCTCCTGTTTCCGCAGGAGTGCGGGATACCGCACCTCAGCAGCTACGGGAAATGGTCCGGCGCCTGGACCCGTGGGCCTTCGATCTGGTCGGGGGGGTAACGACTGTCGCTCCTCGGGCCTGGCTATTCTGCTGCGGGGGCGCAAATTCACCATCTCTCAAGTTCAGGAGGTGGTGGGGGGGGGGCCTCCTAGAGGCTGACGTCACCTATGGGAACGCTCCCCTGAGGCTGATCAACATGTGCGCCCCAGTGGTACGGGGTGAGAGGTTGGCTGTCCTGCAGCGGCCTCCACCCCTGCTGGCTACGTCCAGGCCGGTCATCCTAGGCGGAGACTTCAACTGCATCACTGATGCAGATGGAAGATCCAGAGTAGGGACAGCGGGTGGGGGGAGTCAACTAGACATCACGTCCAGATTCCTGATGGGCACAGTGAAGGACGCCAAGCTGCTCGATGTCTTCAGCACCCCTGCAGACGGAGCGCAGCAGAGGTACACCTGGTCGCGGCCAGACGGGTCTATCCGCTCAAGGATAGACTTCCTGTTTGTGTCACGGACGTTCTCGGTCAGGTCCACCGGCGTCGAGCCGGTGTTCTTCTCTGACCACTGCCTCCCGCTGGCCGACTGTCACTTACAGGACGACCAGCCGGCCGGCAAGGGGACGTGGAAGCTCAACACGACTCTGTTGACCCCAGAGAACGTCGAGGAGCTTAAGAGGGAGTACGCCGGTTGGAGAACCGTGAAACCCCTCTGAGTCTCCAGGCGACTGGTGGGAGACGGTGAAGGAGAACATCAAGAGGTTCTTTGTCCTCAAGGGTGTTCGGAAGGCAAGAGAGAGGCGGGGAAAGCTGTCGCGACCCCAGAGAAGGGTGCAGAACCTGCTCCTTCTGCAGTTGATGGGGGTCGATGTCACGGAGGACCTCCGCGAGGTGAGGGGCCAGCAAGCCTCGCTCTTCGCCGCGGTGGCCTCCCGGATAATCTTCCGGTCCAGGGTCCGCTCCATGGAGCAGGACAAGATGTGCTCGCGTTTCTTCTTTCAGAAGGTGCACAAAGAGAGCTCTGTGCTTAGCCGGCTGAAGGAGGACGACGGCTCGGTGACGTCGTCTCGGCCCGACGTTTTGAGGATCAGCAGATCCTTCTATGCCGGACTGTACGACACGAAGCCCACGGACAGCACGGCCTCCGAGTCATTCCTGTCGTCTATCACGGAGGTCTTAGACGACGGCACGAGGGAGTGGCTGAACCGGCCGATATCCCTGGACGAGCTGACCAGAGCCCTCAAGTCCTTGCAGAGGAATAGGACTCCCGGAAGCGACGGCTTACCGGTTGAGCTGTATTCCGCTCTGTGGGGCTTGGTCGGCCAGGACCTGCTGGAGGTGTACGATAGTGCGCTTCGGGCAGGGGAAACGTGCAAGTCCATGAGGAAGGGCATCATCACCCTCATTTACAAGAGGAAGGGGGAGAGGGAAGAAATTAAGAATTGGCGTCCCATTTCACTTTTGAACGTGGACTACAAAATCCTGGCCAAGGTCACAGCCAACCGGGTCAGGTCTGTCCTGGAGTCAGTGATTCACCCTGACCAAACCTGTGCTGTGCCGGGCAGGACGATCACAGAGCCTTGCGCTCATCAGGGATATGATTGCCTACGTACAGGACAGGCGGGTGGACACCTGCCTCGTCAGCCTGGACCAGGAGAAGGCCTTCGACAGGGTCTCTCATGCTTACATGAGGGACGTCCTCTCCAAATTGGGGTTCGGGGAGGGCATCCGCAATTGGATCCGGCTGCTCTACGCCAACATCGTTAGCGCAGTCTCGATCAATGGGTGGGAATCAGACAGTTTTCCTGTTAGATCTGGAGTCAGGCAGGGCTGCCCGCACTCTCCTGCCTTGTTCGTGTGCTGTGTGGAGCCCTTCGCCGCATCCATCAGGAAGGACGTGAGCCTGAAGGGCGTGACTGTCCCAGGCAGCGGAGGCCTTCAGGTCAAGACCTCCCTGTACATGGACGATGTCGCCATCTTCTGCACCGATCGTCGGTCGGTGAGTAGACTATTGGACATCTGCGGCCAGTTTGAACTGGCCTCGGGTGCCAAAGTCAATAGGGGTAAGAGCGAGGTCATGTTCTTCGGGAACTGGGACGACCGCTCCTTCATCCCCTTCACCGTCAGGACAGACTACCTGAAGGTGCTGGGTGTTTGGTTTGGTGGAGCTGGGGCGTGCACTAAGACTTGGGAGGAGCGTATCACCAAATTGAAGCAGAAGCTGGGCAGGTGGACGCTCCGGGCCCCCTCCATCGTGGGTAAGAACCTGGTTGTCAGGTGCGAGGGGCTTTCGGTACTGTTATGTGGCGCAGGCCTGGCCTATTCCCTGGGCCTGCGCCGCTGCAGTCACCCGGGCCATCTTCCACTTCATTTGGGGGTCAAGGATGGACCGGGTCCACAGGGACACCATGTACAAAGACCTGGAAAATTGGGGAAAGGGCGTACTGAACGCCACCCTCGCCCTGACGGCTACCTTTGTGTGCGGCTGCATCAATCTGTGCGTAGATCCTCAGTATGCAAACACCAAGTGTCACTACTTACTGAGGTTCTACCTGTCCCCGGTGTTGCGAAGGATGGGCCTGGCCTCGTTGCTGCAGAACGCTCCGAGTAGTTGGACCATTCCGTACCACCTGTCCTTCGTGGAGAAATTTTTGAAAGTAAACACCTTTGACCACAAGGCCATCAGGCAGTGGTCAGCACGTAGTATCCTCGGGACCCTTTGGGAAAAGGAGAGGGTGGATCCCGTCGTGTGGTTCCCCACGCAGACTGCCAAAGTCGTTTGGCAGAATGCCTCATCGCCAGAACTTTCAAACAAGCACAAGGACATTGCTTGGCTGGCGGTGAGAGGGGTTCTGCCAGTGAGATCCTTTATGCATGCCCGGAATCTCTGAGCCACCGCACGCTGCCCTCGAGGTGGCTGCGGGGGGGACGAGACTGTCGATCACCTCCTTCTGGAGTGTGCCTATGCGCAGGAGGTCTGGAGGGGGATGCAGTGGTATTTGTCAAGGTTCATCCCGAGCAGCTCCGTGACGCGGGACTCCGTGCTCTACGGGCTGTTTCCCGGGAGGCACACCGAGACTAGCATCAACTGCGCCTGGAGGACCATCAATGCGGTGAAAGACACTCTTTGGTCTGCCCTCAACTTGCTGGTCTGCCAGCTGAAAGAACTGACCCTGACCGAGTGTTGCAGACTGGCGCACTCCAAGGTCCAGGACTACGTGCTGAGGGACGCGCTAAAGCTTGGGGCAGCCGCCGCCAAGGCGCGGTGGGGAAAGACCACAGTATGAAACCCCTCGTCCAGAATAGAAAAAAGGGCCCTATCTGGTAACTGGGCCCAGCTGGCACCTTCCCCAACTGGTCAGGGGGCCAACTGGGACTGTGCGGGGTGACAACTGCCGGGGTATTTTCTTTGCTTTGTTTTTTTTCCTTCAGTTGGTGTACGTACCCCCTGGGTAACCCGGAGCGGCTTGCATGACTGGATAGGTGTATAAGTATGTTTTATTTTTTGAACATCTTATGAATAAAGTATATTTTTTCAAATTTAAAAAAAAAGTGATGAAACGTCTGAAAATGAACCTTCTAGCTCAGCGAGCAAACTCACATCCTGAAACAGTATCTGTCTAGCAAGAACTGGCGTTCCCTTTCAAGATTGTGGATCTTTCATCAGAAATGGTTTTTGTCGGTTCTAAGACTTGGTTTATGTGTCTCCATACAAATCTCGGCTTAAATGGAACTTTGTTTCACTAACTGAAGGCAAGTAACATAGATCTTTGATAGTACTGGCAGTGAAGGTCTGGATCCTAAAACATTCTGCAACCGACTGGTATGAAACCAGTGCAACAAGAACAACCAGGTAAAATTCCCTCCAGATTTATCAGAGCAGGAACATCTATGCAACTTCATGGCCAATGATGTGTAAAGGCACAGAACAAGCAGCAGCTTTCACTTGAGTCAAAAAACCAGGCTGATCGTGGGATTAGCCACTCTGCACTCTGAACAGTTTGTGGGAACAGCATTCCAGCTGATATTGCCTGCTGCAGCCATTTAATGCTCCTTGGAATGTTAAACTGGCTGGCAAACAGGACTTTGACTGCATTTCTTCACGCTCCCCCCCCACCCCGCCCGCCCCCAACCCAACACCTCTGAGAGCAATCAGATTGTCTAGCAGCCCCTGAAGTTCCGGGTTAGAGCAGTGGCCGATACTGGGATAAAGGCAAACCTCCAAAGAGAATGAGCTAATGGAGGCCTGACTTCAGGTAAGTCCACTGGATCAATGGGACCAGGCTAACAGACACCATGAAAGGAGGGGACTTTTTTTTGAGTGGGGGCAGAAACAGTTAGAGATGGGGTACTTCTGAGGGCATGGTGATCCCTCAAAAGAGGTTCTTCCCCAAATCCAGCCTTACCCGATTAAAATCTGCCAGGCTGACGCAGCTGGCATGGGCCTCCCCTTTACCATTGGTAAATAGGTGCTGGAGCAGGAGGAGGTAATTTTACAGCCATTCACTGGATAGTAAAAGGCCTCCCTGTGTAAAACCGGAGGTGAGATCAGGGTGGGCAGACAGGTGGTTTACAGGCCACAAGTATTTATAATTGTGCACAGTTCCTCCACCAACCCCATCCTCAAATCCACTGCAGGGAAAGTAAAATTCTACCAGTGGGAATTCCCAAATCAAATGGCTCATTGCCTTATGCTCACTTGTGTAAAGCAGGGTACCTCACTATAATCTTTGTCCTATGCTAAGAAAGGATTAAACATTCATACCATTTTAGGAAATCTGCAAAATTAAGCCTAGTTTTTTTCCAAAGTAGTGATCTTCCTGGATAGTCACAGCCGGTGACAGACCAGTTAAAATATCACATTAATAGCCTGGAACTTTGCAAAGACATTTTTTAAAAAAAGCCATTTTCTGCCTAAATGTATCATGACTATATTCTGTGTCCTGTAATGATAAAGATACCAGAAGGAAATTAACATCAGCTGAATTTCAATGTTTAATTTGAAGAATGTAATTTCCATATTACCTGAAATAAATTGTAGGAAAATAACCTGGTGAGAGCTAAAGCTGATCTTGATAATTCTGTCTTTCTGTGCACGGTTCTATTCAGAAGGGACTTCAGGACAGCAGCTATTCATTTCACAGATGCAAAATAAAATACCAAGCTGCAAATCAGAGTTACAACTGGAAGAGTAATTCTGCAGTTAATTCAGGGCAGCAAAGCAATAAATCCCTTCAACAGATCTCCAAGACACATGCTGACAATCATGGTATCATATTGGTCACAATATTGTATTGACTAATGTAGGAAACAGTATAGTCTTTCACACAAGAGACTAACATGCTAAAGCTTTTAAGTCAAATGAATCGCTTTATAATGCGCAATGCAGACTTAAATCAACAGTACTCACACTTTAGTGAAGTATTTCATTGGTTCCTTGGAATAGCTTTGGAGTTATGAAAGCTGTCGTGGCACAGCATTTCTTTTATATCCTGACTATCTTTTACACTGTTAGAATCTATGTGCTATTTCATTCAACTGCAGGTGTAAAATCATCCTACTTTGAAATCGTCCTGGTGAAAGTTGCATACTGCACTGATGATTTTAGAACTGCACTTTTCCCAATGCCACTATAAGTAGAGTAGTCAATACAGTTTCTGTCCAGAGAGAAACCTTTTAAGACTGTGGACCTTACATCAGATATGATTCCATCAGTTCTGATGACAGGCTACAGACCTAAGCCTCTGTTTATCTGTCTCCACACAAAACGCTGCATAAATGGAGCTTTGTTTTATTACCTGGACCACACCGACAGATCCCTGCAGTACTCATCAGGATGGATATTAAGATTTGTCATGTTCTGGTGCATACTACACACCCTCCACATGGCGAGGGGACCCCACTCGTTACATCAGCTATTCAGAGAGTGGCTGAGGACCAGGTACATTAGTGATGGTGATATGAGGTAAGGGAGGGGACAGAAAGATGAAGGCAACCTCGACAGTGTCTTCACCCCCAAAGGAGGGCCTTCAGGAAGGCTCATCCATTGCATTAGCAGTCACCCAGGTCCAATTCCAAACTGACCAGCATTTCCCGAACACTACTCCATCACTGCATTTACACGGCCATAATGGAATAGTAATAACTACAAAAAAATGAGCACGCCTAACCAACTTTATCAATAGAACATATTCCGCAAAGAAAGTCAATCATCGTCTATTCCTTACGTGCCTGACTTTGATGTGCCTTTTCCTGTCCTAATGGATCTAATGCTATACTACCCCAGAGACCCCAACCTGGCAGCTGGACAATGACACTGCGAAAGTGAGTGCAGATCACATTAAATGGGAGCCACAAGCAAACTTGGGCCTATTCGGCCTAGCTTTGGGCTGTGTCACTTTTGCACAGATGACAGCATTCTTTGTTGACTAGACGAAAGTGGAGTCGCAGGTAGACGGGGATAGTGAAGGCGGCGCCTGGAATGCTTGCTTATATTGGTCAGTGCTTGAGTATCGGAGTTGGGGGCTCGTTTTGCAGCTGTACAGGATATAGGTTAGTGATAATGGGAACTGCAGATGCTGGAGAATCCAAGATAATAAAATGTGACGCTGGATGAACACAGCAGGCCCAGCAGCATCTCAGGAGCACAAAAGCTGACGTTTCGGGCCTAGACCCTTCATCAGAGAGGGGGATGGGGAGAGGGAACTGGAATAAATAGGGAGAGAGGGGGAGGCGGACCGAAGATGGGGAGAAAAGAAGATAGGTGGAGAGGAGAGTTTAGGTGGGGAGGTAGGGAGGGGATAGGTCAGGCCACTTTGGAATACTGCGTACAATTCATGTCTCCCTGCTATGGGAAGGATGTTGTGAGGCTGAGGGGTGACCTTATAGAGTCTTTAAAATCATGAAGGGCGTGGATAGGGTAATTGACAAAGTTTTTTTCTCCGGGGTGGGGTAGTCCAAAACTAGAAGGCGTTGGTTTAAGATAAAAGGGGAAAGATTTTAAAGGGACCAAAGGGGCAAGCTTTTCGCACAGAGGGTGGTGCATGTATTGAATGAACTGCCAGAGGAAGTGGTGGAGGCTGGTATGATTATAATATTAAAAAGGCATCTGGATGGGTGAATGAATAGGAAAGGTTTAGAGGGATATGGGCCAAATGCTGGAAAATGGGTCTAAATTAATTTAGGATACCTGGTTGGCATGGACGAGTTGCCGTAAGGGTCTGTTTCCGTGCTGTACATCTCTATGACTCTGTAACATGCAGGAGATTATTATTGAGAGAATATTGAGCAGTTTAACCCATAACCACAATAACAGCTGTCGGAGCACTCAGTCAGAGTGGGTACCACTTGTACAGATATATAAATTTGGAGCAGACATAGGCCATTCAGCCCTTGAGCAATCTCTGCCATTCAATAAGATCACAGTTGATCTGATTGTAACCTCCTGTCTGCATTCCTGCTTAGCCTATTCACCTCCTTTCTTAATAAGGATTGATCTATGTCTGCCTAAAAAATATTCAATAACTCTGCATACATTACCTTTTCAGGAAGACAGGCGCGCATAATCACCACATCCAATTTAAAGCAAATTATATCATAAACAAAAATAGAGAAACTCAGCAAGTCTGGCAGCATCAGTGGAGAGAAAGCAGAATTAAGGCTTTGAATGCAGTGGCCCTCTATTGAAACACAAATAGTTCTTGTAAGCTTTGAAATCTGTTTTTTTGTTACAGCGCCCCTTTGCCGCTGGCAAATTCTAATCTGGTTTAATGTATTAATTTGAAACAAGAAAGAGGATTGGGAGCAACACACTACCACAGTCACCAGTCACTGTTGGGTGGTAACCAGAACATACCATAAAGCCATAAAATTGGCCTATTTTGTTGTACTTTTGGCCCATCAACTCTGCTCCACCATTCAATCATGGTTGATAGATATCTCCAACCTCATTCTCCTGCCTTCTCTCGAATCCCTTAATCCCCTTACAAACCAAGATCACATTGATCTCTATCTTGAATAGACCCAATGTCTTGGTCTCCACAGCCTTCTGTGGCAATGAGATCTGGATGAAGAAGCTCCTCTTCATCTCACTTCTAAAGAGTCATCCCTTCGCAGCAAGACTGATACTCATTACCCCATCACATTCGTTACCCAGTTTCCTGCTGCTTCTGCCCAGGTTGCCGTCACCAGCAGGAAGCACCATCTGAGAAAGTGGTGCCAGCCTGCTCCTTTTTCTAAATAATTCAGCTGCCCAGCCATTGCCCACCTCTACAGCTGCCAGGGCAAGATTGGGAATACCCTGTTCCCTGATTTCCAGTGCTGACTGAGGGATAAATATTGGCCAGGGCAGTACAGATAACCACCCTGCTCTCTTCTATACAATAGTGCCATGGAATCTTTTCTTCCACCTGAAGGGACAGAATAGGCCTCTGCTTAACATTTCATCCCAAAGGTAGCCCCTTTGACAGTGTAGCACTCCCTCAGTACTGCACCAGAGTGTCAGCTTTGATTGTACAGCTCAAGTCCTGATGTGGGATTTGAACCCACGATCTTCTAACTCAAAGAGTTACCAACTGTACCACAGCTACTATTCTAACAAATCTTTGAGCAATTCCATGCTAAGCAGTAACACTGAAAACCTAGCTTCATTCCACGTGGTTCTGTTACTGCTGAGGTGTTGGGAGAGGTGAATGATTCAATGCTACTTTAATTCTTGTGTGTGTTTGAGTGTGAGAGAGTGAGTGTGTGTGTGTGTGTGTGAGAGAGAGAGACAGCATATGTGTGTGAGTGTGATGGTGTGTGAGGTGTGAATGAGTGCGTGAATGTGTGAGAGTCTGTGGGCGTATGTGACCCGCATGTAATTTTAGCCGAATTGTGTTTTATAAGTAGCTGCAGCTGTGAGCTGGGTACTAATGTGCCACCGATTATTGCAAAGTAATTCTAGTTACAGGGAGAGATGATAGAATTCAGCTTGGGGGCGGGTGTCAAACCTCTCACATCTTGTGGGAACACTGCTTATACATTATTGACAGTAATGAAATAAAAAGGGTGCATTAAGCACCACTACTGTTACAATTGTATCATAAAAAATAGAGATAGTTCTTTAATTCACTTAAGAGATGTGGGTATCGCCAGCTGCCTTGCATTTTTGCCATTCCTAATGGCCCTGGAGAAGGTGGTGGTGAGCTGCCTTCTTGAACCACTGCAGTCCACGTGCTACAGATACACCCACAATGCTGTTAGGTAGAGAATTCCAAGATTTTGATCCAGTGACACTGAATGATTGATGAGATAATTATGAGTCAGGATGGTAAGTGGCCTGGACAGGAACTTGCAGGTGGTGGCATTCCCATTTATCTGATGCCCTTCTGCTTCCAGATGGAAGAGGTCCTTCTGGTCTGATCTAAAAGAATCTTGGTGAATTTTTGCAGTGCCTTGTGTAGACGGTACACACTGCGGCTGCTGAGTGTCAGTGTTGAAGGGGATGAATGTGAAATGCTTTGCCCTGAATGGTGTCATTCTTCATGATGTTTTTGGAGCTGCAGTCATCTAGGAAACTGCAGAGTATTCCATCATGCTCCTTACTTGTAGCCCATAGATGGTGGATAGGCTTGGGGAGTCAGGAGGTGAGTTACTCACTGCCCTAGGGAAGTCATTGGCCTAGTGGTATTATCGCTGGAATATCAATCCAGAGACCCAGACAGCATTCTGGGGACCTGGGTTCGAATGCTGCCAAGGCAGATGTTGGAATTTGATTTCAATAAAATATCTGGAATTAAGAATCTAACGATGACCATGAATCCATTGTTGATTGTCAGGAAAAACCTATCTGGTTTGCTAATATCCTTGAGGGAAAGAAGCTGCCATTCTTTCTTGGTCTGGCCTACATGTGACTCCAGGCCCACAACAATGTGGTTGACTCTTAACTACCCTCTGGGTAATTAGGGATGGGCAATAAATGCTGCCTGGCCAGTGACACCCTCATCCTGTGAATGAATGAAGGAAACAAAAAACTATTCCTGCCTCTGACCCGCGTTTGTAGCCACCATACTTTTTATCCTCCAGCTATACAAAAGCCTGGTTCAGCTATATCTGGAGTATTGCGTCCAGATCTGGTCACCTCATTACACGAAAGATGTGGGAGCATTGGAAAAGCTGCAGAGGAGATTTACAGGATGTTGCCTGGAATGGAGGGAAGGTCTTACGAGGAAAGGTTAAGAGCACTAGGGTTTTTCTCTTCCGAGCGATAAAGGATGAGAGGTGACTTGACAGAGGTGTACAAAATGATCAGAGGTGGAGAGAGTAGACAGCCTGAGGCTTTTTCCTAGGGTGGAGGTAGCTATTACAAGGGGGCATAGTTTTAAAGTGAGTGGAGGTAGATATAGGGGAGACGTCAGAGGTAGGTTCTTTACTCAGAGAGTGGAATGCATTGCTGGGGAGGGTAGCGGAGTCGGCCTCATTAGGGGCATTTAAGTGGCTATTAGATAGGCATAAGGATGATAGTATAAAAGGTAGGGGTGGAGGTGAGATAGCCCTTAGGATTAGGGTAAAAGTTTAGCATAACATCATGAGCTGAAGGGCCTGTACTGTGCTGTACTGTTCTATGTTCTATACTTATATGGCTACTCTAGTCCAGTTTTAGGTCAACAGTAACAGTAATTCTTGTCAATGAGGTACTTCTGCTTTTTTTAATGCTATGGCAGTTCCAAATGAACACGGACTGGAGCAACAGCTTGTGGGGATTAAACAGACCTGAGGGACAGAGGAAGCATGAAAGAAGTTTAACTGGGAAAAAGTAAATTTGACAGGCAAAGACGTTATGTAACATTGGCTTGTATTTATAAAGGAGTTCTTCCATGAAGAAAATATGTAAACATGTAAACATTAATGAGATGCCACTTATAAATAAAAAGGATCAACGTATTTCAATAAAGATGGAGTATATAAACCATGAAAATTAAATAATGTTGAAAAGGGATTGTATGGTGAACTTGAGGAAAGATTACAATATGTCACAACTGTTTCAGTACACTATATATTACATATTCTGGAAGGAAAGCCAGTCTGTCTTTAAAATTGTAATCTTACAAAATGGCTCCCAGCCAGATGACCACCCTTGTTTGTTTCATTTGGTATTGGGACTAGACAGTCCTGGGCTCAGGAAGAATTTGCAAGAGGCCTGTTCGGGTGAAAAAAAATTCCTTGGAAAATGGTACCCTGAAAGGCGAGATGGGGACATCCCATCCCTGACAATGAGAACCATCTAAACTAATGGCAGGGATAGTTATACATTCAATTACCAACTAAAAGATAAAATGGATAGGCTCTGCGCCCAAAGCCCGGGCAACCCAAAACCAATGAGTAAGCTTGAATCACCAGGTTTGGGACAGCAGCTATTTTGAAGTTTGATTTCCACAGCTGTGGACACACGATTGTGTGAGATCTTGAGGGACCACGAGGTGTCTTGACACTGCTTCTCAAATAGAGAGAATGGTAAGCTTGCTAAAGGACTAATGAAGATACAAAGGACAATAACCCACTGCCCTGTAAAAGCCAGAACACAGAATCATTGAGATCCATAGCTCTGATAAAGGCCCTGCAGCCCATCACGTCTACAAGCGTCTAACTATTCTAATCTGCAGGGAGTTCCAGTTTCCCATATTCCTCTGGGCGAAAAAAATACTTTCCTCACATCTCTTCTAAAACTTCTGCTGCTTACCTTAAATCAACATCCTAAGCATTGATCCCTCCACCAAAAGGAAAGTGTTTCTATGCTCCTTGTAATTTGATACATCCCAAATCAATCAATCTCCTCTGCTCTAAGGTAAGCAACCCCTGTCTCTTTTTAGAACTGAAATTCTCCAGCCCACATAACATCGTGGTAAATCTCCTCTTCACTGTTAACACATTCCTCCTAGAATGTAGATTCCAAACGTACACACAAAGTTTTCTATAGTTCCAACACATCCTTCCTGTTCTTAAACTCAATGCTTCAGCTAATAACAGAAAGTATCCCATATGCCTTCTTAACCACTTTATTGACCTGCTCTGGTACATTACGGGACCAATGTACACGTACACCACAGTCTCTCTGATGCTTCACAGGGTCCTAACGTCATGTATTCCCTTGCCTTGTTTGTCCTGTCCCCATGTCCCTTCACCTCACGCTTACACAAACTGAATTCCGTTGGCCTGATCAATGGTAATCTATTCACCTAGCTATATTGTCCTGTACTCTAAGGCTATCCATCCCACCAATTTTCATATGGTCTGCAAACTTACTTTTCAACCTTCTAACATTCAAGTTTAAATCATTTATATAAAGCACAAACACCAAGGGTCACAACACTGATACCCACCGGAGACAGGCTTCCAGTTGGAGAAACACTGTTCAACTATCACTCTGTTTCCTGACACTCAGCCAACTGTGGGTCCAAATAGCTGAATGGCCTTGATCCTACGCGGTCTACATTTCGCTTTCAATCTCCCATGCCTATTCTACCAGCGCGAGCAAACACAACCCATCACAATTGCTGAATTGTAACTTTGGTTTGCAATGTCTTCCATTTGAGAAGAGCACCTTCAAAAGCAAGTGACAGGCCAGCGATGATCTTAGAGACTGACCTGATATTCATTTTTATGAGTCACTTTTCACCCATGGTGAGCAACATTTGATAATCCTTGTATGTACCTAGATTTGAACAAGGGGCGATTCACGTATCAGGTGAACCATAACCATAACCCAGAAACACGGGAGAGCAGGGAGAGACACATTGACTGCTGCAGTTGCAATAATATACTTCAAACTGTTACAACCATCTCACTTTTAATTCAGTCATCCAATTTAAAAAGGATAAGTTACTGTAGGCTCAGACAAAATGTACTCAGATTCTGAAAGAAACTTTGAAGGAGATTGTAAAGGCTCCAGTATCAAAATCCACAAAAACAAAAAAAGGCACCAGAGCTCTGGCTCATAGCAAATTACAATTCTAACCATCAAAAATTGAAATAGCTTAACATCAGTTTTAGGGAAAATACCACAGTCTTGAAGAGATCGTATATAAAAAAAAGCACCAGTAGGAAAAGCCCATAAACAGTTCTCTCCTCAGATACTGTCCCTCTCTAGTGGAAATCTGCTGCCATTACCATGCTCCTCAAAGAGAGGACCCTTGACTCCTCCGTACCCACAAAGTAACATCTCAATGTTCTTTCTCCTTTAAAGTTCTTGAACACATTGTTCCCGCCTAGATGTCCTCTCACGCTTTCCTTAAACTCCACGTTTGGAACCTTCTGCTCTTGATTCAGTATCAAAAGTCACAGATTGCATGACAGGTCAACTTTCATTTTCTGAAGGAGGGTCCAGACCCGAAACGTCAGCTTTCCTGCTCCTCTGATGCTGCTTGGCCTGCTGTGTTCGTCCAGCTCTACACCTTGTCATCTCAGATTCTCCAGCATCAGCAGTTCCCACTATCTCTCACCATTAATTAAATGTTTCTTGTCAAACTTTAAAGACCAAAAATATTTTGACCCGTTTCTTGCTTTTCTGGGAAATTTCCCATTATTTCTCCTTGTATTGTTTTTTCTGTACCAGAATATATAACCGTGATACAGAACTGCAACAATGACCGAGAAAACACAGCGTGGAGCTGGAGGAACACAGCAGGCCAAGCAGCATCTGAGGAGCAGGAAATTGGACATTTCGGGTTGTGACCCTTCCTCAGAAAAAGACAAAGGTTTCAGGTTTTGAAGTGTTGCATTTTATGTCTGAATGAATTCAATATTCTCACACATGTCCATGTCGATAGTTTACTGAACATGAGGGGAGTAGCAAACTCATGCAACAATCTGGACGAGGAAGGTAAATCTGCAAAGACATTATTTTTGTTCTAGATTTAGTTGTTTGAAGATTTTTGTGCATGCTCAAGGTCAGTCTGCTTTCACAATTAAATAAACCGAATGTGATAATGTTCAATTTTAAACAAAGATTGGAAACCATTGAAGATGCATGTATTCCAGAAGTCAGTTTGTTGCCCTTTTCACAAGTGATGTTTTTGCAGTTTGTGACTGAAGTTAAAACATTGCTCAATTACAGGCTAGACTGATGGGATTAAAGGTACATCCTTTCTGTCCTTCAGCATGTTTCTGAATGCAAAGGTATGAACAATAACCTGACCACAATCCTGTACAAATTGTCGGGCTCGCAAACAAAGTTGGCATGCCAAAAATACATTCATACTAATTAAGGGTGAGGAATGTGAAATTAAGGTACACTGCTGCAAGGTTTGTAAAGAACTTTACTTTATATATCAGTGGCTGGTATCATGTGCTTCGAAAGCATTTCCTAATGAGAGCTTTCTTTCTGCCATTGCTGGATGTGACTTAGGAACCCTAAACTAATGTAGCTGTCTCTATCACATTTGCAGCAGGGGAAGAGAGTGGGCCAGGACAGTGCAAAATTCACTTGTCTGCTTTCACTCGACCTTTTCTCAATCAGATGAACTATTTGTTTCTCCTGGGCTCTTCAAATGCTACTGCAAACAGTCAACCTTCAGAGATCATAACCATCAGCAAACATTTCCTAAGATGTCAAAATCCACTCTTTTCATATTTCACCAGAGGAAGGTCAGTCACAAGCATAGGTGTTGTTGGTTTAAGGATGAGTATGTGCTCATTGAATTACTACATAGCAGGATCTCAGATTTGGGGACTTTGCCACAATTGACAGAGTATATGGTTAAGAAAGCAAAAATGGAAACCGTCCAGCTTTTTCTCCTGTCTGGCATATACTTTCCAGCTCTCACCTGCAGAAGGGCTCACCAAGGCTGCAGTCTCAATAGAACTCGCAGTCTGGCTCTCTCAGTCAGGTTACTGCTATTTCACACACTTGCAGCAGCTACAACCCTTAACAATGCATGCATCGATCTCAGCATCAAGTGACAGATCATTAGTAACATAGAGCAGAAAATTGCTGGAGAAACTCAGCAGTTCTGGCAGCATGAGCGGAGAGATGACCCTTTTCTAGAATGGCTGTCAGTAGGTATACATGCTGAAGATGGAGCGGGAGGACGGGGGGGTGGGGGGAGGTGAGCAAGTGGGGGGTCACAGCATCTCTCCAAAGATGCAGCCAGACCTGCTGAGTTTCTCCAGCAATTTCAGTTTTTGCTTCTGGTTTCTCGCATCTGCAGTTCATTTTTTAGACAGTTTGCCAGTGATTGTAGAGAAGAGAATGTGAAGCTATCACAATGCACAAAAATCTTCAAACAACTAAATCTAGAACAAAAGAAAGTCTTTGCAGATTTACCTTCCTCGTCCAGATTGTTGCATGAGTTTGCTACTCCCCTATCACTAGGATCACAATGACAATACTGACAATGCCAGTCTGGCAACATCCTGTGCATGATATTTATCTCCCTGATCCTGATGGACAAACCAAATCCTTTCCAGACATGATATTTTTGTTGTTTCAGAAATGGAATATTGTACAACATCTGGGTAAATCACTTTCTAATGAGGACTAGGAACACTGTTGTCTTGGATCTCAAGCAAGCAAGATAGAATAGCTTCCTGTCAGTTCTGGGGAATAAGTAGGCACCTTGGCCGAAGAATATATAGATATTCATGAAGTTAATGGGTCCTGTTAGAGCTGAGAGGGGAATGTAAAGAGTGTGCATGTGTGTGTTTCCGTCAGTTGAAGTACAGAGTTCCTTACAGTGAAGCTGATTTTTTTTGTCACAGGTTTCCTCTAAACTCTTGCCTGGTCAGACAAGCATCAAATATTTATCTTTCAGTGATCTATCAGCAAGCCTCATCTCCCTTAAAGGAAGCTTTTTCTATGTTCAGCCAATCATAGCTGAGAGGCTGTCCACTTACAGGAAGAGACTTCTATGTTTAGCTCTCTTTTTCATATTGCTGTTAACCAGCAGAATGAAGTGAAAATGTAGAATTGAGTCATTTTTCAATAATTACGAGGTTAGAGTTAATTAAGTGACAAATTAGTTATATCTGTTTTGAGTGTAGTCCATTGTAAATACTTCAAATAATGAAAGATAACCATCTGATCCAGGACAAAAATAGTATGGTCATTAGTTGATGCTTTTATTGCTGTTTTACAGCTCAGGCTATATAATCTTTAGCTAACACATTTCAGATTGTTTTGAATTAACAGGTTTTTACTCCAGGCCACAGCTATGTTTTTAAATGGTTTGGTTTTCTAACAAGAATGTGGTAGGCCTATGTGTACGAGTCTATGCATGTGTGTGAAAATATGTTCTACAGTGAGTCGTGTAGTCTCACAGTTGTTTTAACCTTTTTTGATGCATCAGCTGGGAGCTTTGGGATGATAATTAATCACTGGACACTAACAAAACAGTCTAAACAAATACTTAAATGGCCTCACTGTGTCACATTATCTTGCGGAAGATTGATGGAATTGGCAGACTAACAGGGACATGCATTTGCAAAAGGCACTTTGCCATACAATTATATTCCAGCTGATCTACAAAATGATTGGGATGTCAAAGAATGTTTCAGGAAGCAGGAGGTTCATAATAAATGCAGTGATTTTTGATTGTTCCTTTGTTTGGATTGAGCTCTACGCAGTCCCACCACTGACTGATCTGTGGTTAACTAACATTGCTCTAATGTTGGCAGGCTGAACTCCATTCCAATTAGCTGAACTGTCAAAGGATTTGGATCTAAACTGTTAACTGCGGGTGACTACATACTACTCCTATGACCATTACTGTATGAAATTCTCTTTCCCAAGATATAGCTGAGGCTGGGTCATGGAATTTATTCGGAGCATTTATACAGATGTTTACAAGAGAGCCAAGGTTTGCGACTGCAGACAGGAAAGAAGAGATGAGAGCAGAATCAGATCAGCACAGATCTTACTGAATGGTGAAGAATCACATGGGCTACTCTTGCTCCAAAATCCTTATGATTCTTCATTTTTAGATTTAGGGAAATGACTAGAATACAGCTTTATTTTAATATAAAGAATTATATTTCTTTAAGAACTGAAATAGCTTATAATAAGAAAGCTTCCCACATCATACGTGACCTTCTGTAATACTAAATCTAAAGTAAAAATAAAAAACACAGTTTGATATATTCAACTGTTTGACTTTTCCTTGCACCACTTTTTTTAAAAGAAAAATATGGACTAAAATCTATTTTTTTTTAAACTGGAGCTGCAAATCTCCAAATTTGCTTACACCATTTTTGAATAGCTTGTCTTCTCTGGACCCAGCATTTTGCTACTGGCCTTGATTGGCAATTGAAAGAAAAGAAAACATTTCCCAAGAAGAGAAACTGAATAAGGGGAAATAGAAAATAAAAGTTACTATAAATACTTATTCGCACTATTCCAAGTTATTTTTTCTTACATGTACTTGGATTGCTAAACAGATTTCAATATTAAATGAAAAAGTAGGATCTTGACCAAGTTTGGATATGTGTAACCCAAGAAAAAAGTAATTTGATGCAGAGCATATTGGTTAAAACGCAATAAAGCAAAAGGTGGTTATGCAAGGTGAAGTGAGATCCAATGAAGTTCTACAATGATTTGTGCCGCAGCCACTGTTATTCATAATGTATCTAAGTGATTTACATTTACTAACATGTAACATCATTTAACATTGCAAATGATACTAAAATTATGGAGTACAGCTAACATTGAAGAAAAATGCAACATACAAGATGACAATCCAAAATGAGCATACTGGGCAGCTCACTGGCAAAAGAACTTGTAAAAGACAGGTTTTCCAGGAAAAATAAAATAAAAATACACATAATAACATTTTTAAAAACTTGCTCACCTGTACAAATCATTAAAAGTTTAGCATTTATAACTAAGGGGACTTCTACTCGAATCATCTCAGATTTATTTCCTACATTGGTCTAACTGGCTAAATGTAATAGTTGTGGTTCAGCTAAGAAGAATTATAGAAAGTAGAGAAGGGATGAATTCAGGCAACTTGAATACAAAGGTTAAACAAACCCAATACATCAAAACAATGTAAACTATTTAATGATCCACCACAGGAAGAAATCATATTCTTACAACCGAAAATCAAAGATAGTAACTTGATCTAAAAATACAGATCCAAAAATGTGCGAAACTGAGTTTCACTAGCACTATTCTGCAGCCACTGTATTATTTCCATTCCGTGCAATTAATACTTTCTTTGCCTGTCATTGGTTATAGCCCTTTTGAACAATATTAATGAGATTACAAATACAGCTATATAAAACAGTTCCACTAGCACATTGAGTTTAAGTGGTTAAATTCTTCCAAAAACATAATACTAACCATCATTCAAGTTCCTTTTTTTAAGCCATTTCAGTCTAAGATTGATGTACTTTGCTCAACCTCAGACTCAGCTTCCTTTCTCCATCCCAATGCTTTATCAGACAGGTTTCTTTCATCATTTCACCTACTAAAAGACAAATCCACACAATTACCAACAAGGTTGGACTTTTCCAATGCCTTCTGTACTGCAGTGTGATCTTTCATAAAAGGAGATAAGGAGTTGAGGCCATCACAGGCTATTTTCATGTCCACAATCACCATTGGTTCCTCATTCTCCAGAGAACTGACCACCATTGTCATATTTAATTTCAAATGAAACTTCCCTTGCCTTATCTCCATAATCTCCTCCAGCACTAGTTCCTGTTTACACATTCCTCCTTTATTGCTCACTTCGTTCTCTGCTGTAGCATTACCTGTTTTTCCCTCAGTTATGGAACTTTCCCCTCAGATACTGGATGATGGAATTACCAAAAGTAAGCAAAGGCAAACAAGAAATGGCTCTGCCAAGCAATTTCTATCTTGTCTTGTGGGGAGCCTTTGAGACCTTCTTAAACAAGCCACCTCAATAGTGATTCTGCAAATATCTTTTTTCTCACTACCACATAAAAGTGGCTTGCAATTTAGAACAATAGAAAGAGGCCATTGATTTTATGCTGCAATCTCTCCTACTCAGTTTGTAGGCAGGGAGGAAGTATGTATACACCTTCTTGTTCTCTTTGCTCCAATGTCTGATGTCTTTAACATCTGCACTGTTTACCTCAGCTACTCCATACTGTATGGAAAAGGTAGGAACTGACTCGCACTTAGCAAGAATGTGGCAACATCCTCCCGCTATCCAGACTTTATTGGACTTCTGAGCAGATTGCACTGTAGGTGCTTTTGGTTAACTCTGTCATTTAAAAAAAATGCATGTCCTGTCGTGATGGTGAGCAATTCAAAACTCCAGGACAGAATAAATGGGGCATGTTGGCCAGGCGACCTCCCATCTAGTAAACTGAGGTTGGCTGAAAACAAAAAGTTACGTTTCCTTACAATCTGAGTCGCTTTATTTTGAGCTATTTTAGCCCTCTCCCGATCCCCCAGGAAATTTTAAGCTGCTTTAATAGGTCGTTTAGGATTCAGAAACTAAACAGAGTGGAGCCAATCGATGCTGCCAGCACAGGGTGTTGTCGACAGGGACCACCGGTGCCTCTCTGCAATGTAATAACAGAAAGCTTCGTTATTTGTAGCCTGAGATCTGTCCAGCAGTGCAGCTAACTCATTTGTTTTCATGATTATTTAAGACATAAAGCTCTGGGTTCTCCACTATCTATAATTCGCCCAATATTAAATCAAATTGTTGGGTCAGTCAACCAGTTCACAAAGCGGCTCACCGCCTCATAGAAAATAAAACACACCCAGCCAACATGCAACCCCTTATCAACAGTTGCATAATCTCAATATTCAAATACAACAAAATTGACAAGGACATCAGCTCAACGTGGGAGGCTCTCTGATAGTCGCTGCAATCTTCAAAGTGTTTCCTAGAATCCAGCAGCTGCTGGATCTGACCTGCTTTTACGGTAGCACTTGCTCCAATCGCATCCTAATGGATATTTCCAAACCCCAGCCAGCTTCTGTTTAACATCGATAGACGCTGGTACGCTGCTCACTTACTATCTGTCGCCATAATCCGGCCACGTCCGCTGCAGAGTTAACCTGGCCAGCCGTCCCGGTGGAAATTCCTCAGGCAAAGCCCAGACATACAACACAGCAGCCTGTCTTCCACTCGCCTACCCCAGCAGCAGCACTGCGATCTCTGCAATATCTCTAACTCCTCCTCTTATTCCAGTCAGCGCCAATCCCTAACCCGCTTTCCTCGCTCCATGAATCCTTCTAATGTCACGAATAGTAAAACCAGCAGCTGGTACTGGGCTTTTATGCCACACGGGTGCTGCCCCTACCTATGAGCCAGAGTTCAAGTTCCACCTGTTGCAGAGGTGTGTCATTATCTGTCTGATCAGATTAATTAGAAAGATCTGAAAGCAGGAATACAGCTCGAGTTCGAGATGATCATTTTCAGTCAGAGAGTCACACTGCATGGAAACAGGCCCTTAGGCTCACCATGTCTACGCCAACCAACAAATAACAAACTACCTAACCTGTTCTTCCTCTCACCTATCCCCTCCTCCCACGTCAAGCCGCACCTCCCTTTCCTACTTACTAACCTCATCCCGTCCCCTTGAACTGTCCGTCCTCCCCACCTATACTCTACTCTCCACCTATCTTCTCCTCTATTCATCTTCGGTCTGCTTCCCCCCTCTCCCTATTTATTTCAGAATCCTCTCCCCATCCCCCCTTTATGATGAAGGGTCTAGGCCCGAAACGTCAGCTTTTGTGCTCCTGAGATGCTGCTTGGCCTGCTGTGTTCATCCAGCCCCACACTTTGTCACCTCACAAAACTACACTAATCCCATTTGCCCACACTTGGTCCACAGCCCACCATACCCTGACATTTTAAGTTCTCATCCAGATACTTCTCAAATGTTGTAAGTACATCTGTCTCCATTGCCCTCTCAGGTAGCACACTCCATATTTTTACCACTTTCCATGTGAAACCTTTTCTTCCTCCCCCTCCGATCTCCCGTAAGTCTTATTTCCCATCTTAATCTGTTGCTCTCTGGTCTTAGACATACCAATAATGCCTCCCCCATTTGCTATTATTGCTGGCCTGTCAACCTAGAGACCTACATAATGTTATGGGGACCCATTTTTGCATCTTGCCATGGTAGAATTTCAATTCAACAAATATCTGGTTTTAAGTTTCTAATGATGACCATTAATCCATCATTGATTGTCAGAAAAACCCATCTGGTTCACTAATGTCCTTTAGGGAAGGAAATCTGCTGTTATTACCCAGTCTGGCCTACATGTGACTTCAGACCCACAGCAATATGGTTGACTCTTAACTGCCCTCTGGGCAATAAATGCTGCCTGACCAGTGATGCCCTCATCCCACGAATGAATAAAAGCAGAAATGCCAGCCGTGGGGTAAAGATTCTCATGATCCAATTAGTCTGTGCCTCTCATAATTTCATATACCTCAATCAGAACCGTTCTTCTGCAATGGCTAGTTCGCACATTCACCCTGAAACCCCACTGTCATCTCTGAAGCTGAGGAGACCTCAAACCTGTTGGAAAAAAATCACAGTCACCAAGCCTCCTCCGTTTATTTGGCTGAGTCACAGTCACACCCTCTTCACCCGCCATAACAGAAGACCCAATCCTAACTAGTGTGGCTGCATCCTATTACAAAGAATACATTGCAGAATCTGTAACTCAGCTTGCAATTCATAAACACAGAGTGGAAACTGCAGGCGAGTTTACCTTGCATTGCAATAGGATCCCACATGCAGCAACCTTGATACATCACCCGAACTGCCATCCTTGATTATTTTAATTATATTACTCACTTACGATGCCTTTTATATATTTTACTAATTTTAGTATAATTTATCTACTATGTTGAAATTTATGAATAGAAAAGAACTTAACCACTTACTACAAACCCACCAAACAGCTAGCTCCTTTCTAAATAGTACAGCATGAACAAATCCAATGAATTTAACTGTCTCTGACTGCCTGCCAGAACGTCTTTTTCTCACCTGCTGCTCTCGACGATGGTGACTGCCTGTCTCAGGGTCCCTCTCTCACTTGCTCCTTTGGATAAGATCAACAGGAGTTTACAGACAACATAGTAGGAGGAGCAGTACAACATTAACTCACTGTTACAGTATAAATCCCACAGAACCTTAAAATTAACTTTTCAATCCTAACTTGAATTGCTTCTGGCAGACGAACCTGTACTGACAATGCATTCAAGCGCTGTAAACCCCCCACTTCCACTGGTCAGTGGCTGAGGGAAGCCTCATTTTCCCAGCACAGCACTATGTTTCCGATCAGCCCGTTGACTCCACTTGCTTGACAGCAGTAATGCATTAGCTCTGAACAGCTTTAAGGTGTCCTAGGAACATAAAAAAAATTAAATCATTCTGTTTATTCAAAAGACCTATGAAAATGATTTAATTAGATAGTTGGCCAAGAAATGTCTCACAGGCTGCCAAATAGCCAGCTGTCAGCTGTAGCTACTTAAATATATTCCATTCTCCAGGATCTTATTAATGGCAATGGTTCCCAGTTGCCTTCCTGAACACATTCCATTTGTTGCCGCAGGTGTCAAAGAACTGCAGATGCTGGAAATCAGAAACAAAAACAGGAATGGAGGGGAAACTCGTTAGGTCTGGCAGCATCTGTGAAGAGAAATCAAAATTAACATTCACTGTGTTCATCCAGCCTCACATTTTGTTATCTTGGATTCTCCAGCATCTGTAGTTCCCATTATCACTGATACAATTTCAGATCCAGTGACTCTTCTTCAGTTCTGACCCAAATATTAACTCTGCTTTCTCTTGACACCTATGGCATTGTGTTCTGGGTGAACCAGAGCACGAGATGCACACTATGAACACTACCTGACCAGCTCCAGAGGTTTCTTTAAACTTCTTCTAAAATCTTGATCTCCTGCAGAAAAACAGTCTCATCCCATGGTCAAACTCCATTTCACTTCCCAGTTCCTTGCACTCTATTAGCAGGATTCCATTCACCTTACAACAAAAAATACAGATATTGCCCACATGGGATATATTTCTTTCTCAAAAGAAAAAGAACTATGATCCAAATTCACATTTTACTTTATTGTACTGAGAATTCAGATGTATTCAAGACTGGAAGACTGGAAGCTGTTTCACTCCCATGTCTTTAATTTCATCCTTAATGATTAGCATGGATAGAGAACTGGTTGGCAGACAGTAAAGAAAGAGTAGGAATAAATGTGGAATGACTCTGAGCAGCAGACAGTGCCTAGTGGGGTACTGTAGGGATCAGTACTTGGGCCCCAGCTATTCACAATATATATTAAAGATTTAGAGATGAAGAAACTAAATGTAACATCTCAAGTTTACAGAGAACACAAAGCTGGTTGGGCGGGCATGTTCAGAGGAGGATACAGAGATGTTTCAGTGTGATTTTGACAAGTTGAGTGAGTGGAGAAATGAACAACAGATGAAGTATTATGTGGATAAAGGAGAGGCTATGTAATCTGGTTGCAAGAACAGGAAGGCAGATTATTATGTGAACGGTGATAGATTAGGAAAAGGTGAGGTGCAACAAGACATGGGTGTCCTCATACACAAGTCACTGTAAGCAAGCACACAGGTGCAGTAGGCTACAAAGAAAGCAAATGGTACGTTGACTGTTGTAGCAAAAGGATTCAAGTACAGGAGTAGGGACGTCTTGCTGCAATTATACAGCCGTGGTAAGACTCAACCTGGAATATCGCGGGCAGGTTGGGTCTACTTATCTGCAGAAGGATATGTTAATTATCAAAGAAATACACCAAAGGTTTACCAGACTGGTTCATGGGATGGCACGACTGGCATCTGAAGAGAGACTGGATCAGTTAGGATGCAATAAAGTTTAGACGAATGAGGGTGCATCTCTTGAAAATTCCAACAGCGTTAGATTCCAGAAGGATGTTCCCGATGATTGCTAGGGATAATATTTCAAGGATATGGGGTAAATATTTTAGCACTGAGATGAGGAGACATTTCTTCACCCGGAGACTGGGTGAGCCTGTGGAGTTAACCACAGGAAGTAGTTGAGGCCATAGGAAGGTCATGCCTGACAAACCTCATAGAATTTTTCGAAGGTGATCAGGTGTGGAGATGAGGGTAGTGCAGTTAAATGTAGTTTTTATGGATTTCAGCAAAGACTTTGCCAAGATCATACATCAAAGATGGATTAAGAAGCTAAAGTTCATGGGATCCAGAGTAACTTGGCAAGTTGGATCCAAACCTGGCTATGTTACACTTTCTCAGAAATATCTCAAACTTCAGAAAAAAGATTCAACCCTTTTATCCCAACAACACTGAAATCCCAGTGAAGAGCCACCCAGCTTTCTGTACAGAAGGGGACAGCTGAAACAAGCGTACTTAGTTCCTGAAGCTTTCTTCTTACTGACTTTTAAGCACAGACGAAACACATGGGCTTTCCAGAAACGTAGCTTCCAGTAGGTTTGGACCATAAGACCATAAGACATAGGAATGGAAGTAAGGCCATTTGGCCCATCGAGTCCACTCCGCCATTTAATCATGGCTGATGGGCATTTCAACTCCACTTCCCTGCACTCTCCCCGTAGCCCTTGATTCCTTGTGAGATCAAGAATTTAATCAATCTCTTCCTTGAAGACATTTAATGTCCCGGCCTCCACTGCGCCCTGTGGCAATGAATTCCACAGGCCCACCACTCTCTGGCTGACGAAGTGTCTCCTCATTTCCATTTTAAATTTACCTCCTCTAATTCTAAGACCAGTTTCTGACTTCTTGCTAATGTAGTACTTCAGCCTTTATTCTCTAGTATCCACTGACACAAACTGGCTCTCTGACTTCCTGGATGTTTCTGTCTGTCTCCCTGTGTCATTGGACACCTTGTTGCTAGGCAACAGTCCAATTTTATCTACTTTTTCATACATTGAATTATTAGCTCCCAGCTCTTCACCAAGGCTGTACAACCTTACTGAAAATACATGTACAAGCAACCCTGAGAATACCCAGCATCAAAGCACACAAGGTTAAAAAATGAAACTAAAATTATGTCTCCCCCACTTAGCCTACTCAGTATTGAAAAATAAATCACTTAAAATAATACATTACACTTGCACTTTAGAAATCTAAAACATTGATAATATGAATCTTAACAATATTAGTGGAACATAAACACCAGTTTAAGTTTGTTTGTCTGCAACCCTCCCATTAGAAATCTTCAATATCTGTTTCTAGATAATTTCCATTTCTCTATTTAAATCATCAGGTGAACTAGGTTAGCAGATCATTGCTGGTTACTTAGCACTGCCCATGTAAATGCTGGAACAATTAGCCTGTGATGCTGACACCATTAAAACAGAAGCAATGTCATATATTTTATGTAGACCTATGTAGTTCATGCCTAGCAAACATTATTACATTATAGGGGTCGCCAATTAAAGTAAAGGACACACAACGTGGGAAAAACTGAGGAATATTCATGGATGTACAGTCAATTAATCGACTTCCAGAAGGCACTTGATTAGATTCCGTCTAAGTCATTAGCTAAAAAGAAAGCTAAATTAATTGAAGGCTAATTAGTACAATGATCAGATAAAGTTGCCAAGGTTCTACAAAACAGAAATCATGTTCGACAAATATAGCCATGTTTTCAAGGATGCATCTGGGAAGGTAGATAAAGAGGAACCAGTCGATGTCATATACTTGGATTCCAAATATGTCCATGATAGATTAACTTTCAAGACATGGGCTCATGGATTTGGAGGTAATATGTTAGCTTGGAGAGATGATTAGTTAATGGACAGGAAGGAAAGTGTAGTGCTAAACTGGATATTTTCAATTTGTCAGGCTAGTGGATCCTGCAGATATCAGTACTGAGACTCAGCTAGTTATAATGTATATTAATGATTTAGGCAAATAGACAGAGTAATGTATTTCAGGGTGCTCACAATACAAAGCTAGTTGTGAAAGTAAGCTATGCAGATTGTGATTGACAACCAGGAGGCAGATGGATTGAAATGGGGACTATAAAATTCTTACTATCAAAGTAAATAACAAGAGTAGCAAAGCTTTTCTTTCCCCAAGAAAAGGTATTAAGCTATTAAGATATACAGAGGGACAGGCACAAAAAAGGAATTCAGAAAGTTAGCACGCAGAGCAGGGAGATTTGAAAATAAAAAAACAAAAAATGTAAGGAAGTCTTGCTACAGTTGTACAGGGTCTTGTTGTGATCACAGTTTTGGTTGCCACATTTATGGAAGGATAAATTATTAATGATTTAGATAACACAGTAGCTACCCATATATTCAAGTTTAGCATTGACACAAAGATTGATGGCAGACGTCAATAGTGATGAAGGGTGTTTAAAATGACAAAAGACATTAAAATAACTGAGTGGGCAAAGCATATTGACAGATAAATTGCATCATAGCAAAATGGGAGGATATCCATTTTGGGCCACAAAAGGATGGCACTGAGTTTTATTTAAATGGCAATAGCCCAGAACAGAGGATATCCAAATAAATTTAAGCATTCCTGTTCCCAGATCACTAAAATGAAGTAGTCCAGTATGAAGAAAAACAGAAAGGCTTTATAAGGCAGCTAGATAATAATGATCAGGAAATTTTACCACAGGCATACGATACCCAGGTTAAACTGATCGGAGAGTGCTGGATGCAATATTGAGAACTGCAACTTGGAAAGGTATATCGAGTTAAGAATACAATTCATATTCACCAGGATATTATCTATATCTTAGGATTCAGATCATAAGGAAAGATTTCATAAATTAGATTTGTACTGGAAAACAAAAAGTTAAGAATTTATTTAATTGAGTGTGCTACGACTTTGAATGAAATTGCAAAGAAAATAGAATTTTCCTTTTAGTGGATGAAGTTGGCACAAGGAATGTAAACTTAAAATCAGAGCAAGGCCATTCAGAAGTTGGGAAGAATATTTAGTGAAGAGGATGGTGGAAATGTGGAGTATAAAAAAAATGCTGAGGGAGTTCCTAATTTTAAACGGAAATGGATAGATCTTTCCTGGACAAAAGGATATGGAGCTGTTTGTTCTATGTTCTAATGGCGGACTGTTGTTTCAATGAGATCCTATGTGTCTCAAGTCCAGTGCTCGATTCCAGTACGTGGAACTCAGAGAAGACTTTGACTCTATTCTACAGTGTTGTCCTATCCATGATGGAACATGCTTCCCAGTAGCTAGGAAAATTCGGTCCACATGCCTTTGGGACTGTGCAGAAAAGAGAGAAGATCTCTCATCCTAACTGTACAATTAATTTTCTTCTAAAAGATGTGACAGTGCGTGAGATACAGCAAAACCAACCCTGATCTGAAAAACACACTAAGTTTCACTTGAAACTTTTGCTATAGAGGCTGCATCCATTGACTGCTCACCTCACTCCATGTAAAAATGAGGCAGTACGAAAATTAAAAGAGGGTAGGTTACAGATTAGAATTTCAAGAGGGATCCATCACTTGCGTGAATTTTCAAACCAGGAAGTGGCGAAGGCCATTATTAAGTATTAGCTTAGTTCTTGATAAGCCTATAACAATTTACCTCCGACACTGTTTACTTGCTTCTGCAAGCTTCTTTTCAGCAATTTCAGACAGCGATACCCTTTTCTTCCTACCTTTCTGTCTTGGAACTCTTATCCATGGGATCATTCCTACAAATGTGAGGCGGTGAGAGATTCATAATAAGGCCACCACCAATGGAGAACAAATGTACACTTCCCTTCCACCAGAGCACACTGTACCCTTAGTGTATGAAGGGGCCTCCTTAAAGAGGCAGCAGGTAAGGAGGGGTAAAAGGACTTCTGTCCCATTGCAAACTGACCTTCAAACATCGTCCCAAAAGGCATGGTATATTCTTTGGAGAAACAGATCTCATATTAGCAAGTATTTTTACTGTACACATTATATATGCAACAGCAGGAGGATATCCAGCCTGTTAATGCTGGGTCAACCTTTCTAATAGACCATGGGCGACGCATATGTTTGTTCATATCCCTTGATAGTCTTATCTAACAAAAATCAATAGATCTTGTATTGAAAATACCTAGCATTTTCTGTTTTGTTTTCAGATTTGCACTGTTTTACTTTCCACATTATGAAGCCATTTTGTCTCATTGATCAGAGATAATAGGAACTGCAGATGCTGGAGAATCCAAGATAATGAAGTGTGAAGCTGGATGAACACAGCAGGCCCAGCAGCATCTCAGGAGCACAAAAGCTGACGTTTCAGGCCCAGACCCTTCAGAGAGGGGGATGGGGTGAGGGTTCTGGAATAAATAGGGAGAGAGGGGGAGGTGGACTGAAGATGGAGAGAAAAGAAGATAGGTGGAGAGGAGAGTATAGGTGGGGAGGTAGGGAGGGGATAGGTCAGTCCAGGGAAGACAAACAGGTCAAGGAGGTGGGAGGTTAGTAGGTAGGAAATGGAGGTGCAGCTTGAGGTGGGAGGAGGGGATGGGTGAGAGGAAGAACAGGTTAGGGAGGCGGGGACGAGCTGGGCTGGTTTTGGGATGCTGAGGGGGAAGGGGAGATTTTGAAGCTTGTGAAGTCCCTATTGATACCATTGGGCTGCAGGGTTCCCAAGCGGAATATGAGTTGCTGTTCCTGCAACCTTCGGGTGGCATCATTGTGGCACTGCAGGAGGCCCATGATGGACATGTCGTCTGAGGAATGGGAGGGGGAGTTAAAATGGTTCACAACTGGGAGGTGCAGTTGTTTATTGCGAACCGAGCGGAGGTGTTCTGCAAAGCTGTCCCCAAGCCTCCGCTTGGTTTCCCCCAATGTAGAGGAAGCCACACCGGGTACAGTGGATACAGTATAACACACTGGCAGCTGTGCTTAATATGGGAAGTCATCTTGGGGCCTGGGATGGGGGTCAGGGAGGAGGTGTGGGGGCAAGTGTAGCACTTCCTGCGGTTGCAGGGGAAGGTGCCGGGTGTGGTGGGATTGGAGGGGAGTGTGGAGAGGACAAGTCCCGGAGAGAGTGGTCTCTCCGGAAAGCAACTTCCCCCCCTGCAGTGGTCGAGAACACCCTTGACCGCGTCTTCCGCATTTCTCGCAACACATCCCTCACACCCCGCACCCACAATAACCGCCCAAAGAGGATACCCCTCATCCTCATACCACCCCACCAACTTCCGGATACAACGCGTCAGCCTCCAACACTTCTGCCATCTACAATCCGACCCCACCACCCAAGACATTTTTCCATCCCCACCCCTGTCTACTTTCCAGAGAGACCACTCTCTCCGGGACTCCCTTGTTCGCTCCACACTCCCCTCCAACCCCAACACACCCGGCACCTTCCCCTGCAACCGCAGGAAATGCTACACTTGCCCCCACACCTCCTCCCTCACCCCCATCCCAGGCCCCAAGATGACTTCCCATATTAAGCAGATGTTCACCTGCACATCTGCCAATGTGGTATACTGCATCCACTGTACCCGTTGTGACTTCCTCTACATTGGGGAAACCAAGCAGAGGCTTGGGGACCGCTTTGCAGAACACCTCCGCTCAGTTCGCAACAAACAACTGCACCTCCCAGTCGCGAACCATTTTAACTCCCCATCCCATTCCTTAGACAACATGTCCATCAAGGGCCTCCTGCAGTGCCACTATGATGCCATCCGAAGGTTGCAGGAACAGCAGCTCATATTCCGCTTGGGAACCCTGCGGCCCAATGGTATTGATGTGCACTTCACAAGCTTCAAAATCTCCCCGTTCCCCACTGCATCCCAAAACCAGCCCAGTTCGTCCCCTCCCCCCACTGCATCCCAAAACCAGCCCAGCTTGTCCCCGCCTCCCCAACCTGTTCTTCCTCTCACCCATCCCCTCCTCCCACCTCATGCTGCACCTCCATTTCCTACCTACTAACCTCATCCCACCTCCTTTACCCGTCCGTCCTCCCTGGACTGACCTATCCCCTCCCTACCTATACTCTCCTCTCCACCCATTTTCTTTTCTATCCATCTTCGGTCCCCCCCCTCCCTATTTATTTCAGAAGGCTCTCCACATCCCCCTCTCTGATAAAGGGTCTAGGCCCGAAACGTCAGCTTTTGTGCTCCTGAGATGCTGCTGGGCCTGCTGTGTTCATCCCGCTTCACACTTTGTTATCTTGGCTTCATAATGAAGCTCTTTTTAATATTAAATGCTTTGCCATATATATCCATTTTAAAATTATTTGTTAAAATGAATATAATGTTTCCCAATAAATGTAATTCCTCATGCAGCTGAAATCAACAGGATGATGTAGCATGGCAAATTACACTCCTCTTCAAAGCATGTTTGCCCACACAAATTCAGATCCAAACTACCAGTACATTCAGTTGAAATGTTAGCAAACTTGCTTTGCAGCTTAAAGTGAAAAAAAGTGTGTTGGAAACTGAAATAAAAACAGGAAATGCTGAAAATACTCAGCTAATTTGGCAGCATCTGTGGATGGAGAAACAGAGTTAAATATTTTCGGTGGAATATGACTTTGCCAGACCCTTTTGTAGCTTTCCGTAACAGAACAATGTCTAGGAACATAAGGAGTAGGTCATTCTGCTCCGCCATTCTAGATCATCTATATCAATTATATATTCCGATCCTGTCCCCATATCACTGGATGTCATTAGAAACTAGAAATCAATTAACTTTGTCCTCAAATTTAGAGTTCTCTGGGTTTAAAGAATTCGCCGTGCTCTAAGTAAAAAAAGGTCCTCCTTATCTCTTTTATTCTAAGAATATGTTCCTTGGTTCAGACCCCACAGTCAAGGGAAACATCCTTTCTGCAGATACTGCTTATCCCTGTAAGGATTTTAAGTTTCTACAAGAATGCATTTCATTTTTCTAAATTCCGGCAAATATAGCCCCAGTTTACTCAATTTCTCCTCAGAGGCAGTCCCTCCATTCCTGGTACGTGCTGCACTCCATCTGAAGCAAGTATATACTTCCTTATGCAAGGGGAATATAGTCTCAGTGCAGACATTCACTATTCTCTATAAAATTGAAGCAAGACTTGAAGCCAGTATGCAATGACTTTTAAAGACCCCTATGTCCCTTTGAACATCAATACTTTCCGATCTCTTTTAATTTAAGAAGTACTCTGCACCTCATTCAAATCACAGAAGCAGATAACCTTAGACTTATCCATATTATATTCCACATGTCCTTGCCCTTTCAGTCAGCTCAAGTCTCTTTGCATCCTCTTCATAACTCACATTCCCATTAAGTCTTATCACCTGTAAACTTTGAAATGTTACAACTGGCCCCCACATCCAAATAATTGATATACATTGTGAACCACTAGGGCTTCAAGAGCTCTTCATTGTAGGACCTGACTGACCACAGTCTGACAACTCGAGAATGCCCCAATTATTTTTACTCTCAGCTTCACAGGCAGAAAACAATCTTCATTCCACGTTACTATATTGTACCCAATCGCACGCACTTTAATGCTGTTTACTAACCTCCTGCATTGGGATTAATTTCAGGAATTAAACAACTGAATTTACTAAGAGCAGTGAGAGAGATGTAGGCAATACACTGGTTTAGTACCAAAAGGCCTAATCTAATGCTCTGAGAATATGGATTTAAATGTCATCATGACAACTGGTAGATTTGAATTCATTTCATAAATCATAAAAAAGCTACTAAAACTACTTTTGATTATGGTGAAGCAGCTATCACTATTGTTGTAAATATCTATCTGGTTCACTAATGCCCTGTTCGGACAGAAACCGGTCAGCCTCACATGACCTGGCCTACATGTGACTGCAGACCTAAAGCAATATGGTTGGCTTTTAATTGTCACCTGAAACGGCCAAGCAAACTGCTAAGTACAAAGTGAGCAGGCAACAAATGCCAATGATGATCACTACCCTTGAAAGAGTATTAGTAACAGTAACATGTAAGGAGAAAACAAGTCAAAATATCAGGCTGCAAGGGGGGTTAAGCATTTAACATTTTTAAGCACAAAGTTGATATAACACATTCTGTTAATATTCCAAAGAGGACAAATAAGAGTCTATTTCCAGGATCATTGTTGTATTAGATTAGGTGGGGCAAAAGAAAACAACGTTTTTCTGATCTAAAACTGTCATTACTTTGCAGTGAAGAAGTAAATGTGACAAATGTATCTGAAGCGGTAGGTACTGTTCAGATTAAACACAGTTATTGCACCTAAATTTACTCTCATATATATGGTGATAATATCATATAGTATGTAACACTGTGTTGCACTGAACAGCATTACAACATTCAAAAGCATGTCACATCTGTTTAATGCCATACTGAAAATGCAAATTGGTCAATCAAAATGCAGAAATCACTTTCTGGAGGCTAACTACAACTGCCAGCCTTTTGCAGAAATAAATTGGTATTCTAAACACACTCAAATAAAATACACGTAAATAAAATGACTGGTTCTGTGTTCGAGCAAAGGAATGCATTACAGATGATCTCTTCTACATAAAATCCAAGATTTTCAATAATATGTATTGGTATAAAATGAAAAATTCATTTTTCAAAACAAATCTAATCTGGTAAGTGGGATTTTTAAACAAAGGTTATCAATCATAATTTGCATATTATGAGATGTTTTGCACTGGTTAAAGTCCTCCAGCACATAGCATGAACTTGAAATCTATAACTATTTCATCAGATTTAAATCCAGGAACTTCCTTATTAACAGCACCAACAGTGCAACTATACTCCATGAACAGCTGTACATGGTTCACAACTTCTGAATGGCAATTAAGGATAGGCAATAAATACTGGCCATGCCAACAACACCCACAAAATATAAAAACATCTTTGTGGCCGCGAATCGCCAACAGATATAGTGCCGAAATGGTAAATTCAGCCACATGAGTGGGTGTCTGCTGAAAAGCAGGTGGTAATTTGGTATCCATGCGTATGTTTGATATGATCAGCTACTGTATTACTAGAGGTACTGAAAGCTTCACCATCATGCAGTTTAGTTTTAGATAACATGAGGCTGTTAACATTGATTTATTGAGTAAATAGTCAAAAGCAAAGCATTAATAAAATGTTCCCGTTCCTTCCTCAGGAAATACACAAAGCTCTGCAAACTTTCCATTCACCTTTCACCCAGACCATCTCTGATACCTCTTTCTCCTTCCTGGACACCTCTGTCTCCACCTCTGGTGACCGCCTCAAAATCAACATCTATTTCACACCCACTGATTCCTAGCTACCTAAACCACACCTACTCTCACCCACCTTCCTGCAAGAATGTGATCCCCTACTCCCAATTCCTCCATCTCCACTGCATCTGCTCCCAAGATGGGGCGTTCCACTCCCAAACATCCTAGACGTCCTTGCATTTCAAGGACCATAACTTTCTCCCTTCAGGAGTTGAAAATGCTCTCGGCCACACCTTTTGCATTTCTCACAGCTCTGCCCTCAGATCCCCTTCTGTCAATAAAAAAAAAAGACAGAATCCCCCTTGTCCTTACGTATCACTCCACTAACCTCCAGTTTTAACATATCATTCCCTGCCACTTCTGCCACCCGCAATCTGACCCTACAACCAAGGATATATTTGCCTCCCTACCCTTATCTGCCTTCCATAGGGACTGCTCTCTCTGTGACTCCCTCATCTGCTCCACACTACCCACTAGTCCCACCTCCACTTTGCCGCAACCACAGGAAGTGCTACACCTGCCCCTATACCACCTCCCTCACCTTCATCCAAGGAACTAAAAACACCTTCTACATCAGGGGTTCATCTGCACATCCAATAACACCTGATGTGGCCTCCTCTACATTGGTGAGACCAAGCGAGGCTCTGAGGCCGCTTTGCAGAGCACCTTCACTCCGTTCAGCACAAACACCACCACCTACTGGTCACCAACCATTTCAACTCTGCCTCCCACTATCTGGGTGACATGGCCATCCTGGGCCTCCTCCAGTATCACAATGACCCCACCCAGAAAATAGAGGAATAGCACCTCATATTCCACCTTGGGAGCCTACAACCCAATGGTCTCAATGTGGAATTTACCAGTTTCAAAATCTTCCCACACCCAGCCTCATCCCATGATCAACCCTCCCTCTCATCTCTGACACCTGACACAACTTGTCCATCTTCTCTCCGACCTATCCACTTCTCCCACTTCACTGACCAATCCCCACCACTGCTTACCTGCCTCACCTATCGCTGTCCCATGTACCTTCATTAGCCAAACCCTTCCTCTATTTATTTCAAAGCTCCCTTCCCCCATTTCTGAAGAAGGGTCCTGAC
This sequence comes from Stegostoma tigrinum, assembly GCF_030684315.1. Taxonomy (NCBI): domain Eukaryota; kingdom Metazoa; phylum Chordata; class Chondrichthyes; order Orectolobiformes; family Stegostomatidae; genus Stegostoma; species Stegostoma tigrinum. The sequence goes on from NC_081363.1 coordinate 29,284,180, forward strand.
CCGAAACATCAACTTTCTTCCTCTTCTGATGCTGCCTGGCCTGCTGTGTTCCTCCAGCTCCACACTGTTATCTCCAACTCAGCATTGGCAGTTCTTGCTATCTCAAGGTGGGATACAGCAGTCACTGGAGCTGCTCACTCTCTGCCCAGAGAGAGTGCACGTGAGACAGTCAACCTGTGGAGAGAGGAACAGACTGAACAATTCATCAGACCAGCAAAGTTACCAGTATCTGGGAAGTATTTCAATTTTCTAAATAATCAGACAGTTAGCAATACAGTTGTTAAAAGTGTAACATTTAACTCTTAACCTCTGCTGTCTTCAAATAAAGTTGTGACCTGGTTTCCTGACTGCAGACTCGTGCTGTGCAGTCCTTTCCTGGAACATGTTAAGGTGCCTTGACAAATTAATATTGTGAACACTGGTTCTGGAGATACCACAGGGTCTTAGAGATATCCTGCTCCATTCAGGTGCCTTCAGGGATTTCAGTGATGACTACTCCAGTAATACCATGATGCATGGGCTCCTACTTTCTGCATATACAGTGTGCTTTCCATGTATGCTGTTAGCACATTATGCAGCTGTGAGACTAACATAGCACACTACTGTATAGTAAGACGTGTGCTTCCTAGATGAGTACTGTTTACCTGCATGGTAACCTGCCCGTTTGTGTGACTTAACGAATTGGCAAGGCAAAACAAGGCAAGAATGACTTAAGCATGCAAGTAGGTGCCAAGTAAGCGAGCATGAGACAAAATGGCCATCCCTGAGATGCAGCTTGGTGCAGTCCATGCCTAGCCCTGTTCTCAAAACGTTCCTGTTGCAGCTTTCCAAAACCAGTTGCTGGTGTGCTCTGCAATGCAAGTCTGTGCTTCTATATTGCACTGCCAGTGAACAGAAGTACCAAATTAGTCATGATGGATTGCCATGTGGAGGAAGGCGCACATGGTTGGTGCCCATAGAGTGTATTCTGTGCTGCTGTTTGCTCATAGCTAACATGGATATCATTTGGAGTAAGCAGTGAGCTAAATTCACCAGGTACATGTTTTGGTTTCCTTGTTGGCAAGGCAAGTTGTGGTGTTAATCCCCGTCAACGAGCACCTTGCTGCTGCTGCTGCCGCCCAGTGAAAATCTCACCAATTTGTAGTAAGATGGCATGAGATGACCTTGACATTGAGATGGGCTTTGCCACACTTGATTCTACCCAATAACTTGTCAAGAGTTCCAAATGTTCACACAGGAAAAAAAAATTCTCCATGTGTCTTAAATGGGAAATCCCTTATCTTGAAACATTGAATAGTAGTTACTATAGATGCGCATCCACCTCGTGCATTAACTTTAACCATCAACAGTTCAACTGTATAATTCTCATCGATATGGTGCTGTCGGCTGGAACGCTGACCCTTAAGTTAAAAATGCATAACTATCAGTTGTTAGAGCTGGGGCTAATATAGCATTCATTGAACTGTGGAAAGTCTCGAATGTCCTAGGAGCTCTAAATCATTGCACTTCCAACAACTGACAGGCACAAATTACATGCTTTTTATCAACGATTTCACCCAGTCATACATCCAACATAAATATATTACAAAAATAAAACAATTAAGAACTTTATTAAGTTGGAAGAGATAAAGGAAAATAGTGGTCTAAAACAAAATCTCATGCTCTACAATGTTTTAATTCAACTACAAAAATGATTTGAGATCATTTAGTTGCATATTTTCCAAATTGTGACCTTAGCGTAAAGGAATTATTTTAGCTTGTCACATCATCACAATTTTCAAAAATACAAACTTAGGAGGTAGTCAAGATTGTGTACTGAAATGCTTGATAAATTGTATTTGAGTGAGAGACACATTGTATTTTAGAATCAGAGGCCAAGGTGAATTAGAATATGGGTTTGAATCTAGACTAAACCAATGGGACAAACAGCTCTACTTTCTGGTAGCAGCAGAATTCCAGAGTGATCCCATTAAATATGAGAACATAGTATAATAGTGACCATAGTACTTCACCCCTGGTCAATCTTAATTAAAGACATTGGATTAAGAAAAAAATAACCAGCAGAGTTGAAAATCTCTGCTGATACAAACACTACTGAAAACACAGCACTGCATCTGTTTACATGTTGACTTACCTCTAAGTATCTGAAATGTTTAAAAAAGGGTGGGGGGTTGTTGGAGGGAATGCTATTTTCCCCAGCTCCTCCATTTCTAAATTGTGAACATAATTCCACTTAGCACAAGTTTAAGACATTAACTATTTAGAAAGAAAAGTTACTTGTGCATTCTGCTGATAGTTTTAATTGAATAACTACTCTCAAACTACTCTTCAATTGCATCATGCTTACACTGAAACAACCATTTCTAATGAATTATTTACATTTGCCATTGGGTAACTGCACTGACCAGAATACATCCAAATTAAAAAAGCTCCAAGTTTGATTTGTGGTCAGTCTCAAGTTTTCATTTCACTGTCAAGTCAGTTAGACAGACATCTTGTTAATATTGCCCTCTATGCTCAACTGTTGCATATGGAGAAGCACTAATCATAAGCCAACCCACTACATTGTGAAAGTAATCAAATGAATGTCAAATAAAAATCTCAAGTAAGGCTAAATTAAGCAAGGAGCTTACCCAATTAATCTGCAGACATTTGCTTTTCAATAGCACTCATGAAAGATTACTTCAGTTAAATTTTAAGTATCACTGCCAACCATAGACCTGAAACCCAGATGAAGATGTAGAATGGTGGAAACATGGTGGAAACATGGCAGGACCTGCAAGCTATACGCCCCATCATCATTATGGCAGCAGCCACTTTGCCAGGACAATCATATTCCTGTATGTAATAAAGTGCATTGGAATACACTAACACTTGAATTGAGACAATATTGAGATAATGGAAATGGTGCACAATTTCCAATGTTACCAGCTTACGCTGCAATAAATACAGATTCAGTACATACAGCTGTGCAAAATGAATCTGAATTTTGACTAATCTATTGAAAACCATTTGTTCAGCATCACATTCAACAGTGACTCCTCCATTGTAAACTGGCTGAAAAAAAAGTGTAGAAAAGAAGGATGTCATTTTAAAAATGTTGACTGCTGATACTGATTATTTTGTGTACCAGAATAAACCTGCCCACCTGGATGTTCTGAAGATTAATAGAAGAGAAGGTACTATAGCTGACCGTAGCACTGTATGCTCAGGATGGAACAACTTTAACACGAACAAGACCATAACAAAGTGAACATGTAAAGTTAAGTCAAGTTACGTTTTAGTTTTCAAGTATTGGAGACATGAGATTGAAATATCCCAAAAACTAAAAAAAAGGTAGACAGTTCCAAAATAGAGTTTCTAAAAGCCTCATGCCAACCAGCTGGTAGGCATTGATAAATAACATGCTACAGTAACACTTTCCTAAAACATCATCCCAATGATGAAAATCTGACCCAATCAGAAATCAGACACAGGTCAAAATCATACCTTCCTACATTTAGTATTAAACAGAACAGAACACAAAATATACAGAGCTTATAAAAAGAAGAGTTCTTTTGCAATTTGCTACTTATTTCTCAAGTATATAAGATCACAAGGAAATGATATTCATCTATTTTCACCAAAAGTAAAAATAGCACTTTTGTGTCGGATTCAGTATTGTAGCTACTGTTCACAAGCTTGGTGCTTTGATCCATTTGGTTTTCACTTTTGATCACATTACTGGAGCTGTCAGGATTACTTGTAGCAGGTCAAGGTATGTTACATCCATTTCAACGCGGCTGCCGTCTCCTCTTGGTTGGTGGAGAATCTACAAACAAATGCAAAATTAGTGTGAGGCATCTGTAATTCAGCTAAACAAAAATATACACCTTAATACAATCAATTGCTGGACTGAGCTATTGCAATGATGACAACAGAATGCCAATTTTCCAGAGAATCTCAGGAGATCTAACAACGTAAGTGTATCCTCCAAACAGGATTTTCAGTCAGGAAACAAAAACAAAATCTGAACGTTAGCTGCTGTATGGGAATTAAGCAAGGTCATTCCTAGCATTTCTGCCATCAGCCATGAATGTACTGACCTCAAATTGGACTGATTTGTTATTCAGTTAACAGCGCATAAATGAAGAAGGAATAGCTGCATTAAACTTATTTTCTAACTGAAAGCACCACAATACAACACCACAAATAGGAAAGGATAACCTCTTGGTAACAGTGATAACGTGGGAGCAAATTGACCACTTGTTCTTCCAGGATTGCCATGTAACTGTAACAAACTATCCAGGCCACACGTTCATATTTCCACTTGGGCAGCCAGCACTTTGCAGCACCACCAGTCATCACAGACCAGAATTAACACAGATAAAACTTCGAATACTAACAAGAGGAAATTTGGAATTCTTGCTCAGCACACTGTATCATTCATCAGAAATGGCAAGAATTCAGAAGTGGCATTTGACAATCAAGAAAGAGATCTTGGGAAGGTGAACATCCTTTCTTTAAAAACTTAGTTCAACGGAGATGTGAAGAAAGAACTGGAAGCTCTGGAAGAGCTGAGTCTAGTGGTCACTGAGAACGCTAAGAATGTTAATTAGTTAATTTCAAAGGAAAGCAGAAATCAGATAAGAGTGAGAAAGCAAGCTTTTAAAATTAATCACTTTAACACTACATATCTACAAACATACAGCAGCAGCATAAACAATTAGTTTTAAATTCTATCCATCTATCAATGAAGGACAATATTTTACTTGTTTTCTTAATTACTGGTTGAACCGAAATTAAAAAGTAAATAAATATAAGAAATGGAAATGTGAAGCAGATAAGGTTACATCTGTGGACAGAAAGACAGTTAATGTTTCAGGTGTGTGATCTGCAAACCCTGTACTTATTAAGTAATTTAGCACCTTCCCTAATAGAATTGTGGGTCAACCCACAGTGGGAGGAACGTAGCAGTTCAAGAAGGCAGCACAACACTGCCCTTCTCAAGGGCAACTAGGATTGGGCAAGAAATGATGGCCAGCCAGCAATGCCCACATCCCACAAAATGAATAAGAAAAAAAAAACCTGCATATTTCCACTCCACATAACAGAAGTTATAGGAACACAGGAACCGGTGTAGGCAATCCAGTCCCTTGTAATCTGTTCAATGAGATCATGATTGAGAGGCCTAACTCTATTATTTAATGCAAGATGCAACTAAACATTAGCTGTGCTGGAGAAAGATTTACGAGCGCTTAATCCATGTTAACATTGCAGTGCATAACAGAGGGAGAACTGCACTGTCAGAGGTGCCGTCCATCAGATAATACATAAATGAACAAAAGTATTGACTAAGAGGGGGAATACAGTAAGAGAGTAAGTTTGTGGGGAACATACAAACTGATTATAAAAGCTCCAGACATTTGAACAGAAAAAGATTAATTCAGAAAAATGTCTTTTACAATCAGGGAAAGTTATAGGGGGGCAAAGAGATGGTAGACCAATTAAATACACATTTTGATACTATTTTCACAAAGAAAGACACCAAATAAATAGTGTCCCAAAAAATTCTGGTGTATGCAAGGTCCAGTGTCACTAGAAGGCAAACCAAACCATCGTTCATAAAAATGGATTTGTAACAATAGAATTAAAACATTCAACAACCCTCAAAATTGCTTAATTATTCATAAACAGGCTTTACAAATAATTCTTAACAGATCTTGGACAAGTTTATAATGCAACTTTAGCAGAACACAGATAAAGAACAAAGCAATCAAATTAATAACTGCAATCCAATCCTAAACTTCTTCGATCACAAACTCCCACTTAAACACTGACAGTCATACAGAGACAAGGAATAACTTCTTTTTAAATAAAAGTGTAAGCTGCCAGTTTATTAACCATTTCAACAATATCAGGCCTTCAGAAATCCGATTTGTTGTATTACAAGCACTGCTTTGTGCTTGAATTCCAAAGATCAACTCTAACAGCTTCCACAGATCTTGCAGACTCTTCCTTATTTCTTATAGGCTGTGATTTTTTTCCTCAGGACTTCTGATGCATCAGTAATTGCAGATTAGCTAGAGCCAAGGCAAAAGCAAAACCCCAATTTGGCAGTTATCAAAGCAATATTTCTTCCTGCCCAAAATCCCAGTCAAAATAAGCTCTCCACTGTTGAAAAAAAATAGAGAAATCATTCTTTGCGATTGGGTGGCTAGGTTGGGACCTTCTTCGATTGACTGACTCAACAACAAACCAGCTATCAGACTGTGAGCACAACACCATCTTATTGCCAGTTTGTCTACAGTGTTCTTACAGCAGTAATTACTGTGCTTTATCTTTCCAGGCCAGTTACCAACAGTAATCATCAATCTTTTGCTCTCTCCTTGGTTAGAGACCAAAAGAAAAAATTGCAGATGCTGGAACAACACAGCAGGCCAAGCAGCATCTGGAGAAAAGGAGCAGTCACCATTTCGAGTATTACCCTCCTTTCTGTTTGGGAAGCTTGGTTAATACGGGCGAGTTGGACTGAAGAGTCCGTTTCTCTGCTGTACGATTCTGTAATTCTATGCATGAATAGGGTAGATAGTCAGAGTCTTTATCCCACGGTGCAAAATTCAAATTCTAGGGGGCATACGTTTAAGGGGTGGGGCATTAAATGAGATATGCAAGACAGTTTCTTCTTAAAAACACACACTCGTGCTGTACTGTACTTTGAAAACATTCATTAGAATATAAAATGATATAGATTTAGTTCTTAAGGCTAAAGGGATCAAAGGGTATGGGGTGAAAGCGGGAACAGGGTACTGAGTTGAATGATCATAGACAGGCAGAGCAGGTTTAAAAGGACTGAATGGCCTACTGCTGCTCCTAATTTGTGTTTCAAATTTGAGACCCCGTCTGCCTCTCAGGAAGACGTAAAAGAAAAATTTCCACCACACTATTTGGAGAAAAGCAGGGTTCTGGCTAATACTTGTTCCTTAATTAACTCATGGAAAAATAAAGTTGATCCAAACATGACTTCACTGCTGTTTATCAAATCCCAATGTGCAGACTGGTTTCCAGATTTGCCTACATTACAACAATGGCTAGACTTAAGAAAAAGTTAACTGGCTGTAAAGCTCTTTGGGCATTGATGAGGTGAATGGTGCTAGATAAATGCAAAATCATTCTTTAAGAATAAAGTCTTTTCTTTTAAATGTATTCTGCAACTACTGCATTGTTGCAATTACTCCTTGCTGTTCCTTGCAATAAAACAATCCAATGGTGGATATTTTAAGCCATAATCAGGTTGGACATTTATTCAATCACTTCAAGGCCAGAAGATCATGAAATTACTCATGATATAGTCCACACACTAAATACAGCAGCAGATATATTATTCAACTCTTATGCTTGGTGTATCACCACATAATGGCCACAAAATGTTTCACACAGATCCAGGATGCATTGGTGTTCAACAAGTGGCAATAAGTTGCATCACAGCCTAAAAACTATTTTTTTTTTGGTGTGATTAGGGATAAAAAATTGAATCAGTAAGGAATGGCAAATCCATAACAATGATATAAAATAGATACTTGCTCTCATTCTTTCCCATCCAAAATTCTACATCTTGATGAGGGCCTGTTCTTTTCACTAGCATACTGAGCTTGTTGCTCCTCATTTCCAAGGTAGCCACTCAATTTTCCTCAGCAGCATTTTGCCAGATGACAGGCTCACTTTAACAGAATCTTCAATCACTATGACACTATGTAACTTAGTTAAAAATGTGAATCAACTACATGAAGTGAAGACGAATAATAAAAACCCTCGTATGCATAAACAAATACCAAAATGTTGCATTAAGTCAAAGAGTCTACGTAGACTGTCACATCTGGACGTATTCCTAACTGTACAGAAAATGTTATCATTCTATAAATTTAGAACGCTTTCCTTTGTTCTTGTAGTGAACAGGAGTAACGGAGGGTTTATTGTTAGGACACAAAATACCCAATCAGAAACTGGTGGCAGCAGAATTCATACTAGCTTTTAATAAGTGGCCAAATAGTTGTTTGGGTATGGAAAGAGACGAAGAGATCAAATTTGTTAAGAATTATGAAGGGCAGGGAAGAATAAAAGAAGGGAAGAGCAGTTTATAGGGTAGAAGGAAAGCAAAGGACAGATTAAAAGGGATGATGGTCGCCAGGCAGGACGAGATTATAACGTGCCATGTAAGGAAACAAAAAAAAAACCAGAGGAAATGGAAAAAGGAACAATGGAATCATTGCCAACATTACCTCAACAAAAAAAAATGAAGACTGCGTACTTATTATTGATAAAAATCAGTAGCTGTCTGGAATGCTGAAAGATGGAAGGGAAGGTATGTTGGTGTGATATCACACAGAGTAGCAGGAACGTCACAGGACGATGCCATATATGTGCCGGCTAGTGAGCGCACAGTATGAACAAGGGATCACTGTTGCGATTGTGGGATGAGGAGACAATAGGGAAGAGGCGACAGCAAATTTGTGGAACACAGGAAATCATGGTTCTCGACCCAAAATGTTAACTTTTTCTTCACTCTTTACAAATGCTGCCAGACCTGCTGAGCATTTCTTGCATTTTGTTCAGCATATTAAATAGTGCAGGCAAGCCCATGGTTCCATAAGTAACAAAACAGTACCTGTTACTGACTTAAAGTCAAACATCCACCTTCATACTTGCCTCACACTGCATCCTCCAATGTACTTTCTCCCTTTGTTTAAGGACATAATATTGTCATGGTTCTTCTGCTGCTGAGACTATATCCTGCTAGTTGTAGGGCAGCAGCACCACTGGGAGTGGGAGGCTGCAGCTGAAGCTGGGCTCTTAAGATTGGGAACATGGAGTGAGGGAGTTTATGCATGATCAAGGACAAGGTCGGGGCAGCCTTCCTTTCTCCCTTCAGTCTGTGTGACCAGTAACAGGCTCTAGGTTGTTTGGGTGGATGTGGATGTGCGATTTCCCCATCACAAACTCCCAGGCCAGATTCCACAAACCAGGATCTAAGTTTCAACTTTTCAGCCTCTATACACAGATTCTAAACATTATTTGACAACTGTATTTGCTGATTAAACATGGTCACTGTAGTGGAAATAGAGAAAGGGTATGGTGTATTAGATGTGGCATGTCAAGGTATGTATTAACACAGGTGCTGCAACTGTACATGAGCAGACGTGTGACCTTTGGGCATTACCGAATCCAGTCAAGCAAGAAATAGTGCAAACAAAGAACTTCCTCAACGTGACTTCTCTAGTCTTTTTTAATCTGATGAATCAGGATTTAGAAATAATTTCTTTGTATAAAGGCTGATTTTGAATGAGTTTTGGGCTCTTTCAAGACCCAGCTAACTGGCAAAATCTGGAAAATGAACATGGTCTGTGCCTTTCCTCACCTGCTTTGCCCTTATCTGAACAGATTGTTAACAATGTTATAAGAATACTTATTTCTCAGTGTCAGAATACTATCTCATGGGATTTTTATTTGTTAGTAGTTCCAATATGCGGAACTACTGAGAAACCCATATAAAGTCACCTCCAGTAGCTCAATAAAGTGTGGGCTATTGTATAAGACTAATTTGTTGTATCAATCCCAGAGAACCTATAGGGGTCAGTATTAGACAAAGCTTGGAAGCCACACAGTGGCTGCAGCTGGAGTTTAGCCAACTAAAATCAATGCAACATTAATGTTAGCTTGCCAGAACCACACTGCCTTCTTGCAGCACTAGTTAGTTAGGCTATTCCAATCAATTCCAGAATTTGGAAGGCTTAGTCATCACTACCCGTAGCAAAAGTCTAAAAGTAATGTTTACTGGGCAGGTCACAATTTTACAGCAGTGATCAGTGCTGAGCTTTAAATTGTTGAGCCCTCCATCAGCATTGCTATTCTTTGAGTTGTGATTTTCTGAATAAATTTGAATATTAAGCAAAGGATTTTATGCCCCACTGAATTATAAAAATTAAAATGTGAAAATGATTAAGTTTATTCTGTAACCCTTTAGGGTATATAATCAATAAGCAGTCCTGCTGCAAACGGTGCTTATTTGTTTTGCTTTCAAGTAATTATTATACTAAAAACAGCATTTTTTTGGTGCAGGCATTGCATCTGTTCGTAATGTTAAGTAGTAATTTTCAGAAGTGAAAACAAGAAAATAATGAAAATATTCAAGTGGCCAGGAAGTATCTGTGAAGCACAAAAGAGTCAATATTTCTTGCCAATGACCTATCATTCCAAATTCTAATATGTTGTCTCTGTAACTTTCTAATGGTAGTCATAGTAACATTCATATGACCTGCAGATGGATACTTACATTTCAGGGTTAGCTACAGGAAATGTAGGGTTACAGGGATAGGGTGGGGGACTGAGTTTGGATGAGATGGTCTTCAGAAAGTTGGTGCGGAGTCCATAGGCCAAACGTCCTGCTTCCATACAAGGGATTCTACAATTCTATGATAAGACTCTGGTTTTATTAAAGCAAATATTCATCTTTTTTCTAAAAGTATAACAAAGGAAGGCTTTCCCAAGGGTTGATCTAACAAAAGCATCTGCTGAAACCCAGAGGAACGACAAAGAGGGCTATAATCTTGATAAGAATCTACTTTCTTAACACAAACTTCAAAAATTACCTTTATCTCTGTCATGCTTTTTCACTGAGGAGTTCCTTCTTCTTGAAGAATTCTTCACTTGTGCCCAGTCAGACCCAGATTCAGAAGAATCCACTTTTATTTGTCTATGCCTTCTTGATCTTGATGCCTTCATAGGGAACAGTTTTTTTCAACAAAACTTACTGACTGTTACATGTAATAAATAATTCAACATCAAATCATTGGGCTGAGAGAGATTTTTAAAAAAAGACATAACAGGCAAATTTCTCACAGAAGGATGGTTTATGTGTGGAATGAACTTCCTGATGAAGTGGTGGATGTGGATACATTTACAATGTTTAAAAGGCATTTGGATAGATACATGAATAGGAAAGGTTTAGAGCAATGTGGGCCAGAGGAAAGCAGGTGGGTCTAGTTTAGAGATAATGGGAACTGCAGATGCTGGAGAATTCCAAGATAATAAAATGTGAGGCTGGATGAACACAGCAGGCCAAGCAGCACCTCAGGAGCACAAAAAGCTGACGTTTCGGGCCTAGACCCTTCATCAGAGAGGGGGATGGGGTGAGGGTTCTGGAATAAATAGGGAGAGAGGGGGAGGCGGACCGAAGATGGAGAGAAAAGAAGAGAGGTGGAGAGAGTATAGGTGGGGAGGTAGGGAGGGGATAGGTCAGTCCAGGGAAGACGGACAGGTCAAGGAGGTGGGATGAGGTTAGTAGGTAGATGGGGGTGCGGCTTGGGGTGGGAGGAAGGGATGGGTGAGAGGAAGAAGTTGCGGTCCTTGAAGAACTTGGACATCTGCTCCCACGATAAGATACCTAGAATACACCACCTCCCACCCACCCTCCTGCAAAAATTCCATCCCCTCTTCCCAATTCCTCCGCCTCCGCCGCATCTGCTCCCACGATAAGACATTCCACTCCCGCACATCCCAGATGTCCAAGTTCTTCAAGGACCACAACTTTCCCCCCACAGTGATCGAGAACGCCCTTGACCGCGTCTCCCGTATTTCCCGCAACACATCCCTCACACCCCGCCCCCGCCACAACCGCCCAAAGAGGATCCCCCTCGTTCTCACACACCACCCTACCAACCTCCGGATACAACGCATCATCCTCCGACACTTCCACCATTTACAATCCGACCCCACCACCCAAGACATTTTTCCATCCCCACCCCTGTCTGCTTTCCGGAGAGACCACTCTCTTCGTGACTCCCTTGTTCGCTCCACACTGCCCTCCAACCCCACCACACCCGGCACCTTCCCCTGCCACCGCAGGAAATGCTACTCTTGCCCCCACACCTCCTCCCTCACCCCTATCCCAGGCCCCAAGATGACATTCCACATTAAGCAGAGGTTCACCTGCACATCTGCCAATGTGGTATACTGCATCCACTGTACCCGGTGTGGCTTCCTCTACATTGGGGAAACCAAGCGGAGGCTTGGAGACCGCTTTGCAGAACACCTCCGCTCAGTTCGCAACAAACAACTGCACCTCCCAGTTGCAAACCATTTCCACCCCCCCTCCCATTCTTTAGATGACATGTCCATCATGGGCCTCCGGCAGTGCCACAATGATGCCACCCGAAGGTTGCAGGAACAGCAACTCATATTCCGCTTGGGAACCCTGCGGCCTAATGGTATCAATGTGGACTTCACCAGTTTCAAAATCTCCCCTTCCCCAACTGCATCCCTAAACCAACCCAGTTCGTCCCCTCCCCCCACTGCACCACACAACCAGCCCAGCTCTTCCCCCCCACCCACTGCATCCCAAAACCAGTCCAACCTGTCTCTGCCTCCCTAACCTGTTCTTCCTCTCACCCATCCCTTCCTCCCACCCCAAGCCGCACCCCCATCTACCTACTAACATCATCCCACCTCCTTGACCTGTCCGTCTTCCCTGGACTGACCTATCCCCTCCCTACCTCCCCACCTATACTCTCTCCACCTATCTTCTTTTCTCTCCATCTTCGGTCCACCTCCCCCTCTCTCCCTATTTATTCCAGAACCCTCACCCCATCCCCCTCTCTGATGAAGGGTCTAGGCCCAAACCGTCAGCTTTTGTGCTCCTGAGATGCTGCTTGGCCTGCTGTGTTCATCCAGCCTCTCATTTTATTATCTTGGGTCTAGTTTAGTTTGGGATTACGTTTGGCATGGACTGGTCAGACTGATGGGTCTGCTTCTGTGCAGAATGAGTCTATGACTATCTAGGACACCTGACGGTATCAGCTTCCAATGCAGATTCATGGAGGCAGCGGTGAGTTTGAGCCCAAAGCAGATTCATGGTAGCGGAGTCGAGTTTAGGCCGGTACAGTACCTGGCAGCTTCGATGGTGTCTGCATTGGAAAGGTTCTGTGAGGACTCAGTGGTGAAAGTGTCGGTGGAGGCGAGATGGTACCTAAGAGTAGCGGAGGGGGAGAGGGGTTCATTCCTGGCCACAAGGCCCACGATACAGCACTTAGCGAGGACTCTAAAGTTGGATATTTTCTGCCTTTATATTCTATGTTTTGGTTTACTTTTCTGTGTTTTAAGATCACTTTGCAGAGTTGCAACACTATTAAACACTTTTCACTCCATTTTGTAACAAGATACACTAATAAATAAATAAAATCAAGGTTAAGAAAAGTCAAGAGTCAACACTGTCTTGCAAGTTTGCACTTCATGGACTAAACATGGTTGTATTTAACCTGCAGTATTGCAGGTGCCTCTAGTTTGGGAGAGCACTCCTGGCTCCACAGGAAAATCTAAGATGCTAAATCAAAGACTATTACGGAAAATAAATGCTCATGCTGTGGGAGTTAGCCGGAAACAGAAAGTAGGAAAATGTGCATCTCTCTTAGGCTGGCAGGATCTCTGGAGTGGGGGTCAGCCCTCCAGCCTAACTCTTTACAATTTATATAAACAATTTGAGTGAAGGGATTGAAAAGACGGTAGCTAAATTCGCCAAATACACAAAGATAGGTGGGGAAGTGAGATGTGAAGAGGATATAAAGAGCTTACAAAGGGATAGATAGGTTAGTTGAGCGGGCAAAGATCTTGCAAAATGAGTATAATTTGAAAAAGTGTGAAATTGTCTACTTTGTCAGAAAGAATAAAAAAAGCCTATTGTCTAAATTGAGTAATCAAAGTCACCTGGTACCTGACTCACAGAAAGGTATGCAGGTACAGCAAATAATCAGGAATGCTAATTGTCCAGATCTTTGCACATGGGCTGAGCATTGTTTACTGATGACTACACATCACCAATTCTGATTTTAAATGGACAGAAAATAAGAACATTCACAACACAATTATACCATTAGTTCTCCATACAGTGTTGTAAAACATTGGTTTTTGCAATCATTTATCATTCATCAGGAATAAGGGGTACCTTCTAATTTTTAGAAAAACATGTATTTGACATACAAACCTTCACTGTGGAATTGTAGGATTTTGACTTTATCTTTGCCAGGGTCTGTGCACGACTGGACCCCTAAGGAAAAACAAACGCCCACTTTAATCAGTTTCATCATTACTTTTCATACCTTAAAACAATGCATAACTTAGAACAAAGCATTGCTAAATAAAAGTTTTTTTGCTCAGTTTTAGTCCATTTTTCCAGCTGGCACTTGATTTAACAAAAATAATTAACTAAATGTTTGACATTGTTATAAGGCTGAAGTTGATAAGATTGTACCATAGCTTTGGATCAACAGTAGGTAGAACTGCGCACAACATTGGGAGCATGGGAGTCAATGCATGAATGTATTTTTTGGTAATTTCGCAAGGCAGAAGATGGTTTCAGATACAAATCAAGCCACTGTCCTGATAAATGTTATTTTACTTTGACTTTCTTCTCAAACTGTTGTCAGTGCAGGCTTAATTAAAACATCTTCAAGTCGACCATGATGTGATATAACAATGTCACAGGTTGTTCATGTGAAGCAGCTGGTATTAAAGGGGGTGCTTGATATAACAACTCAGTGCATTCTATGGCAGTGTTGACCACCAATAGAAACCACTGACTAGTTGCTTATGTAGCTGTAGGGACAATGTTTTCACAAGATACACCTTGAATACACTGATAAAGAACATGTACTTCACGTTAAGCAGGTATCATTTAGAAGTCAAGCACTCAAAGAAAACACCTGCTCACTTGATTTTCACCTTATTACTTTTATTGACAAATGCACAAAAATTAACTATACATTGATGCATATGCCTTGTGAATACAAGTACAGAGATTTCATGGCCAATGATGGTGTCTGTTGCTCATGTTAAACACGTAGTTATTCTACTGGGCAAGACTATAGTGTGGCACCGCCTTCAAAATGCATGCACTGACAAACTGGATGTTTGGTTAGGAGTGCCCCATTTATAAAAATTCCAGTTTAGAATACATTCAGTTCTGCTAATAATGCGTGTTCTGTCAGCACAAATGGGTTGGAACTCAATTCATGAATAGGGGAACACTATTTCTAAAATACAAACTTCTGTCGGCTATCATGCGATATCAACAGTGTGCAGAAGAGTATGTGTTGTCATCACATGGTCATTTCACAAGCTGTGTCATGAATACGTACGTTAGGGCCAAAAGGAGTCTCCAAGCCAGCATCATGTGATTATTTCACAGGCTTTGTCATGAAGCACTTTTTGTCAGAAATACAGTACAACCTCCACCCTCATCAAGTCATCTTGACACTTTTTTTTCCCCAAGGCAACATGTTAAATTTATTTATTCAAATTGGGCTAGCCTTTGCGTTAGGCTCTTGAGTGACTTTTTTTTTGGGTGGTCTGCCCCAATCCTACTTTTCCCATTGACCCTGTTATTTCTACAGCACGGTTTGCTACAACACAATGTTGCACTGGAACACAATTATTGCATTATCGCAGAACCGACTGTACTTCACAGCAATTATATGTTGAAGAAAGGAAAGAATAAGGGAAAGGCACATCTTTTACAAATTCAACTTCGCCCCACTCAAAAGATTAAACTTGTGTCTAATCTAACTAGCACTCTGATGAGCATTTACAATTTAGAGAATAACCAACAGCAAGTCTACATGAACATGGGGATAGAATTAGCACTAAAGATCAGTTGTAATTTCCACAGTAGACTACCAAAACAGGGACACCTCAGGTGGGAACCAACCCGAAAGAGTTTTTCCCAGCTTCTGGTGCGGGAGTAGCAGCCTAATGTACTACGCATCAATAAGTAACTGCAGCTATGCAGGGCCTCAGACTATTAGCTGCTGGTCAATCTGCACCACATAAATGATCAATTTTTATAGCGTTAAATATCTGAGTAAATATGGAAGTACAAGTCAAGAGGCATTTGCAATATAAATGAACCACAAATCCCAGAGAAACAAATAGTACAGCACATATTTGTAGCCTGGAAACCAACTGTTCATCTTTTTGAAGATAACAGTTCTTGCGTTAATACAGGAAAAACAGAACAAATTTTGCAAGCCAAAGGCAATATCATATTATGACTGAACACAGCAGGCCAAGCATGTGCTCCTGAGATGCTGCTCGGCCTGCTGTGTTCATCCAGCTTCACACTTTGTTATCTCGGATTCTCCAGCATCTGCAGTTCCTATTATCTCCGATTATATTATGACTTATGGGTTTTGCGCAGCTCTCCACAGCTACAAATTAAGTTTTTGATTTCATATTTATCAAGTGTTATAAACGATCTTCCAAACAGTTTAAAATCTCCAAAATCACCAAGTGCATAAGTACTAAAAATCAGATACATTTAAATTTTTTTAAAAATTCTTTCATAGGATGATGACTTAACTGGATAGGTGGTAGTTATTGCCCAGAGGGCAGTTAAGAGTCGACCACATTGCTGTGGGTCTGAAGTCACACGTAGGCCAGAACAGGTAAGAATGGCAGTTTCCTTCCTTAAAGGACATTAGCGAACTCATTGAGGTTTTCTGACAATTGGCAATGGTCTCATGGTCATCGTCAGATTAATTCCATCATCTGCCGTGGCAGGATTCGATTCCAGGTCCCCAGAACATCTGGGTCTCTGGGTTAACAGTCTAATGATAATCCCAGTAGGCCATTGCCTCCCCTGAAATTATTAATTTCACTACCTTGCTCCTTCTCTTCCCCTTCATCAATTAAAGTTAAAATTGATGTTCTATTTTTTACCACATCAGCCTGGAGTGATATCCTGAGTTACAATGCAATCCTAAAATTGAAGTCTGATAAGTCCCCAAGAGTGACAGGTGAATTGATCTCAGTAAGAATGGAATATGGACAACAGGTTTTGAAGACTGTATTTATAAAAAGAGGGAAAACAAGAGGCTCACAAGCTGGTGGCCAGGACAGCACTGTAACAGCCAGGAATGGAGTGAACAAAAGCAAAAATATTGACGGAAGTTTCAGTAGCAGCAAACAATATTGTGCCTGAGAATAGCAAGTTAGTAGAGATGGAGTGAAGAGATCATATAGAACACCAAAATTGTAAACTGGCAGACACTAGCCAATGAAACCACTGGAATCAGTAGCATGGGACAGAATTTAAGACAACTTAATAAAACCAATGTATCAAAGCTAACTGAACATTTCAACACTCCAAGTGATCAACTTCCATAAGGATGAGTAATTTTTTTCCATTCATGATTTAAAGTTAGAAATTTAATCCTGCCAATGATCCTTGTGATAGGCTATTGTCATCAGGCCATTTGCAACACCCTTTCTGACACTCAATTTCCACAATTAACATGAAACCTTAGAGTGCCTATGGAAATACCAGAAGCTTTCAGCTTGCTTTGGAACTTTTAATTTGAATCGAATTGGAAGTGATTCAAGCAGTTTATCAACTAAAACTACATGGAGTCCAATAAAGACTGCAGAAAATTATGCCAGTAGCAGCACTAGGCGTACATAAAAATGAGGTGTCAACCTGGTAAAACTGCAGCACAGCATTATTCACATGTGCCAAAGAGTATAAATAACTAGTGACAGACAGAGCTAAGCAATTTCACAACCAATGGATCAGTCTGAGGCTCTGCAGTTCTGCCACATCTAGTCCCGAGTGGTAGTGCACAATTAACAACTCACTGGATGAGGAGAATCACAAAATCTCACAGCGCAGAACAGGTTCTTCAGTTCCATCTAGTGAGCAGTGACACATGAGAAACATCTGACCATCTACCAAATCCTATTTACTAGCATTTGACTCATAGCATTGAATGTTATGCTGCATCAAATGCTCATTTACGTACGTTTTAAAAGGATGAGAGGCAATTCATCTCTACCACCCTCCCAGGCAACACATTCCAGGAAGTGCTACATTTGCCCCCACACCTCCTCTCTCACCCACATCCCAGGCCCCAAGATGGCTTTCCACATCAAGCAGATGTTCACCTGCACATCTGCCAATGTGGTATATTGCATCCACTGTACCCGGTGTGGCTTCCTCTACATTGGGGAAACCAAGCGGAGGCTTGGGGACCACTTTGCAGAACACCTTCGCTTCGTTCGCAACAAACAACTGCACCTCCCAGTCGCGAACATTTCAACTCCCCCTCACATTCCTTTGATGGCATTACCATCCTGGGTCTCCTGCAGTGCCATAAATGATGTCACCCGAAGGTCGCAGGAGCAGCAACTCATATTCCGCTTGGGAACCCTGCAGCCCAATGGTATCAATGTGGATTTCACAAGCTTCAAAATCTCCCCTCCCCCCAACTGCATCCCAAAACCAGCCCAGTTCGTCCCTGCCTCCCTAACCTGTTCTTCCTCTCACCTATCCCCTCCTCCCACCTCAAGCCGCACCTCCATCCCTACCTCCTAACCTCACCCCGCCCCCTTGACCTGTCCATCCTCCCTGGACTCACCTATCCCCTCCCCACCTACACTCACCCCTACAGGCTCCATCCCTGCCCCTTTAACTTTAACTCCACCTCCCCCTTTCTCCCTATTTATTTCAGAACTCTATCCCTATCCCCCTTTTCTGATGAAGGGTCTAGGCCCAAAACATCAGCTTTTGTGCTCCTAAGATGCTGCTCGGCCTGCTGTGTTCATCCAGCTCCACACTTTGTTATCTCACGTTCCAGGCTATCACCCTTTGGGTAGAAAGGTTTATCCTCACATCACGACACAAACCTCATAACCCTCACCCTTCAACTAAGTGGGGCAGCTGGTCCCTTATCCACTCTGCCCATGCTCCTCATAATCTTGCACACTTCAATCAAATTGCCCCTTAGCATTTTCTGCTCCACCGAAAACAACCCAAACCTATCCAGCCTTTCCTCATAATTTAAATTTTCCATCCCAGGCAGCATCCTGGTGAATCTGCTCTGCCCTCCCTTCAGTGCAATCACATCCTTTCTGTAATGTGGCGATCAGAACTGCACACAGTACTCTAGCTGTGGTCTCACCAACTTTCTATGCAATTCCATCATGATTTCCCTGCTTTTGTAATCTATTCCTTAATTGATAAAGGCAAGTGTCCCATATGCCTTTTTCACCATCCTAACATGCCTTTCGACGATCACAGATCAATAGACAACATTCCAAGGTTCCTTTGCTGCACAGAACTTTCTAATGTCATGCCACTCCTTGAATATTTTCTTGCCAAATTCATCCTTCCAAATTGTATCATCTCACACTTTTCGGGATCAAATTCCATCTGCCACTTATCTGCCTATTTGACCATCCTGTTTATATCTTCTTATTGCCAAGACAACCTCACTGTCAACCACCTGTCCAATCTTTGGGTCATCCGCAAGTTTACGAATCCATTCCCCACAAATGTTATTAATGTAAAATGACAAATTGCAGGGGGCCCAACACAGGCCCCTGTGGTACACCACCGAACACTGGCTTCTAGATACTAAAGAAGCCTTCTGCCATCACTGTCTCCTACAGCAGAGCCAATTTGAATTCACTTTATCAAATTATCCTGTATCCCATGTGCCTTTGCCTTCTTGATAAGCCTGCTAGATGGGACCTTGTTAAAAGGTCCATTTAAACTACGAGCTCCTCACACATCCACAATAATGTGGGAGACCAGTACATAAGTGCAAAAGAAAAGGTTGAAACATTCACAACGATCTTCAGCCAGAAGTGTTGATTTGATGAATGAGCTGTCTCCTCCACAGGTGGCCAGCATCACAGATGGCAATCTTTAGCCAACTCAATTTATTCCACCGTGATATCAAGAAATAGTTGGAAACTGAAAAGGCTATGAGCCCTGGCACCATCCTGGCAATGGTAAAGACTTGTGCACCAAGACTTGCCATATCCCTAGCCAAGCTGCTCAAGTTAGTCACAACACTGGCATTTAACTGACCATGTAGAAAATTGCTGAAAGATGTCTCATAGGCACAAAGTAGGTCAAATCTAACCTGCCGATTACGGCCTTGCCAATTTATTCTAAATCATTAGAAACGTGATGGAGGGTGTCATTAGCAGTGCTATCATATAGCACATGCTCAGCAATATGTGCACTGACACAGTTTGGCACAAGGGCCACACAACTACTGAACTCATTACAGCTTGGTCCAAGTAAGGAGATAAAAGAGCTGAATTCCAGAAGGGAGGTGAAAGTGACATCCCTTGATATCAAGGTCAGATTTGATCAAATGTGGTACCAAGGAGCTATAACAAAACTGGAATCAGTAGGAATTGGGGCAGGGCGGGGCTCTCCACTCATTAGCATTACGCAACAGAGTGGAAGATGATTGTGTTGTTTCGAGATCAGTCATCTTAGCACTGGGACATCGCCGCAGGAGAACCTGTCCTTATGTCATCCATTTTTATCATTTCATCACTGACTTCCCTTCGTCATAAGGTCAAATATGGGATATTCAGCACCATACTTAACACCTCAGTGAGGTATGCCCATATGTAGCCAGACCTGAACAAAACCTGGAGAATTGGCAAGAAACATTCGCAGCAAACAAGTGCCAGGCAATGACCATCTCCAACGAGACAGCCTAACCAATGGCCCTTGATATTCAACGGTATCACCACTGAATCCCTTACTCTCAACAGTTTGGGCACTTTCATCAAAGAGAACTACTCAGATAAATCCTGTGGCTAAATCAGAGGCAATGAATCATACACTAAATAACTCACATCTTGAACACACCCCCACCACCACCACCACCACCAGACACAGACTGTCCACCATCTGCAAGACATAAGTCTAGAGAGTGATTTAACACTCCAGACCTGCCTGGATGAGTGCAACTCCACCAACCCTCAAGAAGATCGACACAATTCAGCACAAAGCAGTCCACTTGATTGCTTGTGAACATTCACTCCCTCAACCACTGAAGGCTCAGGAGTGGCAGGGTGCACCATCTACTACATTCATTGCAGAAATTCACCAAGACTCCTTGAACAGCACCTTCCAAACCCATGATCATTATCACCTAGCAGTGACTCCTTTTAAAACCAGGTGGAGGAATTTTAATGAAGTTGTACATCCAAAATGTCATACAGACTTTTAAAAGGCAAAGAAACCAAATGCATTGATTTCATTCCCAGTGGTCAGGTAAGGTATCATCTTTACCATTGACAGGAACTGTAAATGCCAGACACTTTAGGAATTGTATTTTTGTAGCTGTCCTTACTTTCAGAAGTCTTTGAGTGTCTTGCATAAAATTAATTTCAACTTAATTTTTAAAGTAATAGAAGGTATCATTCAACAGTACTATCAAGCAGCATGTGCACAGCATTAATATGTGCTGTGACAATCAGTTTGGGTTCTACAAGGGCAGCAGATACCATGGAAATACCATCACCTGCAAATTGCCATTCACCACCCTGACTTGGAAATATATCACCATTCCTTCAGTGCTGCTGGGTCAAAATCTTGGAACTCCCTGCCTAACAGCACTGTGTGTGCATCTACACTAAATGGAATGCAGTAGCTCAACAAGGCAGCTCATCACCACCTCAAGTGGAACTAGGGATGGCCCATATATACACTGGCCCAGACAGTGATACCCATATCCTGGGAGTGAAGAGAAAAAAGGACAGGCCATAAAGTTTATTAAGTGCACAAAAAGTGGCACTTTGCTGTTTTTAGTGAAGACAGAGCTTAGTTCCAAGTGATCAGTCAGAAGTCACACAACACCAGGTTATAGTCCAACAGATTATTTGGAATCAAGTTTTAGGAGCACTGCTCCTTTGTCACGTCAAGTGTTACTCCATAGGCAGCACTCCAAAAGGTTGGGATTTCAAATAACCTGTTGGACTATAACCTGGTGTCGTGTGACTTCTGACTTTGTCCACCCCAGTCCAACACCAGCACCTCCACCAAATGATCATGAAAGATCAACATTTTTGAAAAGACAAAAACTTCAAACAATTGAATTGGATAATTTGTACAAGAGGTGCGGACTTAGCTCCTAACAAGACCCAACACAAATCTGTGCATCAGTGTCAGCACAGCGTAAAGAATCAAATATAATTATCTACTGGCAAGCTGTTAAATGATTAAAAATGTTGCAATTTTTGAAACAGTTACATATGCCACAAAACATTCTTTTCTTAATAAAAGAGTATGGCAGGTTTATACAACGGATCGCGTTCTACCACAAATGCAACATAGCAAAGGCTTATGATTAATTCACGGCCTTACGTAATTTCTCCTAGGAGAATGATACTTTGGTAAAAAAGGTAGCCAATGCCAGAAATCAATGCACTACAGTCTCAGATTTACTGGTGACATCATTTCTCACTCACAACAGTGCATTCAAATTTCCACCCAAACGCCAAGGACAAACTTTATTGATAATCCTCTCACCTTTTGATATTTAAATTCATCACCATCAGAGCCAGAGATTTCTGCTTGGTCAGTCAAGTTTGCATTCTGAAAAATTTGAGATAAAAAGAACAAAGTTTTTATTTTTTAAGGGAAAAATCAGAACTGTTTAATCTTAAACACCTTAACTGACATAAAAAATACGATACCAGGATCAGATAGGATACGTCCAACCACCATACATGTCTTCTTCCCAGGTTAAAAGACAGAAATCAGCACTGAAGCAAACATGGTCAGACTATTTAACATTCTGCTAAACAGAACTCGGAATTCACAGATCCTGTCACCTGCTTGAATATTGCCAGATCATAAGGTTTATAGATATTCGAATGCTTCAAACACCAGAATCCACCTGCCAGGTCCGCACAAAGTTTTACATCGACTCATATGTGAATATCTATCTGCAAAGTAAGACACTCAGAAATGCAGAATGAAGCAGAAAACAGCCACAGATCCAAGATACAGGATAAATTTGACACGGCATCTGAACATTTTAACTGACTTTGCATTCCTTCAAATGAAATGCTGTCACTCAACTCCACAACATATAAAAGTAGCAGGTAAAACTACACACTACAATATATGATTGTCCATTAATGTAATTTTAATAAGCTTTGACAATTTGCACAGAATACTCTGGCCAATCCTGGAGAAGTGGTTACGGCTCCCCCTTTCTTTGCTTCCTCTTGGTCAGTTGCAACAAATGTATTTTTATTTTTTTAACTTGAATTGTCATAGCTACATTCTAAAACTTAGTTAACAAATGAAAAATGAAGATTCAATTCCAATTCCAAGGTTTCTTGAGTGAAAGACAGTGAATTTTATTACCTATCACCCAAAAACAATAAACATCACAACTAACATACACACAGGAAGGTAGAGTGTGACAAGCCCCGAATCCAACTGCTTATTTGTTGTTGTCTCTTCAGCAGGAGCTAAATTTCGAAATCTTGTGTTTTCAGTGAATACTGATTTTTCCAATAGTTCTATGCTATTACAGGAGACTCAGCGTGGAGGACTTCCAGCATCTGTTATCAGTCTACAATGCTTTCTCCCTAGTTCTGCACAAAGGCTGGTATTGATATAGTTCTTTCACAGACTTGGGTATGTGTTATTATTTCACTTTGAAAAGGTGAATAATTGTAGGGACCCTTTCATCTCTTCATATGTGCAGTTATCATGCAAATCAAAAATTTCTAGCCACCTCACTGAGTTTCACAGCTTTTTGATTAAAAATAAAAAATGGTCATTCCAAAGCAGCTGGTTTTGTAATGTTCTATGTGGGTTGCCTAGGCTTTTCAGGTGAAGACAGCAGCCAAACTATGTCCTCTAAAAAGCTGGTCTGAAACCATGAAATTCACGAATATTAAGGTCAAATGTTTAAAGCTGCATTTTTGAAAACACATTTTCATTACTTACAAATCACAATGTGAAGGTACTACTACAAGTTAGCAATGAGGGCTTAAGAGCTCGAGGCTAAGAGCAAACGAGTTAACCTAGGTTTTCATTCTGACTCTTTATGGGTTAGTGAGCAAATTAATGGCAGATGCAGTATAATTTGGACAAATGTGAGGTTATTTACTTCAGAAGCAAGAACAAGGAGGCAGATTACTACCTGAATGGCTGTAAATTGGAAGAGGGAGTGTGCAGTGGGACCTGGGTGTCCTTGTGCACCAGTCACTGAAGGTAAGTATGCAGGTGCAGCAGACGGTAAAGAAAGCAAATGATATGTTGGCCTTCACTGCAAGAAGTTTTGAGTACAGGAGCAGAGATGGGTTGTTGCAGTTACACAGGGCCTTAGTGAGGCCCCACATAGAATACTGTGTGCAGTTTTGGTCTTCTTTTCTGAGGAAAGATGCTCTTACTCGTGAGGGAGTGCAGCAAAGGTTTACCAGGCTGATTCCGGGGATGGCAGGTCTGACATTTGAGGAGAGTGACTCGGTTGGGATTGTTTTTGCTGGAGTTCAGAAGAATGAGAGGGGATTTCATACAGATTTATAAAATTCTAACAGGACTCGACAGGGTAGATGCAGGACGATGCTCCCGAGGATGGATGTGTCCAGAATCGGGGTGATAGAACATAGAACAATACAGCGCAGAACAGGCCTTTTGACCCTCGATGTTGCACTGACCTGTGAGCTAATCTAAGCCCATCCCCCACACTATCCCATCATTATCCACATGCTTATCCAAGGACTGTTTAACTGCCCCTAATGTGGCTGAGTTAACTACATTGGCAGGCAGGGTGCTCCACGCTCTTATCAGTCACAGTCTGAGGATTCAGGATAGGCCATTTAGGACCGAGATGAGGAGACATTTCTTCACTCAAGAGTGGTGAGCCTGTGGAATTCATTACCACAGGGAGTAGTTGGTGCTAAAACATTGAACTTATTCAACAGATAACTAGATATAGCAAATTGGGGGAATGGGATCAAAGGTTATGAGGAAAAAGAAAGATTAGGCTATTGAGTTGGACGATCAGCCATGATGGTGAAGAATGGCGGAGCGACTCAAAGGGCCGAACAACCTCCTCCTGCTCCTATCATCTTTGTTTCTATGTTTACACACATTTGGAAAGGCAAGGACTGACTCGAAAATCGTCAGCATGGCTCTGTGCAAGGGAAAATGTGTCTAACTTGATTGAGTTTTTTTTTGAAGAGGTGACAGAGGAGATTGATGAAGACAGTACAGTGGAGGTTGTCTATGTGGACTTCAGCAAAGCTTTCAACAAGGTTCTGCATGGCTAGTATGGTTAGATCATATGAGATCCAGGGGGATATGGCCAATTAGACACAAAACTGGATTGAAGATAGGAGACAGAGGGTGGTGTAGAGGGTTACCATTTTGGTTTGGAGGCCTGTGACCAGTGTGCCACAAAGATTAGTGCTGTGACCACTGCTTTTCGTCAATTATAAAAAATGATTTGGATGCAAAAAAAAGAGATGCATGTTTAGTACGTTTGTAGAGGACATCAAAATAGGTGGTGTAGTAGGCAGTGAAGATGATTATCTCAGAGTACAATGTGACTTTAATCGTATGGGCCAATGGGCCAAGGAGTGGCATGAAGTTTAATTTAGATAAGTATTAAGTGTTGCATTTTGGTAAGGCAGGGCTTACACACTTGATGGTAGGGCCCTGGGGAATGTTGCCAAACAAACAGACCTAGGAGTGCAGGTGCAGGGTTATAGGGTTTAAGCTACAGGCAGAGGGTGAATAGGCTGTTCTCCATGGAGCATAGGATAACGAGGGGTGATATTATATAGAGGTTTATAAAATCATGAGGAGCATGGATAGGATGAATAGTCAAGGTCTTTTTCCTGGGATAGGGAGTCCAAAACTAGAGGACATAAATTTAAGGTGAGAGGGGTAAGATTTAAAGAAGGACCTAAGGTGTGACTTTTTCCACACAGAAGGTGATGCACATATGGAACAAGCTGCCAGAGGAAATTGTGGAGGCTGGTGCAATTACAACATTTAAAAGGCATCTGGATGGGTATATGAATAGGAAGTGTTTCAAACATAGGGGTCAAATGCTGGCAAATGGGACTTGGTCAGATTAGGATATCTGGTCAGCACGAATGAGTTGGACCATGCTGTATAACTGTACAACTCTAAATGGATCTAAGTTTCACTGGAAACATACAAAGACTAATGGCTGCGTCAAGATCAGCTTGCAGTGCCTCAAATAGTCAAAAAGCACTTGACATAATCGTATTTGTTTAAATACCATACTTCATGAAATCTTTTGGCAACATATCCACTGCAGTGATAAAAAGAATTCATCAATAATGTTCCTGAAAAGCAATTGAATTCTAGACTCAGTAGAGACTGCTTTCATATAAATTATCAATCTTATTAGGCATAATAAAATGTGAGGCTGGATGAACACAGCAGGCCAAGCAGCATCTCAGGAGCACAAAAGCTGACGTTTCGGGCCTGGACCCTTCATCAGAGAGGGGGATGGGGGGAGGGAACTGGAATAAATAGGGAGAGAGGGGGAGGCGGACCGAAGATGGAGAGTAAAGAAGATAGGTGGAGAGGGTGTAGGTGGGGAGGTAGGGAGGGGATAGGTCAGTCCAGGGAAGACGGACAGGTCAAGGAGGTGGGATGAGGTTAGTAGGTAGCTGGGGGTGCGGCTTGGGGTGGGAGGAAGGGATGGGTGAGAGGAAGAACCGGTTAGGGAGGCAGAGACAGGTTGGACTGGTTTTGGGATGCAGTGGGTGGGGGGGAAGGGCTGGGCTGGTTGTGTGACCAGCCCAGCCCTTCCCCCCCACCCACTGCATCCCAAAACCAGTCCAACCTGTCTCTGCCTCCCTAACCGGTTCTTCCTCTCACCCATCCCTTCCTCCCACCCCAAGCCGCACCCCCAGCTACCTACTAACCTCATCCCACCTCCTTGACCTGTCCGTCTTCCCTGGACTGACCTATCCCCTCCCTACCTCCCCACCTACACCCTCTCCACCTATCTTCTTTACTCTCCATCTTCGGTCCGCCTCCCCCTCTCTCCCTATTTATTCCAGTTCCCTCCCCCCATCCCCCTCTCTGATGAAGGGTCCAGGCCCGAAACGTCAGCTTTTGTGCTCCTGAGATGCTGCTTGGCCTGCTGTGTTCATCCAGCCTCACATTTTATTATCTTGGAATCTCCAGCATCTGCAGTTCCCATTATCTCTGAATCTTATTAGGCATTTGTTTTTCAATTCGTTGCCCCCCCACAGTAGGCTGCTCCAAATCACAATCTCAAAACTGAGCAGGCTTAACTCATACAATATTACCTGTATAAAGCATGAAAATTTCAACATACAAATCGCAGAACTACTTTCAATGCTAAACATGACATTGAAAGAGTTGTGGCAAAGAGAAATATAATCTTCCTGTTACTTCTTACGACAAATGGTCCATTCTAATTGGGTTTATATCTAAGGAATATAAAGTATTCAAGAAACAACATTTGACAGTCAACAAACCCTCTTCTATTTATCATCCTATTCTGAGGGTAAGACTCATGCTGAAGGATATTTCAGCAGTTGCCGTGCATAACAAACATGAGTTCAGCAACCAAGCATAACCATATCTTCTGTCAACATTTCCACAAATGCATCTGCCAGCACAATGCACCTTTTTATTCCCTGCACCATTACAAATGGTAATGGGAGGCCAACTGCAGCACTTCATCAGAATGCCATAAGGGATTATTTTACACTCGAAGCATTGACAATTGAACCTGGACTTGGCATGGAGTATATGGCTCAGCACATGATGCATTAATAAGCCTTCAGACAAGCTACTAGCAATGACATTCTTAAGGAGGGCTGATGAACTGTCCAAAAAGACCCTGACAGAAAGGTCACAAGGCAATCCATCACAGACTGACAGAAAATAGGGTCAAGGTAAAAAGATAGAAAAGATTATTCCATTCTCTTTCTTACCTGCATACCAAAGTCTTAGAATTGCTTCCAAAGTCCTTGACAAATTATACCTGAATTTCTGCATTCATTAATATTCAAGTTGTAAGCAGAGAGAAGAACTCAGTCAAAGGAGGCAACACATTGTCTATTTGAAGTCGACTTCAACAAACCTTGCACTGAACTACAAACATTACTTCACGGTGCAAAACAAATTTTACCTTTTGCTCTTGCCACTGCTGGAACTCTACTGTTATGTTCTTTAACTCAGACACAAAGTCACTTCGAATTAAACTTAATGCTTTGTCCAGCTGGGTTTTGTTTGCTGAGATCATACGTTTCATTGTTTGATAATGGTCATGAATATTCATAAGTTCCTATAAAATACACGAAAGAAGTATTAAATACAAAAATTGCCTATTCCAGCCAATTTTTCTTCTTAGAACAAAGTTGGACAGGTTCTGACTGCCTTAGCCTCAGTTAACGCATGTGAATATGAACACAGCAAAAGACCACTGTTTTACTACAATGATGCTCAGAATTTAGAATTTAACATTTTTAGACAAATTATTATCCAGTAACATCTTACCTCCAAAACATCAACAGAAATGAGTTCGGACACCAGGTTAGACTTCTCTCGGAAGTTATCATTAACAGCATTATTGGGCATTTTTCTTTTCTTATTGTAAGCAAGCTGAAAAAATTAATGTGAGCTCTCAGAAGTCAAGTGGTGTCTTTTATTTAAAGGAAATATATTATTTCAATATTTGCAAACAAACGTATTGCATATTTTGTGAAAGAAACAAGTGAAAAGTGATCACAAAAGTAGAGTAACTGTTCCCAATGCGAAAGACAGATGGCCACTGGAGTGTGGGCGGGCACACACACACACACACACACACACACACACACACACAACTGCACACCACCCTGCAGCATGCCCTCCAATTTTTTTTTTAAAACCAGCTGTACAAGATCCGTGCACAGCAGAAACTTCCAGAACTGGAAGTCAATGCCACAACTGGCATGTCAATGCTGATCACTAATGTGGAACCTTGGAGCAACTGCAGCTTTATGGCTTACAGCAAGTACTGCCCCTAGCCCCTCCTCTGAAATGATGTCAGTCACATGCAATTTGATGATGTCATGGGTGGTGCATAATGATGTCAGAACCCATGCACATGCAAAATGGACCCACACCTACACTTGCGTGTATACTACCAACTGATAACAACTGTGAAATGAAAGGAGATAACAAGAACTGCAGGTGCTAGAAGTCAGAGTCGATACAGTGTGGAGCTGGAGGAACACAGCAGGTCAGGCTGTATCAGAGGAACAGCAAATTCAAAGTTTTGGGTCAGGACACTTCATCAGGATTGGGGAGGGGGAAGGGAGCTCAGAAGTAAATGGAGGGGTGGGGGAGCTGGGCAAGGGTAGGTGGGGGTGGTGACAGATGAGTGCGGGTAGGGGGTTGTGCAGATTGGTCAATGGGAAGGCTGGGGTGGATAGGCGAGAACAAAGATGGACGGGTTGTGTCAGGTCAAGGAGGCCCGGATGAGAGGGAGCACTGGACACAGAACGAGGCCAGTGGTGGGGAGACTTTGAAGCTGGTGAATTCTACGTTGAGGCCATTGAGCTGTAAGCTCCCAGGGCACAACATGAGGTGTTGTTCCTCCAGTTTTGTTGGGGGGGGATGGGTGGGGGTGATGGCATGGGTGATGAGTTAAAATGGTTGGCAATTGGTAAGTGCTGTTGATTATAGCTTCCAGAGTACAGATGCTTTTCAAAGTGGTCACTGCGGCCAGATGTTGCAGGCTGCCAACTGTTTGGTGTGATCCTTCACGCACAGGTTTGTGTGCAGTAGGAGCAGCATTTGAGCTCTGAATTAGTCCCTGGTCTTCCCCACCGGGAAATAACACTATCATAAATTCTCAAAGTTTATTTTACTCTTGAGGGTTTAATACAAAGACAGCACATTGCTTCAATTATTTTCCTATCACTGGACAAAATGGCTACCTAGAAGGAGTGGAAGCCTTGCTTAGCCAAGTTCCCAGAGAAGATTCTGATGCTTTGGCTCTGCCCAGTCCAAATAATCAGTGTCATTAAAATTGGCAGTACCATCTTTGTGACAAGACAGTTGCCAATCCATCATGATGGATATAAAAATGCAGTCAATGTAAAAATCTACAGCAACATGAAAATTTCAACAGAGATAAAGAGAGATGTGGCATTTCCCTATCAAACACCTCTTTACACTATCGGAATTAACAGATCAACTTGATGTTGGTTGGTGCTTTCATTAAAACAGAGAAAGCAACTTGGTCCATTATTTTAAAGATTCATACACTGTACTGAATTTCCAGCAGAACCTCAATTCACTAAGTACCACATACCAATATTGGCATTGCTGTGAAATGGAAGGCTTTGTCATGTAGAAGTTTTTTCAGAACATAAACAGCATCAAAATGTTCTGCTTTCACCATTTCCTCTTGGCAACTTAGCACCTCATCCCAATCCTTCAATGCCATCCTTATCTGCAGATCATATAAAATAAAGCTGTCAGTTAAATAGACATCGCTTAGGCATTTACTGTGACCTTTAATCATAGCACGAAGCAACATGAAGGGGAAAATTAGCTGGACATTCCATTACATACAAACATATAAATTAGGAGCAGCTATAAGGCCACTCACCCCTCAATCCTGTTATGCCATTCAATAAGATCAGGCTGATCTGATTACTCCACATTCTTACCTAACTTTGATAACTTGTTTATCAAGTATCTATCCACTTCTATATTAAAATTATTCAAAGACTCCCTTCTTCAAGAGATGGTGGAAGTGAGGCAACGACTAAATCTCCATATTCCGTGGGGACCACAGGGCTACTCTCTCATTTGACAAAGACAACTGGTAGTTAAATTTAGCCCGAAGGATCCAAAGACATACAAACCTCTGCCAGAAAAATAAACTTTCTGCTGTCGATTTAAGACAAGCCCTTACTTTTAAACAATGATCCCAAGTCTAGATTTTCTGATAAGAAGAAACATCCTTTCCATTTCCACCCTGTCGAGACTCCACAGGATCTTAATGGTTCAATCAAATCAGCTCTTACTCTAAATTCCACCAGCTACAAGTCTAGCCCTTCCAATCCTTCCTTAGACAATCACTCCCATTCCAGTTATTTGTCTAATGCTTCTTCTCTGAACTTCTTCCAATTGGTTTACATCTTTCCTTAAGTAAGTTAAGTAACTCCCAATGTGGTCTTCCTGGTGCTCTGTATAACAAACATAGCATTTCTACTTTAACATCCTATTCTCTTGCAATAAATAACATTCTATTAACTTTTCTAATTTCTTGCTGTATCATGCAATTCATGAACTAGGACACTCAGTTCCCCCTGCATCTCAGCGCTCTGCAATCTTTTACCATTTAGATAATTCCTTTTAATTTTTACTGCCAAAATGGACAATTTCACATTTCCCATAGTGCATTGCCTTTGCTAGATCCTTTCCCACTCACTTAACCTTTCACTATTCCTTTTCAGTTTCTTACTTATAGATTTGTGTCCGCCAATAGACTTATGGCCATATCGACAGCAAGCAGATAAAACTAAACCAGAACTGGATTGAGTGCAGCAAAAATAGGAAAGAACAGATGAATATTAAGGGGACCACCTGGAATTACAGCACAAATTCAGGCCATTAAGTCCCATGGGTCAATTTAGATAACTGTTCTCTATCCAAGCCTCGTCCCTACATTATTTATCTAACCTCAAGAACATATCCGTCTTTTTATGTTAGTATCAGAGATAATGGGAACTGCAGATGCTGGAGATTCCAAGATAATAAAATGTGAGGCTGGATGAACACAGCAGGCCAAGCAGCATCTCAGGAGCACAAAAGCTGACGTTTCGGGCCTAGACCCTTCATCAGAGAGGGGGATGGGGGGAGGGAACTGGAATAAATAGGGAGAGAGGGGGAGGCGGACCGAAGATGGAGAGTAGATTACAAGAGAGTTGCAATGGGAGAGAGATTCCCTGAGGTTGGTCCGGAGGGAGGAGGGTAACTTCTTCAGGTTAGGCATCCCTGGAAGAGGCTTCGCAGTGAGGTTAAAATAGTATCAGAGATAATGGGAACCTGAAGAAGTTACCCTCCTCCCTCCGATCACTGCGAAGCCTCTTCCAGGGATGCCTAACCTGAAGAAGTTACCCTCCTCCCTCCGGACCAACCTCAGGGAATCTCTCTCCCATTGCAACTCTCTTGTAATCTACTCTCCATCTTCGGTCCGCCTCCCCCTCTCTCCCTATTTATTCCAGTTCCCTCCCCCCATCCCCCTCTCTGATGAAGGGTCTAGGCCCGAAACGTCAGCTTTTGTGCTCCTGAGATGCTGCTTGGCCTGCTGTGTTCATCCAGCCTCACATTTTATCGTCTTTTTATGTTTATGTTCACGTTTATCTAGCTTTCACAAATACACCTGTCCTATTCACTTCAATTATTCCTCCCAATAGATTTTAAACCAGTCTTTGAAAACAAAGAAAAACTCTCATTATATACAGCCCATTTTATAACTACCAGATAGCTAGAAAAAAAATTCTTTACAGCAAATGAAGCACGTTCTGCACTATAGCCACTTTGCAGAGTGGGATGCAAATTAGATAATTTTCACACAGCAAATTCCCACAACAGCCACCTCAATGACAAAACCATCTGATCTTTCCTGATGTTGGTCAAGGGATAATTGTCGGTCAATACACCAGGGAGAACTCCCCGACCCTTCACAACAGTGCCATGACATAACTTATAAAGGTGGCGCCTCAGTTTACTGTCTAATCCAAAATACTGCACCTCCAACAGTGCAGTACTCCCCCAGCACTTGAAGTGAAAGTGGGTGAAGACAAAATAATTTGAAAATCTTATGATAATGAAGTGTACAATTACAGCCCTTTTTATGATGTATAACAAAAGGCAAATGCATTTAAGCCATTTCAAATCAGTGGAACATTAGACTTTGAGTGGCAGCACACATTAATTTTTCTTCTGTTTATCTTGTAGTACTATCAAGACTGTAGACTGATGCATTTGTGTCAAATCTCTGAAGTAACCTCAGTATTCAATGCAGTCAGAGCATGTAATACAAGATGAAGCCCATACAATCAACTGGACATGACCATTCTGGATTATGTAGATGCAAGGGGAAGCACAGAGCTACAGCATTTCATTGCAAACTGTTTTACAAGTGGCCACATTTTAACACCTCAACCTTTTCAAGGGCAATTAGGGGTGACCACCAAAGGCCGACATGGCCAGTAATGCATGAAAAAATGAATACATAAAATAAAACTCTGAGAACTACCACGACTTTCCTGTCCCATTCCCCAACTCTGACAACTCCAAAACAGCAAGTAATATTTGGAGACAACACAGACTGGAGGTGGAGGATCAGAGCAGGCCAGGCAGCATCAGTAGAACAGGAAGGTTGACATTTTGGGTCAGGACCCTTTTTCTAAAGAAGGGTCCTGACCCAAAAAAATCAACCTTCCTGCTCCTATGGCAGAGCCTGCCCTGATGTGTTCCTCCAGCTCCACACTGTGTTGCCTCTGACGCCAGCACTGGCAGTTCTTGCTATTACACTGTAGTATGTGGCATGTATTATACAAGTTTGCAAGTATCACAACTGCAATCATAATTTTACCACCTAACAGTATCTGACAGCTACGCCCAAGAGCAAATGGATTTAGGGAACAAGTGATGTTATGTTAGATAAGGGATGTGTGTGGGGCACAAGGGTGGTTGAAGTTTTCTGATCAGAGTAGGAATAAAACTCAACCTAGATGGGTACATACATGAACTCATTCTAAACAACATTTAACCTCTGGTATTCAACTGATAATTATAAAAGTCTTTGGCTTCAAAGTAAAAATATTATTTTAGTAACTTATATAAAAGTTCAGCAAACACAGTCAGTATTCCATGGCAACAGAAGTCACAGTGAAGCTGCTTGGCCACACCTGTGTTCTATCTAAGTTCACACTGCTGCCCTGAGAGTCCATGCTTGCCAATCAACATATCAACACAATGACTTCTGCCCCACGCAGACCTTAGTGAGAGTATTGAACCCACATACATTATAATCAGCACATTGCACTTTTCAACATGCCTCCTCCTCACTTACATCTTCCCTATAATCATTTTTGTATTAGCTGTTGATGGGCTGTAGACACTGCCTAGGCCAGCATTTATTATCACTCCCTCAGTGCCCAGAAGACAGTTATGAGTCAACCACATTGGTACAAACTGGAAAAACATGTAGGATGGACTGGTAAGAATGTTCATATTAGTGAACCAAATGGGTTTTTAAAACAAATGACAGTGGTTACATGGTCACCATGAGGCTAGCTCCATTTTTAAATTCCAGATGCCAGGTGGGAGGGGAAAGAGAGAGAAAGACAGAGAATGTGACAGAATGGGAAAGCACTAATACTGATGATGTAAGAAAAAAAAGGGTAAAGAAGAGAATATTTTATAATTTACTTGTAAATCCTAAACCTTTATAAAGCACTGACATGGGAGAGAAGCATCTAGCAAAGCCCAAATCCTAGGTCTCTGTCCTGTTCCACACTGCCACCTCCCCAGGTTCCCCTCCACCCACAGTCCCCAGAATTGCAGCTACTCTAGCAACACTTTAGCATCATCTCGCTGCTCCACTTCATCCTCCTGTCAATGGGTGCTTATGGCTCATCTTTGACCAGCACTAGTCAGATTGAATCAGAGCTCCCAGGGAATAGAGCCAAAGTTCTGTAGCTCAGAACCAGGCATGCTAAGGAATGAAGAAATCCCATTACTGAGTGCTTTGGTAACACTAGGATCCCAAAAAGACCATGGCACAGGACACAGCTAGGAGAGGCAGCTGGAATCTCTGTCTCTCTAGCAGCTGGAAGTGGAGCCTGAAGCCAAGGAACAGGCTGTAGTTGTGCTGGGGCCAGGTTTCTCCACTAATAACAGAACCTTGGATTGGGTAAGTTGATCCATTCATCTGTCTTGTACTAGTGGCACCAACTCACACAGAGGAGGCAGCACAGGAAAATGGGCCAGCACAGGAGAGCCCTCCGCATACTAAAGAACAGTACCTACTGGGAGTGTGTTTTCTGCACCTCCCAGCTGCAGATTGGAGTCAGAACGGCCAAGGCATTAAAGAGAAAGGCACCCTTTGTGATGGCTCCTTTGGGCCAGGCTGAGATTAGAACTAAAATACAAAAAGGGGAAATACATGATCTAAAAGTTGGAATTCCATCAAAGTGCAGAAATTTCACACCTATGGAACACTACCAGAAATATCAGACCTACTTTTTATGCTCACACCCTGGAGGGAGAATAGAAGCCAGAAATCTGTGACTCAAAAAGATGAAATGCTACCAACTGAGCCATGGCTGACATAATGGGTAAAGTTATTTCCTCTGGATTTCCTATAGGATGTATTTCCGATCATCTTGCATTTCAGATTCCACCAATAAGTGAAAATAATCGAAGTACGTTTAATAGCCAAAGAACATAAAAGTACCAGTCTCCAACAAAAATTACAATATTGGAATAAACACAGATTGAAAAAGAAATAAGAGTCAAAAATTTTAACGACACTGTGCTTACCTTTTCTTTTGGCTGACAAAGCTGTGTATTGTAAAGTCCATAAAGAAGGTATAAGCCCCCAAACCGGATCTGAAAACTATATGGGGGGAAGAAGTACTGACTTGCCAAGGTTAATGCCTCTCTGGTAAATTTTCTGCCATCATTTTTACCCGTTTTTCCACTGGAAAAGAACAAATGTATTTATGTCATCACTTTGAAATCCGTGTAAGTGGGTTATGTACATGCACAGGTGAATTGCCACACAACTCAGTGCCATCGCTAAACCAAAACAGCAGAGTGACAAAGGATAACAGAGTGTGAGGCTGGATGAACACAGCAGGCCAAGCAGCATCTCAGGAGCACAAAAGCTGACGTTTCGGGCCTAGACCCTTCATCAGAGAGGATGTTGTGCTTGAAATTCATATGGTAACCATATTCCACACTGTTACTCAAGTCTTTTAACTAATCTGAGGAAATGGAGTTTTAGCTTTGACTAACTATTGAAACAGTACAACCTTAAAGTGTTGGGATCATTGCAAGAGAAATTTATTGGTGCACTGCCATTGGCTTATGTCAATGCTCAGTACATATGAAATGTATTCAAATCTGAAGTTCTGAATGTTTTACTTTACACCAGCCTCCAATACAAAAACAGAGCAAGAAAGAAGTTGTAGAATTTTTTTAAAAATTTAAGTAATAACTTGCTTTCATACAGGACTTTAATACAGCAAATCAACCTGAAATGCTACACAGAAGTGTTAACAGAGTAAATTTAACACTATATTCGTATTGATAGGAGAAAACTTGAAAAGACAATATGAATGGATACAGTGCCACAAATGTTACCGTAGGAAAAAAGCTCATGTTTTAGCAGTCAGTATATTAGTAAGAAGAAAGGATTGGCTGTAACAGCAAGCAGACAATAGACAAGTTTTTCATCTTTGGTAAGAGGTAGTGAGTTCATCTGTTATCCACAAAGATTGGTGCTGTAATCTCAACTTGCACTTCATATAAATGACTCAGATAAGGAACTAAGGGCATGCTGCTAAATTTGCTGATGACACAAAGATAGGTGAGAAAGTAAGTTGTGAAGAAGATAAAGGAAGATAACAAAAAGATATACATAAAAGTTAAGCGAGTCAACAAATAGTGGCAAATGGTGTATAATGTGGAGAGATTTTTAAAAATTGCCTATTTTGGCAAGAAGAATGAAGAGAAACATATTATTTAAAAAGGTAAAAGCTTTCCAAGTTCTGGGAGATGGAGTGATCTGGGTATTGGAGTGCATGAATCATAAAGGTTTACTGTACAGGTATAGAAAGTAATCAGGCAAGTTAATAGAGAGTTATCACTTATTGCAAGGGCAACTGCATTTAAAAATGGTCATGCTTCAGTTATAAAGAACAAAGGTCAAGCCACATCAGGAATACTGTGCACAGTGCTGGTCATCTTATTTAAGGAAGGAGGTAAATATATTGGAAGCAGTTCATAGGTTTGTTAAGCTAATATCTGGAATAAGCAGAGATAACAAAGTGTGGAGCTGGATGAACATCAGAGGGATAGGCAGTTGTCTAATGAGGAAAGGTTGGACACACAAGGCTTGTATCTGCTGGAACTTAGAAGCAGCTGCAATTTGATTGAAACTTATAAGATGCTTACTCAACTTAATACGACAATGGCACTTCTTGATTTCCCCTTTATTATTTCTCTAGTTGTCCAATGTCCATCCCTGCCCCTCTCTTATCTTTTACATATCTTATTAAAAAAATTTCAAGCTTTTTTATTACTAGCTGGCTGACTCTCATATTTCAACTCCTTGCTTTTATTGTTTATTTCAGTTGTCTCTTGCTAGTTTTTAAAAGGCTTCCCGATCTTCTGGTCTCCCACTAATCTTCACTACTTTATATGCTTTTTCTTCTGCTTTTATGCTGTCCCTGACTTGCCTCATCAGCCATGGTTGCCTCATCCTCCCTAAACCTTTCCATCTCTCTTTTCTTAAAATATGCTTTAAAACCTACCATGTTGACCAAGTTCTTTATTCTGTCTGAATACGGCTCAGTTTGCACTTCTTTAGGATTAGGCAACAGAAAACTGCCCTGCCAGCAATATTCGGATCTAGGTTTGAAGTGTAAAAATAACCATTCCCTGAATTGTCCTGGCACATTCAACTATATTAAAAGGGTCTAAACAAATGCAAGTTACTATTACTGAAAATTGGTGCCTCAACAATACTTGTAATTTTGTTTACAGTGTCACAGCGTACGAACAGTACAACATCTTGTATTCTACAACAAGGATTCTAAACTCGGGGTCTGAGGGGTATGTGGCAAAACTGAATTCCCAAACAAGCACCGCTGAATGATATCCAGGTTTGCCATGGAAACCACCATTCATGGTCACTGGTCCACCATATCAGCAAAGAGACAGTGTCGAATCTCAGTAGGGGAACTCCATTCAGCTTGCTAGTTATCAGGAAACAAGCGAGACATGGTACAGTCATCAACACCGTCAGTATTCTTATCAAGTCTTGTGACACTTTATCAATCCTCCTCATACAATAACACAAACAGACAAACTACCAACTTCAGTGCTTGCCAAACTCAAATATAGTTTCATCAAAGCAGCAACTGTCTAGCTGGATCAGAATTCAGATCCGGGGACAGGCTTAACTTTATAACAAATCTAGCAACTTCTATGCCAACCTATCAACTTCAGCAACACAATTTCATCCACCAAACTCAGCCACAGTTTACCCAGGCCAGCGAGTAGGATCAAGATCAATTTAATATGAATCCTTCACATATCAACAGAATTGTCGTTCAGCATTGGTTTAAAAAAAAGTTTCACTATAAGTAAAACAAAAATGTCAAGTACATTTAGTCGCAAAGTCCATTTTTACACAGAAGGAATACTTGCACCTTGTGACAGAGGTTCAGAGGAATTTTATTACATAATGGACAGAGTCCTCAGAAAACAAAAAAGTTCAGAGTCCCTGGCTTGTAAGGTTTGTGTCTGGAATGGAATTGACCCTGAAGAATGCTATAGTGCTTAGGTGGGGTGGGGAAGAGAACGAGAGTGCGAGAGAGGGAGCGCACATCTCGACTGATGGCCTACTGATCCATGTATTTCTAATGCTACACATTTCATCAGGTACATTCCAATGCAACGTGGGAGAGGACAGCCTGTAAAGTTGTGGTAGGTTTCCTTTCCTTAAGAATATGAGTGAACTCCATTGAATTTGTACAATAAAGGCATGGTCACTTTGCTGCGAGCCTAAATTACTAGATACAGAGAATTTAATTTCAGAGAACTAACTTACAATCAAATCTGAATATTTAACCTCTGGTTTGCTCATGCAGTAACAACAAATAGGTTTGTGCCCGTAATTGCACTACTTTTTCATGTTTGAAATATTTTAAGATGCTTAGATGAATACCTATTTAGTAATTCAGTATTTACACCCCAACTTCACAACAAGAAACTAAGTGAGGTTGTGGTGCTTTTAAATCTTAATTACACAAGTATAGTTTTTAATATGCAGCCACATTTTAACTTTTGAGAAGCTGTTTACTTGATTTTGCTTGCTACAGTTGATGATACAATTGGGTCTTCAGAGCCAATTGGCAAATATTGAGTTAAAACAAAGAACTGCAGATGCTGGAAATCTAAAGCAAAAATAAAAATTGCTGGAGAAACTCAGCAGGTCCAGCAGCATTTTTAGACAGAAAACAGAGTCAATGTTTCAGATCTACTGATCATTCTTCATGACACGTTCTGAATGATCGGTCACTGAACCCAAATCATTAACTTTGCTTTCTCTCCACATATGTTGCCAGACCTGTTGAGTTTCTCCAGCCATTTCTATTTTGATAATTATGGAGCACAGTTGCAGCTGAGCATTTTGTAATGGGTTTAAGTACTGGTTTATGCCGAGTTCCCTAACAGTATCTGCAGGGCCTCATATCTAACCAGGACTAAAATCAGCCTATATACATGCATGGCCCTGAAGGGAGCTAGATCAGATTCAGGTGTGGCTAAATAAGTTAGCTCACACATGAATAAATTTTTTGTTTTTTCTTTATTCATTCACAGGATGAGGGCACCACTGGCTAGGCAGCATTTATTGCCCATTCCTAATTGCCCAGAGGACAGTTAGAGTCAACCACATTGCTGTGGGTCTGGAGTCACATGTAGGCCAGACCAGGGAAGGACGGCAGTTTCCTTCCCTAAAGGGCATTATTGAGCCAGATGGGTTTTTCCAACAATCGGCAATGAATTCACAGTCATCATTAGATTCTAAATTACAGATATTTATTGAATTTAAATTCCACCATCTGCCATGGCAGGATTTGAACCTGGTTATCCAGAACATTATCGGGGACTCTGGGTTAACTGTCCAGCGATAATACCACTAGGCAATCGCCTCCCCATCATTGTCATTAGCAACATACTCAAGGACAACCAACACCTCTAAAAATGCAAACGAGGTAACTGTCTTAACAAGCCAAAATGGTTCTTACTAAAAGATAGTGGAGAACTTCATGTCCCTCCAGATTGCAGAGAATTCCTCATAGCGCACACTTTCAGTCTGTTGAAAACGCAACAGCAGCCTCTCAAAGTCAGTTTTCAATCCAGCTGTCAATGACATGATTTCTGCAACGTCTTGAGTCACAGATAGGCTGGTGGCAAACAAACAACCATCTCAATGAGATACATTTAAATACCAGGTTAAAGTACTATATGTACTTGCGTGCACAAAACACTGCTTACCTATTTCACAAAACAACAGTGAGAGGTCACTGCATGAGCTTGTTCAGTCTGTGAATAGCTGAGCCACACAGAGCACAAATTTCAATCAGATATTATGGCTAGTTAGCTTGCAAAAACTAGAACATCTGTAAGCCAGAAGAGTAGGTCAGTCATTCAAACACTCGGGTCCATCGTTCAACTGCTAACCTGCCATGAATTGACTTTAATGCTCCTGGGACAAAGAAGAAAATAGATTAACTGGGTTTTTCAATCTGTGTGTTACCAATTCAAAATAAAAAATGATTGTCAGCCATCAAGAAAACCCGAGTAAACATCAAGCAGTAACAGATGTGGCCACGGTATTTGATACTAAGCCCATTCCCAGGCCTGTTTGTAATTTTTCCACTAGATCTGTGGGAGCCATTTGCAAGACCAGCACCGATTTCCTATTCTCTAAATGCAATAAAGGAGGTGGTAGTGAGTTGTCTCCTTTAACTGTCATAAACCAGTGTTGTCAGCAGTTCCATGATTTTGACCCAGGAACAATAACAATATAGTTTCAAGGGCTGTGTGCGGCTCGAAGAGAACTTTCAAATGACCATGTTCCCGCACATTTGCAGCTCGTCCTTCAAGACGAAGGAAGTCATGGGTTTATATATATAGACATCCAAAAAAGGAACAAGAGTCAGGCCTTCAAACCTGCTCCACCATTCAATAAGATAAGGCCAATCTAATCTACTCTCAATTCTGCATTCCTGTCAGCCCTTTGGCAATCAAGAATCGATCACTTCCTTAAAAATATAAAGGTTCTGCTTCCATTGCTTTTTGACGAAGGGAATTCCAAAGACCTTCAACAATGAGAGAAAAGATGTTTCCTCATCTGTGTTTTAAATGGACACCCCTTATTTTTAATCTATGACCCCTACTTCTAGATTCTCTCTCAAGAGGAAACATGCTTTCAACATCTAACCAGTCAAGTGCCCGCCTGAACTTTTATTTTTCAACTAAATCTTCTAAACTCTAGAGGATAGTTTCTAGGTAATGGGAACTGCAAATGCTGGAGAATCTGAGATAACAAAAAGTGTGGAGCTGGATGTACACAGCAGGCCAAGCAGCATCAGAGGAGCACAAAAGCTGACGTTTCAGGCCTAGACCCTTCTAGTCTTTTCTCATGATCCAAACCATTCATTTGAAGTATTAGTCCAACAACCTTCTCTGAACTGCTTGCAGTGCATTAACATCCCTCTCTATGTACACTGGCCAGTACAATACAATCTTGTCAATGCTCTGTATAAGTGAAGCATGACCTCCTTACCCTTGCATTTAATTCTCTTCACAATGAAACGCAACATTCTCTTAACTTTCCCGATTACTTGAAATACCTGCTGACTAACTTTCTGATTCATGTGGCCCACTGAGCAGACCATGATGTCATTTTAAACAAAGGACCTGTATCTCTTACCCCTGCCTGTTCATGTATCTGTCTAAGAGCCTCTTCAACATGCTCTCATATACCTTTGATCACATCATACAACTCATTTAGATAAATT
Organism: Stegostoma tigrinum; assembly: GCF_030684315.1. NCBI lineage: Eukaryota > Metazoa > Chordata > Chondrichthyes > Orectolobiformes > Stegostomatidae > Stegostoma > Stegostoma tigrinum. The sequence continues at coordinate 29,325,883 of NC_081363.1, forward strand.
GTGAAGAATTAGGCCCAGCACTGATGCTGGTGATACACGGAGACATCATGCCAGCCTGAAAAAGATCGCTTTTCTTACTCTCTGCACCATAATAGCTAACCAATACATTTTATTTTAGAATGTCCTACGACCAAAACAAATATTCTAATTTAAAACATCTTGATGGCTTCTCAGATTAACAGATAGGGTTGATTAATCGGATTTTTCAATTTTTCTGAGTTTTGGTTGAGGCCAGGGAAAGGGATGGTTTAGTTTAACTTCCAAACTTAGTTTCCTAAAGAATGGTCTCGACCTGAAACGTCAACTTTCCTGCTCCTCTGAAGTTGCTTGATCTGCTGTGTTCATCCAGCTCTCCACCTTATTAACTCACCTTAATATGCAAATACTTTAACTGCCGATTAAAATAAACAAAATAATGCAAGTGCTGCAAATCAGAAAATGTTGAGAACATTGAGATCTCGAGTTCTGCTGAGTAGGTAAATTAATTTTTCAGATGTTGACTCTGCTTTAAAATCTTTTAAGTTTCAAAGAAAAAAACCTTCGCTTGCCTGTTAATTCTGCGCTGGTACGAAATAACCTGTTTATTATCTGTTTCCCCGACGTGGGCCCCAAAAATGACCATAAACTAGATAAGGAGGATTAGGCCATTCGGCCCATCGACTCTGCTCCAACAAACCATCATATTCGTCACCAGTCTCCCCCCCCCCCCCCCCCCCGCTGATACAAGAAAATGCCGCACGTTCCCATGGAATTCAGGAGCAGGGAAGACTCCTTTCTAGCTTTACTTTCAAGCTATAATCTTCGCTGAATACGGTTGCGGCAGGGCCAACCTTGAAGGAGCGGGGGGGAAGATGGTGCTGTTACAACATTAAAACATTTGCGCGCGCACTCACACATGGGCCCCTTCGCTGCACACTGCTCAGATTATGTGGGGTTTTTCATAATTTCCTACAGTACGTTATTTTTAAAAGAATAAAAGTGCAGCCCTACTCCATCACCAATTTACTTTTGAAAAAGGTACCAGAGGCCCAGGGGTAAGGCCGCAGCTTCACAGCTCCGCCTCCGACCAAAAAATAAGTAAGGCGGGGGGGGGGGGGGACACACTATGCTCCCACCCCAGGGCCTAGAGTGACCCTGTGTCCGGCCGGGATCACCTCAGCTCCTGCCCGTGTCCACCCCCGTTACCAGGCCCCAGCTCGGCACCTTCCTCCACCCGCAGCCACAGCACGGAATCTCCGGGCGACAGGAAACTGGACACGCCGTCCTGCCCCTGACCTCCAGGGGGAGGCGCTGAGCAGCCTGACGAACACGTGTACCATAAATGCGCTCTCATTGACCCGTAAGAAATACATCCTGCATAACATGAAGCAGTGAACAAAATTAGCGAACTCGCCTATATGTGTGTGCCCGAAGTGCCTTCGTGTCAATGCATACATACAAAGATATTTTTTATGAATAAAGTACATTTTGAAATTTTTTAAAAATGCGTGCAAAATATATTGTAAAACAAACTGCATAAAGTACTTTTTGTCGATAAAAAAGTACTTTGTCAAAAGGATGTAATCATTTCCAGAATTTATTACCCATCCCTTAAACAACCTTGGGCGAGTTGTGGCGACCATTTCAGGTGGAAGCTTGGGGTGTAGGTACATCATTGTCCTCTTAAGGAGGAAATTTCAGGATTTTGACCCAGCCACATTGCAGTCATGTAGTTCAAAGTCAAGAATTTGTGTGGCTTGGAGCGGAACTTGCGGGCTTCAGTGTTTCCATTTATCTGCTGTCCTTCTCCTTCTAGATGGTGGTGTTCATGAGTTTGGGTGAATTGGATTTGTCCTTTTTGCACAAAGGACAGACTTGCACAATCTTGTGCATTGTCAGGTGCATGCCAGTATTGTGGCTGTATTGGAACTAGGTGACTGAAGCAAAATGTAAATAAAAATGAAGGCGAATTTAAATGATGAGAATTTAAAAATACGCTGACAAAGTAGAAGTATTGAAAATGTTATGCACCCTCCCAGCCAGATCGTTATCGACTTCTTTGTCCAACTGTTCTTCCGTCTCTTTGGTCTTCATTCCTACCTATTGTTTACTGCTTACTCTCTCCCCCCACCTTACCTTCTGCATATAAACCAACATTTTCCTGGCTACCATCAGCTCTGTGGAAGGGTTACCGGACCTGAAATGCTAACTTTGATTTCTCTGCACAGATGCTGGCCAGATTTGCGGAGCTTTTCCACCAATGTCTGTTTCTGTGTATGTGTAGAAATGTTAAAATGTGGAATGAGGCCGAAAATTGCCAATAACAAGAAAATTAGAGGTTCCTTTGTATTTCCATGTGGCTAGCTTTGTACAAGATTCATCAGAAGGGAAGAAACTGAGAGCCAGGGTTAAAGGCGATTATTCAAAATGGTTCAAAGGGTAGCAATGTCCTGACTACCTCTTCATTCCGTGCATCAATAATATTTAAACAGGACTTGAAGGAGCGGTGGCCAAATTTCCAGATGATATGGAATAGGAGGCATAAACGAAATTATGAGTGTCAAAAGAAATGGTGAAATCTTTTCAATAAATACACATTTTCCAGTATAGTAACATGTTGGTGTTTATATTGAGTCAATCACCAGCACATTCCTGTTGAAGAATAACAAAATTAATCCTGGAAATATTCGAATGTAATTGCTACTAGGCACCTACTCCAACTGAAGCCATATAGACTTGAATTCACAGTGCACAATTGCTATTTAATATAAAATTGTGGAATTGGCAAAAGAATACAGCTGGAATTCAATGTCAGTAAACATGGGGCATGGACGAATTGGACCAAGGGGTCTGTTTCCATGCTGTATGACTCTGTGAATCTACCATACTTTGGAACAACACAGAGAATTTCAAGGTTCAAATTCACAAGATGTTAAGGACAGCAAATAAGGTCACTTACTAAAAAATAGTTTTGTAGGTTTCATGGCAATGGAATAAGAACTTATAAGTTTGATAAAAGTGCTGTTAAGATCGCAGTTAAACAGTCCTAGGCTTCATAGTATAGGAAGGACACTGAGGCAGTGGAAAGGGTAAACCATGGTTACCCTACAATTCTACTTCATATGGGAAAGTAGAAATAGGAAGAAAGACTTGAGAAATTAGGCTGTTTTTATTGCGCAGAGGAGATTAATAGATGGTTTGATAGGTGGTTTTAAAACTGTTACAGGGATAAACATGAAAAACGCAGACTTTTCCAAGGTCTGGATCAAAAGGTCTAATATATAAGTTTAAGCAAAAGATTTGGGCCATAAATTGTGACAAAGGGTTCAGATCCAATGGGATGTACTACCAGAATTAATGGAAGTAGAGACTGTTACAAGATTTAAGAATAAGTAGCTAGAAGTTCTTGAGACACAAACATTTATATCTTCAGCCACAGTAAGTTAGAATTCAAACTGTGAATCCTTTATTATCTCTTCCTAGCAGACTCCCTCTGCTGATACATCTGTATGTGGTAACCTAACAATGCATTTTCAATACACTACAGATGTTCAAGGGATACACCTATACAGTAACATTGAAACAGAGTGAGAACAAAGGATTAGGAATACCATTCATGTCGTGGGCAAACACTGTCATAAACACTATCATCAGTTCTGAGGAAGGGTCACCAGACCCAAAATAACAACTCTGTTTTCTCCTTCACAGATGCTGCCAGACCTGCTGAGCTTTTCCAACAACTTTGTTTTTGTTCTTGATTTACAGATTCTGCAGTTCTTTCGGTTTTTCCTATCATAGACTGAATGGATGAAATAAGCAGTAACAATATTGTAATTGTCTTATAATGTTCTGTTACACTTTTCTATAATCTGATGATTGTTGCTATCACTGCTGCTACTACAACTCACACACTTACCGTTGAGGGATGTGGAACCTCCTGCTTTGTAAAGGCTTTGGAGACCAATACAAAATAGTGCCAATTGTATTGATATAATGTTTACAACAGTAACACTGTGGTTTAATTCTAATTACCACACATACTGTTTTCAAAATACACGTAAGATTGTACAAAAGTACAAGACAGAATGTGGAGGTAGTGGTTATGTTACAGGACTAGCAATGTAGCAGCTTGGAATAAGATTCTGGACACACAAGTTTGAATCTTACCACAGCAACTAAGGAACCTGAGTTCAATTAATTAAATACACTGGCAGTGGATCTGCTAGTAACCATGTTAACAATGTAACAACCAGGTTGCAATTAAAAGCCATCAAGTTCACTATGTCCATTAGCCTAATTCTGCATGTCCCTTGACATCCAAAATCTATCAACCTCAACCTTGAATATATGACTAAGCACCCAATACCCTCCTGGTAGTGAATTCTAGACTTTTCTGCCAGGGACAACAATGTCTAACCTCTTAAATAGTTCACTTTTATAATCATATGTTCTCTAAACAGTATGATCTACGCAATCTCTACTTGTAGAATAACTCTTTCATCCCAGGAATGAATGTAATGAGCCTTTGTTGGACTTTCTCTGATTCAGGAATACTTTATCATAAAATCTCTACAGTGTGGAAAGAGGCCACTTGGCCTATAGAGTCTGTTCCGATCCTCCAAAGAGCATCCCACCCAGACTTAGCCCCCTACCCTATCCTTGTATTTCCTATAGCCAACCCAGCTAATGTGCATTTTCCTAAATGCTATGGATCGATCTAACCTGCACAATTTTTGATCAAGGGAGGAAAGCAGAGCACCCAGAAGAAATCCATGCAGACAGGGCGAGAATGTCCAAACTCCATATAGCTAGTCACCCAAGGCTGGGATCGAATCCAAGTTCCTGGTACTTTGAGGCAGCAGTGCTAACCACCGAGCCACCATTCCACCCCAATTGTTCCTTGGGAACAGTGGACAAAAGTATACACAATATTCCAGACGTGATTTTACTTGTACTACTGAGCAAGACTCAAAAAATCAGGTCAAATAATCATTTATTTTCATGCATACACAGGGAGAGCTTGTCTTATCATGGTTAAGTATAAAACCACTCTGCTTGGATTACAGGCATCTATATAAAATAATACAACATATGTGTTACAAATCCCACAATTCTTTGTCCAGGTGCACTGTCTTCCCAAAGTTTTTGCAGGCATTGTCTATTTTTCACCCAGGACCAAAGCTATCTTTCTGATATTGCAGCCTGCGGTACATCTGGAGTTCCCATTTGCATTTAGGACTGAAAATTTTACTCTGAACTAACTGAAATGGATTCAATCCCTTCCCCAATTACTTGACCACTTACACACATTTAATATACCCAATTTGCAGAATTGCAGTATAGTCCTCACAGTTTGCTTTCCCACCTAATTTTATATAAACAGTAAATCATAGAATCATAGAATCTCTACAGTGAGGGAACAGACCCTTCGGCCCAACAAGCCCACACCAACCCCTGGAGCATCCCAACCAGACCCATCTCCCTATAACCAACATAATCTACACCTCCCTGAACACTACGGGCAATTTAGCATGGCCAATCCACCTAGCCTGCACAACTTTGGACTGTGGGAGGAAACCGGAGCACCCGAAGGAAAGCCACGCAGACACGGGGAGAATATGCAAACTCCAAACAGACAGTCACCTGAGGGGGAATCGAACCAGGGTCTCTGGCACTGTGAGCTAACCACTGAGCCACCATGCCACCTCATGTGGAAACCATACATCTAGATAACTCACCTAAATAATTAACATAGATTATAAATGCTAAGGCTCAAGTACTGACCCTTGTGATACGTGTCTAGTAACACCCTACTGTGATCTTTTTACCCCTGCTCTTTGTTTTTTGCCACTAATTCAACATCTGTCTCTTTAACTTTATTATGGTCAACCCCATGAATCTTTGCAATGCGCAACAACTCAAATGTAACCTTACTGATTGCATTAGTTCCTCTTTATCTACCCAAGTTATATCCTTAAAAATTCTAGTAGATTTGTGAAAAACAATTTGCCCTTCATAAGATAATGTGATTTTGCCTAGCTACAGTGTGAATTTCTCAGTATACTCTAATTGCTTCCTTAATGATCATTTCTCACTTTTCCTTGATGGTTGATGTTCGGCTAACTGGAGTGTGATTTTTAAATGTCTCTCTGCCTTTTTTCATTAGCAGTATTAGATTTGTTAACTTGCAACCCATTGTGATTGCTCCAATTTCAGAAGGATTTTGGAAGATTACATCCATCATCTCTGCAGACACCTCAGAAATAAAAAATACAATCAAGTTTTAAAAATTTAATTTATACCAACTATTAGTGCAGGTAAAGCATAGAAGATAAATGTAAAACATTAATTAACCTCGAAGGCATAGCTAATTGCTTATAATCATAGTAAATTGTAAAGTTAACAACTGTGACATTTCTATTCAAGAAAAGATTTTTGGGTACATTGTTGAGAATTCTTAATAATAGGTGCTAGCATTTTCCTAACAACTGATGCTAGGCTAATTTGACCTGTATAAGATAACAAAGTGTGTACCTGGATGAACACAGCAGGCCAAGCAGCATCTCAGGAGCACAAAAGCTGACGTTTCGGGCCGAGACCCTTCATCAGAGACGGGTTGGGGTGAGGGTTCTGGAATATGTAGGGAGAGAGGGGGAGGCAGACCGAAGATGGAGAGAAAAGAAGATAGGTGGAGAGGAGAGTATAGGTGGGGAGGTAGGGAGGGGATAGGTCAGTCCAGGGAAGACGGACAGGTCAAGGAGGTGGGATGAGGTTAGTAGGTAGGAAATGGAGGTGCGGCTTGAGGTGGGAGGAAGGGATGGGTGAGAGGAAGAACAGGTTAGGGAAGCGGAAACAGGCTGGGCTGGTTTTGGGATGCAGCCCAGCCTGTCTCCATGTCCATGTCCATCATGGGCCTCCTACAGTGGCACAAAGATGCCACCCGAAGGTTGCAGGAACAGCAACTCATATTCCGCTTGGGAACCCCGCAGACCAATGCTATCGATGTGCACTTCACAAGCTTCAAAATCACCCCTTCCCCCACAGCATCCCAAAACCAGCGCAGCTTGTCCCCGCCTCCCCAACCTGTTCTTCCTCTCACCCATCCCCTCCTCCCAACTCATGCTGCACCTCCATTTCCTACCTACTAACCTCATCCCACCTCCTTGACCTGTCCGTCCTCCCTGGACTGACCTATCCCCTCCCTACCTCCCCACCTATACTCTCCTCTCCAACTATCTTCTTTTCTCTCCATCTTCAGTCCGCCTCCCCCTCTCGCTCTCTATTTATTCCAGAACCCTCTCCCCATCCCCCTCTCTGATGAAGGGTCTAGGCCCGAAACGTCAGCTTTTGTGCTCCTGGGATGTTGCTTGGCCTGCTGTGTTCATCCAGCTCCAATCTTTGTTATCTTGGATTCTCCAGCATCTGCAGTTTCTATTATCACTAATTTGACCAGTAGTTTGTTTTGTTTCTGCTCCTTTCTTAAATAGTGGTGTCATATTTGTTAACTTTCCTAACTGTAAAGACCATTCCAGAATCTAGAGAATTAGAAAAATCAGAACCAGAACATTCACTGTCTCTGCAGCTATCTTGCTAACACCCTAGAACGTGTGCCATCAGGTTCTAGAAACTTGTTGATTTCAGTTCCTTAAGCTTCTCTTGTACTTTTTCTACTGCTGATATCATCTTTGTTTATCTTTTTGTCACTTAGGCTATCCTTAATTTGTTGTATAGAACTTACGTCTCCTGTTTTGAAGACAGGTGCAAAGACTTGTTTAGTTTCTTTGCCATTTCCTCATTCCACATAATAACTTCTCCTGTCTCTGATACTATGGGACAAATGTTCAATTACTGTCATTCTTTATATATATTTAAGAAAGCTCTTGGAGTCTGTTTTTGTTTTCCAGGCTAGCTTGCTCTTATATCCTATCTTTTTAATTTTTATCAACTTTCTGGTGGCCCTTTGATGGTTTACAAAATATTCCCAATCCTAAAATTTACTTCTGTTCTTTACAAACAGTTTGAATTTTAATAAAATATTCTCCACTGTTTGTTTATGTCCATATTTGTTAGGTTAATTTACCCAAGCAACTTTAGGCAATTCTTCCCTTACACCTACACGAGCTTTGTGTATATTTGAGACCCTTGTTTATGATTGGAGTAACTCTCTTTCAAATATAACATGGAATTCAACTGTATTATGGACGCTCATTGCAAGTAGATACTATACAAAGACCACAATCTGCCCTGTTCCAAAATACTAGGTGTAAAATAACTTTATCCCTAGTTGGTTCCACAATGTATTGGTCTATGAACAAAAACAAAGTTGCTGGAAAAGCTCAGCAGGTCTGGCAGCATCTGTGGAGGAGAAAACAGAGTTAATGTTATGGGTCCAGTGACCCTTCCTCAGTACTGATAGCAGCTGGAAAAACGTCAGTTTATATGCAGAAAACAGGGAGGTGGGTGGGGTAGGTAGTAAATGATAGGATAAAGCCCAAAGAGAGAGAAAGAACAGTTGGACAGACAAAGGAGTTGCTAACGATCAGGCTGGGAGGGTGGGCAGTTGTTAATGGGGACTGTTTGTGACTAACAACAGGGGGTGTGTAATGTTAGGCTATGTGGTAACAAAGCCTGGTGTGGGAGTTGGGGGGTGGGACATGGGAGAGTTTAGACCCTAAAATTATTGAACTCAATATTGAGTCCGGAGGGCTGTAGAGTCCCCATGCGGAAAATTAGGTGCTGTCCCTCCAGCTTGCATTGAGCTTCACTGGAACACTGCAGCAAGTCAGAGACAGAGATGTTGGCCAGGGAACAGGCTGGTGCATTGAAGTGGTAGTAGGGACTGCAGATGCTGGAGAATCTGAGATAACAAAGTGTGGAGCTGGATGAACACAGCAGGCCAAGCAGCATCTCAGAAGCACAAAAGCTGACGTTTCGGGCCTAGACCCTTCATCAGAAAAGGCCGGGGTGGGGGCAGGGTTCTGAAATGATTGGGGAGAGAGGGGGAGGGGGATTGAAGATGGATAGAGGAGAAAATACGTGGAAAAACTGCTCGATGTCTTCTTTTTTACACACTGCCATTACACAGCCCCTGTTGTTAGTCACTGATAGACCCCATTAACAACTACTCACACTCTCAGTCTGATTATTAGCAACCCCTTTGTCTGTTCAACTGCATTTCTCTTTCTTTGGTCGCTATCCTATTGTTTATTCCTTACCTCATCCACCTCCCTACTTTCTGCAACTGATGTTTTCTCAGTACCCATCAGTTCTGAGGAAGAGTCACCGGGCTCGAAAAGCTAACTCTGTTTTCTCCTTCACGGACGCTGCCAGGCCTGCTGAGCTTTTCCAGGAACTTTGTTTTTGGTCCTGATTTACAGCATCTGCAGTTCTTTTGGTTTTTATTTGTTCTTGCTCTTTGAGAGAGTTTCAAACACATTACATAAGCTCATATTTCAAACCACCTTCGCCAATTTGATCCAGTCTACATGAACCTTAAGGTCCTTACAGTTATTTAATTGTCTTTATTGTACATTCTAAAAATTATTTTCTTTTATGCTCAGTTGAGTATTACTTAACATTATAATGTTAATAGTATAACTACTATTGGGACACCTATAAGCTAAACCCACCAGTATTTTCAGACTCTTGCTATTCCTAATCTCTGCCCGTATTAATTCTATTTCATGATCTTCTGAGCCAAGATTGTTCCTAATGTCCCAATATAATTGTTTATTATCGGTGCCATCTGTCCTCCTTTGCCATTTCTCTGACTTTTCAAATTATTGTTGACACTGGAATATTTACTTCCCAACTTAACTCACCATGTAACCTTTTCTGTGTGGTGGAAATTAGATTTAAACCATTTATTTCTATTTTGGCCATTAATCCATCTAGCCTTTAATGTGTAATAAGTACACTTTTTTTTTGCTATTCCCTGTATGGACCTTAGTTACTGATGTACTGCTAAACTATCTGACCCTTCCTGTCCCATTCTGTTTCCTCTTACTCATACATTACACTGTTCTATTGCCTTGACATTTATTTTTGGATTTCTAAATATCTGCAAACACTGCCTTCCCTCTGTTAGTTTAATTCCAAAACTATTTATACAATTGCCTGGAAATCCCAGCCCAGTTTAATTGGAGCTCATCCCAACAGAAGAATTGTTTTGTTTTCTGAGTACAAGTGCCAGTTCCTGAGTCAAAGCCCCCTTTCTAACAGTTTAATTCCCTAAACGAGTTGACCCACATGCTAATTGGCATTGTCTCAAGCCACAATCCAGTGAAGTTATACATTTCAATTTGGACCCTAACTCTTCAAACTATCTTAGCAGAACAGAAATGTCATTGGTTGCATTTGTTCCCTCTGTTCTGGGTCATGGATCCCAACCTCACTGAATTTTAGAAGGAATACAGCTGTTTGAAGTATGCTGTGGAAATTCTAAGATCTTCAAAATGCCTCAAATCCAGATCTTCATCAAGCAGCAGAGGTGCATTATGAGTGGCCACAGCATTCTAAATTACAGAGGTGAAATCAACCAGCAATTCTGTGGCTCGACTGTACCCAGCAATTCAGGACAATGACTGAATGTAGATTGTCATGAGCAATACCTGTCAAAGCTTTCATCAGTGCCTTCAGGACAGAAGGAAAATAATTACTGAAAGGCAGAATTAATAAATGCATTTTCTTTTTCAGCAAGAATTCACTCCCTAAGGACATTGTGGGTCAACCTACAGTATGTGGACTGTGGTGGTTCAAGAAGGCAGGTTACTACCATCTTCTCAAGGGCAAGTTAGGATAAGCAATAAATTCTGGCCAGCCAGCCACGTCCACATCCGATTAGTGAATAAAAGAAAACTTGCATTTATATTGGATCCTTAATATAATTAACCACTCAAAGATGCTATACATTCAGGGGATAACTCAAGAATGCAAACACAAATTAAGAGAGGTGTCTTGGAAAAAATATTAAATATGTAAGCATAATGAAGCAAGGCTGAGAGATTTCTTTACTGTGGGTGTTGGAGGTGGTGGTGTGGGAGTTCCAGACCATATACATAACCAAATAAAGGCTAATTGATGCAGGAATGTCAATGACACTTACACAGAAAACCACACCCAGAAGATCAAAGGACATGAACTGGAATATATGATTCAAGCAAATTACAAAGAAGGGTTGAATGAATGTTTTGGCAAATTTGGTACAGACAAGACAATTATCGTCAGTGCTTTGAGGGTGATGAGAACATGGGATTTTCAGATATTTCACATTTGGCCGGCACGGTGGCTCACTGGTTAGCACTCCTGCCTCACAGCACCAGGGACCTGCGTTCAATCCCACTCTCGGACAACAGTGTGGAGTTTGCACATTCTCCCCGTCTGTGTGGGTTTTCTCTGGGTATTCCAATTTCCTCTCACAGTCCAAAGATGTGCAGGTTACGTGGATTGGCCATGGCTAAGTTGCCTGTAGTATTCAGGAATGTATAGCTTCCGTGGGTTATAGGAGGATGGGTCTGGGTGGGATGCTCCAAGGGTCAGTGTGGACTTGTTGGGCTGAAGGACCTGTTCCGGCACTGCAAGGATTCTATGCAAATTACTGAATGTAGAGATATAGTGATATGTTACTAGATTAGTAACCCAGAGCCCCTTGAGAAGTAAACAGAGATGCGCAGTGGAAACCATCAGCTTTGCTCCTAGCACAACAGCACGACCAGTTTTTGGGGGTATTAGAGCCAACTCTCGACCATGGTGGTTTTCCAACTATTTCCCAGTATTTTTTCCCAAATTATTGCAAATCTTCAGTGACAACTGTAAGAGTGGTGTCGAGGAACTGGCAGAGCAGACGACTGTTAGTCGCAGCTACATGGCTGCCAATACTGCCTTCTGAATTTAGGATCCCACCGCGCCCCACACCCCTTCCCAGATGGGAACTCGCTTCAGGAAAATCTTGTTCTTCACAGTGCAAACTAATTGACATCTCATCTCTGGGCTCCCAACCAATTAGCAAGGGAAGATGAATGTGCTTATTTCATCACATGTAGGATTTCTTATTAAAGGGATCATGCTTACGTCCCATGTGTGTACGAAATGTACCTAGGGCAGCGGCGATTAACCATCATCTTTTCAAGGGATTTTAGGGCCGGGCCATGAACTCTCCAACGTCCTGTAAACGTACGCTCTCAAAGGAGCTTGTGTCGGGTCAGTGTTTAGGAGGCCAATGAAAACTGCATGCGGTCTTGAAGACTCAAGCCGGGCAACGGTTTGCGTTGCTGGGTGGAGGCGTGCAATGAGTCCCCAGCGGAAGGAGAGTAATGCTGGCGGTGGACAGAGGAACGAGGTGTAGCACGTACCCGGCTCGTTACGTGACGAGCTGCTGCAGCGGAGCCAGGGCATCGACACGCAGGAGGAGGGGGGAACGTGCTGCTGGGGATCGCGGAGTTAAATCCCGCCCTTCTCTGCAGCTAACGGCGAGCGGAAGGGAGGGACAGAGCAGTCCGTATGTGCGTGTGGGCATAGGTCTGTATGTGTGTGTACGGGAGTGGGTCTGGATGTGTCCGTGTGTATAGGGGGTACATGTAGGTCTGGGTGTGTGTGTATGGGGTGGCATGTAGGCCTGGGTGTGTGTGTATGGGGTGGGTCTGAATGTGTGTGTGTGCAGGGGTGTACATGTAGGTCTGGATGTGTGTGTATGGAGTGGCGTGTAGGTCTGGGTGTGTGTGTATGGGAGTGGGCCTGGATGTTTGTGTGTATGGGGAGGGCATGTAGGTCTCGATGTGCGTGTATGGGGTGGGTTTGGATGTGTGTTTATGGACGGTGGGTCTGAAGGTGTGTGGTTTGAATGTGTGTATTTGGCGGGTGGGTTTGAATGTGTGTCTATGGAGGGTGGGTTTGAATGTGTGTGTATGGAGGGTGGGTTTGGATGTGTGTGTTTGTGTGTGGGACTGTGTCTGTGTATGGAGGTGGGACTGGATGTATATGTATACGGGGTGGGTCTGGATGTGTGTGTGGGGAGGTGAGTCAGGGTGTGGTGTGTGGGGGGAGGTGAGTCAGGGTGTGGTGTGTGCGGGGGGTGGGCCTGGATGAGTGTGGTGGGGTAAGGGTAGGATGGGGACTGAATTCGAGCCACCCTCACTCCGCGGCCGTTCTTGCTTCACGACCTTCTGTCTCTGGCACAAGAACAGAAACTGCTGGAGAAACTCGACAGGTCAGTGGACAGAAACACAGAGTTAATGTTTCTAGTGATAACAAGGAATAGAGCTGGATGAACACAGCAGGCTAAGCAGCATCAGAGGAGCTGATCAGAAAATTTTCTGATGAAGGGTCTAGGCTCGAAACATCAGCTTTCCTGCTCCTCTGATGCTGCTTGGCCTGCTGTGTTCATCCAGCTCCACACCTTGTTACCTCTGTTCCCCAGCATCTGCAGTTCCTACTATCTCTGAAATAATGTTTCTCGTGCTGTGACCCTTGTTCAGAAGCGCCAGTTGCTGTCCGACCTGCTGTGTTTTTTCCAATATTTTCGCTTCTGTTTTCTGATTTCCAGGATCCACGCTTCTATGTTTCTCTTTTTCTGTCCGCTTTTCCATTGGTCCGTTTTTAGTTCCGGGGGCGGGGATTGTATCGCTCCGTCCGCGCTATGATTGACTAAAGCGAAATGCCCTGCCTTTCCCCCCCAAGTGATTGGAGGACACCAGTCCGGGTTGGTCCCGGGCACCATTCCAGCCGCGGCAGCGGCAGGGATGTGTTGGTGAAGCGGATTGGCGTGCTCGGTAAATGGAACATTGCGACTTAGTAACCCGGAAAACTCAAAACTGTCCTTGGGAGACAGGGTAATGAGAGCAGAGTCAGTGGGCGCACCCCCTGATCTCCATTCCTGGAGGGTGGCTCAGTGGACAGACTGGCCGGGGACCTCGTTGGATTCAACGATTTGCAACCACCAGCAAACGCAGCTAAGATACCAGTAAGTCCTTGATCAGGTTTTCAACGTGCCCATACACACACATCCGTTTTGATCCGTTTAGAATACGAAGTAAAGGATTTGGGTGTTCAGGGTTTCGTTTTTGTTTGCTTGTTCCTACAACAGCTAGACGGTGCATATATGCCAATTACCGGTCAAGGGAATTTTCAGGTTAAAATATTAACGAGAGTATGAGCCAGATAAATTATAAAGGTTTATTCTATCAAATGCCCCGCACCTGACCCATTAGAATTGTTGGTCTCTAGACTGTACAAATAGATATTGCTTCATGCTTTATAAATTAATCTATTTATAATTTATAAGGCCACCATACAACATTCGATCATTTACTTGTATCCCACCCCCCTCGAACCAGTCGGAACAATGTTAGGGGCACAAGGATAGAGGGACAGGCTCTTCCAGACATGAAATAGTTATTTTGGGTAAGTATCGTGTGAACTGATGAGTTATTTTTATGTACAAGTAAACTTGTCTTAGTGAATTTGCCATTAGTGTTAAGTGCAGCGACTCGGTTTTCAAGTCAAGCTAGCCTGTGGTACAAAACTGGTAGTGTAGATGAGCAGAGAGATCTCGGTGTCTATGTACACAGATCCTTGAAAGTTGCTACCCAGGTTGACAGGGCTGTTAAGAAGGCATACAGTGTTCTAGCTTTTATTAATAGAGGGATCGAGTTCCGGAACCAAGAGGTTATGGTGAAACTGTACAAAACTCTGGTGCGCCCGCACTTGGAGTATTGCGTACAGTTCTGGTCACCGCATTATAAGAAGGATGTGAAAGCTTTGGAAAGGGTGCAGAGGAGATTTACTAGGATGTTGCCTGGTATGGAGGGAAGGTCTTACGAGGAAAGGCTGAGAGACTTGATGCTGTTTTCATTAGTGAGAAGAAGGTTGAGAGGTGACTTAATTGAGACATATAAAATAATCAGAGGGTTAGATAGGGTGGATAGAGAGAGCCTTTTTCCTAGGATGGTGACGGCGAGCACGAGGGGGTATAGCTTTAAATTAAGGGGTGAAAGATATAGGACAGATGTCAGAGGTAGTTTCTTTACTCAGAGTAGTAAGGGAATGGAACGCTTTGCCTGCAATGGTAGTAGATTCGCCAACTTTAGGTACATTTAAGTTGTCATTGGATAAGCATATGGACGTACATGGAATAGTGTAGGTTAGATGGGCTTGAGATCGGTATGACAGGTCGGCACAACATCGAGGGCCGAAGGGCCTGTACTGTGCTGTAATGTTTTATGTTCTAAAACATTTAATTGGCCACTGGTAGTCCAGTCTTTGATTTTATTGAGATGCTAACCAAAATGTACATTTAAAATGTTTATTACCTCAAGTTCAAATGCAAACAGTTCCAAAGAAGTCATGCTAGAGTCAAAACATTAACTCTGCTTCTCTGCCTGCCCTTTGAGTTTCTCCTGGACTTTTTGTTTATATTTAAGATCTCCAGATTTTGCTGTGGTTTGCTTTGTTTAAAACATAGATATTCAGAGTACAGTAACAAAAGGTCAAATGTGTATGGAGAAGTGGTGGTAAATGCCATCACGTTACAGTAAATAGAATAAGAGACATATCCGTTTGTATTGCCTTTAGTGATTGCACCTCAATAGCAAACTTTGAAGAATTTTAACACTATCTGAAGACTTATAAGAAAATATGGTTTATAAATCAAAGCACAAATTGGTTGTAATTTCACTTTGGTTGCAGAGTATATTGGCAACAGGAATAGAAGCATGAAGCTGACAATGGAAAAAAATCAAAATTGTCTCTACTGTGTGTCTGTTGGTTGTAATCTCAATTTTGAGTTGGAAGAATGTGGGTTTAAGTCCTATTCAAGAGATGTGGGCACAAAAATCCAGGCTGACACTCCAGTATTGTATTGACGGAATGTTTCAGTGTAGGGGATGACCCTGTCTGCACTCGCAGGCTGATGTAAAAGATTCCCAAAGGGCAACATTAATGGAAAGCATGGAGGTTATCCCTACTATGTGGACCAATTTTTTATGGCTAATATTAACATCATTAAAACAAAAGTTATACGGTCATTGTCATGTTTTCGGGAGCTTGCTGTGTACACGATAGCTGGCTCATTTTCTGTATTATTAAAGTATTTTTAAAAAAGCTTAAAACTCATCTGCAGTTCCCATTATCTCTTTAAAACTTAGCTCAGTGCTTTAGATAATGTTCTTTTATTGATTTGACCATGTTTGCATGAAACAACTTGAAAAGTTGATATTTGTGATCCTTTGATGTGCCTATTATACAGAGCATACAACCTGAACAGTTGAGTTTTACAACCTGAATTGGGAGTTTTTGTTTTGTAAGATGTAAACCTTTGATCCATCACAGGCAAATAATCCCATGTTTTGCACAACGCATAAATAAGATAGTGAAGAAAATTTTGTTTCTTTTAATTTTTAAGCCATTTTTATTCCTGTTAGATTTATGATCACCAGTCTGACATTCAAATGGATATTTTTAAGTCTTGATGGTAATATTAAATTTTCCATTTATTATAAGAAATGAATAAAGAATTTAGTCCAGTTTGAGGAAGCTGTTTGACCATTGGGAATATTACAGCTCAGGCTGACACTATCCACCTTTAGTCCTTCTCAATAAGTGTTGGCCGAGCCAGTGCCACCCACAATGTATGAATGACTTTAACAAGGGATATACCTGTATAGCTTCTCTGGCTTTTGTGTAATTTGGGCATTCTTATCTTCATGGCTGAGGGTAATTAAAGGAACAGTAGTCATGTCTGGGCAATCAGTTTGTACTGCTGAGCTGTTCGTTGACTAATTCCGTTGACCTATTGGGTAATGTGGAGATCATTTTTATTCTGATCTGTTAACTGGTTGCTGCCCAGGTTGATTCATTCATTGTCAAAGGCATGAGATTGGTCTAGGATTGTATGAATGTTTTTAGCAGGTTTTCACCGACCCTCAATGCCTTTCAGAAACTTTTTAAATCCCAATTGTCCTCTCAGATGGATAAAAGGACTCACCACGGCTATAGAAACACTTACTAGTTAATTGAGACATACAGAAAACACACTAGTTACTAACTCAAAAACCAGAAACCCAAACTTACTTATACATTTTAAAATACTATTTATTGTATAAATCCCACTGTTTACATCACAACAGATATAAGGGCAATCAAAATGCTAACTACAAGCTATCCTTTTGTTATAGTGTAGGGTCATGAGAATTTTACTAGGGTTACACAGGGCTAAATTATGAGGACCAGTTCCATAAACTTTGGCTGATTTACTAAGTGTTCAGAAGTTGGAAGAGTGATCTAATTTAGGATCTTTTGAAATGACAAGGATTGCATACAGTCAACACAAATAAGGGGATGCAATCTTAAAATCACAGTCAGACCATTCAGGAGTGAAATTATGAACAAAGTTTTCCACAAAGTTGTGAAAATCTGCTACTGTCCCCTAAAATTGCTTAAAATATTACATCTGAGAGTAAAATATTTTAATATATAAAATATTAAAGGATTAGATAAAAAGCAGCAAAATTGAGGTGACGTGAAAATCAGCCATGATCTGGCTCAATAGTTGAACAGGCTTGAGGGCCTGAAGGCTCACTCTTGTTCTATCGTTCTTGTAAAATATCAATGAGCCAAAACTAGGTTTTTGCTATAAGTTTTCTACTGCTGCTTTTGTCATTATTTTATAATGTCATTTGTTCCATTGCCTTTTCGAAGTGCCCAGCTTGGGGTTTGCCTCTGTTATTTAAATCCAAAGAAATAATTAATGTTAAGTTTAATAGTGCGTTGGCTAAGTTGTTTCTAAGTTCCCTCCCCCCATCCCCCTCTCTGATGAAGGGTCTAGGCCCGAAACGTCAGCTTTTGTGCTCCTGAGATGCTGCTTGGCCTGCTGTGTTCATCCAGCCTCACATTTTATTATCTCTGAATCAGATGCTTGAGGGTTATTTGATTTTAGGGGTTCATGATCAAAGTTACCCAATACAGGCAGTCATGATTTATTGCAATTTACTAATAGTTTGAGTTTCTTAAACAACAATTTAGTTATGATATGTTAGTTAATTAAATAAAGTAAGTACACAACCGTGAGAATTGGAGATGGTTCACTGATACCAGAGGACAGTCAGGCTATCAGGCAGAATGTTTCCATCTTGTTAAAAGTTCTGGGGGAAACAACATTGTGCTCTCCAGTTGTGGTGTAAGGGAACTCTTCCCTGCGTTGTCATCCTTCTCCTTCTGATCAGTTTTCTACAGCCCGGTGAAGACAACTTGAAGTTACTCTCTGGAAATACACCTCAAAGAGCACCCCTCTGCACTGACCATTTATTGCTATATCATATTTCTAGGGGCAGGTTATTGTCTCTGTGTGAATCAATTGTCTGAACCATTTTGGCCAAGGGACACCAACTCATGACATTGGATGATCACTGACCCCTTGCACAAATTCATCTGAGAGTTAGTTTACTATTCTAAGAACAAATACTACTTGCTTTTTAAAATAGTACACCAATAACACGGTGCATTTACCTCAAGATAAATTGAATGGGCATCATGACCTTTGTGTTTCCCATAATTCTTTTGTTTTTATCTACTACAGTTTTGCTACACAAAGTGGGGCTATTAAGATTAAGGGATCCTAATGATCAACAGGTTCAAAGCCTTTTCTAAGTCTGAAGTATAAAATGCAGTCTAATGCTTTGTGCACTGCTACACTAGCACATGCTGTGTTTCAGATAAAGCTACTCTTTGGGATGGATGATAGCCTGGTCCCCTATTAGTTCATGCCCCATCAAATCACCACAAAAGACCATGGATATATTTACAGACAGTTAGAACTCAGCTGAATCACAGGTGTCTCTTACTTGGTTTGCACTACATGTTGAGATGATAAGGTGTACAGCTGGATGAACACAGCAGGCCAAGCAGCATCAGAGGAGCAGGAAGGGTGATGGTTCAGGCCTAGACCCTTCTTCAGAAGTGCGTCGAAGGGTCTAGGCCTGAAACGTCAGCCTTCCTGCTCCTCTGCTGCTTGGCCTGCTGTGTCCATCCAGCTCTACACCCTGTTATCTCAGATTCTCCAGCTTCTGCAGTTCCTACAATCTCTGCACTACATGTTGATTGGGATTGATTTAGTTCAATTGGCTGGATGGCTAGTTTGCCATGCAGAGTGATGCCAACAGCATGGGTTCAGTTCCCACACCGACAGAGATTATCGCGAAGGATTCTCCTTCTTAACCTCTCCAGTTGCCTAGAGGTCGTGACCCTTGGGGTAAACCACCACCAGTTTGTCTCTATCTCTCTGAGAGAGCAGCGATATGCTCTGGTAAAACTATGGTGACTTTACCTTTTACCACACAGCATAGCTGACTCTTATTGGCTTTTTAAGTTTAATTGACAAGTACTCCGGTCAGTGTTCTCAACACTGCCAACAATAAATCTTTAAATATGTAAAAGGTTTTGCATTCTCACTCATAGCAGGGCCTACTTTTGGGCATCCTGACCAAATATCATGTCTCAGTTGCCGAGGATTTAAAGCCAGCTTGTCAAATGTATAAAAGTTCCTTTTCCACTAAGCGATCACCTACACCCAAATGCAAATTACATATTATCAGTTACTGGCGGTCTGTTCATACTGCACATTTTACCATTGGTGCAAATGGGGCCTGAGGTCTCAAGGAGCAAAGTTAGAGTAAGATTCCTGTGTGGACAAAATCATATTGCTTCATTCAGGCTGTCCTTATACTGTAAATGTAGGAGCACTTGTCAAGTTCTTAGCATTTCAGTCATGTGATAAGTGCTGGGCTGATTCCTAGGACGGAGGGGTTGACCGATCGAGAACTACTAAGCAGTTCACTAAATCGGGGTGACGTTGTAGATTTGCTCACCGAGACAGTGTGTTTGATGGCAGGTGTTTTGTCATCAATGCGCCTCCGGTGAAGTGCTGGTGTTCTATCCTGCTTGTTATTTATATGCTTCGGTTTGCTGGGGTGGTCAGTATTACTTACGGTTCTATTTTACAGTGGTTTGTATGTCGGGTCCAGTTCAAGAACTGGAAGTAATGCCAACCACCCCAGCAAACCAAGGCGGATGTGTCTCGACAAGGTAGTTTTCACTAGTGAGGGAGTCTCAAACTCAGGATCATAAATACAAAATAAGGGAACACATTCATATAAAACTGGGTGAGATGTGAAGGAATTTCTTCTCCCAGAATACTCCACCCATGAAGAGTAGAAGTTAGATCACCCAAGTAGAATACTCTACCCAAGTAGAAGCTAGATCACCAAAAATATTTAGAGGAAGTAGATGAATTCTTGAAATATTAGGTTGTTGAGGGCCGTAGTTAAGTGAGTACAAAAGAGGAATTGAGGTCTGGGACAGATTAGCCATTATCTTATTTAATGAAGGTGCAAGATTGAAGGGCTGAATGGTCTTCTATTCTTATTTCCTTTGTTTTTCAAGTACAACTTAGTGCTACACAACCTCATTGGCATTGAAAACTAGTAGCACATTATGGGTGTGATGTTTATTCCTTCAGATTTTAATTGCTGTTTAAATTGTGAATTTGGCATGGTATTTCAAAAACATTTTTCCTTTCTGTAAAATCTTTTATTTTTCTCTCCGGACCAATATGACATTAGATCTCCAATTTGAATTCAGACTCCTCCTCTGCTTACTTCTAAAAAAAAACCTGATTCGGTGAGAGAAACAGACTTGTCTTGTTTCATTCAAGTTCCAAGCCCTGGTTGCACCTTTATCAGCTAGCTCTATCAGCTATCTCACTTAACAGTTTGCCAGGTTAAAAAACAAATGATCCCGAAGGTCCTGAAAACAACAAATGCTCGAGGGCTAACTTCACTAATGGCATTATAATCCATAATCACTAAGTATAACTCATAATATTTTGCTTGGACCGCACTGCAGCCAAAAGGCACAACCCCATTGGGAAAGTGCTTGTGATCACGTACCGCATTCTCAGTGCGGTCCAATCCAAATCAATCTCTGTGTTGACAAACAGGAGGCTGGAAGAACACAGCAAGCTAGGCAGCATCTGGAGGAAAGGAGAAGTCAATGTTTCGGGACTACCCTTCTTCAGGACCCAAAACGTTGACGACTTTCCACCAGATGCTGCCTGGCTTGTTGTGTTCTTCCAGCCTCCTGTTTGCCTACCTTGGATTCCAGAATCTGCAGTTTTTTTTTCGTCTCTGATCTCTAAGTTGAGTTAGTGGAGCGTATTGATATTCTCACCTGGTTTTCAAGGCTGGGGAGGGAAAGTCGTTTTGGTTTCTTGATAATTATAGAATCCCTTCCCAGAAAAGAGACTGGTTATTCCAGTTTATGTAACAGTTACGTCAGATGGATGCCTTTTCGACCCTATTTGGAAAAGGATGAACCTGTCTATTATTTTTAAAACAACAAAATGTGAGGCTGGATGAACACAGCAGGCCAAGCAGCATCTCAGGAGCACAAAAGCTGACGTTTCAGGCCTAGACCCTTCATCAGAGAGGGGGATGGGGTGAGGGTTCTGGAATAAATAGGGGGAGAGGGGGAGGCGGACCGAAGATGGAGAGAAAAGAAGATAGGTGGAGAGAGTATAGGTGGGGAGGTAGGGAGGGGACAGGTCAAGGAGGTGGGATGAGGTTAGTAGGTAGGAGATGGGGGTGCGGCTTGGGGTGGGAGGAAGGGATGGGTGAGAGGAAGAACAGGTTAGGGAGGCAGAGACAGGTTGGACTGGTTTTGGGATGCAGTGGGTGGAGTGGAGGAGCTGGGCTGGTTGTGTGGTGCAGTGGGGGGAGGGGACAAACTGGGCTGGTTTAGGGATGCAGTTGGGGAAGGGGAGATTTTGAAACTGGTGAAGTCCACATTGATACCATTAGGCTGCAGGGTTCCCAGGCGGAATATGAGTTGCTGTTCCTGCAACCTTCGGGTGGCATCAAAATCTCCCCTTCCCCAACTGCATCCCTAAACTAAGATAATAAAATGTGAGGCTGGATGAACACAGCAGGCCAAGCAGCATCTCAGGAGCACAAAAGCTGACGTTTCGGGCCTAGACCCTTCATCAGAGCTGTGATGAAGGGTCTAGGCCCGAAACGTCAGCTTTTGTGCTCCTGAGATGCTGCTTGGCCTGCTGTGTTCATCCAGCCTCACATTTTATTATCTTGGAATTCTCCAGCATCTGCAGTTCCCATTATCTCTGCATCCCAAAACCAACCCAGTTCGTCCCCTCCCCCCACTGCACCACACAACCAGCCCAGCTCCTCCACTCCACCCACTGCATCCCAAAACCAGTCCAACCTGTCTCTGCCTCCCTAACCTGTTCTTCCTCTCACCCATTCCCTTCCTCCCACCCCAAGCCGCACCCCCATCTACCTACTAACCTCATTCCACCTCCTTGACCTGTCCGTCTTCCCTGGACTGACCTATCCCCTCCCTACCTCCCCACCTACACTCTCTCCACCTATCTTCTTTTCTCTCCATCTTCGGTCCGCCTCCCCGTCTCCCCCTATTTATTCCAGAACCCTCACCCCATCCCCCTCTCTGATGAAGGGTCTAGGCCCGAAACGTCAGCTTTTGTGCTCCTGAGATGCTGCTTGGCCTGTTGTGTTCATCTAGCCTCACATTTTGTTGTCTTGGATTCTCCAGCATCTGCAGTTCCCATTATCTTTGATATTTTTAAAGGCGGCTGACGTACAATTTGGACACTGCATTGATTTTGCGTCTAAAGAAAGTTGGATTGCAGTCGGCGAGAGGTGTCCCTAGAACTCACTTTAAGAGATTGGCCTGACCCGCTGCTGTTTTCCAAAAGGTTACGCTAACCTCCAGAGGCGTTCAAATCTGCCGAGCAAAATCGAAACAGATTACGGTTCCAGGGATCCCGTAAATTTCGCTAATTTCAGTCACCCCGCGTGTTTATGAGGAACCCGTTGTAATCATGCCGTGTGAAGCGGCACGTAGGCATTGTTGGAGTAATTTGCAAAGCGATGTTGCTGGTCTGCAGAATGCGGTACGTGATCACAAGCACTTTCCCGATGGGGTTGTGCCTTTTGGCTGCAGTGCGGTCCAAGCAGAAATCTTTTACCGGAAAATAACACGAACACCACGTCCAGCAGCTGCGCCCAAAATGGTCATGGACATGCGTGTTTCCTTTTTACATCCCCTCAAACCATCAGCCAATACGCATTGGGCTTGGTAAGGAATTAAAAATTATAACTGGGCTGCAAGTATATCTGTGAAAGTGTAAGTTTTTAAAAAAATTTAAAATCGTATTCGTCTAAAGGCTCAGCATGCAGCTAATGTGCAAAGGATCAGTCGGTGGACATTATAAACTTATCCTACGCCAGTGAACCTGGAAAAGTGCAGCAGCCATTATTCTCTCCTTTAAAAAAATCACTTTAACCAAATGGTACACAATGTGCACGAATACTTTCTAAACTCGGTGCTATTTTTCTACTGTTCAAGGTGCTTTGGTAAAGGTTAACGTTCTCAAATGTAACTATAAGTAAAGTGTATAGAAACTTATTTATTCATTACTTGGCAAAAATAGATAAATGGCAATTTGTCTTTTATGTTTCATGTTAAAAATGGGAGAGTCAAAACCTCACTGAAGCATGAGGTTCGGAAAGAAAAAATGACACCCATAAAGTTCTTTGATGTTAGAAATACCCACAGGTTCTTCCCACACTGGATTGTGGCACCTAGCCCCGGACCTAATTCTGCTGCAATGGCAGAACTAGAATTCACATTGTTTTTGGTGTTGCAGACTGCTCGCTCCTGTTGACCAGCAGTGAGAAAAAGGCTCACTGGTAACAGGATAGGTCAGAGTCAGCATGGATTGACAAAGGGGAAATCGTGCTTGACTAATCTTCTGGAATTTTTTGAGGATGTATCCATGAAGATGGATAAGGGAGAACCAGTGGATGTAGTGTACCTGGACTTTCAGAGAGCCTTTGATAAAGTCCCGCATAGGAGATTGGTGAACAAAATTAGGGCACATGGTAAGGGGGGGCAAAATACTGAGTTGGATTGAAAATTGGCTGGCTGACAGGAAGCAAAGAGTAGTGATAAATGGGTCCCTTTCAGAATGGCAGGCAGTGACCAGTGGGATACCACAAGGTTCGGTGCTGGGACTGCAGCTGTTTACGATATATATTAGTGATATAGACGAAGGCATTAAAAGTAATATTAGCAAATTTGCTGATGACACAAAGTTGGGTGGCAGTGTGAAATGTGAGGAGGATGTTATGAGAAGACAGGGTGACTTGGACAGGCTAGGTGAGTGGACAGATGCATGACAGATGCAGTTTACTGTGGATAAATGTGTGGCTATATACTTTGGTGGCAAGAACAGGAGGGCAGATTACTATCTCAATGGAGTCAAGTTAGGTAAAGGGGAAGTACAACGAGATCTGGGTGTTCTTGTACATCAGTCACTGAAAGCAAGCATGCAGGTACAGCAGGCAGTGAAGAAAGCTAATAGCATGCTGGCCTTCATAACAAGTGGAATTGAGTATAGGAGCAAAGAGGTCCTTCTGCAGCTGTACAGGGCCCTGGTGAGACTGCACCAGGAGTATTATGTGCAGTTTTGGCCTCCAAATTTGAGGAAGGACATTCTTGCTATTGAGGAAGTGCAGCGTAGGTTCACGAGGTCAATTCCCGGAATGGCGGGACTATCATATGTTGAAAGATTGGAGTGACTGGGCTTGACCAGGCTTGTATACTCTTGAGTTTAGAAGGATGAGAGGGGATCTGATTGAAGCGTATAAGATTATTAAGGGATTGGACACTCTGGAGGCAAGAAGCATGTTTCCACTGATGGGGGAGTCCAGAACCAGAGGACACAGTTTAAAAATAAGGGGTAGGCCATTTAGAACAGAGTTGAGGAAAAACTTCTTCACCCAGAGAGTGGTGGATATATGGAATGCTGTGCCCCAGAAGGCAGTGGAGGCCAACTCTCTGGATACTTTTAAGAAAGAGATAGATAGAGCTCTTAAAGATAGTGGAATCAAGGGTTATGGAGATAAGGCAGGAACAGGATTGTGGATGATCAGCCATGATCATAATGAATGGTGGTGCTGGCTCGAAGGGCCGAATGGCTTACTCCAGCAACTATTGTCTATTGGTGGCTTCTGTGGCGTATTCCTGTTCCTAAAGTCAATGTCAAGACAAAATTTAAGGGATCTTTTTATGGTGCATTAGTAGTGTCCTCTGGACTGGAAACTCTCATTAATTTCCTCCTCAGGAAATGATGTTAATGCAGGGTGTGGCACAGTGTAGCCAAACAGTCTGCTTGCCAATTTGTAAATCCTTGCTATATGCCTGTGGCGAGTAATAAGAAGGGAGATCTTCCTGGCCAGCCAGTGGTATCTGCAATGTAATATGAAAAGAATCCATGTGCAGGTTCTAGGCACAAACTAGTCTTATCTTCATTCTGAGGGACCTCACCCCCATGCCCACCCACAACCAAATTTTTGGAATTACACAAAGCACAAATGATTTTTTTCAGGGGTAGGCAGTAAGCATTTTAGTAATAACCATCACACAAGGCAGAAAATAAGTTTTTTTTTTAAACTAGTTCTTCTTGAGTCTTTCTTGAGGGCTATGTGATTTTGTGGGTTTTTTTGGTTTTCAGGGGCTCCTTTTTCTTTTTCATTTAACTAATTTATCAGGTGATAGTCACATCGTAACAAGATCGTGTGTATTTCTGTTGAAGTGGGATATTTGAACGCTCAGTATGAAAACTAGACGCGCTCATCACTATCCTCAATTATCAACCTCCATTAAATTTAAAGCCATAACACAGAAAAAGCATTCACTTCTTAAACAGCGAAGTATTTAAATTGGCAAAACAAAATTTAGGTAGCAAGAAGTCTTATTTTCCCCAAAATAACTGAAACCACACACAAGGCCTAAACATGCCTTCCACAGACTGAGGTCACAGTTAATTTTTTTCTGTCGCATTTGCACAGAACTGGAAGATTTAGCTGGAAGCTGCCTGTTACTATGCTTTTTATTGTAACGCTGATCTCGATTTCAGATTTAAATCTCTCAATTTACAGTGTGTTCATTACTATAGCATCCACAATGTTTCAGTCATAGTTGCTCTTGATCACATGTGGCTTCAAAGCTGTAGATTCTATTTATTTGCAAAGAATACATTATCTTTGATTTCAGGTCCCCCACCCCGTCTCTTACTGAATCTCACTTTGGTAACAGGTTTCAAACTGTTTGCTCTCCTTTGCAGCCTTCCCCTCCCCACCTTGTGGGTTTCTGTTCCACATTTTGCATGCAGCTTCTTTCATTTCCCATCCCTTTGCAGCCTTTACCTTCCCCACACAGGTAGCTTCCTGCCCTGGCAAATGCTTCTCCTTGCCTGCAGCTCACTTATTTACTGAGTCTACTTGCAGGCAGAAAGCCAGCACGATTGGAAGAGCACCTCTCAGATTCTGTAGAGTCTCTCATGGAGGTGACTGTTCTCTGGTTGTTCAGATGATTTAATTTTCCTGGGTGTTTTGTGGTCTTTTGGGGCGAATTCACTTCCCACCCAAACCTCAATAGAGAGCATTCTGCAGAACCACTTATTCATGTTGC
Source organism: Stegostoma tigrinum (assembly GCF_030684315.1). Lineage (NCBI taxonomy): Eukaryota > Metazoa > Chordata > Chondrichthyes > Orectolobiformes > Stegostomatidae > Stegostoma > Stegostoma tigrinum. The sequence goes on from NC_081363.1 coordinate 29,352,418, forward strand.
TGGTTATTATATGTCAAAGTGGAGTGTAACACGTCCTGCTATTGTGCCACTATTAATACTGTTTAAACTTAAAGCACCTTATTTCTCAAAGAGAAAACTACTTACACCTAAGGGAGATAACTAAGTGTGAAGCTGGATGAACACAGCAGGCCAAGCAGCATCTCAGGAGCACAAAAGCTGACGTTTCAGGCCTAGACCCTTCATCAGAGAGGGGGATGGGGAGAGGGTTCTGGAATAAATAGGGAGAGAGGGGGAGGTGGACCGAAGATGGAGAGAAAAGAAGATAGGTGGGGAGGTAGGGAGGGGATAGGTCAGTCCAGGGAAGACAGACAGGTCAAGGAGGTTGGATGAGATGAGTAGGTAGGTAATGGAGGTGCGAGGAAGGGATGGGTGAGAGGAAGAACAGGTTAAAGAAGTGGAGACAGGCTGGGCTGGTTTTGGGATGCAGTGGGGGGAGGGGACAAGCTGGGCTGGTTGTGTGATGCAGTGGGGGGAGGGGACGAACTGGGCTGGTTTTGGGATGTGGTGGGGGAAGGGGAGATTTTGAAGCTTGTGAAGTCCACATTGATACCATTGGGCTGCAGGGTTCCCAAGCAGAATATGAGTTGCTATTCCTTCAACCTTCAGGTGGCATCATTGTGGCACTGCAGGAGGCCCATGATGGACATGTCCTCTAAAGAATGGGAGGGGGAGTTAAAATGGTTCGCGATTGGGAGGTGCAGTTGTTTATTGCGAACCTAGTGGAGGTGTTCTGCAAAGCAGTCCCCAAACCTCCGCTTGGTTTCCCCGATGTAGAGGAAGCCACACTGGGTACAATGGATACAGTATACCACATTGGCAGATGTGCAGGTGAACATCTGCTTAATATGGAAAGTCATCTTGGGGCCTGAGATGGGGGTGAGGGAGGAGGTGTGGGGTTAAGTGTAGCACTTCCTGCGGTTGCAGGAGAACCCTCTCCCCATCCCCCTCTCTGATGAAGGGTCTAGGCCTGAAACGTCAGCTTTTGTGCTCCTGAGATGCTGCTTGGCCTGCTGTGTTCATCCAGCTTCACACTTTGTTATCTCAGATTCTCCAGCATCTGCAGTTCCCATCGTCTCTAATGTTCTGTGGACTTGGGTTTGAATCTCACCATGGCAGATGGTGGAATTTGAATTCAATAAATATCTGGAATTAAGAATCTAATGATGACTGTGAATTCATTGTTGATTGTCGGAAAAACCCATCTGGCTCACTAATATCCCTTCGGGAAGGAAACTGCAATCCTTATCTGGTCTGGACTACATGCAACTCTAGACCTACAGCAATGTGGTTGACTCTTAACAGATGTCTGGGAAATTAGAGATGGGCAATAAATGCTGTCTAGCCAGCAACAACCTCATCATGTGAATGAATGAATAAAGAGGTTAAAAAATGCTCCTCCCCACTTTTGCGCTGAAAATTCTGTATTTATATCATCTTTAATTTGTATATTCCAAACAGATCAATTCTGATTTGCTACTTTAAGTTTGAACAGATCAAAGAACATTGGAAAATGTTGTCACTTTACTGAAACTAGAAAATATACGCAGGTTAAAGACTTAAGTAGGGCATCATTGGTTTTAAAGCTTGTGTTCAAAAAATTCAGTTTTTTTTTTACTTAACAGTCTACTTCAGAGTCATTCTGGGACAAACAGGATATTCATCTCAAGTCTGTGTTAACTTGTTGCTACTGTTATTTCTTTTATCTTAGAAATGTAAAATATTGTGAGCAACTCCACAATTTGTAGTTGCACTGAATCATTTTTCCACAGGGGTCTGTATACTGTTCACGTGTGCGGGGAACACATCACAAAGAATTCTTGTTCACACTTTCTATAAACAGGAACCAAAGAAGGGAAATATTAACTGCAATGCTTTCTGCTACCATGGGATGAACCAGTTTGGCACATTGAGGTTCAACCTTTTGGCTTTTATGATGCTACTGTATAGCTTCTTTGAACACTGAATCATTCAAAAGTACAACAGGAACAGAGGATTTTCAAAACAAAAGGGGATTTTTTTGAGTCTTTATTTAGATATTTCAAAGTGTGCTTTATTTTTATATACTATGTATATTTGTGTAGCAATTGCTGCCAATCCAATGACCCACTAAAAAACTGGTTTTATGTTAATATAGATTTAAATATCTTTGAATATCATTCGATTGAATTGTAAGAAAAAAATCAGCTTAAAACAAACATTCTCTTGCTGAAAGCTGTATTTGAATGGACTGTGTTAAATTATTGATGAGGTTTTGCTGGACATGGGTAGTTGAATTCTAAATTGTTCAAGTAGTTTGTAGTGCTATCTTAATTTTTTAAAGGTTTTTGGTTTGAGGCAGATTGTAAAGTTCATTTTGGATTGTAGACAAGTAACTTTTAGTACAGAGCTCGACGGACCAATGTTTGATTGCTGGTCTGTACTGAGTTTTCTGAATGAGTACTACAATTGAATTTAGCATTCCTAAATTTGTACGGAAGGCAAGGAAGGTAATCAGTCATTGTTTGAGATTTCTATCTTTGTGTGAAAATAAACATGGAATACTAATGTCTGAGGAGGGGGTTGGATACAGCTATAATTTTTCATCCACTTACCTGATCAAATTGCCTGTCAACATTTGTTGTTCAGACATTTTTGTGTACAGTGATCAACCTGTAATTTTCTGATGGGGCTTTTTGGAATCGAAAGGACGTGCTGAAATTTTTAAACACAAAAATGCTCGTGTAAGTTTGCATTAGACGATAGGTTAAGATTAGGTCGTCTGTAGAAAACATCAACTTTGTCTGTCTGTGGTCATACAAGTGACAGAAGTACCATCAAATTTAGATATTCACTTTGAGATTTCGGAACTGGGATTAATTCAATAGAATATATTTTGGTGCAACAACTACACAGCAAATGGGATTTCTTCATAGAAACAAAGGAAGATACACTAAATATCAAAGACTACAAGACATAAATAATGTTTCGAAGTGGCTATTATATCATCGGCAAAAATCAGTTAAAATTCTTATCATAATCTGAATGCAAAACTAAGTAGTATTTCAGAATATATACTAGGTCAGCTGAAATCTGCTGGAGATTTTAATGACCATTTACATGAGGAACTAGTATAAGTTAACCTGCTAAAATGTCATTAAACTCAGGTTTTATTTACCTAGTCACAATTTGCCCACGTATTTCTTGCAAAGTATAATTTAGAAGAAAAATCACTGTTTTGGGTTATACAAAACTTTTATCATTTCATAATTTTGAAAGCATTTGGGAATTTACACTCCATGACAATCTGGGTGAAACTTTACTTATCGGTGACTTTACAATGATTATGGTAGACGGCCTGAACAAATCTTGCTTATTTGAATTCTGTTCTTTGCTACATCTTTTAAGTACCACATTTAACTCCAGAAGTTGTGTATGAGTTAAGTATTACTATGAGGGATGTGCAGCAGTTAAAAAGCTTACTTCCACATTTTTAAAAACTCTTTAGAAACCAGTGCTAAGCAATAACAAGAACTTGGCAAAATGTAAAGGTGAGGTCATTAATACTGCAAAATTAAAATCAAAAATTGCCATTTTAGAAATTCAAAACAAAAGGAAAATCGCAATTTTAACCGGCTAGCTAAATGCCACACATTATTTTTCCTCAAAGTTCACAATTGAGCAGTAACTAGAGCAGTTTTACAAGCAGCTTTCAATCCATTTTGTTTTTCCATAAATAGTTTTCCCCAATAAAATTGTGATGATCTTCAGAAAGACAGTACTATCATTGATCTGCTCATTTATCCCACTCACCCAGTTTAAGTCTGATTGCCAACAGCATCAAATTGTCCTGGCCAAACTCACTGGAATTTGTGCATCTAAACCTTGGTTATAATCACTGTTGACAGGGCTAATCACAAATTTTTCAAGTTCCACCGGCCCTGATACAGCTTTATCACCTTACTATTAGTCTCCACCATTCAGCCTACTCCTTGGTAATATCACAGGATTCACATGTCTGTGTAACCAAGATCTACCTTCATGCACTGTCCATCAACTAACTATTACATACAATTTTATTTTAGATAAACAATAAAACTTACTACTGCTGCGTCAAAATCTGTCCAAATTTATCTTAGACTCTTGTGAATCTCCCCAATTGCTTGCTGGGACAGGCTCAGATGTGATCATTGCTGAGCTGAGCTTTCTACTAGACATCCCTTCCATTGTTAAAAGCAGCAATTTTCCAGAGGAAAAACAATAAGTTAGATATCTTCATGATTTCAAAAATAATTTATGTAGAATTCTTGGAAGGAACCCTCATTATCATACACATCTCTTAAGATCACCTGAAGATCTCAATTTGTACAACTATACATTTGATGCTGGAAAAAGCTATGGCTTGTCAGATACCATCCAGCATTTGTAGTTTGTTCTTTTTACTATCAGAATGAAACTTGGCACAGGAAATATAGTAGGCCACCTAGCGGTTGAATTAGCTTTTGCAATGTAACTATTAGATTGCTGAAAGCTCCTATGTGCCAGCTAGGTATAGTCAAAACATATTAAAAAGGACAGGGAACAAACAAAACTTCAACGAAAAGGGCAAGATGACCTTAATTTTCCTATTGACTGTACACTGACTTCTCTGCATTGTTCACTGGATTTTTTTCCCTTTTACTCTGACTTAAGAGTCGACTAGTGTCTTGCGTACGGTCACATCAAAAACCGGACACAGGCAATTAAACAGCAGTGTGTGGTCTGCATCCACTGAGGTAGGCAGTTGTGTTTGATTACAAGAAAATGTGTCGTTTTGAATCTAACATTCCTTGTGAAGGTATCCACTCAACATAAAAAAGGTTGAAGGAATTTTGAAAGCTGAGACACCCAGAGGACAAAGACTTAGAACATCCCTTGGACTTGTTGGATATTACTCATATTATTCCAAGTTCATCACCAACTTGGCTAATGCACTTGCTCCACTTATTGAAGATGGAATAAATTAGGATGCATTTGAAGTTAAAGTAAAAGTAGTGGTACTGTTTTGACCTGCTATAACCTTACAAATGAATTGGTTTTAGCATGTAATACCTGACCATGGGGGTCAGGTGTGGCATTACCTCTCAGATGGAAGATTGTGTTTAAAAAGTCTGTAATGTACATCAAGTACAAAGTCAGATCAGAATTTCTGTAGTTGAGAAACAGACATTGCTGATGAAATATAGGGTTAAGTTCCACACTTCTAGGCATGGTAGGAAGTTCACTTTGTTTGTCCACCAAGCCCTTTGTCATAAGGGAAGTATGGAAATAACCATCCAGCTAATCACCACGCAAATAAATTTGCAATACCATTTGATGCTGGGTGCTAGTGTGTTTGATTCAATTTTTACTCATATTTCAAATTCCTCTAATCTAAACTACTGACCTTTACCTAGACACCATCTCTGACAATCCAAAAATCAGTTTTGATTCAAAGAGTTCCATTCCTAGAAGCAATACGGGTTCAGTGACAAGCGTTAATTTTTCACTCTACTCTCTAGAGTTTGAGAGGTGATCTCATTGAAACACAAGCCAGTTCTTAAAGCAACGTGACAGGGTAAATGCTGAGACGATGTTTACCCTCATTGGAGAGCTTTGAGCCAGAGACCATAGTCCCAAAACAATGGGGTACTGACTTAAGGAAGAATTTCTTGAGGGGGTGTGTCTTTGGAACTTCTTGCTACAGTCCTCATACATTTTAGGCTGAGATGGATATTGTCATCACTATGAAAGGGTTACAGGGAGAAGGCAGTAACATGGACATGAGGAATGTTAAATTAACCATGATCCTATAGAATGGTGGAACAGGCTGGATGGTGCCAAAAGGCCTGCTGCTGTTTTCACTTATGTTCTGAAATGGTCGTTCAGTTTACGAAGTCAATATCGTGCAAATACAGATATTAAGAATCACCATTAAAAAGATTTTTACCCACCATGTTAATTACTTTACACACATTACATTTGTCTGCTGTATAAATCTGTAAACCAAAAAAGGAGGATCTGGTGCTCAACAACATTGTAAATGGCTGATCTATAAAGTGTAATGAGAAATCAATGTATTTCACATTTCAGAATGAGCTCAGTATAGTTCAGGGTTACCTCCTGGGTTTATTGATTGTTACTTCAACAGCATGCAGGTATATTCTGCACAAAAGCTGTAGCAGCAAGATGGAGCAACACATTGAAGAATTAATGAAAATTTGTAATCTGTGTCAGAATGGGATCCAAAAGTTTCCTTTCATTCCATGGTCAAATGAGAAAATTGCAGGAACAACAAAATGTTGATTTCTTGAAATAGAAGGGCAAGAGTATTAGGGGGAAAAATTTGCTGATATTAAAAAAAGTAATGTCTCTAATATTACTCATTTAGAATTCCTCAGCTGTAAACTGTTCACCATAATCTGACGCTAACTCCAAGCAATCCATGAACCACGAACCCATTTCTCAAAACCTCAGTATTCACATTCAGCACAGATTTGGTGTTTCTCCCTTGTTTTACTATCAACCAATACAAAGTTTTTTTTTCTTTATTCATTCGTGGGATGAGATCCTCACTGACCAGGCAGCATTAATTGCTCATCACGAATTGCCCAGAGGGCAGTTAAGAGTCAACCACATTGCTCTAGGTCTGGCGTCACACGTAGGCCAGACCAGGAAAGGATGGCAGTTTCCTTCCTTAAAGGACATTAGTGAACTAGATGGGTTTTTCCAACAATTGACAATTGGATTGTTAATTTCAGATATTTTATTGAATTCAACTTCCATAATCCTCCTGAGGCAGGAATAGAACCAGGTCCCCAGAACATTCTGTCCCTGGATTAACAGTCCAGCAATAATAGCACTAGGCCATTCCCTCCCCAACATTTATATTGTTGGTTATATAAAGCTCAACCTTACTGAAGATACGGTAATTCTTAATAGGTCACTATTACACTCTCAACTCTCGCAAGAATAGTTTAATAAGAATTTATTAGAATGGTATCTGGTTTGTGTGCTTCAGTTGAGTGCCTAGATTAAGGATGCTGGGCTAGGTTTCCCAAAGTAGGGAAGGTTGTAGGGAGATTTAATAAATGCACAAAATTATATGGAGTATTATACAGCTGAGGAAAAGCTGCCTCTGCTAGCCAAAGGGTCAATAATAGAAGACACAGATTTATGAATTTACCAAAAAGGTAGACAGTGAGAAATTTTACACAGCAAGTTATGATCTGAAATACACCAATGAATAGTGACATTGACATGGGGATAGACTGTAGGTAGGTACCATTTTCGGGTTTGAGATTTCTCACAAAACAGATAGTTGAAGTCTGGCAGCAGCTTTGAGAAGCAGAACACCATCAGAAACATTTGAGTTGGAGTCACTAAGCACAAATATTAGGGCACAAGTTTGAGTTGGGGTGCCCATGATTGTGCGGTCATGGAGAGGTGAGGAGAGGTAAGGAAGGTAACTTAGCTAAGTGCTAGTGGAATTATAGAATCACAACAGTGCAGATAAAAGCCCATCAAGTCTGTATTGACACCAAAAACAACATTCCAATCCCATCCCACTCTCCAACCCCAAAAACAGGTACTCTAAATTTGGCTATAAAACACATTAAGGTTTTGGAATAGATCTGGAGCTCGGGTTGTGGGTGTTGAGGTTGGTTGGCTCGCCGAGCTGGTTTGTTGTTCCGCAGGCCTTTCATTACGTGCTTGGTAACATCTTCAATGCAGCCTCTGTGAAGCTTCGGTGTGCTTTCCTGCCTGGTTTTAAACTCTGTGGTCCGTCGCTATGGATTGCCTCACTTCCGGGTTTCCTCCGTAGTGGAATGTATATGGGGTCGAGTTCAACGTGTTTATTAATAGCCTGCTTTGTGGAGTGCCATGCTTCCAGGAATTCTCGTGCTTGTCTCTGCCTAGCCTGTCCCAGGATCTTGGCACTCCACAAAGCAGGCTATTAATAAACACATTGAACTCGACCCCATATATATTCCACTACGGAGGAATCCCGGAAGTGAGGCAATCCATTGCGACGGACCCCAGACTTTAAAAACCAGGCAGGAAAACACACCGACGCTTCAGAGGCTGCACTGAAGATGTTACCGAGCACGGTAACGAAATGTCTGCGGAACAACAAACCAGCTCGGCGAGCCAACCAACCTCAACACATATGAAAGATTACACAATCTAATGAGTGATCCTGGTCCACATATATAATGTTTATTGATGTAATAAAACAATACAGTTAGTGTTAGATCCAACCACAAACAGTAAAAGATGACTGAGCATACGGTACAATTGCACAAAAAAAAGTGAGACCATTAGACCATTTCATTCAAGAACTGATTTGGGGCTGGGCATGACAAGTTGGAGGAGGGCAAGAAAGGAAAATAACAAACAGTATAATCTACATGATAATTTAGTTGGGATTTGTAAGTGACAGGGAGCTTCAGATTCAAGACAGACTGGGTAACCAAACTAGGAGTCTTTCTAATACAATGCTATTTCAGTTACACTTACACTGGATATTACTACCTACAAATTGCAGAATATGCAGCAATATTTATACTTAATGTATTGCTATGATATTATAGTATGAACTTGTACAACTACAGTCAGATTTACCTGCATTGGCAAGTGACTAATTATCAATAAAATGTTACTGCACAATAAAGATATTGTCCATATTCAAGCTGCCAATATTTGATGTTTCCAACCATCAACTACATGACTGGAAGTCAGTTCCAAATATCTGAGGAACACAAGCTGTTCTACATTTAAAAGATGAAAGTTAAAGTGATTATTTGTGTATGCATTCCATGCTTAACATTATTTTTACTAAATAACTAAAAAAAAATCATTTAGCTTTTATCCTCTTAAAAACTAGATTTATAACTGCAAAACATACTGCATAAAGGACTGCTGGTACTTCTTAAGAAAATATATTTTGTGCAATTGTGGCTACTATTAACAGCTGTCAAAGCAACAATGCTTGTCAGGCAAGTATCCTAAAGTAAGTGAATTATCTAGGCATCATAGACAATCTTACCCATTAAAAACTTTAAAGAATGGCCATAATTCTGACTAGAAGGTGCTACATTCCCTTTAAGATTTGCTCAACATCTTTGATTGAAAACCATAATAAATTAGACACTAATGTAAAATGTTATCAATGCTCTTTAAAATAGACCACTAAAACTCATTTACATACGATGTGTCACTCATAATCGATCTTCCAAATGCCATCCTAGGCTTGTCCATGTGCCTAAAAGCATCAAGTATCAAGAAGATATTTTAAGTTGTGAATTACAGACCTAGACCAATACTGCAAATAAAGAGCAGGTCATGGATGGGGTCAGTGGTGGAGTTCTGCTAACAGGAAAAACTTCTGTACTGTAGCCAGGCTTCTATAAATCAGATTTAGAAAATATAAATAGACTGCTTTGGGTGATGGGGGCTTCACTATTGTCCATAATTTTGTTCAGCCCTGTGAACTTAGTTGATTTGATCCAATGCTCTGAGAACTTCTTCACCCTGAAGCAAGGTTCTGTTGTCTTGGATAGGTGCATTCACTTCACAGTCGTAATTGGTGAGTGTTGGCAAGCTACTGCTTTCTGCTGAGTGAGTGAGAAGCCTCGACACTATATCTAAAAGTAAAAGAAGACCAGAAATAAATACTGAATCAAAAATACTTTTAAAAGGCACTTGACATTAGCTACGTACAGCTACTAACTGAAAAGTGAAAAACAAATATTCTTCTTAGCTATCTCCTGTTATTTACTTTATTCAATTTAACAGCAGAACACTTAAACTTTTCTTAACCACCATTTAAAATGCATATTGAATGTTGAAAATCACACTGCCTAGACAGAATGCATTGATTGGATTCAGCAACTTCTTATCTTAACCAAGATTTCTCAATTCCTACAACTAGCACTTGGATTTGAGGCTATTTCTGTCACAATATTTAAGTAATTTCTTAAATGTTACTTGTAGGTCAGTTTCTACATTAAAGGTGGGTGTGCAACTTTTTTCAAATTGCAACGATCAACAGATGACTGGATATTTGTTCTAAAGGTTGATTAGATTAACAAAGATTAGTGTTATACAGCATTGAATCAGACCCTTCAGTCCAACTCATTTGCGCTGACCAGATACCCTAAATTAGTTCCACATGCCAACACTTGCTCTAAACCCCTTTTAAATGTCCTCTAAATTATTCTCGAGTACAAAACTGGCATCAGAAGTTTAATTTTATGTTATATTTAGGAGGGACAACTGAGTTACAAATCATCATTTTAAAATGCAACAATATGAGCTTCAAAGAGCAGCAACATCAAACTGCTGACGTAGCCATGGGGAAAGACACACAACGGCATGGAAAAAGGACTTGGTGCTGGGTAAATCATTGGATGTGATTCTGAAAAGATAGGATTGAAATGCATTTGGAGAGGCAAGGAATGATTGGAGATAGTCAGCATGGTTTTGTGCAAGAGAAACTGTGTCTCAAACTGATTGAGTTGAGCGAGTAACCAAAAGAAAATTTGAGGGCAGAATGGTAGGCATTGTTTACTTGGACTTCAGTAACATCTTTGACAAGGCTCTGCATGGTAGACTAACTTGTAAAGTTAGCTCACATGGGATTCAGGGTGAGCTTGCCAAGTGGATACAAAATTGGCTTGACGTTTGGAGACACAGGGTTCAGTATTGGATCCACTTTTGTCATTTTTATATAAATGATTTGAACGAGAATATAGGAAGCACTGTTCGTAAGTTTGTAGATGACAAAATTGTTAGTATATTGGACAGTTAAGAAGGTTATCCAAGATCACACAGAGATCTTGATCAGTTGTTCAACGGACTGAGAAACGGCAGATGGAATTTAATTTGGATAAATGCGAGGGATTGCATTTTGGTAAAACAAACAAGGGCAAGGCTTATACAATTGATGGGAGGGCCTTGGGTAGTGATGTATAAAGGGACCTAAGGGTTCAGGTAATCTATTTCATCGAAATTTGTGTCGCAGTAGACAGGGTGGTTTAAAAAGGCGTTATTGCCATCATTATTTAGACCTTTTGAGCATAGTAGTTTGGACATCATCGTGTTGGAGGTCGTACGGGTATCTTCTGGAGTACTGTATGCAGTTCTGTTATAGGAAGGTTATTATTATTAAACTGGAGAGGGTTGAGAAAGACTTACCACGATGTTGCTGGGAATCTTTTCACTGAAGGAGTGTAGGAGGTCAAAGGGTGACCTTTAAAGAGGCTTATGAAATCATGAAGGACATAGACAATGTGAATGGCAAAAGTTTCTTCCCTAAGACAGAGGAGGGGGTTCAAAACTATGGGACATGCTTTTGAGGTGCAAGGAGAGAAAGATTTTAAAAAAGGACATGAGCGGGATCTTTTACACAGTGGTTAGTGTGTGGGATGAACTACCAGAAGTGGATGCAGTTTGAATTACACCATTTAAAAGACATTTGGATAAGTGCATGAAAAGGAAAAGTTTGGAAGGAAACGGTTCGAATGCAGACAGCTGGGAGTAGTTTAGTTTGGGAACATGGTCAGTGTGGACTAGTTGAACTGAAGGGTCTGTTTCATGCTGTATGGCTGAACAAGACAGTTGGAAGCCCTTAGTATTTTGTTCAGCAATACTGTAGAGAGTGAAAAAAGATAATGGGGAACGAGAGATATAATTTAAAAAAAATCAAACTTGCCAGTAGGTACCAACACGAGTGTCTTGCGTTCACTACTATTGGCTTCAAACCCCTTTGCACGTTTCCATGTTTGTGACGTACTTACTGGAGGGTCAGTGTCATTTTGGAACAATAATCCCTGTTCAAAAGAAAAATTAAAATGTACTGCACTTCAATTGGAATCCAGTAATCAGCAAAATAAAATTTTTTGGTATAGTTGAAGATTATTACGTAGCTCAAACCTTTCAAATACTAAAAAACCTTGACGATTGTATTTGTCATTTTATTTGAGGGGAAAAACGGTTATGATCCTTAATAATTCTTCACTGAGATAAAATTCTACAATAACATTTGTTGCATTTGCGGAGGTTATTTTCCAATTTGCGCATTAAATTCACCATTTGCAATTTACTACAAGACCAATTTGGAATTTTTAGAAAAATAGACACCATCTTGGAAAATAATCCCAGAAAAACCGAAAGTTTCAGGTTATATATAATGAAAATTGAGACACGGTCAATCATTACAATTCATTGGCTTTTCTTATAGGGCTAATGATTTGACGTACATGCAAAACTAGATGCAAAAATGCAGTGCAACTTCATTTGTATCCTAGAGGCAGCCTGACTTCAATTAATAGCAAGTATTAAAAAACAAATTAGTTATTTTGTTCCCTAGTTACGGCTCCGGCAGAAATGCTTGGCAATTGCAATCGTGTCGTCATGCAGATAATAAATTCAGTTTTTGAAAAAAATCTGTTCAAAGGATGTGGGTATTGCTGGCTAGGCCACCATTTATAATGTTTCACAATTGCCTAGGGAGCAGTTTAGTGTCAACCGCATTGCTGTGGCTCTGGAGACATGTTCATCAGACCAAGAAAGAAGGGCAGATTTGCTTCCCTAAAAAGGAAATCAGTGGACCAGATAGGTTTTATGATATTCAACAGTGACTGCATGGTCACCATCAGACTAGAGCTTTATTCCTATATGTTTACAGAATTCAAACATGTTTAAGAACATGGACTTTGACAAAAATATGACGATTAACACAGACATTTAAGACACCTTGAAGTGGCTATTACAATACTTTGAAATGTAAGCTCCCTGTATCTAATGTTACTGAATACAAATAATGGTGAACTCAAATTGTTAAATCTAGAACATTTGTTATGGAAAATTTTTAACTCTGAAAATAAAGCCTCACCATTGCATATTTAATTACAAACCTTGAACACAGCATCACAACGGATTCTTCTGTGGATTAGTTTAACTTGCAAAATACTGGAAATAATTTTATTTGACTGCTGAGAATCAACAATATAATGTATAAGCCTGAACTATACTGGAAGTGCTTTTTTTTCAAAAATAAGTATTATAAGTCTGAACATGATTTCCCTTGGGATCAATGCAAAAACAACAGGAACTTGGTAGTTAAATCATAGCTCATCTGCCGTTGCACACGCACTAGTGCCAAGGACAAAATATTTTCTTTCCAATTATCACAATACACAACAGTAAAAATTCACTGAACTGTATTGTTCAAGAGGGAGAAGTGGTTGAGAATGAGGAAGCTTGCAGGATGGAGTGTATTTTTGGTGGGAACAAGAGGTGATTAGTGGGGTGCTTGGGCCTTAGCTACTCAGTGTATATATCAAGTATACATATATAAAATGACTTGGTGGGTACCAAATGTAACATCTGCGAATTTGCTAACAATACACAAGTAAACAGATTGGGAGTTGAGGAAGATGCAAGGAAGTTTCAAGGGTACAGTTATACACTTCAGTGTGAAGATCAAAAGTCTTATTTAAATGGTGATATATTGGGAAGCATGAAGTACAGTGGGATCTGGATCTACTTCTACATCATTCAAAGCAGCCAGGTGGGTGCAGCAAGCAATTAGGAAGGGAATGGTCTCGTGGTATTCTCGCCAAACTATTAAACCAGAGACCACGGTAATATTCTGAGTACTCAGGTGTGAAACTAGCCACAGCAGATGATAGCATTTGAATTTCTTAAGAATCTGGAATCAAGAGTCCAGTAATGACCATGAAACTTTTGTCTATTGTTGGAAAAACCCTATCTAGTTCACTCATGTCCTTTGGGGAGGGAAGCAGTCGGTCATCCTTACCTGTTCAGGCCTGGGGTGACTCCACCCAGAGTAATGTGCTTGGCTCTTAAGTGTCCTTAAATTAGGGTTACACAACAAATGCTGGCCTAAATTAGCAAAATCCACATTCCATGAGTGAATCCAAGAATAATTTCTCTCTCCGCTTTTTTTCTCTATTATTTTAAAGGCGTTACAGAGTGTGGGGAGAAAGTGGGATATGGCATTGAGATAGAAGAGCAGCCCCAAAGACCTGAATGGAAAAACACTTACAATCTGAATTGTAAACACTGCACAAGCTTTCCATTGAGTCTGCACTGGCCAAAAACAATCTATTATAATTCCAATTTCCAGCACTTGGCCCATATCCTTGCATGCCATGGCATCACAAATGTACATCGTAACATTTTTTTAAAAATGTGTGAGGGGTTCAGTCTTTACCACCCTTGCAGGAAGAGTTTCAGATTCCCATCACACTGGTTGAAAAAACATAAACTTGCTTCACATCCATTTAAAAGGTATGGGGTAGGAGGTTTAAATATACGGCTCCTGGTAACTGATGCCTCCACAAAGGGGAAAAGTTCCTTCCCGTCTATGCCAGAGAGCTTTCATACATCTCAGTCATACCATAACCTCAGTCTTCTCTGCCCCAAGGAAACCAACCCAGTCTATCTAATCTCCCTTCATAACCAAAACTCTCGAGCTCCGGCATCATTCTGGTAAGTCTCCTTCCTGTAATGTGGATTTCAGAACTATACACACTACTCGAGCTGTATCCTAAACAAATCAGTGTGCATATTAAGCTCAAATTCACAATTTCAAAAGACTATGCAGCAAGGTTTGTGCTTTAGGTTGCCCTGTCTTAAGTCATTTTATTAAGCATATCTTTTAAATATGGCTGGCATAACTTGTAATATTGTGGAAAGACAGTTATACAGCATTTCAAGCCATTTGGTCCACCATATCTATGCTTACCAAAAACTACATTAATTTCTGATTAAGGGTCTAGGCCTGAAATGGCAGCTTTCCTGCTCCTAAGATGCTGCTTGGCCTGCTGTGTTCATCCAGCTCCACACCTTATTATCTCTAATCCTATTGACCTACATTTGGCCCATAGCCTACAATGTCGGCCTTTTAAATACTCATCCAGAGGCCGCTTAAAATGTTGCAAGAGTACGTATCTTCACCACCCTCTTAGGCAATATGTTCTATTTACTCCTCAGTTTAAGCTTGTACTTTCTGGCCTTAGATTTGTTTGCCATCAAGACATTCTCATGATCTACTGTCTCTCATTATTTTGTAAACCTCAGATTCCCCCACACTGCCTCATCTGCTCAAAGGGAAACAAACACAGCTGATCCACGATAATAAAATGTGAGGCTGGACGAACACAGCAGGCCAAGCAGCATCTCAGGAGCACAAAAGCTGACGTTTCGGGCCTCGACCCTTCACCAGAGAGCTGATCCACAGTCTCTCCTCATAACGGAGATGTTTCATTCCAAGCAAATATTCAGGTGAATCTCTTCTGCACTCTCTCCAGTACAATCAAATCCTTCCGATTACTGTGGTATCCAATTCCCAAAACAGTCCACCACCATTTGTCAGCCAATTTTAGATGCAGTTTGCCAACTTGCCTTGGATTCCATGGGCTCTTAACCAGTTGGACCAGACTTCCATGAGAGATCTTGTCAGAGGTCTTGCTGAAGTCCGTGTAAACCACATCAACTGTATTACTTTCAATATATTTAGACACCTTTTCAAAAGATTCATTAAATTAAAAATCAGACAGGATTGCCCTCTAATAAATTTGTGCTGACTCTTCCATATCAATCACTGCACGTAGTATTCCATCTGTGGCCTAAGCAATGTTTTAATTATGTTGTAACAAGACTTCCTTGCTCCTAAATTCTACTCTTCAGCCTAATGAAGGCAAGCATCCTCTGATGCATTCACTACCACCCTGATCTCCTGTGCTATCACCTTCCCAGAACTATGGACGTACACCAAGGTCCCCTTTCATTCTCAGTTCTCCCTAGGGACCAACCATTCATAATGTATATCATTCCTTTATCAGACCTTCCAAAATGCATCACCTTGGACGTATCAGGATTAAATTCCATCTGCCATTGCTCTACCCAATTTACCAGCTGGCCAATATTAGACAGTAGTCCAAGACCATCCTTCCTATTAACAGCTCCTCATTTTCATTTATCTGCAAACTTACTAATTAAAGCTTCTATGTTCACCTCCAAGTCTAAGCAACAATTTCTGTGGTATGCTGCTGGTAAAAAAATCTCCAATTCCCAAAACAGTCCACCATCATTTGTCAGCCAATTTTAGATGCAGTTTGCCAACTTGCATAGGATTCCATGGGCTCTTAACCAGTTGGACCACCCTTCCATGAGAGATCTTCTCAGAGGTCTTGCTGAAGTCCATATAAACCACATCAACTGTATTACTTTCAATATATTTAGACACCTTTTCAAAAGATTCATTAAATTAAAAATCAGATAGGATTGCCCACTAACAAACTTGTGCTGACTCTTCCATATCAATCACTGCATTTTCAAGTATTGATTAATCCTGTCCGTAAGTCCTTTTCAATAATTTTCCTACCATGAATGTCAGACTAACTGGCCTATCCTTGCTGCACTTCTTGAATAAAGGAACCACATTAGCTATCCTTCATTCATCTGGCTCTTCACCTGTGGCCAATGAAGTAGAAAATACCAGCCAGGGCCGCAGCAATTTCTTCCCATGCCTCCCATAGCACTCTGGGATACATTTCCTCAAGTCCTGGGGATTTACACACCTGTATACTCACTAAAACATCTAATACCTCCTCATTAATCTCAACCTCACCATGCCAAGTTAGATGGCCAGCTAAAAAGTCTTTCTACTCTGAATACAGATAGGAAGTATTAATTTAAGATCCCATCCATGTCCACTGGATCCATGAACAAGCTGTTCTTCAGACATAATAGGTCCCACTTTTTCCCTGGTAATCCTCTTATTTTTAATATACTTAAAATAATAAGCAGCCCTGTGGTGTTTCTTGATCCCATCTGCCAAAAATGTGGTCCTTCTTTACTGCATTCAATTCCTCAGCAAAATTTTCTACACTATTGGGTGGAGTGCACAATTTTAAAGTCACTGAAAAACATATCTGAAAGTAAGCCAGCCATTCAGCTCTGAGACTGCTCTACCATTCAGATCGTGACTGGTTTGATTGTGGCCTGAACTCCACTTTGTTGCTTGCATGTATTCCCAGTAACCCTTGACTTTTTCAGTGATCAAAAATCTCTTAATTTTGCTTCAATTCAATGATCCAGCCTTCACTCAACTCTAGTTAGAGAATCTTAGAGTAACAATGAGGGGAAAAGACCTTTCCTCAGTTTTAAAGAGAAATCCCTTATTCTAAATTGTTTCCCATTCAAGACTTCTTCACAAGGCAAACATTTTCTCAAAATCCAGTCTGTAAAGTCCCTCAGGACTTTCAGATGTTTCAATAAGCTTCCCTACCCATAATTAAAAGTTTGGTTATTCAGTAACACTGCATTTTCTCAAATGGTTTTACATCCCAAAAGCTACTTACTAACATGCTGTAGTGAGACAAATAGCAACTTGATCTTGGGCAATCTAAAAAGTTAACACTTACAATTCCGACTGCTTGGAAAAGGGAGGCTGCATTTTCCAGCTTACGTTTCCTCGGTGAGTTGTGTAAAATTAGTAATTGCGGGCTTGGCTCTTCATTTGGAGCTTCTCCTATCGCAGATCTTCAAACAATCAAAACACAAGTGGTGTAATTGCATTAATACAAATTCCTCTTTCATACTTTATTCACTTTTCCTCATGGAAAGAGTTATATTTTAAAGGCCTCATTCCCACTAAAAACTGAATTGAAATTTTCCAATTTTACTCATAGGACCCTCACAAAAACCAATGTATTGCACAGTAGTGAAGATACAGTGGAGTACCAGAGTGACTGATCCTCAGAATAAAATGGAAACATTTTATTTGGTCCTAATAAATTCTAAAAAGGAAAACCCACCGTCTGTGGTTAACTAAAGTTGGGGAAGCATCAAATGCAATGAAAGAGCATAACTGTACGAAGGTAAATGGCAGGTCAGATGTTTGGTCAGAGGCAAAGAATTACAGACAACTGTAAAGATTAGTCAAAAGGAAGAAATTAAGAGTACGAGAGGAAGTTACCCAGGAATGGGAAAAAAAAATGGATAGCATGATGTTGTACAGATATTTCAAAAGGAAAAATTAAGTTTAGAATGTTGGTCCTCTAGAAAATGAGATGCCAACAGTGGATACAATGGTGGATGAAATTAACAAATATTTTGGTTCTGTCTTCACTATAGAAAAAATAAAATTCCAGTAATAGCCATAAATCAGGAATATAAGGGAGAGAAGTTCAATTATAATAATAGGGGAAGTGGTACTGAGCAAACTGAAAGAAACTGCAAAGTGACGTGTCTCTGGGTCCAAATCGATTTTATTCTTGGGTCTCGAGGCTACTACAAAAGGTAGTAGGTGCATTGATGTTAAGTTTCCAAAATTCCCTTGCTGCAGGAAAAGTTTCATTGCACTGTAAAGCAAACACAACCCTTCTAAATTAAAAAGGGAGGGAAGCAGAAGACAGGAAATGACACATCCGTTAGCCTGACTTCTGTCACGAGGGAAAATTAGAAAGGTTTTTAATAAAGAGATTATAAGATTTGCCAATCGGAAAAATTCAAGGTAATCAGGATGTCAGTATGGTTTCCTCAAAAGGGAACTCATGTTTAACAAATGTATTGGAGTTCTTTGATGGAGTAACTTAGTGTGGATGAAGGGGACCATGTGGACGTACTGAAGGATTTCCAGAAGGCATCTCATGAAGTGCCACATCAAGGTGGTTGTGGGAAATAAAAAAGTGCATGGTGTGTGGCATAACTAGTAATGGATAGAAGATTGCTTGGCTGGCAGAAAGAAAAGTATGGACAAACGATTCCTTGTATGACTAGCAGGATGCAATGAGTGGAATCCCACAGGGGTCTCAACATCTTAGATTAATTACTTGGAGAGTGGAGGCACGTTATCCAAATTGGTAGATAACACCATGATAGAAATTAACTTAGGAAGATATAAGGAGATTGCAGTTTGTTATAGAGTGGGTGAATGATTTTTTAAAAAAAACCAGCAATGAAGTATAATTTGGGAAAAATGTGAAGTAGTTCACTTTGACAGGAAGAATGAAAAAAAAGTTTTACTTGAAGAGAGATGACTGCAGAATTCCAAGACAGAGGGTTTTAGATATTCTGATGCAGGAATCACTAAACATTCATATGCTGATACAGCTCAAAGAGGCTAATGCGATCAAATATTTAGGACAGTAATTGAAACTAAAAGCAGAACTTAAAAGTAAGGATGTTATACTTCAGTCATACAGAGAATTGATGAGATCGGATCTTAAATACTGTGTACGGTTTTTGGTCTTCCTGTTTAAAGAAATATGAGTTTTACTAGATTGTTGGGATGAAAGGGTTGACTTGTTGGACTTGTTTCCACTGAAGGATGACCTGAGCAAAGTGTGTAAGATCCTGAATAGTCTTGGTACGGTGGATGTGGAAAATATCTTTCCTACTGTGGGTCAATCCAGAGCTAGAGGGCATTGTTTTAAAATTAGGGTAACCTTTTCAGGAAGGGACCAAATCAAAGCAGGACTGATACATTTAATGGTAGGTCCTGGGGAGTTTTTCCAAGCAGAGAGATCTCAAGATGCAGGTTCATAGTTTCTTGAAGGTGCAGGCACAGGTAGACAGGGTAATGAAGGCAGTGTTTGGTACAACTGCCTTTACAGTTCAGTGCACTGGCTGTAGGAGTTGAGATTTCATATTGCAGCTGTACAGGACATTGGCTAGGCCACTTTTGGGATACTGTGTATAATTCTGGTCTCCCTGCTATAGGAGAGCTGTTGTTAAACTTGAAAGGGTGCAGAAAAGATTTACAGGGATGTTGCTGTGAGAGTTTAAGCTATAGGGAGAGACTGAATAGGCTGGGGCTAATTTTCCTGAGCGTCTGAGGCAGAAGGGTACTCTTACAGGTTTATAAAATCATGAGGTGCATAGATAGGGGTAAATAAGGAGAGGTCTTTTGCCCAGGATAGGGGACTCCAAAACCAGAGGACATAGGTTTAAAGTTGAGGGGGAAAAGATTTTAAAAAAAGGGACCGAAGGCACACCTTTTTCATGCTGAGGGTGGTGTGTGTGGAATGAGCTGCGAGAGGAAGTAGAGGAGACTGGCATGATTAAAACATTGAAAAGGTATCGGTGTAGATACATGAATAGGAAGGGTTTAAGAGAGCTATGGGTCAAAAGTTGGTAAATGGGACTAGATTAATTTAGGATATATCTGATTGGCATGGACAAGTTGGACCGAAGGGTCTGTTTCTGTGCTGTACAACTCTATAACTCTAAGACATGAGGATTGAGAGGTTTTAGAATTCTGTGCCTCAGAAAGTGGTGGAGGCAAAGTCATCAAATATTTTTAAAACAGAAGTGGATAGTTTGTTAATTACGGGAGTCAAGGATTATGGGGGTTTGGGAGGGGGGGGGGGGCGGGGAGGGAAGGCAAGAGAGCGAAGAAAGAACATGGAATTTGAAGCACAAACAGATAAGCCACAATCATTGTGAATGATGGAGCAGGCACAAGTGGCTAAATGGTCTACCACTGTTCTTATTTTGCATATTTGTAATGTCACAGGCAAGATAGTATTTCTACACTCATTCATGAGCAACAATCACAATAAAAGTAGGTCAGGTCAAATTAAATTTTGTAGTCTGTGCAACAAAAGGCAGAAAAAAAAATTGAGGCAGAGGAAACTATTTAAACTGAAGAATGGAGAATAGGGCAAGTTAGAAGTAAATAAAAAGTTAATGACAAAACATGGCGAAAGGGAAAAATGCAATAAGTTTGCACAAAATTGCACACAAAATCAATTAGAGAAAGGAAGGATAGGAGTTTGGTGGCTGTCACATTTTGAACAAGACAGTTATGGAGAATGCTCAGTCTAGAACAGGAACCAAAACACAGGAGAGCAATTATTTATAGTTGGATGTCCAAATAACTCAAAACGCAAAAAGGGACAGACTGTAGTTTATTAAGTTCTCCCCCAGCCACACCAAGCTCCCTTACAAAAGACAAGAGATTGAATGATGTGCAATTTACTTGGACAAGTAATTTAAGTTTACATGCAGTCTAAAGCTATAATATTCACACTTCCTCTCACCTCAAAGTTTCACATCCTGGCTTTGGAAAGATAGCAGGAAAGATCATAACAAGATCAGTCATTACAATAATGTCTGGTTACACTATTGTGGTGTGGGCAATCCCCAAATGGAAGATGCTTGCAAGAATGACCAGCACCATTGTAACCAAAGAAATATCTACAGATAATCAAAATTTGTAGCACATTACCTTTTACTGTAAGCAAGCAGCGCCTTCACTGGAGAAAAGGAACTCTGTGGACGTGAAATATCAGTTTGCTGAGTGAGCAGTCCTTTTTGGATTCCAGTTCGGGTAGGCGAAGTTGTTCTGCTGCTTTTCTTCTTTTGTGATAAAGCTGGGGCATCATCCATTTCATTCGTGTGCAGGGAAGACGAAGATTTTGTTCCAGCTGAAGACTTGATATTATTCCCTGTGGTTTTTAAAGCTGACATGTATTTGTCTGGAGTGTCATTAACAGATGTTCTAGCCTCTGAGAAGACGTCAACCATTGGTTTCATGCTCGATGTATCAGCAGGAGTGGTTTGAGTATCAGAAAGTGGTGAAAGTTGGTCCAGTGATCGAAGCTGAAAGTCATCATCCATCGGGATGTAAGGAGCCAACATCTCCAGATCCAAGTTATCAATGTCCTAGTTAAAAGAATCATTATGTTAACAAGTAGCCAGACATAATTAAACACTGCAAAAAATTTCCTCAGCTTAAAAATAGGTATTCTTTTCAATTTTGGATGTAATTTAAAAAAAGTAAATGGAACGTTTTAATCAAATGAACTACACGAGCAAACCAAATTCAGTTATTTTCACAATGGCTGTTTATTTACAGTACAAGTTTATGTAACAAACACTTGAATTATCAGTTTTGTATAATAAATTGCCAAAATCTAATGAAATGATTGATTGAATGTAACAAGGATATTCTTACTTACAACATCTTTGAAACATTTATTTCAACTGAAATACTGTTACATTTTGTGTCACAAGTCAGACTAGAATAACCTTTAACTAAACTCATCTATTTTTGCAGTTTAAGCTGAAACAAAGCCCAAATCAAATTTGAAACTGGATCTATCAAGTTTGGAGAAACGAACAGGTGAAACAACACAAGCTTGTAAAACCATTTTAATTTTTTGCTTCTTTTTTAGTCCATGGCAACTTGGTATGACAATGGATAAAGGGAGACAAAAAGGCTTGATCCGTAAAGTAAACATGTATGCAGCAGCCCTGTGAACTAGGAGAAACCGAAGTGTTTCCTTCTGGCCCAACAAGCTCTTCAAAGTTATATCCTTACCCTATACCACAATGTCAATCCCTGCACTCCTTTACCAAACAAATACCATAACCTTGGTGTCTCCCTATCTACTTTTCACATAGCAAAATCTGCAGATCAAAATTCAAACTTCTTGCTGGAACAAGTTGACTGTTAGGGAAACACCTAGTATTAGGTTCCCTATCTGTATCCCAGTGTGTGTGTTTATTAATGCATCATGCTACAGTGCAGCTCAAATCAAAAACTGTCCTTTACATTTAATACACAAATCTCTTCGGAACAGCCATCATATCATACCTGTACAGAAAATGGGTGTTTAGCCTCTGGGTCAATTGCAAAAAGCTTTTCCACTATATCCAGTTTGAATTCATTGGAAATGTCTGTGTCCACATTAAAACAGTAATCTGAAGGACTGCTTGGCTGTGAAAATAGCAAAATGCATTTTAGTTGTTCGTTCATAAACCAGATCAGGAGTTATACAGCGTGGTACCTTAATTTTAAGGCTCGAGTCGTGAAGTGATAGTTTCTTTACCTCTGAGCCATGAACCCTGGGTTCAAGTCCCATCTGTTCCAGGTGTGTGTAACACCATATCTGAACAGGTTGACTGGAAAATATCTAGAACCTTAACTTTAACATTCAAATATGGACATCTTCTGTTGCAGGGAGGGCAACAAACTGGTGGGCTTTGTTCTGCCTTCTCAACGCTGACATCAGGCTCTTTGTAATTGCCAAGACAAAACCAGCAATGAAATAGGCTTGAGAGGACGCAATCAACCATGCCCCCATACATGCATTTCATTGCAAATATGAAGGTATAGCACACTGAAGACTACAAACTTTTACAGTTTAAAGGATAGACAACTGCATGGTGGTAATGTCATTATTAATGTCATTAGTCGAGGCCTCGACTAATGTTCTGGTGACATAGGTTCAAATCCCATGACAGCTGATGCAATTTAAAAGCATTGAAAAACAGTCACAATAACGGAGACCAGGAAACTGTCATTATCATAAAATCTGGTTCACTAATGTCCTTTTTTTTGGAGGGGGGTGGAAAAGAGACGGAGGGGAAGAGAAGAAGAGCTACCATCGTTATCTGGTCTGGTCAATGCGATTCCTGATCCACAGAAATAGCAAACCTCTCAATTCAAAGGCAATTAGGGGTGGGAAACAAATGTTGGTCTTTAGAGTGACATATACATCCCACCACAAGTTTTAAAATTTGATTTAAAAAATTCAGTAAAATAATAACATCACTGTTTAATAGCTTGTTTACAAATATTTGATAAGAGACTTACTTGCGGTGAATTCTGACTGGTGCAAGGACAAGAAGAGTTGCTTGACTGCTCATTCATTTGTGGAATGGTAAATGAAAATTCCATTGACTCTTGATTTGTTTCAAGTTTGATGACAGATTCTAAATTCAAGGCTGGGTCTGTGCTGTTGCATAGTGGCTTTTTTGCGTCAGAGGGAGGCAGGGGTGACAGTGCCATGTCTACAGTTTTCTGGTTTGTGGAGGAGGGTAACATGACATCATTGTAGAGTGGGACCTCGTTAAACTGCTGCATTTCTGAATTCAAAATAAAAGGGTTAAGTTTAACAAACTTGAGTTTGTAAACTCTTATGCATCCTCTCAACAATTAAGCTCTCAAATCTGACCAAACCAAATCCAGACTGCAGTCTGGTAAAATTTATTTAAAGCTAATTAAAATTATACACAATTGAAAAAGTAATTTAGAACACACAGTCCTTGAAGTTGAATACCAAAAATCTGAATGTAAACCTTTGACAATTCCTTCATTAAATATTGATCCCTCAACCAAAATAATTTAAAAGTGCAGTTTAACTTTACGAAGTAGTGCAAATGACTAGTGCCTTTACGTCTCTGGAGGTCATGCAATAAGTGTAAATCTTTCATTCAAGATCTTTACAACATAGTTGAAGGGCATTAACTTGTTTTCCAGTTTGAATAATATTTTCATTAATCTCCATTTACATTGCTTATGTACATTATTCATCAAGTTTAAACCTGTAGAAATACTTTGGGAACCCATTTAATTTCTACAAATGGAGCCTTGGGGAAGTTCAAATACACACATCAACCATGAAAGTCTGCAACCTATACAGAATTGCACAGAAGACAGGAGCACCTCTGTGGACAGTGAAGCACATTTACAAAAGGGTGTGAATGCAAAGGCAAGTAGGACGTTTGTTGGATGAAATAAATATAACTGAACATGTAAGAAAAAAACTGCAAATTTGAAAATATTAAAAAGCACTGAAGAAAATCTTCTCCTTCAACCCCTCTCAATTCAGCATATAGGCTTGGAGAGCAATTATTAATTGGGTATTTTTCTATGGTAATCAAGCCGAATCTCATTCTCAAAATTTAAAAATGAACATTACTATTTAGTAGGCCTTGCTAGAAATCAATAAGATTGAAGTTTTTCTTCTTCACGCCGTGAAAATCTATTGATGCCAGCTAATGCAGCAAAAACTCGATATTCACCCTTTCAAAAGAAAGTCAAGGGCCCGATTATTTATTTGCTACCAGCAACCCCATTTTTAAAAATTTGTCAGTAAAGTTTATCCCTCAATAGCTGAATGCTCAAAATGTTCCATCCTGCTCTCTGAACCATAATGAATCAATCTCAGGGAAAGTTGCCTACAGATGCTAAAGATGTCCTACTCTTCCCCATGTGCTGAAGATAACAACTTAACTGTTCAGGCCGACCTCCCAGACATCAGCTGTGAACAAGATGAATAGCCCTTGGTTTAATAATGCTAATCTTGACCCAGTTTTACTCAAATTTCATGCCTTAGCTAAATGTCACCATTTTTCTAACTGTTCTTGCAAGTCAAATTCAACAGTGAGCAGAATTGTTGATTCCCATCATGGCACTTTTAATGCTGCTCAGATCCTCAATGTACTGATCATTTAAGGCTGAACATCTCCAATTCTGTCACAAGTGTCAAGATCTACTTAAACAAACCTTTAGTCCAATTCACCCACCATGATGTTGCCTGTATGTGATTTGCCTTAATACTCTATCCCTACTCATCGTCATCTTTCTTAACACAACTAAACCTGAAATTTCCTTTTGAAGGTCTCTTTCAAATGACATCCCAGGAACCTGCTTCATCCTTCCAAAGGGGTATTCAACTCTAATCTGCTAGTTAATTCATTAATCTATCAAAGCATTTCAGCCATTACAATCCAGCACTCTGGAATATTATTTCAGAACTCCTACAATGCATCTTTTTCCACCTTCTGAGGCCTATGCAAAACCTACTTCTTCAAATGATCCTTCTTGAGGTTGATAATCATTACTGGTTCATTTCTAATCCTTCTCACAACATAATGTTGGGAATTTCACTCTATCCAAAGTTGCTATCCAAGTGCAATTTGTTAATTGCTTGTTCTGTTTCTTTTCTTGGACCAGCAGAGACGGATAATAGAAAGCACTGGCCCTGATAGTGATACAGTGTCTTGGAATTTGAACTAGTATCCAAGGTAAGTCGCTTGCAAATCACCTGACTACTGCAGAATTTGTATTAGGCACAAAAAAAATACATAATATGATGCACAGCAACAATTTCCAACCTGAGGGGCTGAAATCCAGTGAGACAACTGTATCACCTGCAGCTGGTGCAAGTTGAGTCAAAGCCTCTGGTTCCTCTTTCAGTTTGTCAAAAAGATTATTGGTTTCTTCATTTGTGGATGAAACAGGGTTCTTTCTAGGTTCCTCGGGCTTCTCAACAGATACACTTTCAGTCTGATCCAGTGAAAGAATCACATCTTTCTCAACTAGACCACTGAGGGTGGAATGAAAACAGTACAAGTTACACCATCAGCTTCAGAAAAGATTTCAATATGTTCGTACTTATGCAACTATTCACGTGTACAAATGCCTACTAGTGTAACTTTTACAACATTTGCATAATTATTTAATTCTAATGAGTATCTATTTTGCAAATATTAATACAAGATACTTCCTAAAATAATCTCAACTACACAAGATGCTGATTTCAGATGCTTACCTCAAAACGTAGTTCACACAGACCACGCATTGGGGCTGGGAGTTTTTGCTGTTGTAGATCACAGTGGCCTGTGTCTCCACCCAAACATAGCCACCTTCTTTGCCCAACATCCTATACTGACCAGTTGTGGCCTGGCCTTTAGTAAATACTAAAGCAAAATTTTAACAAGTATTAATTGTCATTCATAAACACACAAAACATTTTCAGCCAAGATCAGTACTTCACAACAGGGAACACATGCAAGTTACATACTTATATGGTGCAGTACTCATTAAGGGGGCATGCACTCGATGCTACTAAAAGTCCAGGTGTCCACATATCAGACTCAACTAGGTTAAGTACAGTTCACCACAAATCGCAGTTCAGTGACATTTCAGGAAGGCACTGGGCAAGTGTTTGATATCCTTGAAAATATATGTTAATAAGGATTCAGCAGAGGGGAGAAAAGTACTGAGAAAATTATTTGTAAAAATAACTTACAATCATGATGGGTTTTGGTCAGATGGTCTGAATCCACAGCATGATAAAATTCATAGACAGAGCGGCCCAACAATTCTTCTGGCTGGTATCCCATTAATTCAGTTATTCTGCATTTTAAAACAAAAAGATGCGTACACACGAAAACATCAATTAGTGTAAAAGTTCACTATAAAACAGTTACGATGTAAAATTAAGTGCATTGCTTTCACCCAGCGTCAGACTAGATATTCTGATCAAAACTTTCTAAGAATATATTGAAGATTATGTTGAGGGAGCATAAACACTTTTTGATCAGCATGGAAATCTATAATTTCAGAATTTACATTCAAAACAAAACCGACTCTGAAGATCATTTGAATGAGAGAAGGGAAAAATGTTACAAGTTACAAAAACTAAGCATTATCTCCTTCGGCTCGAGTGCTTTAGGGGATTAATGAAGAATTTCCAATGCTTTACCTAAGGTACCCTAGTTTTGTTCATACAACAAGGTTTATAAAGCTGTACCACAGGGTATTTTTTTCATCCTTCCTCAAATGTTAAGATGTTAAAATAAGTACAGCTGAAAGTAACATTAAGTTCCATACTTGTGCCTGACAGTTACATATAAGTTTTACTGCTACTCACAGCAGTTACAGATGAGGAGTGAGACACATCCATAAATGAAAGTGTCCCGGAATACAATGTTTTAATCTAATTCAATTTATAGTGAAAAATGCAGTTTCAGATCTTATAATTTAGAAGCATGTGCTTAGTGTAATAAAATGCAAATTAAAATGTGCAGGTTTCTGTTTTACGTTGTTTATTCTATTTTCAGTAAATATCAGTGATCTTTTTAGGCGTCATTGCTGGCTGAGTTGGCAGCTTTCTTAGCTAATCAGAAGGCTACGTGTTTCAAGTTCAAGTAACTTGGATAAACATCTATGCTGTCACTCCAGTAGAGTACTGAGAAAGCATAGCATTATATGGTGCCTTCTTTCAGAAGTGACATTAAACTAAGGCCCCAGGTGTGGCTAAAAGATCCAACAGCATAGGCTCAAATAAAATCAATGGAGTTATCCCCACTGTGCTTTTTCAGTAGGTACCTCTCAAACCCCAAAAGATTATCACAAAGTGGTTGCTACATTTCCATAAGTGAGTACATTTATAATACATAATGATATGTAAAGCATTTTGGGATGTTTTGATGTCCTCAATGGCACTACATAAGTATATTCTAAAACAATGGAGACTTCTGTTTAAGATTTATAGAAGGCACTTATATCAAACAATATCACTATACAAAATTCATATTTCATCAGTCCAATGTATAACTAAATCAGTATACAAATTTGATAGAGAAATGCAGCACGTTTAGTTTTTAAATTCCTCAATGTTTACATAAACTTTATCATGCCTCAGTTATTTTATTAACTGCAATTAACTGCATCAATTTAAAGAACTCTCTAACTCTGTTAGTTCATGTGAGAATCAAGCGAACTATCCAATAGCCCCGAACTTAAAGGAGTCAAGCGAAAGTAGAAGTTTTAATATTTAGGTTTAGTATCTTAAAATATTTAATATTTTAGGTAATTAGTTTTGGAATAATTAGAGACGTTAGATAAGTGCTGCTTGATTATTTTTAAACACAAGTGTTGTACTACAAGTGCAAATACCGTTTACGTGAGATTGCATTTTCTTCACAATGCCAATTAGGCTTACAGCAAACTGTTGGCAAGTCAAGAAACCAGATTTAACAAAACAGTGGAATAAATCTTGCCTTTTCAGGGAAATTAAACTTAAAATATTTTCACCATTAAAGCTGCATTATTTGATGATATTCATCCTTTAGAGTTCTAAATTAGGTAGCATTTTCATAGAGAAATTATTTTTCTTGCTACTACTTTCTTCACTTCATTCTACAGAATAAATCTGGAGACAACTTAGTGCATATTTGAATTGTTCACATCAAGACCTTGATAAAATTTAAACTGAACAGTACATTTACCCCTTCAGAAAGAGGAGAAGCTTAACATGACATGGGAAACATTTTCCAATGTAGACGTAACTCACCTCTCATCACAATAAGAAAACTTCATGTCCAGGCTATGACGACTCAGAAATGTCTTGCTATCCAGTGGTACCTCTATGTTCGAGGGGTGCGGAATAGGTTCACAGATCAAAACCAAGCAGGTCATGGGTGGTTCTTTGTAACCACAATGGGTCTGCTCATTACTGGAATTGTATACTCTAATATGTCCTGTACAATGAAGGACCTGAAGATAATCATGAAAGTTAGTTTTTGCAATTCCCAGGGTTTTAAGCACATCATTGACTGAGTAATTTAATAACATTTGTGAAGCGACTATAAAGTCTTGATTGGAATTTTCAGTAACGCTTTAAATAGAGGAAATGTCAACTTAACCCCAACATCTGTTATAGAATAGCTACATCTCCACCAGCTCATCAAGAAGTAATTGTTCCTGACATTTCAAAGGGAAGGAAATGCTAAAGAGAATACTTTCAAAGCTTTCCAAATTTAAACAGACGAATCAAGGAATTGGATTTTACTTTTCCAAATCATTACATTGCTCATTCAGAAGGTGAATTCCTATCTTCACTTGCTACTTTTCAGCAAAAGAAATTAAATAGTAACCAGAAGAGGCATCTTCAGTGATTCTCTCTCATCGATTCCATCAATTATGGTTGAGTCTTAGAATTTACTGAGCTGAAATCACAGACCACAACCCAGATGAAGGAAAACCTCCTGCCCTTATTCAATCCCTATCCCTCTATTTTCTCCCTAATCATATAGATGTCCAAACACCTCAAATTTTGCCAATGTGCCAGCTTCCAGCACTACTACTGGCAATGTTTTCCAGGCTCCTACCATTCTTTGCGTGTAAAGTTTCCCTTGCACATCTCCCTTAAACTTTCCTCCTCTTATACTGAACCTGTGCCCTCTTGTAATTGAAAACTTCAACCTTGGGAAAATTGTCTGCGGTTCCACCCTATCTATACCTCTCATAATTCTGTAGACCTCTATCAGGTCTCCTCTCAACCACTGTCTTTCCAGTGAAAACAATCCTCGTCTTTTTAAACCTTTCCTCATAGTCAATGCCCTCGAGACCAGGCAACATCCTGGTGAACCTTCTCTGCACTCTCTTCAAAGCTAACATGTCCTTCTAGTAATGTGGAGATCAAAACTGCACACAATACTCCAAATGCAGGACCAGCACGTGTGCTGAAAGTGTGTCTAGCTGCAGCTTGTGGAAGCTCGGTTTTCAGAGCTGGAAGGTGGTTGGGGACACCTTGGAGCACCTGCAAGTCTAACAGCATTGTGGAGAGCATGTTTAGAGAGGTGGTCACACTGCAGAAAAGGTGGCCTGAAGAAGAAAGGGAATGGGTGGCACTTGACATAAAAGGGATGGTCAAATAGGCAGATAAGTGTCAGATCGAATTCAACCCTGAAAAAGCACAAGGTGATATACTTTGGAAGGAGTAAGTTGACAAGAAATTATTCAACTAACAGCATGACACTAGGACGATCTGTGGAACAGAGGAATCTTGGCGTGTTTGTCCATAGATCTTGAGAAGGTAGAAGTACATGTTAGTAGAGTGGTGAAAAAGGCATAGATTACAAAAGCAGGGAAAGCATGATGAAATTGGAACACTGGCAAGATAACAGCTAGAGTACTGTGATTGCACTGGAGGGGGTGCAGAGGAGTTCACCAGGATGCTGCCTGGGATAGAACATTTAAGTTGTGGAGAAGTTGGATAGGCTTGAACTGCTTTTGTTGGAGCAGAGAAGGCTAAGGGGCATTCTGATTGAGGGACACGAGTAGAGTGGAGAAGGAGCAACTGCTCCCTTAGTTGAAGGGTTAGTCATAAAAAAACACTGGTTCAAGGTGAAGGACAGGAGGTCTATGGCGACGGCATGGAGGATGGGTGATGTGCGGAAAAGACCTTTTGTTTTAAAATCCAGATGGTAGTGATGGTCCAGAATGCACTGCCTGGGAGGAGGGTAGTGATGAATTGCATTGTATACTTTAAAAAGTACCCCAATGAGCACGTGGCACGCTGTAAGGCTATGGGCCAAGTGTTGGTAATTGGGATTAGGTTGAAGTTCAGGTGTTTCTCACATGAACTGTTCTGAAGCATTAATTCTGCTTTCTCTCCACAAATGCAACCAGACCTGTTGAGTTTCTCCAGCAATTTCTGTTTTTGTTTCCAGTAATCACTGCTGATAGTGGAATTTAAACTCTTGGTTCTGCAGAGTACGGCCTCCGATCCACTTAGACACTGTGCTACACAACCAGAACTGGTTGAGAATCAGTTTCTTTGTTACTGGCCATCCTCCATTGTAGATGTAGTATTTAATAGCCAAATGGCTTTGTTGATTACTAGAACATAGAACATTACAGCACAGTACAGGCCCTTCGGCCCTCGATGTTGTGCCGACCTGTCATACCGATCTCAAGCCCATCTAACCTATACTATTCCATGTACGTCCATATGCTTATCCAATGACGACTTAAATGTACCTAAAGTTGGCGAATCTACTACCGTTGCAGGCAAAGCGTTCCATTCCCTCTCCGAGTAAAGAAACTACCTCTGACATCTGTCCTATATCTTTCACCCCTCAATTTAAAGCTATGCCCCCTCGTGCTTGCCATCACCATCCTAGGAAAAAGGCTCTCCCTATCCACCCTATCTAACCCTCTGATTATTTTATATGTCTCAATTAAGTCACCTCTCAACCTTCTCTCTAATGAAAACAGCCTCAAGTCCCTCAACCTTTCCTCGTAAGGCCTTCCCTCCATACCGGGCAACAACCTAGTAAATCTCCTCTGCACCCTTTCCAAAGCTTCCACATCCTTCTTATAATGCGGTGACCAGAACTGTACACAATGCTCCAAGTGCGGCCGCACCAGAGTTTTGTACAGCTGCAGTGTAACCTCTTGGTTCCGGAACTCGATCCCTCTATTAATAAAAGCTGAAACACTGTATGCCTTCTTAACAGCCCTGTCAACCTGGGTGGCAACTTTCAAGGATCTGTGTACATGGACACCGAGATCTCTCTGCTCATCTACACTACTAAGAATCTTACCATTAGCCCTGTACTTTGCCTTCCAGTTACTCCTACCAAAATGCATCGCCTCACACTTGTCTGCATTAAACTCCATTTGCCACCTCTCAGCCCAGCTCTGCAGCTTATCTAGGTCTCTCTGCAACCTACAGCATCCTTCATCACTATCCACAACTCCACCAACCTTAGTGTCGTCTGCAAATTTACTAACCCATCCTTCTATGCCCTCATCCAGGTCATTTATAAAAATGACAAACAGCAGTGGACCCAACACCGACCCTTGCGGTACACCACTAGTAACTGGTCTCCAGGATGAACATTTCCCATCAACTACCACCCTCTGTCTTCTTTCAGCAAGCCAATTTCCGATCCAAACTGCTATATCTCCCACAATTCCATTCCTCCGCATTTTGTACAATAGCCTATTGTGGGGAACCTTATCGAACGCCTTGCTGAAGTCCATATACACCACATCAACTGGTTTACTCTCATCTACCCGTTTGGTCACCTTCTCAAAGAACTCAATAAGGTTTGTGAGGCACGACCTTCCTTTCACAAAACCGTGCTGACTATCCCTAATCAATTTATTCTTTTCTAGATGATTATAAATCGTCTTTACTGCTTTACATTGAATAGACGTGCTTAGCATCTGGTCTACAAGAATTCAGAGATCTCCTTTTCTCTCATGGGCAGCAAGGGATAGGCAGAAAATGCTGGTCAGCAGACAATGTCCACATCCCTGAATGAATTATAAAGAAAAATCACTTCCAAAAGATACAGAAACACCATTCCTGTTTGTCAGTATTTCACCCAATATCTGCAACACTTCACACCTGCCATCGTTATTTCATGAAATCATTCTGCCTGCTTACATATCTTAGGCAAGTACAACCCGAGTTGCCTTCAACAATGCCACAACTTACCCCCATCAACTAATTTTTAAAAACCCAATCATCAAATTTAGTTTCATAACTTTGAATTTATATTATTGCTTTTCATCTAATAATTTGACAAACATCTTTTTCATAAGGTCTACCATATCATGGGTTTATCACTTCCTAAAAGAAAACAAGGTCCTAACTATCCTGACATTTCAAGTCAGAATAATTTATTCAACAAAAATCAAATGAAACCCTAGGACAACAAACGCATGGGAAACACTGAAAACTTGACAATATGTTGCAATTTTCCCTCTGCTTTCTGGCTCAAAATCCTGAAACTTCCTTCCTCACAGCACTGTGGTTCTGCAGAATGTCACATGGAAAGATGATGTTGAGCAGTCTTGAACTGCTGTAGTCCAAGGGTAAATACTGGTCATCCAGTGATGTTTAGATAACATAAAATTAAAAACTGTTAATTCAATGTGTTTACAAACAAGTTGCTAACCTTCCATGTTGCAGACTTGACGTTAACAGTGCGGCCTCGGCTCGTTAAAGTACACTTCATCCTCAAGAAGAAATTGCGCTCAGTGTTTTGATCCTTCCCCTTCTTCTGAAGTCCTACATTGCAGAAATGATGATAAATTACTAACATGTATTTGGCAAATGAGTGATTAAAATAACACTGCCAGGTTTAAAACAAAGTATTGGATCAAGAAAGTCAGCAGAATTTTCTTGTTCTAAATTTCTTTTGCCAAACAGCTCTAAACAAACATTCCCAATCTGGCTTTATTAAATTATCATTAAAAGCACAGGTTAGCGAGATCATTTAAAAAATATATCAAGCAATAGCTTCTATTTTTAAGCCTATATCTGACCTGGTTAAGCCCAGATAGTACTGCATAATGTTTCTGTCCTATATTAGAACAAGCAGAGAGGGATACTTGGCGAGGTGCAGAAAAGCATTTACAAATAGATACCAGAAATACATGGGTATACATCAGGACAAGATCAACAGACTGGGTTTCTTCTTTCCCCAACAAAGCTGAGGGTTGAGCTGATAGATTTCATAGTTTTATTGAAAAGTGTTGATAGAATGGATACAGAGAATGCTTTGTATTGTACAGCGCAATTAAAGGCCATCAATATCAGTATCAATAGACTGTCAGAAAACACAAAAGAATTTGCAAAAGACTCTTCACTCAAATAATTAAGGGAGCTGTTGAAGCAAATAATACCTATACATTAAATAGGTAGACGAACAAGCATAGGAGGTAGAAAATTATGGCAGCAGATTTAGTGAAGGAAAAGGTGGGAGGAAGTATTAATAGAGCAGAAACAACAGCATGGAATAGTTAGGCCACATGGCCCGTTTCAGCATTTCTATGCTATTCATCTTAAGGTCAAAAAACACACGACAGCAGGTTACAGTCCAACAGGTTTATTTGAAGACACGAGCTTTTGAAGTCGTGCTCTTTCTTCAAGTGTCAGCGAGAGAGGTGGCATCGGACACAGAATTTCTAAGCAAAAGATCAAAGGATCATATAACTAATGCAGATGTGTTGGACAAACCTAAGATGGCTATTAAATCTTCAGTTACACAGGATTAATATGCAAATTCCCTGAATTTCTTTCAAGTCACTGCCCCAAGATAACTAAAGGTTTTATGAGTTGGCTCAGCCTTCAAGAAGCAATATCCCAAGTCAGACAATGCATTTTAGACGTGAGGCCTTATTTAGAATCTGGCTGCGCATCAACTGTGAGTCAAAGTAGGAATTTATAAAATTCCACATTGACTGTCTACAAATTGAGCGCTATTCAACAAAATTCAATGTATATGCAATTACAAAGGTGAAAATGCAAATTGACCCCTGTGTGTGCACGCACATATGCAAGTGTATAGTTAGTGGGATCACCTGTAGTGCAACATGAACCCAAGATCCTAGTTGTGGCCATACTCCTGGGTACCTAACTTGGCTATCAGTCTCTGCTCTGTGATTCTGTGCGGTTGTGCATCCCAAAATCTGCCTTGGAGAACATTTACCCGAAGATCCGAGGCCAAATGTCCTTGACCACTGAAACGTTCCCCCGAGTGGGAGGGTAATCCCCTGTCTGGCGATTGTTGCACGGTGTCCATTAATTCGTTGTTATAGCATCTGCATGGTTTCACCAATATACCATGCCTTGAGGCATCCTGGCCTACAACATGATATAGACTAGAGTGGCCAAGTCACATGCGTAACTGCTGTGCACGTGTTGGGTGGTGTTTCCACATGCGATGGTAATGCCCATGTCGATGATCTGACATATCTTGCAGACGTCGCCAGTGACAGGGTTGTATGGTGTTGTGGTCGATGTTGTCCTGAAGGCTGGGTAGTTTGCTGCGAACAATCGTCCGTTTGAGGTCTGGCCGTTGTTTGACAGTGAGAAGTAGAGGTGTAGGGAAGATCTTGGTGATATGCTCATTGTCAGACGACATGTTAAAGGCTGCGAAGAACATTGTATAGTTTCTCCACTCCTGGGAAGTACTGGACAACGAAGGGCACCCTCACCCTCTCGTGTCTGTGTTCCGAGGAGGTCACGATGGTTTCTTGCCGTGCCACATCATAATTAGTGATCGATGAATTGAGCACCATATCCTGTTCTTATAAAGGCATCCTTCAGGTGTCCTTCGCATTCCTCCTCATCTGACGGACACCTGAAGGTGACTTGAAAGGATTAAGGTGCAAATTACAGAATTTCTAACAGACATGTTAGGTTTGTTCAACATATTTGCATTTGTTCTATGACCCTTTGCTTATAAATTCTGCGTCTGATGCCATCTCTCTCTAACACTCAAATGAGAAGTGAGAAGCCAAAAGCTTGTGTCTTCAACTAAACCTGTCAGAGTGTAACCTGGTGTCATGTGATTTTTGACCTTGTCAACCCAGTCCAACACCAGCACCTCCACACCATATAGCCTGTGTAATTGCATGTAACAAATTAGCACTTAGTTGCTTTAATGCATAACTTGAATTTCTGCAAGTGAAAAGGTCAAATATCCAAATAAACATCCGCTCAGATAGCCATTCACGGCAAATTTATTCCTGGGTAAAACAAAAATTTATTCACAAGATGTGGGCGTCGCTGGTTGGGCCAGCATACACTCATTGATCATTTCTAATTGTATACAGGATAGTCGACAGTCAACCACATTGCTGTGGGTCTGGAACCACAAGTAGGCCAGATCAGATGACGATGGCAGATTTTCACTACAAACCCAATGACTCCCACAATTACCTTGACTATATATTCTCACACCCTAATAAAAACCAAAAGAACTGCGGATGCTGTAAATCAGGAACAAAAACAAAGTTGCTGGAAAAGCACAGCATGTCTGACAGCATCTGTGAAGGGAAAAAAAGTTAACATTTCGGGTCCAGTGATCCTTCCTCAGAACTTCAGACCAGGAACGTTAGCTCTGTTGTTTCCTTTACAGATACTGCCAGACCTGTGAGCTTTTCCAGCAACTTTGCTTTTTTGTCATTCTCACACCCTACTTCCTGTAAAGAATCTATACCATTCTCCCAGTCTCTGTCTCTGTCAGACCTGTTTTGACAAGGAGGCCTCAGAAATATCCTCCTCCTTTCTCAACTGAGGATTCCCCAAATTGCAATTGATAGTCACGTGCAACCCCCTCCCCTACCCCCAACAGCATTAGAGCTCCCCTTGTCCTCACCTACCATCCCACCAGCAGCCACATCCACAGGATCATCAGTCGCCATTTCCACCATTCCTAGCTTGATGCCACCAGACATATTTCCCTCCCCTTCCTTGTCAGTCTTCTGCAAGGGACCGTTTCCTCCTGCACACCCTGTTTAACTTCTTTACTCCCAATGTGAACCCACACTCCCATGGCACCTTTCCCTGCAATCGCAGGAAGTGTAACACCTGCCAGTTTACTCCCTCCACCACCAAGGCCCCAAACACATCTTCCAAGTGAAGCAGTACTTTACCTGCACTTCACTAAGTCTAATCTACTGCATTTGCTGCTCAGACTGGGCGACAGCATGTAGGTGTCCTGCAAAGCAATCTGCAAAAACTATCTTCAGCTTCCAGCTGCCTCTCATTTCAACACACCACCAAGTTCTCTGGCCAACATCTGCAGCAAAACTTGTTACTCATTTTCCGCTTGGGAACTCTGCATTCAATAGAGTTTAACAACTTCAGGACTTGAGCACCTTCGCCCGCCATGTCTTTCCCTCAACCCCACACATCAGGCCTTATCACCACACTGGCTGCTTCCACACACAACCCAATGTCATAGCCCCATTATCAGTTATTCATTCTCCCGGGCTTTACCCTGTCCTTTGTCCAAATGCTTTTCGCTCCACCATTTATTCCTCTCCCGTTCCCCACCTAACCTTTTGCATAAATACCAACCTTTTCCTAGCTACTGTCAGTTCTGAAGGGTCACTGGACCTGAGAGGTTAACTCTGCTTTCTCTCTACAGATACTGCCAGACCTGCTAATTTTTTTTCAGCAACGTGTTTTTATTTTTGATTTCCAACATCTGCAGTTCCTTTGGATTTTGAGCCAGAGAGGTCTTTATGACAATCAACGATAGTTTTGTGGTCATCAATATATTCTTAATTTTGCATTTTTCAAAATTGATTTCAAATCCAACTATCCACTGTGGCAGGTTTTGTACCCAGATCCCAAGAATATTATTCGTTGTCTGGGCTAACAATCTAGCAATAATATCACTTGGCCATTGCCTCCCTTTTGTAATCAAAATATTAGGCAGATGCAGATTAGGCAGCTAATTAGAGATAGTGATGCAAGAATCCAATAGACATTCAAATAGAAACATATTTAGCCCAATTCCAAAACGCTAAAGTTAAACTAAACTTTAACCTGACCAAATAGTTAGACAAGGTCTCGGATTCAGCACAGCTCCATTTTGAGACTGTTGTCAGCGTACAGTTCAAACTATTATCAAATTATAACAGTAAGAAACTTGACATGCCATTCGTTGTGTCAGAGAGATAAATACTTAACGTGGCTGTAATGCTAACCTTTGCTTTGGACTCGGACTCAGGCTGTCAATTACAAACGTGTAGTTATGGTTGCTGAAAGCAATTTAAAGGTAGGAGTTCTTTTAGCCAATCTGATCAGCTAAACAGCTTTACCACCTACTCACAAATGGATTGGTTGTATAACAGGAAAAAAGCTTGACAAATACCACTGAGCTGTAGAAATCCATTGTTCTTATGGTCATTAACCTAACCACTCTGCATGCCATTTACCCATTAAAATCAGCTGTGTGCTGATCTTTCAGTGTTTAACTTTCCTGTCCCTCACTTCCTCCAGCACCTATCAACCAGCATTTATGAGGAAAGAAGTTAAAGCTGTATGCAATCTTTATCAAGGGCACAAAGTTCAGCTTTGGAAATTAGGTACAGATCTAGTTTGTAGCTTTGTTACTTAACAGTACAGCAGTGAAGCACCAATAAAGTGTATAAAAGATTAAGCACAAATAACTAGTAGAGAATGTGGAAAAAAAAGAATTTAATAAGAAAGGGCAAACCTGAAATGCTAGTGTAGTCATTAATTGGCAGTACAAAATGCTAAAATGTTTAGCACTGTAAAAAAATTGTGTGGTATGAATTGCTGGGTGTCAAAGGAAGGGACTTGTTGCAATTAAATGAGTAAGTCAACAGCTGTGTGCACTCAGGGCAAGTGTTAATGCCATATTTTCTTACCTCTATGAGAAAGCATTTCCCTTATCTCTTCATGATCACAAGGATGGGTGAAATCAAAAACACTGTGCCCGATCAGCTCAAACTGTTAATGGGGGAAAAAGAATACACTAATCACGGTATTCAAGATTGTGTCAAGTACATTAATTGCAGTTTTTGAGAAATAGAGCTTCTGTGTTTGTATGCAGTTAGAAAAAAAATGGCCAAGACATGTCTCATTTTCTAAAATAATAAAATATGAGGCTGGATGAACACAGCAGGCCCAGCAGCATCTCAGGAGCACAAAAGTTGACGTTTTGGGCCTAGACCCTTCACCAGAGATTTTGATTTCTGTATAGCACCTCTAAAGAATAAAAAGTTGATGTTCAAAACAGTAAACAGGTATTCCACTAAGTGAATAAGTATTAAAAGTCTGGAAATTTTTAAACTTTCACCATTTAGTCATCTGCCCTTTGCACAGAAATGTATCATAATCATACTAAACCCATTTAGAGTAGACAAATATGATCATCTTTACCTGGGTGAGCCCCATGCACTTGTTCACATTCTCAGACATGTAGATCATGTCTCCATCCTGTGTCAACACCATGACAAATCCTTCTAGGGCCTTCAAGTAAAAGCTGTTTAGTTGTTCCTCAAGGTCAGCTTCTACCTCAGCATCTCCTACACAGGCCAGATAAATTCCCTTTTAAAATTAATTAACACTTAACAGATTTCAACTTCAAATAAATACTTCGTTTTCACAGAGAAGGCTCTCATTTATGTAGCACCTTATACATCAAATTCAAAGCATTTTTATAAACATTTTTAGACACTCATTTAAAACCAGATTCAGATAATGTTCAGACTTCAGCTGGCAAGTGGCAAATAATTTTCATGCTACACAAATACCAGGCAATGACCAATCCCTGTAAGAGATAATCTAATCACCTTCCCTTGACATCACTTAATCCCTACTACCAACATTCTTGGAGCTACCACTGACCAGAAATTCAACAGGTCTTGCCAAATAAAGTGACTGCAAGAGTAGGTCAAATGCGAGGAATATGCAGTGAGTAATGCACTACCAGATTTCCCAAAACTGAATACTCCTCACTTGCTTGCTCCAACAATGCTCAAGAAGCTTGATGCCATCCAGGACCAAGTAGCCAGCTCGACTGGCACTATAACTACCAACATTCGTTACCTCCACCACTGATGTTCAGTAGCACCATGTGAACCATCTGCAAGATGCATTGCAGAAATTCATCAAGGCACCTTAGACAGGCCCTTTCAAACATGACCATTTCTAACTAACTCGATGGACGGGGCAGCAGATACAAATGGGAACACCATCTGCAATCAACTCACCATCCTGACTTGGAAATAAATCAGCGTTTCTTCACTGTCATTGGGTCAAAATCCTGGAATTCTCTTCTTATTGGCATTGTGGGTCTACTAACAGCAAAAGGACTGCTCAACACTACATGGGCAACGAGGAACAGGCAATAAATGCTGGCCCAGACAGTAATGTCCACACCCCAGAAGTGAACAAAACAAAAAATAATAAATGGAAACTATTTTGCATGTTGTAAAATCACTGTTGAAATTAGTGAGCCATTGATTTGTCTTTAGACGATATCAGCCAAAATAAGGGCAATTTTGAATCGTAGGGCTCATGGAATTTAATGTTCACTTGAACACTAATTCATCACTATCCATTTTTAAAACTGGAAAGAGTTAAGTTTGACATGGAGGTGTCAGTGTTGGTCTGGTGCGGACAAGCTCAGAAGTCAACGGCAGCAGGTTATTGTCAACAGGTTTATTTGAAATCACAAACTTTTGGAGCACTATTTCTTTGTCAGGTGAAATAAAAAGAGAAGCTCACAGGCACAGAATTTACGGGCAGAGAGATCAAAATATCATACAAATGGTGTGAGTGGAGTGTCAGTGGTCTGAATAACATCTCTGCAGGTGATCAAAAGTATCAGATGGCATTACTGAAGTGTCACAAGGTAAGGGATGACTTATACTTCCCCAGAGCAGAGAAACCTGCCACTGTCTTCGTCACTGATGATGAACATCTTACCAAGATCATCCCTACACGTCAACCTCTCCCCTTCAAACTACTGCCAAACCATAAACATTCACAGCAATCTAGCCTTCAGGCCAACACAGACCACACCCCTGCCACAGCAACCGCTGCAAGGCATGCGAGATCAAGGATACTCGTGTCACACGTGATAACAACACCCACCACATTCATGGCAGATGCTCGTGTGACGCTGCCAATGTTATCTACCTCATATACTGCAGGCAAGGAGACCCTGACGCATGGTATATTGGCAAGAACATGCAGACAGTATGACAACAGATGAATGAACACTGCGTAACAATCACCAAACAGGAACATTCCATCCCAGTTGGGGAACTCTTCAGCAGTCAAAAGATATTCAGGTAAGCATCCTCCAGGGTAGCCTTCGCGATATATAACAATATAGAATCACAGTGCAAAAACCAATAGCCAAATTCCGTACTCATGAAGACTGCCTCAACTGTGATCTTGGGTTCATGCTGCCTTACATGTAACCCCACCATCCTATTCTGTATTTGTAATATCATCACCTTGATAACAAGTTATGATCTCTCTATTGTTTGTACAGTTTTGGACTACTTGTTAATTTGGTTAGACCCTTGGCATATGACTCTTCTACCGATCATGTTATTCCAGCCATTTGGAAAGTCTCCAGCATCAACTCATTTTAAACTTATCTAATTATCTCTCTGCCTCAATAAAAGGGATTATCAGTCATCCCTTCACTTGCTGTTCAATTGTTGACACTATACTCACATTGTCTGACACTTTTGATCACCTGTAGAGACATACTATTGAGCTTCTCAACACACCACTCACACCATTTGTATGATCTTTTGATTTCTCTGCCTATAAATTCTGTGCCTGTGTGCTTCTCATCATTTCACCTTACAAAGGAGTCGTGCTCCAAAAAGTTGTGATTTCAATTAAACCAGTTGGACAATAACCTGCTGCCATGTGACTTCTGACCTTGTCCACCCCAGTCCAACAGACACCTCCATGTCAAACTTAACTTTTTCCAGTTTGGATGGCCAAGAGGCTTCTTTCCAGCCCTGTTAGCCCAAACATCTTTCAGTTCTGACTGTGTGAAAACTCATACATGAATTCTTACAGGTTGGAACCTTCGCATGTGAAAATTCTTCTAAGACAGAATTCGTTTCCTGA
Source organism: Stegostoma tigrinum (assembly GCF_030684315.1). NCBI lineage: Eukaryota > Metazoa > Chordata > Chondrichthyes > Orectolobiformes > Stegostomatidae > Stegostoma > Stegostoma tigrinum. The sequence goes on from NC_081363.1 coordinate 29,394,219, forward strand.
ACTAAAGCCAGATTCTGAACAGAACTCAAAACAACAAGCCCTACCTAAACGCCCTTTAGAAAAAAAAGACTCCACTTTGTAAACACTTTAATTAACTCTCAGGTATCTAGTTAGGCACTTAGTTACATGCGTTCTTGAAAATTACATCTTCGTGTCTTTTCCAATGACTTTCGGACGTCTATTTAAGAAACATTTTAACCAAAACCAAAATCACATCAGCCTCAATTTTAAAAATTCATAAACAGTAATATATTGTACACCTGTATCACAGTAAGTAACAGTACAACTGCGATCCAAAATCATAAGTCAGGGAGAGAAACACAGAACATAGGAGCAGGAGGTGACCATTTGGCCCCTTGAGCCTGCTCTGCCATTTTTCACAATCATGGCTGTTCGTCCAACTCAACAGCCTAATTCTGCTTTCTCCCCGTAACACTTGATCCCATTTGCCCCAAGTGCTATCTCTCGTTGCTTCTTGAATACGTTCAGTGTTTTGGCATCAACTATTTTAATTCCACAGGCTCACCGCTCTTTGAGTGAAGAACTGTCTCCTCATCTCTGTCCTAAATGGTCTATCCTGAATCCTCAGATGGTGACCCCAGTTCTGGACAAATCCGTCATTGGGAACATCTACCATGTCCTCACCTCGTTCGTCTGAATTCCAGCAAAAACAATCCCAACCTAGTCAATCTTTCCTCATACATCAGACACACCATTCTTGGAATCAACCTGGTAAACCTTCGCTGCACTCCCTCGAGTGTAAAAGCATCCTTCCTCAAAAGGAGACCAAAACTGCACACAATATTCTGAGTGTGGCTTCACCAAGACCTGAATAACTGCAACAACACACCTGTTCCTGTACTGAAAAATCTCTTGCAATGAAGGCCAACATACCATTCAAACATTATTGATCCTAACTGGTCAGAATTGGCCTAAACTAGGGTCTCTATCGTTTGATGCATCCCTCATTCTCTTCACCCCCACCAGTGGTCGCTGTGCCTTAAACACCTGACCTCACCTCTCCACCCACAGACTCATGGAATTCCATCTCTAAGCCCTGCTACATCTTTTGAAAACAACAGTCATTAACCAAGGTTTAGTTTACTTGGGTATGGTAGCCATTTTGTCATCCACCTACATGAAAAACCCTGAATGTTTAAGACATGATAATAATTAATCAGAACAACTTGCACTTAAAGTATTTAGATAGGGTATGTTATTTTAAAATTGTTTATAGAATCAAGATTCAGCAACAACTTTATTCTGAAAGCATCCAATTACATTTGAAACTATAATGCATATTAAAAAAATACCAGATACATTGGCCTCAATTAGGTAGTCAGCAGCACTTCAGGCCACTTTACCTCAAGTTGCACTACCCATCCCACTCCAAATATGCAGCAAATCTTTGGTATGGTTGTTGCTTTTCCTGACAACGATTTAAAAATAGGATATCTTCATCTACAGTATCAGAGATGTAAGCAAGCATGTAAGCAACCAAAGGGATTGAGTATTCCCATGCAAATACAATCTCCAATGCTTTTAAATTTTCAAATATTGAGATGACTGACTGTTTATACAGCAAACCTTTTAGTTAGGTGGCACCCATAGGACTAGGCAAGTGTCGGGTGATAAAATATTCTGGATAATCATGACATGCACACAACTGCAGTAAATTCTGGCCAAGCAAAGGTTCCAGTATCAATATCCCTCAAAAAAGCCTACCAAAACATCACCACACCTCCTAAAATCCATGTAAAAATGCATGCTAAGTCAGAGAAATGTGAAGATGGGGACGTTTACATCACTGGTATAATTTATTTACAGCATAAATACTCATATCACAGTAGATCTCAGTACAGTATTTGTGAATTTTGCCAGTTAAAACAAAGTTGTATTTATTTGTACTCATTTTAACTGTTAGCCGGAAGAAAAAATATAAATGAAATAGCTATTACTTAAATTTTTGTCTAGAATGTCAATTTTTTTATTTCTCAGGAGCAATGAGAGAGTTTGAGTAGCCATAGGGTATAACATTTTTGTGGGTTTTTGACAGTAAGATGCACAATGCAAAACTGGAAATGTTCGTTAGTTCAAGTAATTCCCATTATTGTGTAGTGAGGAGGAGGAGGGGTGTTTCAACAACACGGCCTTTAGAAAAGAATCTCAGAAACTTTTGGGATTTCCATAGTTCAGTGGAATGAAGGCAACGGCGACTAATAGCTTCATTATCAGCACTGTCCCACAATCCAGCCAATAATACTGTAAACATTTGCAGCATTTCTCCACTTAGCATAAAATAAAATGATGTCGTGTTTGGAAATAAGTAGCTAGTACAGAGGCACAGTTTCAGTGAAATGAGACCTATGAAGCAAAAAAAAATTAACAAACGGCATGCCAAATCTTTCCTTCCATGTTGGGTGCAAAATAAATCTGTGGCAACTTATGGAAAAGCTACGTAAATGTTCTAAAGCTATTAGAGTTTGGGCACAAAGAAATTGCTGTGTATTTATACTTCATCTTTCAAACGTCCTCAGAACATTCCAAAGTGCTTCACAGCCAGTAAATTAGTTTAAATTGTTAGTCACTTATATAAAAATGCTACCTACTTTAAATTACTACAAATTACTCACCAGCATTAAGCAATTTTCTCATGCGCAAGTAGCTGATAGTTAGCCTCATGATAGACGCTTTATCGAGATGAGAAGTGACACTGTGAGGAAGAGGGAGTTCACGAGCCAGTTCATAGAAGACCTCCGACTCTTTGCCCCTTCGGAATCTCGCAGCATCACGAGACTTCTCCTTTCTTCTCTCGGAACTACCACTGCTGGTATTCAAAGTAGAACTGTAAGAAGCCATGTCAGCTAACAAGAATGCAACAAATAGCTTCACGTGCACCTTAAATTCAATTCCAGAACAGGGAACATATGGCAAATACTGCCAATAATCACACAAGGCACAAAACAACCTCAAACCCTGCTTAGGAAGTAACAGGAAAAATACCAAACCTTAACATTTTGCAGAGGGCAAAAAAAAATACAGTGATGTGTTTAAATAAACTTCAGATTGGCTGCATTGCGTATTGCTTGACGACTCCACAAAGATAAATCTTCAAAACAGAGTAACATAAATGAGCTCCTAAGACTTGACCGTTTTGATGCAGCATCTTTAACAAGTAAAGTCTTAAACTTTAGAGATTGCCCATGAAACACTGTTAAGAATCTTAACTCCGAATAGTACTCTGAACTGAAATGGTTATTCAACTTTTGGAATATACAATCTAATACAATATGAAAGAAAAGATAAACAGACAGACAAATATTTGATTAAATACTTCATTTTTATTTTACTCGCAGAAGGCAAATACAGAAGAAAGCTGTTCGTGGTACCATACTGTTATTTATAACAGAACTTCAGTCATTGAAGTCAAAACTGTCAGATTCAGGGATTGGGATTAGCCTGAAAATCTATTGTCAATTGAACTATTGAATGTTTTCCTAATTTTTCCCATTTTACAACACTCATCTCTCAGATCAATAAGCAACTCCTTGTTAAGAAAAACCATTATTTGAAAATTTTCTATCTCCTACGGCAGTCAATGAAACAAAATCAAGTGATTAAAAGGTATGTAGTTACCCTCAGCAAAGTCCATCAATTATTGTGGCTCAGCAGTCAGCCAGTCCTTCCAGGTCAGTAAGACAGCTTCTTCCAAGTACGCCTTTGGGCTAGAGCCTATTGTTTTAGCTGAGAGAGAGAATGTAGACACTCAACCTATATCCATGTGGATACATTTCATCCTTGCCAATGGACCCAACCCATTAATTTGCCAAAATACTTATGACCTGTTTCAAAGGTACAAATACACACACTTCCCTAAGTTCACTGGAAAGACAGCGGGAGACAGAGCCTGAGCTGATTTCTGCCATCCCAAGTTCAGAGAGCCCAACCAATTAATCAACAATTGACCAGGCCGGTGATCTTCCTGTCTTTGCACTGCTCGTCAAAAAAATGAACTCAATTATGAATTTAAAAAAAGATGTAGTCATGTATTCTAATAGTTTAAATTCAGTAAGTAAACTTTGATTTTTATTTCAACTGAAAAAAGTGATCACATTAACAAATTTAGATTCCCCAGGGTTTAGCGCTACATAGTGCTAAAGGCCTCTTCTTAACCGAGATTTTACATTCAATTTCCAGTAGCCTAAATAAAGGCATGCCAAAATCCATGTGGTTCGAGGAGCCGGGGGTAAGACAAGGCTAAGGATATTGCTGTGACAATTGCAATCCTTAATACCCACACTCACCACTAGATGACACTGTAACAAAACCAAAACAATATTTCTTTTGTGAGATCAAACATACTGAAAAGCAGCTAAAATGAAAAGTTTTAAAAATATCAATCCCAAATGAAAACCTTTTTTGAAAAACCTCAATCATGTACTCGGTTTATGGTTATTATTGTGAAAAACAACTGCAACAATTATAGTGGTATTCGAAAAGCAGATCATCAATATTGCATACTGAGCCACCTGCCTAACTTGAACAGCTGGATACTTTCTGAATACCAGACTAACATTTCAATTATACAGTTAGATTGTAACATTATTACAATATTTGCACTATTCAATCTTAAAAGAAACAAAGGCAAAGTTGGAGCAACACAAAGGAGAGAGTGTAAGGAGAGCATTACATACAAAGTTTCAGATCTCAAATGTTAACATTGTTTTCCTCTCTTGAAATGCTGCAACACCAGAGTATCTTTAGGTTTCCTTTACTATTTTTCTTTCCGATCAAAGGTTTCCGGGTCACAAAACTGAGTTACTTTGAAAATAATCCATAGCTTATTTAACGTGTACCAGTAACATTTTTTTAAAGCAATGAAGTAACATCAAATAAAATTCTCCTGTAGAATAATCTATATTTGCTGCAGATTCTTAAGAACAGAATTAAACAAATGCGCTCTTTCAGCCTGTTCCATAATTTAATGAGATCACAGATGACCTGCAGCACATCTCCATTCCCTGCCTTTGCCCAATACCCCTCATTATCTTTGGCTAACAAAATTGGCAACCTTAATCCATGTAATCTAGCATGAATTTTCATACAAGTTGCAAACTTCTACTACCTTGCATAGAAGTTGACTTCACTGACTTAACACAACTTTTAGATTGCACTCTCTCAAGTCCCAGGCTCCCTAACTGGTAGGGCAATCTGTATTAAACAACCTACCTTGAAAGCTGTGCTTACACTGCACAACTTCTTTTAAAAGAACAATGTGGATTGATTTAGAAATTGCCCAATGTCCCGAAGTTTACAAAACGCCCAAAAAATATCTGTGATCTGAACCTGCATCTTTGCCAAAAAACTCATCTAAGTGAGTTGGTGGCAAAGTGCTAATGTCACTGGAGCTTATTATTATTTGGATTACTATTCCAATCTAATGATCTGGGAACTCACGTTCAAAATCTTACTGTGGCAGATGGTGAAATTTGAGCTCAATAAACCTGGAATTAAAAATAGCTGTGTTAAATGGTGACCATAACAAAGTGTGGGGCTGGATGAACACAGCAGGCCAAGCAGCATCTGAGGAGCACAAAAGCTGACGTTCCGGGCCAAGACCCTTCATCAGAAAAGGGGGATGGGGAGAGGATTCTGAAATAAATAGGGAGAGAGGGGGAGGCAGACCGAAGATGGAGAGAAAAGAAGATAAGTGGAGAGGAGAGTATGGGTGGGGAGGTAGGGAGGGGATAAGTCAATCCGGGGAGGACGGACAGGTCAAGGGAGCAGGATGAGGTTAGTAGGTAGAAAGTGGAGGTGTGGCTTGAGGTGGGAGGAGGGGATAGGTGAGAGGAAGAACAGGTTAGGCAGGCAGGGCTGGTTTTGGGATGCAGTGGGGGGAGGGGAGATTTTGAAGCTGGTGAAATCCACATTGATACCATTGGGCTGCAGGGTTTCCAAGAGGAACATAGAACATAGAACATTACAGCACAGTACGAGCCCTTTGGCCCTCGATGTTGTGCCGACCTGTCATACCGATCTCAAGCCCATCTAACCTACACTATTCCATGTACGTCCATATGCTTGTCCAACGACGACTTAAATGTACCTAAAGTTGGCGAATCTACTACCGTTGCAGGCAAAGCGTTCCATTTCCTTACTACTCTGAGTAAATAAACTACCTCTGACATCTGTCCCATATCTTTCACCCCTCAATTTAAAGCTATGCCCCCTCGTGCTCGCTGTCACCATCCTAGGAAAAAGGCTCTCCCTATCCACCCTATCTAACCCTCTGATTATTTTATATGTCTCAATTAAGTCACCTCTCAACCTTCTTCTAACGAAAACAGCCTCAAGTCCCTCAGCCTTTCCTCGTAAGACCTTCCCTCCGTACCAGGCAACATCCTAGTAAATCTCCCCTGCACCCTTTCCAAAGCTTCCACATCCTTCTTATAAGTGAGTTATGAGAATATGAGTTGCTGTTCCTGCAACCTACGAGTGGCATCATTATGGCACTGCAGGAGGCCCAGGATGGACATGTAGACTAAGGAATGGGAAGGGGAGTTGAAATGGTTCGCGACTGGGAGGTGCAGTTGTTTACTGTGAACTGAGTGTAGGTGTTCTACAAAGCGGATGACAAAATGGTGACCATGTTGATGGTTGTAAACACAAACTTCTTTTCAGAAGGATGTGTGTCATCTGGCTTACACATGACACCAGATCTACATCAATGCTATTTTTTCCAAGCTAAATTGAGTCAAGTTGCAAGGCACTCTGTTCCAGGGCTATTAGACAGAGGCAATAAAAACAGTCCTAGCTATGGATGCTCAAATCAACAAACAAAATTTAAAAATGTGTCTCCTTGGCCAGTGAACTCTCTCTCTCTACCAAATTTTGTTGAAATCTACCGCGGAGTTTTTGTGAAAAAAAAAAATGTCATTGGTGGACTTAACAGCATTCAAACTTTGCTACCACTCAGGTCAAAACAGGTGAGGTGTTTGACACCAGTTCGACCACCTGAAATATTTACTCTCCAGCACTGACAGCAGTGTGTACTACCTACAAGTTGCAGTTCAGCATCTTCTAAAGGCTACTTTGACAGCACTTTCCAAAACTGCAACTTTTATTCTGCAGTTGGTGAATGGACAAGGGTGAGACGGAGGAAGTAGCTCTTTCGTGTCGTTGTGGCTACTGATTCATATGGCTGATCCAGTTCAGTTTCTGATCAGTGGTAACCTGCAGGATGTTGAATGGCAAATTTGGCATTGGTAATGCCATTAAATATCATGGAGAGATGGCCAATATCTGACAGTCAGATGGGAAATAACATTCCTGCCTCACATCAGCCCAAGCCTGGATATATTTAAAGGGTAGTGAAAACTGTTGGTCCAGTTCTCAAAATTTGTGTGTTCAAATTGACACAGAAAGCGACATTTTTTCTTACATGATCTTTTGCTCATTACTTTAATCGATCTATTCATTTCCAAATTTATACTTCTAGTATAAATGTCCATCGTCCTGCTCGTAGCTCCAGGTGCTTATCGGATTTACTTTAGACAGCTAAGAATGTATCTTCTACCACAAACGTAGGCAGTGCACCTGAAGTTCCCAACCACCCGCTGCACAAAAACACTTTCATGTTGCAGTTGGGTCTTTTGTCAAACACCTCACGTTGAGATCTCTGGCTCTTGACCCTTTTGCCAATGGAAACCACTTTAAGTGATAATTTTGAATGATACTAACAAATATGCTTTCAAACATCATGAAAAAGAACAGCTTCTTCAACCAGTCTAACTGAAGATATGTGCATAGTATTCGTTAATACTCTGGCTCCACAAGCAGGTTTCCTTTCTGGTCTCTTTACAGTTTATAGGCTTCTAGAAGCTTTAGATATCCCTTAATATTAGGTACTAGTCTCTGTTCATACCTTTTTTGCGTCACTGATGACTTCTCCTCTGTATGTTTGATATTTAGAGCAAACTGCTTGACACAAAATTGATAGGTGACCTGTACAGTAAGACATGGATCTCTTAAAGATTACTTTATATTAAGGGATTAATGGATCAAAATTTTTTAAGTTCAGGCTTGATGTCAGGGGAAGGTAAATCTTGTTAATATTTAAAATTTGCTAACTGCCACTAGAATACATCAACCTCATTTATGTTGCAATTTCTCTTAGTCAGATAAATTAATTCAACAACTGTTAGTTATGAAATTACAATGCATGATTCCTTAAATCAAGTATGCTGAACAGGGTGTTTTATTTGATTGATTTATTGTCATATGTACCCACATACAGTGAAAAGTATTGTTTTATATGCTAACTGGACAGATCACACCTTATGTACATCAGGTAATGCAACAGAATGCAGAATATAGTGTTACAGCTACAGAGAAGGTGCAGAGAAAAATCAACTCTAATATATGGAGCGTTCCATTCATAAATCTGATAACAACAGGAAAGAAGCTGTTTTTAAATCTGTTGGTACATATTTTCAAACTTTTGGATCTTCTGCACAAAGGAAGGGTGTGGGATAGAATATAACCAAGGTGGGAGGTGTTTTTTTTTATTATGTTGGCTGCTGTGAAGAAGTGGGAAGTCCAGATGGAGTCAGTAGATGGAAGGTTTTTTTTAAAATGGTGAACTGTGCTGTGTTCACAACTCACTGTAATTTCTTGCAGTCTTAGGCAGAGCAGTTGCCACACTAAGTTGTGATGCATCCAGACATGATGCTTTCTATGGTGCATCTATAAAATTTGGTGAAAGTCAGTCATTGTGGACATTGAGGAAGTAGAGGCATTGGTGTGCTTTCTTGATTGCAGCATTGATAGAGATGGACCAGGATAGAATGTTGGTGATATTTACACTCAGGAACTTGAAGCTCTTGACCACCTCCATCTCAAACACCATTTATGCAGACCGGGGCATGTCCTCCACTCAGCTTCATGAAGTCGACGACCAGCTCATTCATTTTGCTAACACTGAGGGAGAGATTGTTATCCCTGCACCATGTCACTAAGCTCTCGCGCTCCTTTTTCTGTACCCTGTCTCGTTTTTGTTTGAAATCTGACCCACTATAGAAGGAGAAAATGGCTGGGCAAATCAACTCTTGATACCATAGTCTTGTATGCTTGAGTCTACACAATTTGAAGCCCTTCCAAATGACACGTCAAAATGGCAAAAAATTGTGAATTAATGCAGGGTAGTGACACACAGCACAGCAATCACCCAAAGTCAGTCCACATATTGATCTAAATGATACTTAGCCTGTAGCTACCAAACAAAAACAGTACTAAAAAGGATATTATATCCTTGACATCTCCTTCAGTATATCTTCATACTGATAAAAGGGATAGATATACATGAAAGCTGCTTTGGGATTTATTAGCTTAGGGTAATACCAAGGTTTGTGCAGAACATAATTGCTGTTGCATGAAAAGGCCATGGACAGAAGAACCCGAGTGTTTAATTCAAACTGACATTTCACTGAATGCCAGATGATTACAAACATAGGGAAACACAATGGCAAAATGTTGCAGTCTCAATTTCAAGGCACCTTGATGCACACCTCAACCTTGCATCATAATGCCAATTATGGAGACTTCTGTGCAAAGAGTTTACTATACCCATTTTTGAGCTTTGGGACAGGAAAGGATTCTGCAAGAATGTGGTGGCTTTTGATAAGCTAGATGTGACAAATTGCTATGCACTTTGACACCTTTTACAGATGTACTTTAGGAGTGCCTTTAAATATATCATAAAAACACTGCACCAATGACTAACATGGATAACATCTGTCACAGGAACAAGACATTGATTCAGCACCCTTTCACCCAGAAAATCATTTTACCTTCAATGACACGAGGAATTTTTTTCTACAATGCAAGGCATTGTCGCATTTTGAAGCAAATTTGCTAACAGACTACATGAATAGAACAGATTCTTCAATGACCGTGAGTATATTACTGGCAAAACCAATGTCATTCAGCACACATGAACACCAGACAGTGATTGGTGGGAGAGGCCACCCTGACCTGCTGAAATCTGGGCAGTCACCAACTGAATGCGTCTTAAAATTAAAAAAAAAAATTGTTGGAAAAGCTCAGCAAACCAGAAAGCACCTGTGGAGAGAAATCAGAGTTAATCCCCAGAAGGGTGACTCAACCTGAAACATTAACTCTGATATTTCTCTCCACGGATGCTACCAGATCTGCTGAGCTTTTCCAGCAATTTCTGATTTTGTTTCTGATTACAGCCTCTGCAGTTTGTGTTTTGAGAGAAGCTCCATTTCAAAGATATAACTTGATGAAAAAATGCAAATCACCATAATTTTTAGATAATGTTGTACATCGAAAGCTTTGGACTGTATCTGCTAATGGTCAGTGTTATAACTTATCGTAAACAAATGACATGCATACAAATTGCAGAGTTCTGTGGAATTAAAATACTCATGAATGGGCTAGAACAGAAATTGATGAACCAAGTCAAAGTTATTGAGATAATTTTATACAGCATCTCACGTACCCTGTAACATTCTGGTACCTCAGCTCTGATGACAAACTAAACACTTCATCTCTTGTAAATCATAGCCAATGTGTTATCTGACACAAGGGTACATATTTTAAACATGTGCATATTGAAAAGCAAACATAAGGAAATCTCTTCAGGGTGGTGGTCTTACAGAGCAGGTCTGTCAGGGCAGGCTGTTTTAAAGCATACCGGGTAGTACGATTTCAGGCTGAAATCTCAAAAAGGAAGAGATAGTGGGAACTGCAGATGCTGGAGAATCTGAGATAACAAGGTATAGAGCTGGATGAACACAGCAGGCCAAGCAGCAGAGCAGCAGGAAAGCTGACGTTCTGGGCCTAAACCCTGAATGGGTCTACGTCCAAAAAGTCAGCTCTCAAAAAAGGAAGACTTTTTAGAATATAAAAAGTCTGCAGCAACACAATAGGTCCTTCTAAAAGATGTAAAATAATGCTTCCTGCCTCAACAGACATCAAAATGGGAGTCAACAACATTAAACATTGCCTCAGCTAAAAGACAATAGATGTGTCTTGTTTTGAACCCTGGATTAATCAACCCCATTGTGGTTAAGATGACTCAGTTTTGAACTGAAATGGTATAAAACTGACTGTATAGCCATCATGATGTGGAGAATGGCAAGAAAATCTTTGAGAACCACTCTCAGATGGAAGCTTTGTTCAAGACTTAGAGAAAAGGGTATTCACAAACCAAACTCTGCTCTGTGAAAAGAATGTGAAAGTGCTGAAATTACATAATTGAGTAAAATCAGGAATTTCTCTCCCTCCCAAAAATCAGTTGTTCTGAACAATCTACTTGTACAAGAAAATGCCACCTACAAAATTACCAAAGCCAACAGAGCTGCTGGTTTTGACTTCAAGTGTTAACCCCTTCATGTTAATAACAGTAACTCAAACAAACAATGATTATATTACTTATGGTTGATATACCACATTGATTTATTAGGACATTCTGCTTATTGTCTTATCTGTAAAAGAATAAAATATTCTTGGTAATGTAATGTAATTTTTGTTAACAACTTTCTGTTTAACTTCAAGGAACCTTCAGTAAATAATTGGTAACAAAATAACCTTCAAATCTGTTTAAACAAGAGCTTTATTCCGCTTACATATGGAGTGTCAGCAAGAATGCTTCTTTCAGATGCAGTTATTTTACCTTTTCTTCAAAACTAAAAAGGCACCTGCACAAAAAAAGGATACCCAAATGTGTCAATTTGCTAATATACCAAACAATCTCAAGAAGAACTTCTAAGTACCAATCGCAAAACAAACCCTCAACTTCCTTTCTTTTGCCACAATGAACAGGACATAAAATATTGATCTTAAAACTCAAATCATACACTGTACCTATCAATTTGATCTAGTATTTTGTAAATCACCTCTTTTTCAATCTAAGAGAATTAGCAAATTGAAACAATAGGAAAACTAAAATCAGACACATTAAAATACAGAATAATCCAATTTGAAGTTTAGTAAAGTATCGATCAGCTTTTCTCTGAAGAAGGGTCTAGGCCCGAAACGTCAGTCTTCCTGTTCCTCTGATGCTGCTTGGCCTGCTCTGTTCATCCAGCTCTACATCTTAATCAGCTATGCTAATTGATTTGTGCCTATGGCTACTGTCTGGAAACATTTAAGCATTTTAAAAAAAAAGTTAACTTCACATCACAACACCAATGAGGTCAGGGTCTAAAGCAATAAGTAGCAGCACTGGTATCACCTCCCCCCACCTCCCAAGGATGGTGTGGGTCAACGCTGAGCACATGGACTGCAACAGTTCAAGAAGGCACTCACCAGTACCAGTTTAAAGGCAGCTAGGAATAGAAAATAAATGCTGGCCAATCAATAACACCCATGCCCCATGACTTAATTAAAAGAAAACCATTGATTCCAGAAAATAATGGAAAACCATATACGAGAAAGATGCTGCTGAAAAGTAGCTCTGCTGCTGGTTTCTTCCAAACTTCCACATCCATTTTGCATTTATAGCTGTTCCCTATTGTCACTAGTTTGGAACCCAAAACATAACAGAGATTCCACAAAACCATCTGAATGCTTCACTGAAAGACAAAAAACAAAATGCAGATGCTGGAGTCCAAGATAGACAAACAGCAGGCCAGGCAGCATCTGGAGGAAAGGAGCAGGCAACATTTTGGCTATTACCCTTCTTCAGGGCTGGGTGTGGAATAGAGGAGCTACACATCAAGTGGGGAGGGAGGGGTGGAGTGGGAATGGTGGCAATAGGTGGACACTCATGGTAGGTACGATGGGAGGGATGACTTCGGTGGGTGGCTGGTAGGGAGGGTCAGAAGATGGAATGGAAGGGAGGAGATGGGGCTGGAAGGGCAGGCAGGGGATGGTTGGAAAGGTTATTTGAAATTAGAGAATTCAGTGTCGAGTTATCTGGACGGTAGGGTGACCAGGTGAAAGACAAGGTGCTGTTTTTCAAATTTGCGTTCCGAGTCGCTGCGACACTGGAGGTGGCCGAGGACAGACATATCAAAGGGGAGTTGAAATGCGCAGTGGCTGGGAGGTTAGATTGGCCATTACGGGCCAGGCAGCAATGCTCAACAAAATAGATGCCTAGTCTACGTTTGGTCTCACTCCTTCACTTACAAGCGAAACATACCTGCATTGATGCTAAAAATCTGGAAGCAGTAATAGATTAAATATTAATTGAGCATCAACCCATATGCATGCATTAGATCTAAATACCATTCTGCTTCAATATTTTCCTTATACTTAGTTCTGTGCAAAGCAAGCATATAAATAGGTAACAGTTGACAAAAATCTTCCCACTGTGTTTCTCTTGCAAAGACATAGATTTAGTTCAATTGTAACTATCAGACATCTCATCCAAATAATCATTTCTCAAAAACATAAGGACCTCGATATCAAGTGTAATGCCCTTGAAAATCAGGCTACAAACTAAAGATAAGCCATTAGAAAACCCAAAAATACTGTATTGCAAATGTTTCTCTTCAGTTTCCAGCAACTGAATCCTTTGCAAACACCATTACAAATGATGGAACAGGTAGCATAAAACACTACGGAAAATACAAAGCAACAGACAACTAAGAGCTGCAACAGCAGTGCTCTGTGACCATTTGGATGAGACGCACAAGAAATGCCCATATCTGAAACAAACCTGCACTTATAAAGGAGATAATAGTCAGCCTCCCAATGCCAGCTTGATCAGGAGAAGGCAAAGTATGGAGCATAGAACAGTACAGCAAAGGAACAGGTCCTTTAGCTAACCATGTCTATGCCAACCATGCTGCCATTCTAAACTAATCCCAGCTGCCTGTCCAGGGTCCCTATCCCTTTATTTCCTGCCTGTTCATGTGTCTGTCTATATGCCTCAAACATTGCTCTGGTATCTGCTTCTACCACTTTTGAAAAATAATGTTCATAATTTGATAATCAAATAAAGTTTAACCAGTTTAATTATGATACCAAAAAAAGTCAGTCCAACTTTAAGAAACCTAGAAACACACTCCTCTTTACATACCCAAGTATGAAATGGGTTCATTTTAGATTCTTGCCTACGTAAGCTTCTGTGACATTATATTTTAATCAAAAGCTAGTAAATGACAAATACTTCTTTCTTAATGTGTCTCTGATTACAGCTAGCAGCAAGCAGCATTGTGGGGAAAAAAAGTAGTAAAAATTCAAGGTATACACTAAAACTGAGATTTTCAAAACCACCTAACCACAGATTCACGTCATGACTGAAATCAACTTCTTCAGCACAGATTTTGGGCAGTTAGCAGCAAACTTAATTCATGCTTTCACGCCCATTGTCAGGAACACAGCAATATTCCCACTCCTGATAGCAGTCTTACAAAGCAAGTGGAAATCACAGGCTAGACAGGTGGTTACCCAATGAAAGTAGGTTGCCATGTCTGAGAAACCATCAACACTCACTTTAAATCTGTCTACTTGATAAAACTGGACTTTGGACAGAGGTGCAAGAGGAAACTAAAATTGGCAATTCAACAAAAAAAAAATACTTCTCACTCTCCCACTACGCAACAATACAAAACTCTTACCAATCTTCAAATACTCCTCTGTAGTCTTATCAATTTAAGAAAGAGCACTTTCCTTTTTCCAAGTACCAATGGCAATTTTACAATTGGGTAAGCTTTAAGACAGTCAGTTCTGGGCATTAAACTTCAGAAAGATTTCGCCGGCAGTGGCACTATGGATTGACACAGGAACACAGCTACACGTTTGCAAATTGCAACAATAAAAAATTCAATATTAAACAAAGGCCACGATCTAAAACAGTAAAAAATCAACCCTATCCTAAATAATGAAAAAGGAGTCAACTGGAAGGTATTTAGCTGGGAGATAGGCAGTGGCAATACTTCCAACTGAAAAATGAACAATTTCCAAATACCTCTCAACTCTGATGTGAGATTTTTTTTAAGCCTAGCCTTAAAAACATATGCTGTCAAATAGGGCAAAACAATCAGATGGAGCTCTAAGAGGACCAGAATGGAATCTGTAAATAATCATTCCAAGATGGTTGAACTGCTTAGAAGTATGTACGTAATTAGCACTCATTAATTTTCCTGGTCACACGAACAGGGGTCCTACAGTCATAACAGTGCCTGTGGAGCACAGGTCATCAGAATGCTCAAATGTTGAGAATAAAAGTGCATTTAAAGTGCACCCTTCAATCCGGTGGTGATAAAAAAAAGCAAACTAACTTGGGGGTCACAAGAACAGCAATTTTCAGAAGTCCATTCCAAATCACAACCAAAATAATCTCCATTTCACATAAATAAAATCATAACTTGGGAGCACCAACACATTCGACTTCATCCAGAACTGCTTGTGAACAGATAATATAAAATCAGGTTTGTTCCGATACATGACGTGGCAAATGTGAAAAAAATTATAATCTGATAGAGTTTAATTTGAAAGTACCCAGAAAACACAACACTCTTTTGGACTACAAGAAAGCAGAAAGGCATACAGTGTTTTAGCTTTTATTAATAGAGGGATCGAGTTCCGGAACCAAGAGGTTATGGTGAAGCTGTACAAAACTCTGGTACGACCGCACTTGGAGTATTGTGTACAGTTCTGGTCACTGCATTATAAGAAGGATGTGGAAGCTTTGGAAAGGGTGCAGAGGAGATTTACTAGGTTGTTGCCCGGTATGGAGGGAAGGTCTTACGAGGAAAGGCTGAGGGACTTGAGGCTGTTTTCATTAGAGAGAAGAAGGTTGAGAGGTGACTTAATTGAGACATATAAAATAATCAGAAGGTTAGATAGGGTGGATAGGGAGAGCCTTTTTCCTAGGATGGTGACGGCGAGCACGAGGGGGCATAGCTTTAAATTGAGGGGTGAAAGATATAGGACAGATGTCAGATGTAGTTTCTTTACTCCGAGAGTAGTAAGGGAATGGAACGATTTGCCTGCGACGGTTGTAGATTCGCCAACTTTAGGTACGTTTAAGTCGTCATTGGACAAGCATATGAACGTACATGGAATAGTGTAGGTTAGATGGGCTTGAGATCGGAATGACAGGTCGGCACAACAGAGGGCCAAAGGGCTCGTACTGTGCTGTAATGTTCTATGTTCTAAAGCAGAGTGTCCTTTGTCCATTCATCAGCAAGTCGTATACATGTTGATGGCCAACAGGACTTGTTTACAGCAGCTTTTGAACTTAAACAGCCTTACACTAAACTAGTTTCCACATTCATTTGCAAGCAAATCATTACCTCAATGACTTAAGTTTTCTCAGACCTCAGTTAGATAAGCATTCCTTTGCTGACGCATTTAAAGGAATTTGCTCTCCATTGCAGCTTCCTTCTCTGACTTTTGCAGCCTCCACCATACCCCTCATTTCCCCGACCACTGCCCACCTTTCTTGAGCTGGAGTCTCAGGCCTTGGCTAAAGGCAACCACCAATCTTGGCCTTGTGCTCACTTTAAAAAGTCTATTTCCCACTGTCTACAAACTTGCACTAGGCCTTACAGAGGAAGCATTTTAACTTCCATGGGACAAGGGCATCACTGCCAAGGCAAGTTATTTGCATTTGAGAAGGTGGCACTGAGCTACCTACCCAAAACTGTTGCAAGTATCTATTTACATATTTCATGTATTGAGTTGTAAGTTTTATTTTTAGAAATTGAATTTAGAATGTCAATAGGTGGAAATATCTGATTATCAAACCGGTGCTACAAATACGTACAATTAAAACACACCGTGGGCAATCGCAGCTTAGAAAGGAATTTGTTGCTGGTATGATTGTAAGAGATATTCACAGATAGCACAATGACAATCATTTTGTTTGGAATATCAAAAAATATGCCACCTTGCTAAGGAGATAACAATATAAAGGGGAGGTACCATTTTGTGCCGGGCTTTATCTGAATGTTCTTCCACAGAAAGCAAGCGGCTTAACTTGGAGATGTAAAGACAGCAGGTCTGCAGGAACTGTGAAGCAAGTGAAAAGCTAATCAGAAAAAAACCATGTTTGTTTTGACAGTCACAAGCTAGAAAGTGCGATGCTCAAGTTGAAGGTTGCCACGTCAAACACTAGTGGAAGGATTCCAAAGTAACCTGCACCTGGGAGAATAACTGGGACACCAAAGAACAATGCAGTGGATAATGGAGAGCTGTGGCAAACTTGGTTTTGTCTCAAAAAAAAGCGTTACAAGGGGAATCTGGATTTTCTAAGTCTTGGTAAACTATGTAGTGTTAAAAATTAAAGCGAGCCTTGCTAAGTTACATAAGCAGTAAAACCTTTTCAAAGCATGAAATCTGGCGGAGTAGTTTTTTCAGGTGATTGGATGTTTAACTTTCTCTTTAAATGTGTACAGTCTCCACAGAAATCCTAAGTAAATGCTTGGCCAATCTGGTACAGTTGATTTAAAGATGTCACAACATTCAGAGAGGAACTGAATTTGAGTACTAGGTGCTAGTAATCAAACAGGATTGCTTGGTTACTCTCAACTATGTTAGGATCAACACTGGAACTAACCACTGGATTCACCCTCCAATATCTTTTCAAACTATTTCCAGAAGTATCTCACTGAGAACAGGTAGGGCTATCAATCTGTTTAGAGGATTTCTGTGTGTCCATTATTGTTATTTAATTTCCTACAACTACATTAGACCAACACCATCTCCTTCCAACCATCAGCTTGTATTCTATCCTATTCTAAGTTGCTATGGTGACAGCATTCTGGATGGTGTGGTTTCCCATTATTGTTTAGACACTAATCACCAAATATCTTGTATTTCTCTACAAAGTGTAAGATGATCTAAAGCAAATGGAGATACTGATTCCCCTCCCTTCTATGTTGGGGAATCTCAAACTCTCATTCAGTCAGCAAGTCTGAGCTAGACTGTAACAGATCTACTGTAGCCACACTCGCAGTGGGCAATATTTTATCTTTCTCTCATATGGTAGTCAAAACAGAGGATGCTTTTCCATATTTTGGTCTATATTAATCCATTAAAAAAAATGGAGTTGACAAGGTACAACTTTTTTAAAAAGGCAAACAGCCACTAGGCTCTGTACCCCAGTAAGGGAACATGGAGAGGAAAAAAAAACTTGACACTCAAATACATGCGTGCACATTGCATCTTTCGATAGATAGTATAGGGAGAGGGAATCCAAGAAATGGACATTCAGAAATGTTTGCTTGAGCAAAGAAGTGGCTTTACAGAGCAGGCAATAATGGAGATAGGACAGCTTTTCTTATCCACAGCTGGTTAAATCTATATTGTCACAATAACAAGACAGAAGTAGATGATATTGCTGATCAAGCCCAATCTGTCATTCAATAAAATCACGGCCAATCTTCATCTTCAAATCCACTTTTCATACTCTGTCTCATATAGCTGAACTACCTGAGAGATCAAAAATGTCCACTGCAGAAAACTGTCAGTAATGGAGTATTAACAACAATCTTGGTTAGAAAACTCCAAAGATTTACAACTGTTCGAATTAAAAATTGCTCATCTCAGTCAAACTCTTTATCCCGAGATAATACCCTGTTGCTTAATCAGATATGTTACACAGCAATCATTGCTGGCTGTGATACACAAAAGGCATAACAAGCGATAGCACTGCAAGTGGGAAAACATCCAGCATTACTGCAGAAGGAAACAAAATGGTATAGAAAGCTTGTGCTGGTTGAACAAAACTCAGCCAAAACAGCAACTGGGTTACTTTATTTAGGCTTAGCGTCTTCAAGCAAAGGTTCAGATTTTTGATCAATATTAGGTGACTTTTCGTCAAAGCTTAAGCACAGATACCAGATGAGAAACAACTATACATGTGGGATTGAAGGGAGTCACCAAAATCTAGCTGTAGTCAATTTGTTTGGGCACAAAGTTGTAAACAAAACATCCCGTAGTCTCCATTCCCAGTGACCTCCCAGAGTGTTGGTATACTCTGATAAATCTTAAGAACACATATGGATGCTTTCCAGAAACATCAACGATGTAGATTCACCTGAAGTATGAGCATCACAAAACAGTGGAGTGCATTTCAGTAAGTTTATTTCAAATGGACAAATATGTTTCCAAGTATCCCGGAAACTACGCTTAAACCAATGTTCAAGAAATAGTACATTAATTTTAAAATGGATAACTTTAGGCTCTATGGTGAAGTTGGAATGACAATTAAAAAACGCAACAATAACCTCAATCATAAACCACCATCTTCCCTGCACCATACATGAAGTACAAAACCTGATTATTTTAATCAGTCAATCAGAAACTGGTCTACGGCTAGCTCAGTGAAGCAGAATTTTCTGGGTCTTTTCAGCCTTTGGCAGGTCAAGCAGCTAAGTAGTCAGATCACTTCCCAACATACAGTAATATGGTGCTGAACATCCACTAACAGAATATCATCTAAAAAAGACTCTCCAGTATTTTGGTGTCAAAATCATTTTTTTCTTTATCAATTCTCACCTAACCTTTGCTTTTTGCGTTCTAACATTCCTCTTATGTTGGGCACTTGCCTCATGGAAGTGGTAAGCCAGCTTCTTAAACTGTATGGTCTGTGCAGTGAAGATTTGAGCAATGTATTAGATAGAAAGTTTGGGATTTTTATTTAGTGATGTTGAACAATTGGCTGTACATTTAAATAATAATTAGGTGTTACTTGTAGGTGGCAGCTGATTCTTTGCTGTCCTCATCCTGAGCAGAAGTTTAGTTTGGGGTACTTGCATAATTGCCTCAAGAAAAACGCCACTGCACATCTTCAAGGTACACTGCCAACATGGTATGGCTCCTAGGGAAAGCAGTGCTTGTTTAATGATGGGGCACCAAATCAAGTGGACTGCTTTGCCAAGGATAATGTTGAATTTCTACAACAAACGCAGCTACAATAACATTCAAAGAAGGGATCGCTTCCAATTCGTGCCTCAGATAATGAAAAGACTTCAGGAGTCATGAGATGAGTTACTCCCCAGAAAATTCACAACCTTTGACTTACTCTTGCAGCCACTGCATTCATTTGGTTAGTCCAGTTGAACTTCTGGTCAGAATGTAATCAGCTGCTAACTAACATGGGGAGATGGTCAGACTTCCCCTTTTTGGAGAAGGTAATCAACTGGCAATGGTATGGCATGAATGTAACTTGCAGTGTACTTAGTGAAAGCGAACATGACCAAAGTCCATGCCATTATAAAAGTAATATCAGCACCTGCAATTTAAAGATACACAGTAGGGAGCTGGAGGAACATAGCAGGCCAGGCAGCATCAGAGGAGCAGAAAACTTGACGTTTTGGGTCGGGTTTTTGTAGTTAAAGATACTGAGCTCCTATAGGCTTTTTCAATAGGACATGCTTTGAGGTGCAAGGATTTGAATGAAACACATCCAAATTTTTAGCATTAAGTGATCTATTTTGTATTTGTGGATTAATTATTGTTCTGGATATAGTAGGAACTGCAGATGCTGGAGAATCTGAGATAACAAGGTGTAGAGCTGGATGAACACAGCAGGCCAAGCAGCAGAGGAAGAGGAAGGGTGACTTTTCAGGCCTAGACCTTCTTCTGAAATGAAGGGTCTAGGCCCGAAACGTCAGCCTTCCTGCTCTTCTGATGCTGCTTGGCGAACTGTGTTCATCCAGCTCCACACCTTAATTATTATTCTTAATAGTTTGAAATTTGAAAACACGTTTGAAGCTTTACCCACCACTAATAACTCTTTCTGAAAGCTGAGGCAAATTTATAACAGGATACAGACAAACAGGTCAAATACACATTTTGATGCAGTAATTAAGCAGCACTGTAGAATTACGACCAGTACTAAAACTGATGACAATTTTCCTTCACCTAATTTGGCTGAATATGCAAACACCTCAAAAGGCCAAATACTAAACGTCCAACACAACGACTCAAAAATAACTATCTTTAAACGAAATTTGCATCATCCGTGGGATCAACGTTCTCGCAAGAAAACGAATTGATTGCCTCATTTCTCTCCTCCAAAAGGTTGGGGATACCGGTATAATTATTGCTCACAGCTTACAAATGTCCAGGAAGCGAAACACTGGTGTGGCTCAAAGGAACTTGTCACAATTAAACGAAGTAATTAGGTACAACTCCACAACGCATTATGACTATTCACCAAAACCATGAAATAGTTTTAAACGCTTAAACCGAACGTGGCGCATATTTCAATGCACACTGTCCCACAAGGGAGGGAGATCGGATTGTCATCATGTAAGAAGGGGTGGGGGGGGGGGAAATACATAGAAATTATATTAAAACTCGAACATATAAGCCGAGACTCTCGGAAACGCGTCCCGAAGCTTCAGGCCAGTTCCAGGCAAAGATACTCCTTGGTGCTCATCACCGACTCTTCCTCGTGGAACCCGATACCGACGAGACAGACAAATTCCGAAGCATCAGCTTGATTCCGGGGGTCTCTTAAACAAAGCGACCCAAGGTCACCCCGGGGAGGGGGAAAGAGGCCAGCCTCCCGCCAGCAGGCAGCAGCCGTTCCCGGGGAAAGAGTCCAGGCCGAATTCCAGCTCCACAAAATGGCGACGCGGAACCCGGAGCCAGATTCCCGGGGGCTGCAACCATTCACCATATCCCCATTAAAAACAAACCCAACACCCGCTTCGGGTCCGGGGGTCGAGAACCGACATCGGCCTCCTCCACGACAATAAGGATCGAACAGGCCCGCCCCCTCCCGTTCCCTACCGAAAGCGGCCGCACTCACTCACCACTTCTTCTCGCTACCGGGCGCCTGCATCTCGGCTTATTGTCCCCACACCAGGAGCAGCGGGGTTCGGTTTCTATAAAACTCGCAGCCACCAGGCCACGATCGCTGCCTTTCTTGATGGAAGGCTTGGTCGATCGATCAGGCAGCCCCGTGGATTGTCACATCCAGGTAATAACTCCACACCAAAACACAGAATGGCGATGACTAACTTCCAACGCCACCAACACCAACTTTCTGTCGACTGCTCGTCCCCCTCCCCGTCACCAAGTCTCTCCTTGCGTCAGCCTCACGCGCGGCTGACGTATCGCGTCATGTGCACGCACGGCCATTGCAGCCGCACCCCCTCACGTCCAGGCCGCGCCCCCTCTCTGCCCGGCTTGAGGTTCCACGTGCCCCAGCCTCTAGCTCTGCAGCGTGCCACGCTGGACAGCCAACTTCACAGCAATGCAAACAAAGTTACAAAGGCGGCTTTCTCTGGACCCGAAGCGTCAAAACTCAGTTTGCCTCTCCACGAATGCTGCCGGACCGGCAATTTCGTGTTTCGGTTAAGCAAACCCAAGTAGGGCCAGAAACGAAAGCGGGAACTAAACTATTTCCCCACATCTAGGGACGGGGAAACAATATCAGGATAATGGGCATGAAAAACATATTGTGATCATGTACATTTGCTCGATCACATTGGCTTGGTTGTCGCTACTTGACACAGATCATGGAAAAATTGCCCTTCAACCCATCATGTTCGCACCAGTCATCAAGCATCAATCTATTCCACGGCATTTGGCCTGCAGTCGTGTGTGCTGTTCCGTTTCAGGTGCCCGTCTACTTTTTTTTAAAAAAGACCCTGAGGGTTTTCACCCCACAAACCTTTTAGGGCAGTGAGTTCCAGATATCTATAAATTTTCATGTCACCTGCAAACTTACTCAACATATCTCCTTCGATCATGTCTAAGTCATGAATGTACATTAATTTCCTACGATCAGAAACACGATCTCCACATCCACTGGGCTCTCAGTATGTCAGTTTCAATGAGATCCCCTCACTCCCATCCTTCTAAACCTAGCGCCCTCAACTGCTCTGAGAAAGGATCACTGGACATTAACCCCAAATATTCCTTCACAGATGCTTTCAGGCCTGTTGAGCTTTTCCAGCAACTTTTATTTGTCCTCAACTGTTTCTTATTTGACAAACACTTACTTGCCAGGATTATACTTGTAAATCTCCTCTGGACCCCTTCCAATTCCAGCACATCCATCCTTAGATACTGCTTAAAATAGTCTTAGTATGGTCTGAACAGATCCTTAAACAGCTTTAGCAGTCATCTGTGCTTTTATATTCACTCAAAACAAATGCTAATATTACATTTGTCCTCCTAACTGCCAACTGAAACTACATGTTAAGTGAATTTTGAACCAGGTCTCCTAAGCCCTTTCGTGCTACAGGTTCCCAAAGCTTTTTCCCATTTAGGGAATAGTCTATGCCTCTACAAAGTGCATAACCTCATACTTCATGATATTGAATGAATAGAGGATTGGCTGCTTGGCAAAAACAGAAACTTAAGAAGGGAGAGAGATAATAAAATGTGAGGCTGGATAAACACAGCAGGCCAAGCAGCATCTCAGGAGCACAAAAGCTGACGTTTCGGGCCTAGACCCTTCATCAGAGAGGGGGATGGGGGGAGGGAACTGGAATAAATAGGGAGAGAGGGGGAGGCGGACCGAAGATGGAGAGTAAAGAAGATAGGTGGAGAGGGTGTAGGTGGGGAGGTAGGGAGGGGATAGGTCAGTCCAGGGAGGACGGACAGGTCAAGGAGGTGGGATGAGGTTAGTAGGTAGCTGGGGGTGCGGCTTGGGGTGGGAGGAAGGGATGGGTGAGAGGAAGAACCGGTTAGGGAGGCAGAGACAGGTTGGACTGGTTTTGGGATGCAGTGGGTGGGGGGGAAGAGCTGGGCTGGTTGTGTGGTGCAGTGGGGGGAGGGGATGAACTGGGCTGGTTTAGGGATGCAGTGGGGGAAGGGGAGATTTTGAAACTGGTGAAGTCCACATTGATACCATATGGCTGCAGGGTTCCCAGGCGGAATATGAGTTGCTGTTCCTGCAACCTTCGGGTGGCATCATTGTGGCAGTGCAGGAGGCCCATGATGGACATGTCATCAAGAGAGTTTCAAAATCTCCCCTTCCCCCACTGCATCCCTAAACCAGCCCAGTTCATCCCCTCCCCCCCACTGCACCACACAACCAGCCCAGCTCTTCCCCCCCACCCACTGCATCCCAAAACCAGTCCAACCTGTCTCTGCCTCCCTAACCGGTTCTTCCTCTCACCCATCCCTTCCTCCCACCCCAAGTCGCACCCCCAGCTATCTACTAACCTCATCCCACCTCCTTGACCTGTCCGTCTTCCCTGGACTGACCTATCCCCTCCCTACCTCCCCACCTACACCCTCTCCACCTATCTTCTTTACTCTCCATCTTCGGTCCGCCTCCCCCTCTCTCCCTATTTATTCCAGTTCCCTCCCCCCATCCCCCTCTCTGATGAAGGGTCTAGGCCCGAAACGTCAGCTTTTGTGCTCCTGAGATGCTGCTTGGCCTGCTGTGTTCATCCAGCCTCACATTTTATTAACTTAAGAAGGGACCTGCTTCAGGCTGGCAGCCAGTAACTAGTGGAGTCCTGCAGAGTTCAGTGTTGGGACCACAATTACTTACATTATACATCAATGAACATTAAGTATCAAGGAATTGAGGGCATTGTTGCTAAGTTTGCAGAAGGCACAAAGATAGGTAAGGGACAGGTAGTGTTGAGGAAGTGGGAAGGCTGCACAAAGACAGGCCAGGAGAGTGGGAGAAGTAGTGGCAGATGGAGTAAAATATGGGAATGTGTGAGTTTATCCACTTGGCAGGAATAAGAGAAGCAAAAACTACTTTGTAAACTGAAAAGAATGCTAACATTGCATTTACCTTTCTGCACATTGCTGTTGTTCTGAAGGCACATATAGGCCTGACCCGGTGAGGGTGGCAGATTTCCTTCCATATATGGCATTAGTGATTGAGATGCAACACAACTTAATCAAAAGCTACTTTTTTGATAAAATGTCCTTTTTGTCATTTGTTTTCTTCAAATATGTTGGTGCATGATGTGTGTAAATCAATGATGGCTCTCTAGTGGTATGACAATTCATGTTACAATGTGACAAAGAAGTAGTTACTCTACAACAATTTCTTACATGCAGTAAGTAATTATAAAACAATCTAGAGGAATTTATGTTGAATAAAATGTAATAAAAGCCTTGCTTTTTGGTAGCTTTCATCAGATATCACTCAAATATCAAAAAGCAAAGAATCAGTACTTTGCAGGTGTTCATGCTTCTTCAGTGTATGAGATCCAATTAGTTATATTTGAAATGTAGATACTGTAAGCTGTGTAATGCAATGAGATGTTGGATTTCAACCTTCTTAGTTTAGGGTCTCATCCAAGAGCTAGCACGTTCAACAATGTGGTATTCCTAGGGTTTTTTTTTTAGGAATACGATGGTTTCAGTGAAATAAAATTATGATATTGAAAAAACAAGTACGATAGTTCAATCCGAGCATGAGATGCTTCTATTGTGCCAGAAACTCAAACATCAGTGTAGTTGAAAAATGAAAACTGCAATAAACTTTAAATTACTATAATGATAATCAATAAATCCCTTATGCATAAACCAGTGGTAAGCCAAACTACTGTATACTAGGAAAAACTAAAGTAGTTCTGAGTTCCTCAGTGGTGTTATGTTAATGTAATAATATGTTAATACCAAGTAATGCAGATGTAGAAAATCCAAAGCTGCATGCCTGGTCTTTGAGATAGATCTGCATCTTTGATGCAAAGTCAACCTGTTTGCCATCTTTCATTCAACTGACGACTGCACTCCCATTTAACATTTGTTCCTGTCCAGAAGAGTAGATCATCTCACACTATTCCACTTTGACTTATCCACTGCATCTCTTCCCTTTCATGTAATCAGCTGAAATAATCCTACATTTTATAATTTGCTTACTAGAGTTTTCTGACTCTTCACCTCTTTCCTTCTGCTTTACAAACCCCAATAAACAGTCAAATATTTAGTCACGCTTTTAATCTCACTATATTTGCTTCAGTGTCTTTTTTGCATGATTGTATGCCAGTGACATGTTTTTAGACATTTCAATTCATCAAATATGCTATTTACATGCCAGTTATTGTCATTATGCCAAGTTCATTGACAGTAAGACACTTTAATTGGCTTAAATTGCAGGGGAGCCTAGGATTAGAGAAAATATTTTCTTACAGTCATGTTTCACTGAGGTAATGCACTGGAAGACAAACCTCGCCAATCCCAGACGTTGATGCGAAAGTGATAGATTTTCACACAAGTATCCAAATTCCCCAACATACCTGATTTTTAGGCCCTGGTTCATGGACAGGATGGACCATATTTCTGTTCTTAATAATACTTACTATCTATTACAAGTAACTGGACTCTAGCCTCAAGTAAACAAACAGTTATAAACTGTTGGTATCTGACAAATTAAAACTGTATTCTGATTTTAAAATTGCCCTCACATACAAACAAATGGACAAGAAAAATAGGATGTAGTTCAGCAGTTTCTATTCATAAGTTCCTGAGATGATCTTTATGATTCTTTAGCTTGTCAGAATGCTGCTTTCAGTTGTCCTACTCTGGATACTTTTACTGATTCGTTCACTTGGCTCATTCACTTATAAAAGTTCTGACTTGGCTGGTAAAACTCACAGCTAACAGTAACCACTGAACAAAAGATGAAGCAGATTTCTTCGGTGTTAAAATAGATTCTGACTGCAGAGAATAAAGACAGCTTCTGTGGCAATAGAAATCAAACCACTTTTCTGTAGTTGTTCTCATCCCCAAGTTGTTCAGTTACCTGAACACAAGCAAATGGCTTTTATCATTACCTGGTCACCAGTCCATAGACCAACTTTCTTTTGCCACCCAGTCATATCTGTACCCAGAATCCCTCAGCTACAATTTGTCTGCAACCACTTCAAATACTGCTTAGTTACAAACAGCTATTTAAATAATACTTGCAGGGAGTATCAAGTTATTTGCTTTCAAAATATGCATCAGTCTTTTAAAACGCTTGTTTTAAAGGTTGTTTCTCATTTTAGTCCATAATTTTAAAAAACAAAGCTTACAAGACAGTCTTTACAACAACATACCTACAAGTTCCTAGCTGCAGAGTTTAATCATTGATTGCTTTCTTGTGATCCCTGCTTATAAGGTATATATCTAGGCAACGAGGGGTCAGGCAGGACAGAAGATATCTTCCTTGACTTGTTTCTTGACCTGGCCATGGTGGCTGTTAACAAATCAGTAAGGTGTAGAGGGAATTCTCAGCTGGGGGTTTGTCTGCACGCAGGCTTCATTGTACAGGGAAAATGTAGTTTCCATAAGTGTGCTTAAGGCCTTCCATGAACAGATAGTACCACAAGGACTAAAGACGTCATCATCCCTCAAATTACATTGATACATTTCCTTCCACATGTTTTTGTTACAAAGAGGTCACAACTTATTAAGGGGGTATTCATTTGTTAATTGGGTTGTGATTAACTAAAAGATTAAAAAGACACTTATTATCATTGCAGTCTCATTGTAGATTTAGAAGCTTTAGACTTCTGAAGTTCCACTTTGAATAAATTTAAACAGTAAAAATGTTTACCAGTCTCTTCAAACATGTAGCAGTTATCAGGAGAACAACATGTTTGACTGGTCAAAGTGGAGATAGTGAAGGCATAAATGAGAGCTTCAGCAATACATCAACTGAGGCAGAGTTGGGGGCATTTCAGAAGTGGAAATAAGTAGTCTTGGTTATGGCATGGGTATGCAGTCAAAAGTTCATTTCTGGGTCTAATGCAATATTCAGTTACAAACAGTTCAATTTAATCTGACAGCACCAGGGAAAGGGATAAAGTTAGATTAGTTCATAGCTTGTACTTACAACTAGGACCAGTCCCAAACAAAGCTCTCCAATTATTATGGTTCCAGATAAGATATCCAATATTGCCAAGCTCTCAGGTACAGAGTATTGGACTGTCTTCCCGTCTTTACAGATGTGACTGTTTGTCACAATAAGGTTAATTTAAGAAGGAACTGTTTTCTTGTGGATGTCTGTCTTTCTCGCAAACCAAATAAATTTCTGTTCCAAACCTGGCAAATTAAATATTTTTGTTTTGAAAGAAAGTTTTCATTACAAAACAAAAGAAATAATAATGCAACACACATGCAAACATTAAAAATGAGGCCATCTTTAAAAAGCTAAAAGTAAGAAAAAACAAACATATCAGCCTCCAAGTTCTGTGAAAAGGAGTCAATGGGAAGTCATGCATGTTGCAATGGATCATATCAGTGGCACTGACATAGGTAGCTGAGTCATCAATTGAGAGACTTGATTTTACAGGTCAGCTGAAAGATCTTTATCCTGTTCCCTCTGAGCTGGCATTTTACTTCCTTTCTGGCTTCCAGCAAGCAGAACTTTTTCTAAAATCCAGCAGCACAGGAATAATTAGACATTTCCACAGCTGTGACTAGGGTTGAAATTGGCTTCAAACTCTTGTCCCTGCATAATCCTTAAAAAGGAAAAAAAGCCTGTTGCACAGACTGCTACTGTCTTTCCATGCCATTAACAGCATGGACCAACTCACAGGAAATTACTATTCATTTTGCAGTGTATTTATCTATTTGTAGTTCATTTTTTGACACCGACATCCTAGTGAGAAATTCCAGGCACTCCCTTAAAGATAAGGGTAATTCCAGAGAGTCACTGAATTACATCATAAACTGTTTGCATTCTCAGTCATTTAGTTGGTCTTCATCTTTTCAGAAACCTGTCATAATTAATGTTCAGATGTCCATAGGAGATACAAGGGTATGGTATCTTCATTGGACAACCTATAGTCATTATTTATGAAGTGCTGTTTCCCACTCTCAGGCTGGGTTTTGTGCTCCCCCTCCAGTGAGTTTGAAGCTGTGGAGGCAGCAGGGAATCAAAAATCTAACATGCAGGCCAGTCACTGCTCCCTCTCTAGTCTCAGAGATTTTACCAGGAGAAAAGGGTAGAGCCAGACAGCTCACCTACCAGTAGGCCAATTAAAAGTACACAATTAGTGTCCACATAAGAGTCTCATTCCAGTGTCATAGGAATTTAGCCAGCAGAGAGAACCCACATTGAGTACCAACATTGAGTACCTAGCCTGGCAGGATTACCTTGGTTAACTTCTAGTGCAGGGATATGATCCCATCATGGACCACTATGGCTTCCCATTCTCTAGCTTCAATCCTCAGACACCATAGCCTGGTTCTGTTTCTGTCCCCATCTCAATACAACACTTAATGCATCTTCAAATCACAGGTGCAGACCTTGCAAAACTTTATTTATAGAGTTGACCCCTTGTTTGGTGACAACAAGGTTAATCTAAATTGGATATAGTTCCCAATTGTACTATTGGTATTGGAGAACTGCTGGCATCTGATTGGCTAGTAGTTCTCTGAGCTGGTACTTGCTGCCGATGTGGCCAATAAGTCCTATCATCATTCTGTTAATAACATTAAATGACTGTGAGCAACCATTATTTCACTGTGTGAGGAGTCCTTGCAGCTTTCAGCAGGAGGTGGCGGGGACCATAGCCCCTTCAAGGTCAAGTACCTAGTGACTGATATGTCTGCAACTCAAGTCACTGACTCAATAAATTCATAAGCACACATGAAACGAGAGAATTTGATCCAATATGTACCTGTCAGCACTTTGAAACATTTATCTGATTAGTTCCACACCTCTGTTGTATCCTCATAGCTTTGCACTTTTCAAATATTTCTCCAAATTCTTTGAAAAAGTTATTGTTCAATTTACTTCCGTTGCCTCTTTAGACAAAGATTTCCACATTGAACAGTTCACTGTGTTGAAAAAAATCCTCATTTCTGCTCCAAATTATTTCCCATTATCTTAAATCTGTGAGCTCCAATATCCAATTACTTGCAGGATTTTGTGAATTTAACCTGCTGTGGCATTAGGACCCTCCTACCCTACTTTCATTTTGCTTTGTATTCCAGGATGTTAATCCATCACACTGGATTCTCAGCTATATAATACAAGTATAAAGGTAATGATTTGCAGCTACATTCAAGCATTAGATTTTGCACTTCATTTGCCCATTTTGAGGGTTGAGTGGGAGCAGGCATTTCCATTCATGGAGAATAAATAACTTAACTTGGAGAGATAATCATCCAAGTCAGTCTAGGATACTTTCTAGTGGTTAGTTATCAGCAGAGCCTCAGGATAATTTGTTAACTTTAGAGTACACTTTGCCTGAAATTTGAATGTGACATAAATAATATCCCGAAGACTTCATTACATACTTTCTGCACTGCATATTTCAATGATTGCTTCATTTTATGCAAAGGAGTTGCAACTTATGCTCATCAAGGAACAAATTTGCATTGGCCAAACGGATTTTGCATCCTTCTGAACGCTGAACAGTAACCAGCAGCATTACAAAAAGAAATAAAGTTTTAAAAAGAGCATTTATCATCCTCAGATTGGAAAGTTACATGGTGAAAAATGACCATATTTTTTAAAATCAGTTTCTTTAAACATATTATGACATACCTCAGGAGCAGATAGGACATGAACCACGCCTCCTGGCTCAGAGGTAGGGAAGTTACCACAGTGCCACAAAGCATCTGACTTTTGATTGGATGGAATCAAAATAATTATAATTGCAATAGGTATTGGAAGCATTCCATCAACTTCTTCTGAAATGTCAGGAGGCTTTAAAGTTGTGTAGAACTAAATGATACAGATCAGGAAGGTCCCAGCTATTATCCTCAAAGGAGCCAAGATGTTATTACAACTGACTTCATTGTTCTTGGATTGGGTTAGATTGGGCTAGGTTGGGGAGATTTGTAACAGAAATAGAAGAGTTTCCTTTCCTTGTCAACATTCAGATCTTCCAGCTAGGATATGTGAGTATGTGGTGATCAGGTGACTACCAGATACAGCATGACTCCAACACTTAAATATCAATGCTCACACATGGATGGTATAAGTAGGCAGGTGACAGGTAAAGTGGCCTGGCATAACACTGTCTTGTTATCACTGATCCCAACTCCTGCCTGCTATCCTGACGGTAAAATTATGACCTCTGTCTTAGGTGTAGGATTGTGGGATTTACTTCTTGCTGAATTGCCATAAATCAGTTGGGCCCTTTTCTTGAAATGATTTAATACATGGCCCAATTATTTTAACACACTATTCTGTGTCATTATAATATGTTAAATGTCTGAAAGACCAGCCTAGAGTAATTTACAAAAGCTTAAGTTCCTTGAAAAAAGCTGAAAAAATGTGGTGGATTAACTTATTTTTGATCACATTGCTGTGCTAAACTGACCATTTGATTGCACTACAGCTTGCATCATCTCCTCAGTCAATATGTGAATGATGTGTGTGACGCATGAAGTAAAATTTCAGGGAAATTACAATAGA
This sequence comes from Stegostoma tigrinum, assembly GCF_030684315.1. Classification (NCBI taxonomy): domain Eukaryota; kingdom Metazoa; phylum Chordata; class Chondrichthyes; order Orectolobiformes; family Stegostomatidae; genus Stegostoma; species Stegostoma tigrinum. The sequence goes on from NC_081363.1 coordinate 29,425,492, forward strand.
AGAAAAGCTATTTAAAATGAAAGGGAAGATGAGTGGTGTAAGAGCCACTTCCTCCCTCATTTGGTTAATTGTCTCATGTCAAAAGTTTACTTAGTTCAGATCCCGACAGTTAAGGTATTGCACAGCTCTCTTTCTGTCTTGGCACAGACTAAAGCTAGAATATTTATTGAGCTTTTGCATGCTCTGTTGAATGTTGATAAGATAGCAGTAGAAGCAATGACGCTAGAGCCTTTCTATGAATACTTATAAAGATTTGATGCAAGTTGGAGTAAATGATCATTGTTTCACCCCAGAATCAACATGCAGGATACCATTGAGCCAATCAAGTCTAAAGTACTCTTTGAGTGAGCAATTTGCTTAGTGCCATTCTCTTGCTTTCTCCAATAACCACACACATTCTTCTCAATTTTCAGTAAGCGATATAATTCAATTTTGAATGCTTTGCTTGAACCTGCCTCCACTGCTGGAACCACATTCTTAGGCAGTGCATTCACTTGTTACATTAAAGAGTTTTTTTCTTGTATCACCTCTGAACCTTTTTCAAGGGAAACAGTCCCTACGTCTCCAATCTATTTCAAAACCAAAGTTCTTCATCCCTGGGCTCGTTCCTGCAAATCTTTTCTGGAGTCTGCCCAATACCTTCACATATTTTGAGAAGCGTGGCACCCTAACTGGATGTAGTCTCCAGATGGCTGAAATAGTGTCACATGCAACTGCAACAGAACTTCCTTACACGTGGACTTTATGGCATACTAATAAAGCTAAGGATACTTTCAATGACTTCTGCACATAAACACCCAGGTACTTCTGCTCCACTGATCTGTATAGAAGTGCAGCCTTTATTTGATACAGTCTCTCCACGTTCTTCCTACCCAAATAGAACATAGAACATAGAACATAGAACAGTACAGCACAGAACAGGCCCTTCAGCCCACAATGTTGTGCCGACCATTGATCCTCATGGATGCACCCTCAAATTTCTGTGACCATATGCATGTCCAGCAGTCTCTTAAATGACCCCAATGACCTTGCTTCCACAACTGCTGCTGGCAACGCATTCCATGCTCTCACAACTCTCTGCGTAAAGAACCTGCCTCTGACATCCCCTCTATACTTTCCACCAACCAGCTTAAAACTATGACCCCTCGTGCTAGCCATTTCTGCCCTGGGAAATAGTCTCTGGCTATCGACTCTATCTATGCCTCTCATTATCTTGTATACCTCAATTAGGTCCCCTCTCCTCCTCCTTTTCTCCAATGAAAAGAGACCGAGCTCAGTCAACCTCTCTTCATAAGATAAGCCCTCCAGTCCAGGCAGCATCCTGGTAAACCTCCTCTGAACCCTCTCCAAAGCATCCACATCTTTCCTATAATAGGGCGCCCAGAACTGGACGCAGTATTCCAAGTGCGGTCTAACCAAAGTTTTATAGAGCTGCAACAAGATCTCACGACTCTTAAACTCAATCCCCCTGTTAATGAAAGCCAAAACACCATATGCTTTCTTAACAACCCTGTCCACTTGGGTGGCCATTTTAAGGGATCTATGTATCTGCACACCAAGATCCCTCTGTTCCTCCACGCTGCCAAGAATCCTATCCTTAATCCTGTACTCAGCTTTCAAATTCGACCTTCCAAAATGCATCACCTCGCATTTATCCAGGTTGAACTCCATCTGCCACCTCTCAGCCCATCTCTGCATCCTGTCAATGTCCCGCTGCAGCCTACAACAGCCCTCTACACTGTCAACGACACCTCCGACCTTTGTGTCGTCTGCAAACTTGCTGACCCATCCTTCAATTCCCTCGTCCAAGTCATTAATAAAAATTACAAACAGTAGAGGCCCAAGGACAGAGCCCTGTGGAACCCCACTCACCACTGACTTCCAGGCAGAATATTTTCCTTCTACTACCACTCGCTGTCTTCTGTTGGCCAGCCAATTCTGTATCCAAGCAGCTAAGTTCCCCTGTATCCCATTCCTCCTGACCTTCTGAATGAGCCTTCCATGGGGAACCTTATCAAATGCCTTATCGAATGACTTCACATTTCTTTGCATTGAACCTCATCTGCCAAGCTTCCACTCATTCCACAAATTTGTCTATGCCCTTCTGAAATTCTACACAAACCTCCTTAAAGTTCACAGATTCTGTTGGTGGAAGCTCATGAAGCAAATCACTTTGTTAAGCCCAAAGGCACCTTCAATCAACATAAAGATCTCCCTGACTCAGTGGAAATGTTAAAATGAACATATTCATAATTTCTTTAAGTCCGTGCATTTAAAAAACCACCAATACATGGAAACACATAAAGTAACCTTGCCAACAAAAAGCACTATCCTGTACCACAGGCAACCCCTTTGTTATGAATGACAGTTTGAAAATGTGAGAAAATATCCTTTCTACCATACTAGAATTTACTCGTGAGGTAAAGGAAAACCATTTGTTTAATACTGTTGCAAATACATATTTCATTATATGTCAACACACAAATGAGTTAGAACACTACTGTTGTTAAAACAGCACTCCCTCCTATTCAGTGATGGGCCTATCCAGTTTCCCCCACCAATCAACGGTGTTCAAAATTACGCCATCTAGTGTGCTAAATATGAAGTTACAACTTATATTGCATTTAGTTGATAATGGCAACTGCAGATTCTGGAGAATCCAAGATAATAAAGTGTGAAGCTGGATGAACACAGCAGGCCAAGGTGCTCCTGAGGAGCTGCTAGGCCTGCTGTGTTCATCCAGCTTCACACTTTATTATCTTGCATTTAGTTGAGACCAGATCTATGGCTGGGTGAGATGTAAAGATGAAGTCACCACAGTCCTAGCAGATTTAAGACTGCTCTCTCATTAAAAAGAGAAGTGGCAGTGGTCTAACTTGAGGGTGGCCATGCCTCAGGGAAGGGGTGAAGTTAAGAAGGCAGGACCTTCACAGTAAATTCAGCTAGTACAGGAATTGAACATTGGCTGTTGGTATCATTCTTTATTGCAAACCAGCCTTTCAGCCAACCCACATTGGGTAGGATGCTCCGTGGCAAGGAATGGCTATCTGGCATACTTTTTGTCTCAGGGAACTGGTTGAAATTGCTAATCCCAGCTTCGAGTTGCTTATATAGATTGGTTTCCATTATATTAACTTCTCTATAATGTGCTCCAGATACAGATGTTCATCAATTAAGTTTCTCCAATGTCCTGTTCAATTATTAAACCGGAAAGTTATTGATAATACCATGGAATTAACAATCATATAAAGGAACCTGTTGTAAAATATAATGGATGGGAATCCAAAATAAAACAGAAAGTTCTGGAAATACTCATCAGTCAGCAGCATCTGAGGTGATAGTAGCAACTGCAGATGCAGGAGAATCTGAGATAATAAGGTGTAGAGGTGAATGAACGCAGCAGGCCAAACTGCATCATAGGAGCAGGAGAACTGATGTTTCAGGCCTAGACCCTTCTTCAGAAATGGGGAAGGGGAAGAGGGTTCTGAAATAAATAGAGAGAGAGGGAGAAGCGGACAGAAGTTGGATAGAGGAGAAGATAGGTGGAGAGGAGACAGGCAAGTCAAGGAGGTGGGAATGGAGCTAGTAAAGGCGAGTGTAGGTGGGTAGTTAGGGAGTGGATAGGTCAGTCCATGGAGGACGGACAGGTCAAGGGGGCAGGATGAGGTTAGTAGGTAGGAAATGGGGGTGCGGCTTGAGGTGGGAGGGGGGGATAGGTGAGAGGAAGAACAGGTTAGGGAGCCGGGGTTAAGCTGGGCTGGTTTTGAGATGTGGTGGGGGAGGGGAGATTTTGAAGCTTGTGAAGTCCACATTGATAACATTGGGCTGCAGGGTTCCTAAGCGGAATATGAGTTGCTGTTCCTGCAACCTTCAGGTAGCATCATTGTGGCACTGCAGGAGACCCAGGATGGACATGTCGTCTAAGGAATGGGAGGGGGAGTTGAAATGGTTTGCGACTGGGAGGTGCAGTTGTTTATTGCGAACCGAGTGTAGATGTTCTGCAAAGCGGTCCCCAAGCCACTGCTTGATTTCCCCAATGTAGAGGAAGCCACAATGGGAACAGTGGATGCAGTTTACCACATTAGCAGATAAGCAGGTGAACATCTGCTTGATGTGGTATGTCTTCTTGGGGCCTGGATGGGGGTGAGGGGGGAGGTGTAGGGGCAGCTGTAGCACTTCCTGCAGTTGCAGGGAAAAGTGCTGGGTGTGATGGGGCTGGAGGGGATTGTGGAGCTGACAAGGGAGTCCCTCTGGAAAGCAGGTAAGGGTGGGGAGAGAAAAATGTCTTGGGTGGTGGGCTCAGATTGCAGATGGCGGAAGTGTCGGAGGATGATGCGTTGGATCCAGTGGGGTGGTATGTGAGGACGAGGGGGAATTCTCTTTTGGTTTTTATTGTGAGGAGGGGGTGTGAGGGATGAGTTGCGGGAAATGCGGGAGACACGGTCAAAGGCATTCTCGACCACTGAGGGGGGGATGTTGCAGTCCTTGAAAAACGAGGACATCTGACATCAAAGAAGTCGCATCTTATCCAGCCTCTCCTTTTAACTTAAACCTTCCATGCCCGGTGACATCCTTGTAAATCTTTCTGCACCTTTTCCACTTTAATAATATCCATCCTATAACAGGGTGACCAAAACCACACACACTACTCCAAAAGTGGCCTCACCAAAGTCATAGAGTCATACAGTCATAGGGAGTACAGCATGAAAACAGACTTTTCAGTCCAATTCATTTATGCCAACCAAATATCCTATAATAATCTTGTGCCATTTGCCAGCATTTGGCTTATATCACTCTAAATTCTTCCTATTCATGTACTCATCCGGACACCTTCCTCTGGCAGCTTGTTCCATACATGCACCACCATCAGCATGAAAAAGTTGCCCCTCAGATCCCTTTTAAATCTGTCCCCTCTCATTTTCAACCTATGGCCTCTAGTTTTGGACTCCCCCTTCCATAGGAAAAAGACTTTGCCTGTACACCCTATCCATGCCTCTCGTGATTTTATAAACCTCTAGAACACTACCCCTCAATCTCCGATGCTCCAGGGAAAATAGCCCCAGCTGGTCAGCCTCTCCCTATAGTTCAAGATCTCCAACCCCCGTAATATCCTTGTAATCATTTCTGTACTCTTTAAAGTTTAAGAACATCTTTCCTACAGCAGGGAGACCAGATTGAATGCGGTATTCCAAAAATGACCTCATCTATGTGCTGTACAGGTACAACATGACCTCCCAACTCCTATACTCAATGCACTGACCAAGAAAGGCAAGCAAGCCTTTTTCACTAACCTGCCTACTTGCGACTTCACCTTCAAGAAACTATGCACCTGCACCTCTGGATCTCTTTGTTTGGCAACGCTCTTCAGGACCTTGACCCTAAAGTAAATAAGTCCTGTCCTGGTTTGCCTTTCCAAAATGCAACACTGCACATTTATCTAGATTAAACTCCATTTGCCAATCTGACCAAGATCTTGTTGTACTTTGAGGTAACCTTCTTTGCTGTCCACTACACCACCAACTTTGGTGTCATCTGCAAACTTACTAACCATTCCTCCTGTGTTCACATCCAAGTCATTTATACAAATGACAAAAAGAAGGGGACACAGCACAAGCATGCCAAATGCGTTCTTTACCACCCTGCCAGCTGTGACACAACTTTCAAGGAACAATGTACCTGAACTGTTAGGTCTCTTTATTTAACAACACTCCCAAGGGCCCTAACATTTACTGTGTAAGCCCTGCCCTTGTTTGTCTTACCAAAATGCAACACCTCCAGCATTTTCTTTTGTGAAATGATTGATTCTGCTCACTGTAGATGGCTCATTAAAAAAAAATCGTTGCAGGTCAAATTCTTCTGGGACAATGGTACAGTCAAAGAAAATTGTATATAATTTCAGTCAGCAACAAAGAGCTTCTTTTCAGATGAAGAGCAAGTGAGAACAGAAGTGGGTGAGAATGTAACAGCCAAGAAAGAAGCTTTCAAGTTATTGACTAAGTGCATTCAAATATAGCACTTGACTTTGCTGCACGCAGCAATCAACTGTCCATTCTATGAATATGAGTATTCAAAAAATCCTGTAAGATAATCAATATCCTCTTTTGCTAAATTTTTACTTAAGTGTATTAAGTATACTTGCAAATGCTTCACATTGTGCCATTTTAAAGCATCATGATCTATTGTGAGATTTGTTCAATTTGCAGATGCACACTATATGGACAGGTTTCTGACCACCAGTACAGAACTGGATGTCTCAAATGCTATAAACTTACCTGGGCGAACAAATGGAATGTTATCACATTTCCATTACAAATTGCAGTGTTATAAATCTCCTCATAACTTATGAGATCCTAAAATCTATCTTTACATACATAACATGGGAAGGACAGTAGCCACAAGGAGGTCCCATAAATGGCAATTAAATAAATGGCTCAATAGTTTGTTTTGCTGTTGGTGAATGAATGGTGGCTAGAACAATACCGCTACTGTTCTTCAGAATGTGCTGTAGGATATTCTATTTTCATCCGAGAAGGCAGACAAGGCTTCAGTTTAAGACTGCTCCTCCCCTACTACTGCACAGATATGACAGTCTAGATTAGTTTTTCAAATTGTGGCTTGAATTATAATCTTCTGCATTAGAGGCAAAAGAGCTATAGCTGAGCTAAAGCTGCTCCAGTAACATTAAGTTCTGTTACTGTCAGCAAGGCCTCTATCACAGAAGAGACCTCGAACTAGACCAGGGATTTTATAGTCTGTATCTTTAAATTTTCTTTCATTTTTTATGATTATATTGTCACGAGTACAGGAATACAGGAGAATACTCTAAAGCGTACAAGTTGCCATTCTCCGGCGGCATCTTAAAATACCGCAGATAGGATTAAAAAAGCAAAAGCAAAAATAAAAGAACTGCCAAAGCAAAAGATAATGTCCCCGATTGCATTAGTGATTTAGTACATGCCTAATTACTCCTATCTTTATGTATCAAAAACCTTGCAGCCCATATCCTAACTGGCACACAGTCCCATTTATCCATCGACATAAATTGCCAACCTATGGTTTAAATTTTTAATCTCTCAGTGTAGCTTTCCAATTCCTCCATTGTTTAGCCTTTTCCAATCTCCATAACCGCTTTTAGCACCACAATCCTTTGAGGTGTCTGTACTCGTCCAATTGTGGATTCTGTGCAGCTCTGAAAAATGCAAAAAAATGCTTATCATTCTTTATTAATGATGAAACAAGCTAGGCCAGATCCTCTAGATGTTTAACTTTTCAGACTTACTCTCTTCTCAAAGTGTAACTATTCCAATGCCAAACTTGACTGATACAAATAAAATGCCTTGCTATTCAGCTAATTTGCCTCAGTTCTACCTGCACCACAATCTCTGAGATTTTACTGAGGTATGTGTCTTCACATTCTTGTGCAGCAGGCCACCTGTTTAAACTCTCTACTGGGCTTCTGTTGTATTTAGTTTTTGACCATTTGTTTCAGTTAAACCTTTCAGGCCAATGAACCATTTTGTCAATGCAAACCAAGACCACAGCTTTTCATCATGTCAACAACTCTCAGCCCGAATCACAAGCAGGATTAAGAGTACGGTTCAGTATAATATTATAAAGTATAAAACTTATATTCAGGAAGGACATAGCCAGAAACAAACAAAATCCTTGTGGGGTGTGGCAATGTAACTATGACGTTTCCCTGGCTAGTGAGTCTAGAACAAAGGGATGTAATCTCAAATTAAAGGGAGGGTCATTTAAGAAAGAGTTGAGGAGGAATTTTTATACTCACAGGGTGGTAAATCTGTTAAACTCTCTATCACCTAGAAAACAGTGTGATTCAATTACGAGCATGTTCAACACACAAATTGAAAGTTTTCTGAAGACCTGTGACTTTGAAGGTTATGGAGATAGTGCGGGGAAGTGGGATTGAGGTAGATGATCGGCCACGTTCCAATTGAGAGGTGGAGCAGACTTGATGGGCTGAATGGCCTACTCCTGTTTTTATGGGATGAAATTGTGTCAATTTTGGGTAGTTTCATGGAGGGTTTCTCTCTGTGAGCTTTAGAGATTCTCTCACACTGTTCTTCAAAGTTTGCCTCTTTAGCTACACACTTTGCTTCTGTGGGGCCCTTCTCACATCATCTTTGGCTCATCAGCAGTGAGCATACTCACTACTGCCGGAGCTCCCAGAATTCCCTTTTCTGGCACTATTATTAAAACAAGGCTGCTCACCAGCTGGGAGCTGCCCTTCAGTATTGGTGTAGTTCAGGGATTGATCCAGAGGTGGCGAAGAAAGGGAAGTTAACTCCCACTTTGTCAACAGAGACCTGGAGGTCTTGGTGGAGGGGAATGGTGGAAAGGCAGGTCGCTGTCTTTTCTCAGGACCACCAGAAGAGATTTTGAAACCAGACCATGCCTACCTACCAATTGCTTCTACAGTCAATATGGTGTCCCAGTCTAGAGAAATGCTCAGTATTTGTGCAAGAAGGTTAATGACCACCTGCACTCCATGAGGGTAAGTGCCCACAATCTTCTCTCTGATGTTTCACATTCTAACTGCTACTACACCTGCCTTCAATGAAGGGTCATGCTCTACCACTTTCTTTGCTGCATATAACATCCTGCTGCACATGCTCTCACCCAACTCCAACGTCTTTAGAGTTTTATGCACTGCCTACTTGTTCACCCAGGATGCCTCCCCGCCTTTCCCTCATCTGTACCAGCACTAGCAGCAGTCTGAGCTCCTTTCAGCTCGCTCAATCCCTCTCTATGTCACATTTCAGAAGAAAATGGGCCACAATGGGGCAGAGAAAGCAAATTGTTGGGTGTGTGATATTTACCTCCTCTTTCCATATGAGGACAGGATTCCTACTTGAGCATAGACACAATAGAGACCACACTCAGAACATTGCTGAAACCACTATAGCATGAAAACCAAGGAAGATTCATTGTCAAGTGCTGCATTTCTCTCCCATTGAACATAATGGGAACATATAATGAACATATTCTTAACATGTTTGACCTTCTAACCCCTATTTTGCAAACTCCACACAGACAACCACCTAAGAGTGGAATCGAACCCGGGTCCCTGGCGCTGTGAGGCAGCAGTGCTAACCACTGAGCCACCGTGCTGCCCATTGTCCCTTGTGTTTGTTGCCTATACGATTGTGGTATGGACATTTTCTGGTCCAGAGTGTGCAGTTGACAGCTCCTAGAGTCATAGATTCATACGGCATGGTACAGACCCTTCGGTTGAACTCGTCCATGCCTACTCACACCCTGATTGCTTTTTTGACAACTCAGATGAATCTTTCCAGCTTACAAGGCATTGTTTGTGTTTCACAGCCATTAGCCAGATTGATTTTTAATGATGTGGTCAAGCTTGGGGCCAGGAAGTTTAATCAACACAGTAGGTAATGCCTAAGATCCACAGCTATTCAGAGCCTTACCCACCTCATCTTTGGAATCACCACCAATATAAAACATTATTCAAAATCTGTCCTTTTCTAATTCGTTCGTCTTTGCATTCTTGTTTTCAATCACTCCACCATTGATTGCCATACCTTAAGGTGCATGATCTAGAATCCCCACCTTGTACTTTTGCACCTCTGTTATTTCATCCCCCTTTAAGATACTCCTTAAAACCCACATCTTTGAGCAAATATTTCATCATCTGCCCTAATATCTCCTAATGTGGCTTGATGCCTTAATTTATGATATGATATAAAATACTTTGAGATAGTTTATTGATTAAAAGACTTATATAAATACAAATTGTAGTCGTTGAGGTATTACATCTTTCTCTTAAAAATGTCATGAGTTAAAACCATAATCATAAGTGGTCCTTACCTATGCGATCTTGCAGTGCCTATTAATATCTTTAAATGCTTTGGGACAATGTCATAAGATGCTCTGTAAATGCAATTTTACTCTGTACTCTTTCAGTCCTGGTATGTCATCTGCAATCAGTTGAATTTGTTACAATCCCGAGTCAGTGCCCTGAAGTGCTGAGGATATTTTTAACCTCTAATTCCAAATCAGACTGCTACAAAGACAACAGGTGGAAACAACACTTGTGTGGGGCCCAGTAGGATGTAACGCCCAAAGGTTTCAAAGTAACTTCAAACAGACTGGGCTGTGATCTCTTGTAACTACCAAAATGATGAGGGTCTGATGACTCCCTGTTCATCAGCAATCACCATCTGCAGATTACACCCCAAACTGCAGACACATTTTATTGTTTTCGCTTTGAAGAATACTCAAGGACAGGAGTTAAAAAGCCAGTTTCAACGCTATTAGAGCAGACCAGTGGGAGCGAATACTTCCATGTATACCATGCTGGATTCATGTATTGGCATGCTGTGAAGGCCGCTGTTAAAGAGCAGTTCCCTAGTCAACATGCGTTGAATGTGAAGGAAAACTCTGTCTCACTCTGACTGCTGTAAGCCGGTTAAAAAGAAATCGGGACAAAGGAATTTCCATCAGCCTGCAAAACCAAGAATCTCAAAAATCACGTGTTAAACTGCCAGCTTCAACCCCAGGAATGCAACCTAACAATTGCTGCAAAGTCATCTTATATGCTCCCTGCGAACAATTTACAGACTGGTTCATATTTAGGTTCTTTTTAAAAGTTTTGATCATTTAGGACCCACCTCTCATTTCTAATTGGTGTTACTTTATATTGAGTGATAATTCCACTTGAATTTTGTCACTTTTGTTAATTCAAGACAACCTGATTAAATTGGCTCCTTTTTAAACAGTCTGGGAGAAAGGAAAGGATAAGGGATCTTTTTAAAATTAGTCTCATTGCAACCAACTGAGGGGTTTGGGTGAATAAGAATGTGCCTGCTCATCTTTCCTAACTAGGGGATTTGGCATTTTGGGGTATCCCATCCGGAAAAATTGGGGAACTGTGTCTAGGGTCTTGTGGTGACAAATTCAGCACAATATCCGCAAATAAACCTTTCTCCCCTGTGTAATTCGGATAATCACCACATAAACCAATATTGAGAAACCCAATGTATTTTTAGTCCCCCAGTTTGCATGATCCATGTAACAGTTGAGATTGTGAATCTCTTCTGACATCACTTTTACATTGGCCATAAGAATTTCTTCACCTTTTGGGGTATCACTTAACATCCAAAATAGCACATGTAATAAGTGAGTGACTGCAGGCACATCCTCTAATTGTGAAATTGAATCAGAATATGCTGTCACAACATCTGCATTAATCACTCATAACCCCAGACAATTTAAAACTGTATCCCAATTTAAAAATAGGAATGCTGGTTCAGAGCAAATCCATTAATCCTGAAAAGGGACAAAGCTTGTTAATGTATCAAGTGTTGGACCTTTATTGGAACTGAATTCAGATAAGTAAGGCATTAACAAATAGGTTACTAACATGGATGATGGGTACAAGTTCACTAAAGGCTTTCAAAGTAAGTTAGATTATGTTTCAGGTGGATATTGATGAGTTATCTCTCAGACACTGTTGCCTCCTGGAAAATATGTGATTGCATTGTAGGTAACTGGAGAGGAATTTTTCAGAATTTCTTCTTCTGAGATTCACCAACGGTCTATTTCACCTTTCTTCTCCCCTACCTCTCTCAGGAGACTTCATAACTGGTAGAGATGTGAAGACGTTGAGGGGATTATCATATATGTCAAGAGTGGAGGACAGCTCAATAGAGTGTCGAGTCACTTTCTGTCCTTTGTTTTATTTGTAATGATAATCTGTCATTTCTCTTCACAATCATATGATTCTGTCGCACTGAAACTGTTCATTGAGTTGGAGTTTTCCCAGCAGGAGCCATCTATCCTACTTTACTCTCCTGCTTTTTCTCTCTGTAAACCATCAACTTTCTTGTGAATGCTTAATGCTTGAGTAACTTTTTAGTAACTGTAACATATAATTACTATTTTACACCAATCCCTGCTGGTTCGAGAATTTCATCATCCACTGTCTCTGGAAACTCAGCCAAAGTAACTAGTTTTTCTGTCATTACCTCACTGTTCACTGTAAGATTTTTCACATATCCTTCCCATACCTTTATCATACTGTGTTTTTAAAGTGCTTATATAAACCTTTGTTACTGTCTTATTTTGTTTCTAATTTTCTTTCATAATGTATGCTAGAAACAGAGGACCAGGTGTAGTCTGGCCCTGGAGTCTATTGTAGGTCATGGCTGATCATCTGAATCAATGTTATTTTCCTGTCCTGTCTCCAATGTCTCCTACCTCTACTCCCCGGGGTAGAGCATTGGAAATCAAGCCCCACTATACCCAGACTTATCGCTAATTTAAAAGGATTTAAGCAAACTATTCACAGTCCACAATTTACCTGGCTGAGAAACTCAGTTTAAAATGAATATTCACCAGATTTCTGTAGTTAACAAGAAAATAATTGTTTATTATGAGCAAATGATTGGTATAACAGGTCGGCACAACATTGAGGGCCGAAGGGCCTGTACTGTGCTGTAATGTTCTATGTTCTATGTTAAATTATCTTTAACCAATGGCAATTTGGAAAGGTGAATTGCTAAGTTATAACTCTACAAATTAAATTCTATTCTTTTTTAAATTAGCCCCTTCACAAACAGATACAAGGACATAAGAGGTTGAAAAAGAAAATAATCAGGTAAACACAGTTAGACAGCTCCATGCTGAACCACGGGAGTTGCTGAGTTGTTTCTTTTAACTTCTAGTTTCCTTTAATTATTTCCTGTTAACATGCTGTTCCTGTTTGAAGGCATTTTATACATCTTTCAGAGGAGGATTTGCCGAGAAATGTGAATGCAAGACAGTTAGCTGTTACTAGTGACTTTCTACGACTTCTAAACTAAAGAGAGACATACAAAGAGATGTCGAGATGGCAAGAACTGCAGATGTTGGAGTCACAGTGTGGAGCTGGAGGAACACAGCAGGCCAGGCAGCATCAGAGGAGCAGGAAAGTTGACATTTTGGGTCAGGACGCATTTCAATGCTTTCCACTGCCAACTGACCATTGATGCATTGGTCCCACAGAAACCATTGTCACCAAGTCAAACTGCCAATCAAAATGTGTTGTCAGAGATAATAGGAACTGCAGATGGTGGGGAATCCGAGATAACAAGATGTGGAGCTAGATGAACCCAGCAGGCCAAGCAGCATCTTAGGAGGACAAAAGCTGAAGTTTCGAGCCTAGGGCCTTCATCAGAAATGGGGGAGGGGGAGAGGGTTCTGAAATAAATAGGGAGAGAGGGCGAGGTGGATAAAAGATGGATAGAGGAGAAGATAGGTGGAGAGGAGACAGACAAGTTAAAGAGGCTTGGATGGAGCGTGTAGAGGTGAGTGGAGGTGGGGTGGTAGGGAGGGGATAGGTCAGTCCGGGGAGGATGGACTGGTCAAGGAGGCAGGATTAGATTAGTTGGTATGAAATGGGGTGGGGCTTGAAGTGGGAGGAGGGGACAGGTGATGAGGAAGAACAGTTTAGGGAGGCGGGGATGAGCTGGGCTCGTTTTGGGATGCGGTAGGGAGAGGGGAAATTTTGAAGCTTGTGAAGTCCACATTGATACCATTGGGCTGCAGGGTTCCGAAGCGGAATATGAGTTGCTGTTCCTGCCACCTTCAGGTGGCATCGTTGTGGCACTGCAGGAGGCCCAGGACGGACATGTCATCTAAGGAATGGGAGGGGAGTTCAAATGGTTCGCGACTGGGATGTGCAGTTGTTTATTGCAATCCGAGCGTAGGTGTTCTGAAAAGTGGTCCCCAAGCCTCCGCTTGATTTCCCCGATGTAGAGGAAGCCACAATGGGTAAAGCGGATGCAGTATACCACTTTGGCAGATGTGCAGGTGAACATCTGCTTCATGTAGAAAGTCATCTTGGGGCCTGGGTGTGAGGGAGGAAGTGTGGGAGCAAGTGTAGCACTTCCTGAAGTTGCAGGGGAAAGTGCCGGGTGTGGTGGGATTGGTGAGGAGTGTGGAGCGGACAAGGGAGTCCCAGAGAGAGTGATCCCTCCGGAAAGCAGATAAGGGTTGGGTGGGTAAAATGTCTTGGGTGGTGGGGTCGGATTGCAGATGGTGGAAGTGTCAGAGGATGATGTGTTGGATCGGGAGGTTGGTGGGATGGTATGTGAGGACGAGGGAGATTCTCTTTTTGTGGTTATTTTGGGGAAGGGGTGTGAGGGTTGAGTTGCAGGGAAATGTGGGAGACACGGTCGAGGGCGATCTCGACCACTGCGGGAGGGAATTTGCGGTCCTTGAAAAATGACGGACATCTGAGGTGTACCGGAGTGGAATGCCTCATCCTGGGAGCAGATGTGGTGAAGGTGAAGGAATTGGGAATAGGAGATGGAATTTTTGCAGGAAGGTGGGTGGGAGGAAGTGTATTCTAGGTAGCTGTGGGATTCGGTGGGCTTGAAATGGATATCGGTTTCTAGGTGGTTCCCTGAGATGGAGACAGTGGGGTCCAGGAAGGTGAGGGATGTGTTGGAGATGGTCCAGGTGAACTTGAGGTTGGGGTGGAAGGTGTTGGTGAAATGGATGAACTGTTCGAGCTCCTTGTGGGAGCACGAGGCGGCGCTGATACAGTCATCAATGTAACAGAGGAAGAGGTGGTGTTTCGGGCCAATGTAGGTACAGAAGAGGGACTGTTTCACGTAACCTACAAAGAAGCAGGCATAGCTTGGGCCCATGCGTGTACCCATGGCCACCGCCTTAGTCTGTAGGAAGTGGCAGGAATTGAAAAAGAAGCTGTTGAGGATGAGGACAAGTTTGGCTAGACGGATGAGGGTGTCGGTGGACGGGGCTGGTTGGGTCTGTGGGACAGGAAGAAGAAGAGGGCCTTGAGGCCATCGGCATGGGGAATACAGGGGTATAGGGATTGGGTGTCCATGGTAAAAATGAGGTGCTGGGGACTGAGGAATTGGAAGTTCTGGAGGAGGTGGAGGGTGTGGGTGGTGTCACAGACGTAGGTTGGGAGTTCCTGGACCAAGGGGGAGAAAATGCAGTCCAGGTAGATGGAAATGAGTTCAGTGTGGCAGGAGCAGGTCGAGACAATGGGTTGACCAGGGCAGGCAGGTTTGTGGATTTTGGGATGGATATAGAAGCGGGCAGTGTGGGGTTGGGGAACAATGAGGTTAGAGGCTGTGGGTGGGAGGTTGCCTGAGGTGATGAGGGTGTGGATGGTTTGGTGCTCGGGTTTGGGGTCATGATCCAGGGGGCGGTAGGAGGAGGTGTCGGAGAGTTGGTGTCTGGCCTTAGTGATGTAGAGGTCAGTGTGCCATACTACAACTGTGCCTCCTTTGTCTGTGGGTTTTATGGTGAGGTTGGGATTGGAGCGGAGGGCTGCACATCCTGTAGAGGAGAGGTTGGAGTGGGGGAGAGGGGTGGAGGGGTTGAGGCAATTGATATCTTGACGGCAGTTGGAGATAAAGAGATTGAGGGAGGGTAGGAGGCCTTGGGGTGGTGTCTGGTTTTCCCATCTCATGGTCTTCACTTCTGGTAAATGTTCTAGGAAAATGTAATATTGTATACAACTCACAACATGTTATAGTAAATATGATTTTAAAGCTGCAGCTACCTCTTTGCCAGTCTCTTTGGTTTCAGGCTGCATCTTCCTCTTTTTCGTTGACATTTCAAGAATAAAGGAAATGAAAGATGTGGTCTTTACACCATATTTTTTCATGTCATTAGCAACTAGAAATGTATTGATCCCTGTCTTGAATATACACAATAATTAACTTCTACAATCATTCAATTAGGAAATTGTAGACAATAGTAGACGATTTCCTAACTGAAGTGAAAAAATGTTTCTTCACCTCCATCCCAAATAGACTATCCATTATTCTGAGGCTTTCTTCGTTGGTTCACTGGGGGAGACATACATTTTGCATCCACTCTGTTTAGTCCTTTAAGAATTTTGTAAATTTCTGGTTGGTCACTCCTCATTCTCTAAACTCAGAAAAAACACCCACGGTCTCTTCAATCTCTCTTCAGAGGGAAGTCCTGCCATTCAATGAATTATTCTATTGAATATGCATTGTATTCCTGCAATGGCAAATATATCTTTCCTTAGGAATACTCTAGGTGCAGCCTCACCAAGGTTCTATACAATTGAAGCATGACATCTATAATCCTGTATTCAAATCATCTAGTGATAAAGGCCAGCATACCATTTGCCTTCCTCATGCTAGCTATATCTGCATGTCAGCTTTTAGTGACTTATGAACCGGGACACCGACATCTCTTTAGATATCAATCTCTGGTTTGTTGAGAAATATTCTGCATGCCCCTTCCTCTACCAAAGTGTTAGCCTCTCTGATGATTCAAGACCCACAGCAGAGACCTGAGAATATAACCCAGGCTGACAATACAGTGCCCTGTCAAATGTATGTTTTCTCTGGTCAACTTAAAAGATTCAGTTGTGCTTTTCAAAGGAGCAAAGTTCTCTCAATGTCTGAACAAACGGCAGAAAGGTAAAATTAATCTAAGGCAATGGTGCAAAATGAATGGTATTGGTTTGGTTGCTCATTTGCAGTGCCTGATATTCTGTTGCTTTGTAGTTCATGCAAATGGATAAATGGCCAAAAAGAAACAAAGGACGATGAATGCTGGAAATCAGAAATAAAAACAAAAATTACTGGAAAAAACTGAGCAGTCTAGCAGTGCCTGTGGAGTGAAAACAGAGCTAATGTCTCGAGTCCAGTGACCCTTCTTCGGAACTGATTATAGCTGGGGAAAGGTTTGTATTATATGCTGAGGACAGGGTGGGAGGAGGGGAGGAGGAATAAATGATAGGCAGAGATAGAGCCCAGAGAGAGAGAACAATTGTTTCTCCTCAGGCTTGCTACAGTGGTCCTGTGAAGCTCAGCGCAAGATGAAACAATAACACCTCATTTTCCACTTGGGAACTCTGCAGCCTTCAGGTCTCAATATCAAGTTCTATAATTTTCGGCCTCAGCATGTTCTCCCTTGTCCTTTTTCTAACCCCAACACACCAGGCCTTGTTATCATATGGGCTGCTACCCATTGTCACCTACCACCCACCACTATCAGTTATTGATTCTCCCAGGCTGACCTTTACCCATTTAATTGCCTTGATGTGGAGGCATCGGTGCATCCACTGATTCCGGAAGCAGGAGTGAGATTCCGAAAGCTTGGGTCTTCAGATAAACCTGCTGGACTATAACCTGATGTTGTGTGATTTTTGACATGTGTTTGCGTGTCCAACTGTTTTTCCCTCTGTCTCTTTAGGCCCCATCCCCACCCATCGTTTACTCCTCCCCTCTTCCCTCACCCCTTTCTCCAGCATATATGCCCACTTTTTCTGAATTACAATCAGTTTGGAAGAAAGATCACTAGACCCAACACATTAACTCTGCTCTCTCTCCACAGATGCTGCAGGGCCTGCTGAGTTTTTCCAGTGGTTTCTGGTTTTGGCAGTTGATTCAATATTGTCTGTTGTGGCACCATCATCTGAGACAAATTCCTACCCCATGCTCTTTAGTCAACACCTAAAGCCAGTGACCCTGCTGTTTGAGACAGAATGTTGCTGAAAACAGATGGCACATTACAGCAATGACTGCATTTAAAAAAGTAACCTATTTTGCTGCAAAGTATTTTGGGAGGCTCTGCGGCCATGAAAAACTTTGCAACTATGACTTATTTATTTTCAATAAATATATTCCCCATTGCAGCCATCCTACTTTTTCTATATTTGTCTTATCTTATTTATACTCAGTTTGGATTCTAAATTTATTTATTACCTTAAAATACAAACTGTTCTTCTTGTTCATCCATAGGACCCTAGCATTCAATATACTTCCCTTTTTCCCTTGCTGAAACTTTTCCTTCGTGCCAATTACATTTATTTCTTCAATATGGCCTGCAGTTCTCTGGTTGCCAATTTTCCTACTGTTTAATCTGGGTAACACTTACTATATCTTGCTTTAATTTTTCTAGTGAATTGCCCGTGCCTCAATTTCTCTATTTTTGGTTATAGAGCGTTCACAGTTCTCCAAAATTTATTTAATGACTAACTCTACTTCTTAAGCAGTCCCTGTCATGTCATGCTTCTTCCCTTCCTTGGCAATTTATCAAGGAATACAATACTGGCTACTTCTCAAAAAGTCCTCATTCTATTTTCATTACAGTTGGTTTTGCAACCTATCAGTTTTTGAATAATTAGTTATAATTCTTTCAATTTTAACACTTTTGTTAATTAGTACCGATTCAATCTATCCAGAAAATTCTTTGCCAATTCTTCCTACTGTTAGTGGCTCTATAACAAACTCACATCAATGATATCTTGCCTTGATGTTTATGAGTAGATAATTTCAGAAGAATTCTGTTGGAATCATTTTTCTCTTGAAATTCATATTACTTAGTGCTGCATTATTTCCAATTGGTATTGCAATCCATTTTTTTCCTTCTATGTAATATGAGCTTTGCTAGCTTGACCAGGATTTATTGCCTGTCCCTAGTTGACCCTGGTAAGGTGGTAATCAGCTGCCTTCTTGAATCACTGTCATTCATGTCATGTAGGTAGCCCTTAGAGAGGGAATTCCAGGATTTTGACCTAGTCTGAAGGAACGTGGATATATTTCCAAGCCAGGAAAGGAAACTTGCACATGATGTTATTGCCTTCAATCTGCTGCCCTTCTCCTTCCAGATGGCAGTGGTTGTGCGTTTGACAGGTGCTGTTTAAGGAGCCTTGTGAATTTTTGTAGTGTATCTTGTAGACAGCACACATTGCTACATATGTGTGTCATTGGTGGAAGGGGTGGATTTAGTACAAATCAAGCAGGCTGGTTTGAACTGGATGGGCATAGAATAGATTAGAATCCCCACAGTCTGGAAACAGGCCCTTCAGCCCAACAAGACCACACTGACACTTGGAGCATCCCACCCTGACCTATCCTCCTGTAACCCACCTAAGCTACAATCCCTGAACACTACGGGCAATTTAGCACAGCCAATCCACCGAGCCTGCACATCTTACAGACTGTGGGAGGAAACCAGAGCAAATCCACACAGTCACGGGGAGAATGTGCAAACTCCACACAAACAGTTGCCCAAGGGTGGAATTGAACCCGGGTCCCTGGCATTGTGAGGCAGCAGTGTTAATCACTGAGCCACCGTGCCACCCTAATATAGTCAAGCCATTTAACTGTTCTTGGAGCTGCAGACATTCAGGCAGGAGGAGAGTATTCCATCACATTCCTGACTTGTGCCTTGTAAACCAGGGATACACTTTGGGAGTTAGGAGATAGGTGCCTTGCGGTAGGATTCCTAGCTTCTGACCTATTCTTGTAACCATAATATTTATATGGCAAATTCTATTCAGTTTTCCACTTCATGGGAATCCTCAGAATGTTGGAAGTTTGGAATTCTACACTGGTCATGCCATTGACAAAACATGCCTACGCTGACAATATCTGAGGAGGAGTGAATGGTGATAAACATTGTGCAATCTGCAGTGAGCATCTCCACTTCTGATCTTACAATGGAAGGAAGGACGTTGATGAAGCAGCTGGGCTTTTAGAGATGGCAATTGTTATGCCTCTCTGAGGTAATGTGCTGAAAAACTCTGACTCCTTATAAACTTGCCCCTTATGCACACACAGACACAGAAACACACACAGACACAGACGCACACAGACATACATGCGCGCACATGTAAAAATACATGGCTGTTATGGGTGGATGGAAAGATTAGGAAAGCAGTTGAGTTAGGCTGAGATGATTCCTGTGTCAATGAGAAAGCTGCTTCTTGGTCTTCCTTCACCAGGTGCTTCCATTGGTTTGCACAAGGCACAGGGTGACTGGTTCGCACATAAAGAGTCTCTGCCTTTACAATTAAAAATCACATGAAACAGCACTGCTGAAGGGAAAATAAACTTTTTTTCTGGTTTAAAGTGGCTTTCACTGCAGAGAACAGGGAGAGCACCTGAGCATGCGGGAATCTAATGGTTTTGCCTTATCTTGTTTATGGCCCTAAGTTGTTCAGCTATCTGAGAACAAATAACTTAGTTAATGATAGGCAGAAGGTCTTTGGCCATAGACCAATCAACTACTTTTTGCCAGTTGAATCTCCATTTGCTCACATTCTTGGTTCTAGCTCATCTGTGTCATTTCTTACTATTGCTTGAATCAGCAGCTGGGTGAAAGTGAATGAGTGTTATGCTACCTGTCTTCAAAAATGTATAGTAATTCTTCAGCAGCCCTTGGTTTTAAAGCACTTATTTTCCTTTTGCAGTCCACAATTAAAATGCAGAAAATTAAAGACACGGCCATTACATAATAAATGCTATGAAGCCAATGACACCCACATCCAATGACTGAATTAAAAAAAAATCAAACTGTCACATGGCTTGGAAGATGATTCATGAAAGGCATTCACTAGTTTCTGCGAACAAAACTTCATGGATCCAACCAGTGAAGAAGTTATCTTCCATGTGTGGAGCTGGATGAGCACAGCAGGCCAAGCTGCATCTTAGGAGCACAAAAGTTGACATTTCGGGAAGGGTCTAGGCCCGAAACGCCAGCTTTCATGCTCCTAAGATGCTGCTTGGCCTGCTGTGTTCACCCAGCTTCACACTTTGTTATCTTGGATTCTCCAGCATCCGCAGTTCCCATTATCTCTGATACAAGATTATCTTCCATGTTGTCTTATACAATGGGACAGAGTTAATTAGTAATTGCCTAATGAGAGATTCTCTGCAGAATACTGATATTTCACATGAAAAGTACTTTTTCATGGAGTGAATTATTGAATGAGAATATTCATAGGGATTGTCATGAATAGAATTTGCGTTTAATTACCGACTGTGATCAAAGTATTGTTATGGAAAGAATTTGCTGGTCCTGGAGGTACAAACCCCTGGGAGCTGAAAAGCAAGTTAATTCAATGGAATAGTGACATCCAAGAACCTGCTTCTTGCCTCTATCCAAATTGAATTCTGGACAGGATGGCTCAAGTTTGACCTATACACCCCTCTGCCAATCCAGGCCTTCAATAATCAATTAATCACCACTTAAAGGATTATTCCCATCTCAGTCCACCTAACTGGTAAACTAATGTTGGGAGCCTAGGATTTGTAGAGAGAGAGAGAGAGAGAGAGAGAGAAAGGCTGAACATTGGACTGAGGGCCAACCTCTTCCCTTTGCTTCCTATTCACTCCACTGACCTTTCCCTGAATCTCACAGAATCCCAGGATTCCTCTGGCCATCCTCAAAAAGCACTAACTTAAGAAATTGGCCTTGGGCTGACTGAGATGAGGAGAAAATGTTTCACTCAGAGTTTGTGACCTCTTGGATTTCTGCTCCCTAGATGGCTGTTGATTGAATCCAACATTGCAGAATACATTTTAATTAAGGGATATGAGTATTTGTGGGGAAAATTAAATGGAGGTCAAATATCAGTCATGTTCTTATTGAATGGGCTTGCAGGATTATATGGCTAACTATTGCTCCTAAGACTGTGGCTTTTATAGGTTATTTTACATATCTGAACTTGGCAAATTACATTGCAAAGACAGAATGACCTCCAGCAGGATGCAACAAACAGCTTCCACTCAGGAACTGATTATAATTCACTTGTGTTGCTGTCAGTATTTGTAAGCTATCCAATAGTCTGATGACTGAATATGAAATTCCAGCTTTTCTGAAGCTGCTGTGTACTAACGCAGCAATAACCTATTTGTAATTAGGATTTCTTCTTCTGAAAGCAAGCAACAAAACACCTACTGCAGAAAAGACCACAAATGGATTTTGCGGTGGAAATTGGCTCGAAATAGGGGCTGGCCTCAAATGAAAGCCTGCGGCAGCCTCTGAAACATTCCTTGAAGCACATTATTATAAAGCCAGTCTAAATGCAGTTTACCCGCTATGGGCCTTTGCGAATTGGCTGGCATGAATGCTGAACAAGCCGGTAAGTAGTTCCCCATGTGGTGAAGTGAATGGGATATGCTTGGCAGTACCTGGTGTAGAACTCGCATGTTTTCAACGCCCTCAAAAAAACTCTTCTATTTTCTTTCGGAGGGCCTCAGTGCTATTGTTAAGGCTTCAGTATGCCCAGTTTCTGATGGATGTCTTGAACAACATTTAAAGACTTGACAAGCATGTTTGAGGAGCTTAACATGCGTTTCAGTTGGGTGCGCTGGACAATCAGATGTTGCTACTTCCAGTTTGGCAGCCAGACAACTGGCTTAGGATATTATGTTGAAATCATGGGATGGGAAGTCTGATGAGCAATGGACAACTGTGACTAGATTTACATGGTCCACTATTGAATTTAAAAGTTTTGCCTGTGAATAATCATTTGGGGGGGTTCACTTTGTCAGCTTTTATGAGAACATTCCAAATGCTTTGACGCAAATACATGCCAGAGCTGCTCCTATTCCCTGATTATTTCAATTTAAATTGTTAGAAGCATTGCTGCTGTCGGAAACTTAAGCTGCAGCCTTACCTTCCATTAGTGCCCCTTGCCACCGGCAGCCATAGAATGACGTCATTTGAATAGCTGCCAAAATCAATAACAGCAAGGCAGAGTGGATATTTGTTCATTCGAACTCTGCATGAATATCCAGGGGAAAGTCAACACACAAAACGTTCAATCTCTGCTTGACTTCTGTTTCCAAAATGTTAACTAATGTTTGGGACTGAGTTTTGCGTTGTGGAAGGAAAGCGGGAGTTGGGACTGGGCCCCAAAATACCACTGGGAGGCACAAGCAGTGACTCTTTATGATTTTAACTGGGTCAGCTGTTTAATTGTCATGGAGAAAAACTGGAATCAATGGGTGTCAGAGGGCAAGTCGGGCCTATCACATAGGAAGATGATCGTGCTACTTAGAGATCAGTCATCTCAACTCCAGGACATCTCTGCAGGAGTTCCTCAGGGTAGTGTCCAAGGCCCAACCATCTTCAGCTGCTTCTTCAATGGCCTTCCCTCCATTGTAAAGTCAGAAGGGGCTGATGAAGGTTGCCGATGGTTGCACAATGTTCAGCAACATTCACGACTCCTCGAATCTGAAGCAGTCCGTGTTCAAATGCTACAAGATCTGGACAATATTCAGGCTTGGGCTGACAAGTGGCAAATAACATTTGTGCCATGCCAATGCCAGGCTATACCCGTCACCATTAAGAAAAAACCTAACCACTGCCCCTTGACATTCAATGGTGTTCCATCACTGAATCCACAACAATCAACATTCTGGGGATGAACATTGACCAGACACCCAACTAGATTGGCAAAATAAACACAGTGGCAACTAATGCAGGTCAGAGGCAGGGAATGTTATGGCAAATAACTCACCTCCTGCCTCCCCTGTCCATGATCTACAAGGCACGAGTTAGGTGTGTGATGGAATACTCCACTTGCCTGGATGAGTGCAACTCCAACCATGCGCAAGAAACTTGAGACCACCTCGGACAAAGCAACCCACTTGATTGACAAATGTGCACTATCTCCAACACCAACATTCAGCACCAGTGTGTACTATTTATAGGATGCAGTGCAGAAATTCACCAAAGATCCTCAGATAGCACCTTTCAAAACCATGACCACTTCCATATGGAAGGACAAGGGGAGCAGCTACTTGGGAACCACCTGCAAATTCCCCTCCAAGTCACTCACCATCCTGTCTTGGAAATAAATCACCATTCTTTCACTTACACAGGTCAAAATCTTGGAGATCCACCCCAATGGCAGCAGGCAGACTGCAGAGGTTCAAAAATGCAGCTCACCAACACCTTCTCAAGGGCAAATGGGGACGGACAATAAATGGTACCTAGCCGGTAATGCCTATATTCCACAAATGAATAAAGAAAAAGGAAGGTTTGCTGTCCACTTCAGAGCTGTGAGTTGAGCTCTCAAACCTGGTAGAAAAACCAGAGACCTTCCAACTTGAGATGAATGGCTGGCTGCAGCAGGGTAAGTGGCTGACAGGGTACTTCAAATGGAGGCATCTCCTCAACAACTTTTTTGTATAACTTAAATTTAAGAAAAATGTGTGTAAACCCCGACTATACATGTGGATGGGAGGTGGAGTGGAGCAGGATGTGACATCTCTCCACAAGATGGTCTTTGGCATCTACCAACTCTGGATCTCTGGGTCGTCCTAGAGTGCTGGGAGTACAGACTGCCATGGAGTACCTGGTCCCTGTCAATTAAACAGCCTTCTATCATGTTGGGCAGTCAACTCGAAAACCCTTCTTTGCCTTCTGAATGATAACAAAGTCTCTCATTGGCTGTTGGCTTTATGGAGACGGGTAGACCTGTTGGTCTCAACACTGTCTTGCAAAAAGATATCCATTCTAAGCTAAACAGTGACTGAAATCTCCACCACTGGTTTCTGTCAGGGCTGTATAAAATTAAATGAAAAATAAAATGTCAGCAAAGTGACAGTTTGAAGCAAGTTGCTGAATGTTGTGGATTCATCAGTATGAATGGGAGGTGGGCGTATACTGATGGAGTATTAGCATAGAACACAGGCATGGTTCACAAAGGGCCAATGGTAGTTCTATCCATTAGATTGAGACATGTGGTTAACTTTTAGCTTGAGGATAAACAATCCTCAATCAGGTGAGGAAGCAGACCTCTGTGAATTACCACAGGCAGCACAGGAATTGAACCCATATTGCTGTCTTTATTTTCTACCACCATCAACTCATCTAGCCAACTTTCCCAAAGGCGACAGAGCAGCATGCTTCACCCAGAACCCCTCTACTCCGCCTGTTCTATTTTTTTCTTTTCTATTTTTCTTTCTCATTTTAGCAGTGCTGGAACAGATATCAGGGAAGTAGTCCCCAGAACAGCGCAAGGGGAATTTTGCCGGGAGCAGCACAAGGAGAAGCTATTCTTGGAGCAGCATGAGGGAAGCATGTTCCGTTACAGCACGAGGGCTAGTCTGTACCAGTGCACTGCGAGGGGAAGTGTGTTCAAGAGCAGCGCGAGGGTAAGTGTGCCCCAGAGCAGCATGAGGGGAAGTGTGTCCCAGTGCACTGCGAGGGGAAGTGTGTTCTGGGGCAGCGCGAAGGGAAGTGTGCCCCAGAGCAGCATGAGGGGAAGTGTGTCCCAGTGCACTGCGAGGGGAAGTGTGTTCAAGAGCAGCGCGAGGGTAAGTGTGCCCCAGAGCAGCATGAGGGGAAGTGTGTCACCGAGCAGTGCGAGGAGAAGCATGTCCGAGTGCAACATGAGGGGAAGTGTGTTCCGGAGCAGCACGAGGGGAAGTATGCCCCAGTGCAGTGCGAGGGGAAGTGTGTTCCGAAGTGGCATGAGGAGAAGTGTGCCCCAGTGCAGCGTGAGGGGAAGCGTGTCCCAGTGCAGCACAAGGGGAAGCATGTTCTGGAGCAGCGCGAGGGGAAGCGTGTTCTGGAGCAGCACGAGGGGAAGTGTGCCTCAGTGCAGCGCGAGGGGAAGCGTGTTCTGGAGTAGCGAGTGGGAAAGCGTGTTCTGGTGAAGCGCACGGGAAGCATGTCCCAAAGCAGCATGGGGGAAGCGTGTTCAGGTGCAACACGAGGGGAAGCATGATCTGGAACAGCGTGAGGGCAAGTGTGTTCTGGAGTGGTGCGAGGGGAACAAGCCCTGGAGCAGTGTGAGGGGAAATATGTCCTGCAGATCCATGAGAGGAAAAGTGAGACCAGGAATAGCTGAGTGTCTGGCAGTGAGGACTGGATGCTTGGAGCGGGGAGAGACTGTTGCTGGCCTGGGTTTGGCGTGGATGGTCAGACCACATGCTCGCTGAGCTGCTAAAATGGAATATTGATCTGAAATTCTTTCCTGAACTATAATGTCAACCCTTTAACATTGTTTTAACTATCTTTCTTATTTTTAGACACTGTAAGTAATGCTACTACTTTTCCTTTCGTTCCTCTTTGTATCCAAGTTTTGTACCTAGGTACTGTACCTAAGATGGCACCATAACATGCAGCCATTATAAAAAATTTTCACTGCACTCCTGTGATCCTGTGACAATAAGGGATATTCTATTATATTTGATTGTCAGTATACAGCTACACATTGGGTATTCCTGTCCACAGGTAATAACAGTCTCAGATTTCACCCCTATGTGTAATAATGTCAGGTTTCAAAATGAAAACGAGAAAAAACTTGTAACACTGCTTGAAATGTCCAAGTCTTGGTATTAACACCATGTCATGTATGATTTTTAAACCTGTGGAGGTAAAATTGGGAAATATAAATGCCATAGACAGGAGTACTCCATGTGCAGCTTTATACTTACATTTGTTTGGCAGCAGAGGCAAAGTGACTCCCGTCAATGTACTGAAATCTGAGGCCGACCATTCAAGACCGTATGAATGATGACAATGACTCAAGATTCCCACATTAAATGAAGTCACGTGCAGACTTCAACCAGAGTCCATCTGTCTAGTTTTGCGACGAGGGAAAATTTGTGACCGGGTCGACGATGTGAAACTGACAGAATCTAGTCAAGAATCTTCCAGTAAGATGGTGGTGGAGTAGGGCTTGTCTGCTCTGGTAGTTTTTCTTTTTGTTTCTGTTTTTTTCTCTCTTTTCTTGACTTTTTTTTCTTGTTCTCTTGTTCATGTTACTTATCTCTTGTTGAAGAGCTTGGTTGTGGTGATGGCGTTCGAGCCAGAGGGTCTGTCCAGAGTGAACTCAAGTAGGCCCAGAGTGAACTCGAGTAGGCCAGAGTGAAGTCGAATGGGCCCAGAGTGAACTCGAGTGGGCCCAGAGTGAACTCGAGTGGGCCCAGAGTGAACTCGAGTAGGCCAGAGTGAACTCGAGTAGGCCAGAGTGAACTTGAGTGGGCCAGAGTGAACTCGAATGGACCCAGAGTGAACTCGAGTGGGCCCAGAGTGAACTCGAGTAGGCCAGAGTGAACTCGAGTAGGCCAGAGTGAACTTGAGTGGGCCAGAGTGAACTTGAATGGGCCCAGAGTGAACTCGAGTCGGCCAGAGTGAACTCGAATGGGCCCAGAGTGAACTCGAGTGGGCCCAGAGTGAACTCGAGTAGGCCAGAGTGAACGCAAATGGGCCCAGAGTGAACTCGAGTGGGCCCAGAGCGAACTCGAGTGGGCCCAGAGCGAACTCGAGTGTGCCCAGACTGAACTTGAGTAGGCCAGAGTGAACTCGAGTAGGCCAGAGTGAACTTGAGTAGGCCAGAGTGAACTTAAATGGGCCCAGAGTGAACTCGAGTAGGCCCAGAGTGAACTCGAGTAGGCCAGAGTGAACTCGAGTGGGCCCAGAGTGAACTCGAGCAGGCCAGAGTGAACTCGAGTGGGCCCAGAGTGAACTCGAGCAGGCCAGAGGGAATTCAAGTGGGCCCAGGGTGAACTCGAGTAGGCCAGAGTGAATTCAAATGGGCCTAGAGTGAACTCGAGTGTGCCCAGAGTGAACTCATGGTAGTGGCTTGAAAGGCGAATTTGGGTTTGCAGTGGCTTCTAGATAATTGACGCGGTCCTAGCATCAACTCCTGGCTGCTGTGGCAGAGATGAGTTTGGGTTCCTGGCTCAGATTCACAGAGACTGCAGCAGAGGTGAGTTTGGGCCCAGTATGAGAGTTGGCGGCATCAGCAACAGATGCACCGATGAGGTGGGCTTGAAGTGGACTCATGGCAGCGGTGGAGTCAAGTTTGGGCTGCTGGTAACATTGACATTTCATTGGCAAGGACAAACGAGCCCTCATAATGGTGAGATGGTGCCAAAGAGTGGTAAGTTTTGTTCCTGTGGCAGCGCAGAGAAGGGGACTTGAACCTATGGATTATGGACCATGTTGAAGAACTTAACAAGAAGCACGATAAATTTGGGATAACAAGGTGTGGAGCTGGATGAACACAGCAGGCCAAGCAGCATCATAGGAACAGGAAAGCTGATGTTTCGGGCCTCGACTGAGCAGCAGTTTCTGGACACCCGCTGTCCACCCCAATTGGGGAGAGGTTAGAAAAGACACCCTAAGATAGGCAGTCACACTTTTTTTCTGACTGGAGACGCACACTCTTGTGGGGCCACCACCTTTGCGATCAACTAAAGAAAACTTTAGATTTTGACTCTTGGAATGTTACAACTCATGAATAATCTCAAATGACCACTTGGAAAAATCAAACTGCAATTGTACAATGTGAGTAATCAAGAAACCGAGCTGACATTACCACATTGGTGCCTTGCTAGAGGAACAAACAAACAAACAAACATCTCCTAACAGAATGGAAAAATTGACAAGAGGCCCTCATGTTCACAGAACTGGTGGTCCCACCCAGAACAGGATCTTGCATTTCCCAATTTTATAAATGGCGGGCAACCGAATCTTTACCTATCATCCAGCTGTAGTCAACTTGCCACCATCATCAGTGTTTTTGCCCTGAACTTTGAGTCCAGTAAATTTGTTAAGGAAGCTCAATATTCTGAATTTGGTGATATTCTCACTGCAGTTCCTCAAGGAGGAAAAGATTATCTTTCTCGGTGGGGGTGGGGGGGTGGCCTTAGTGCCAGGATAGGTAGTGTCTCTAATATCTGTAGAAAATCATTTGAAAAACAAAATTAGGAAAAACTAATGCAAATGGCATCCTTTGGCTGACAAAATATGCCCGACATTCTCTTATTATGACAAGTACCGTCTTCCTGCAGAAAGATTAATACAAAACCACATGAGGATATCCTAAATCAAACCACTGTCACCTCCTGGATTATGTTATCGATCTGGTTCAGATGTCTGTACCATTTGATGGTGACTCTACCATTTATTCCAAACAGGGCACTAATGTGGGCTGGATAGATCAGACTTGTTCATTGGATGTTAGATTTCCATCTAGCACCAAGATCCTCCAGTTCAAGAGGAAGATTAATGTCACTGCACTTAAGCAGCCTAATCACAGCCAGTCTACAAAATGCTCACATACAGAACTCAATTCCAGAAGCTTGGGGTCAAATAAAGTCACAGCACTACCAGACAGCATTGATCAGGCCATTGCGTTTCAGTATCATCATCACTGGACTGGTCTGATGAAAAAGATGCTGAAGTATATGGTCTCTGAGAACAAATATGGACAACGTTAAAATGTCTAGCAGAACAACCCAAGGTTTCAAGTCAAGAAGGTAGCATTTCAAAACTCCAAACTGATACCCAAAAACAAATCTGGAAGATGGAAGACATGAGTTAGGAAGAGGCCCTGAGGGATCCAACTGTATGCCTACTCTTATGACATGTCAAACTTTTTTTGACGTCAACTTGGCTCTATGTTAAATGGACAAAATCCCCCTTTGCCCATGGATGGTGTTACTTCTCTAAGAGATAACAATTACAGAAAAAAACATTTCAACAGCTGCTGAACTGAATCTACAGCTAGTTCTCTCCAGACAATCCTGCAGTGGAATCCATGGGCAAACCACGACTGATGGTGCCATATGTTTCATATCCCAGAGCAATGCAGAGATGACACCAGTTTCTAGCAGATTTACTTCCAGGAATTTAAAAAAAACATCCTCGTACTTGAACATCAGGGATGGGAAAGCTGCAATACTCAATCAAGTGGATGAGAATAAACAACGGCAATAGCCCTCGTGGTCTTCAAAGCTGTTGAAAGTTTGCATATATTAAGGCTGCACTTTGTGGTACCAATGGTAATGTTGTTATCTCAAATCCAGAAGGTCTGGCTTCAAATCCCATCTACTACAGAGAGGTGTTATAACAAGCCTGAACACGTTAACTAAGCAATTTTTCTCAAGGCATTGTTCACTTATCCTGCAGACTTGGCAGAAGGAGGAACTTCCTGCTCTACCCCTCCAAATTCAGAATGTGACAGTTCTACCGATATTCAAGAAGGAACATTTAGGGGCGCACGGTGGCTCAGTGGTTAGCACTGCAGCCTCACAGCACCAGGGACCCAGGTTCGATTCCTGCCTCTGGTGACTGTCTGTGTGGAGTTTGCACATTCTCCCTGTGTCTGTGTGGGTTTTCTCCAGGTGCTCCAGTTTCCTCCCACAGTCCAAATATGTGCAGGCTAGGTGGATTGGCCATGGTAAATTGCCCGTAGTGTTCAGGGGTGTGTGGGTTATAGGGGGATGGGTCTGGGTGGGATGCTTCAAGGGGCGGTGTGGACTTGTTGGACTGAAGGGCCTGTTTCCACACTGTAGGGAATCTAATCAAATCTAATAAAAAAAAACAGAAATCATTGCTGTGGAAATTGTCCTTCCCTCTTGTTTTAGCAGGGAAAATCCAAACACATATTGTCCTGTACTGTGTGCTTCCCATGGCTGAGGAAATCCTGATCTGTGCTGCTTTTGAAAAAAAAAACCTTACTTGGTCTTTCTTGGTTGACGAATCCAAGAAAAATGTTGAGAACACCACCTGAACTTTTTATTGCATTAATTGAACTGAAGAAAGCATGTGGCTCAGCAAATGAATTCAAAGAAAGTGTCTGTGGATTTTGCTTGAAAGATTTGGATGCCCAAGAAGCTTTTTTATTCATTCACAGGATGTGGGCATCACTAGCTAGGCCAGTATTTATTACCCATCCCTAAATTTGCTGGCAAAAATGGTGGTGAGCTGGTTACTTGAACTGCTGCGTGCCCATTGTAGAAGTGTCATTAGGGAGAGAGTTCCAGGATTTTATCCCAGTGATGGTGAAGGAAAACTTTATAATTTCAAGGCAGGCTGGTGAGTGGCTTGGAGTGGAACTTCAGTTGATGCTGAAACACTGCCCTTGTCCTTCTAGATTGTAATGGTCCTGGTTTTGAAATCTGCTTCCTTAACAGCATTGTTGAATTTTTGGAATGTATCTTGCAGACATCACAGATTTCGGCTGCAGACTGACAGTGGCAGAAGAACTGAATGTTGAAGCAGCTAGATGTGATGCCAGTCAACTTGTCTGTTTTGTTCTGTATGGTATCAATCTTCTTGAATGTTGTTGGAGCTGCTCTCATCCAGGCATGTGGGGAATATTCCATCACACTCCTGACTTGTGTCTTGTAGATGGTGGACAGGCTTTGAGGATTCAGGAGGTGAGTTACCCATACAAATATGCCAATTAGGAACATAAATAAGCCATTCAATCTTTTGAACTTCTCTGCCATTTAATATAAACTGACTTTTCCCAGCCACTATCAGTTCTGAGGAAGGGTCACCGGACCCGAAATGTTAACTCTGTTTTCTCCTTCACAGATGCTGCCAGACCCACTGAGCTTTTCCAGCAACTTTGTTTTTGTTCCTGCCATTTAATATGATCATGGCTGATCTGATTGAAACCTCAAATCAACACTCCTGCCTACCTGGATAGCCTTTCACCTCTTTGTTTAACAAGAAACTATTTACCTCTGCTTTAAAAGTATTCCAGAACAGTGCTTCCACCTTGTTTTTAGGAAAAGAGTTCCAAAGCCTCACAACTGTCTCAGAGAAAAGATTCCACCTCATCTCTGTTTCAAATAGGCAACCTGTGCTTTTGTAACCACCACAGAACTGTGGCCTAGGATCTGTCTTTGTATGGCAGAACCACTTCAATGTCTGGAGAATTCTCAGGATGTTGGTGGTGAGATTCAGCAACGATATTGCTCTTGAATGTACAAGCGGTGATGTTTGGATTCTTTATTCTTGGAGATGGTTATTCCCTGCTGGTTGTTCATGGTGCACAAGTTGCTTACCACTTATCAACATAAGCCTCACCTTGTCCATCAAGCTGCATCCCACTTTGGACCTCCAATACTTCTGTGATGTTACCTTAATGCCTTTCCACATGTATGGAAGCCCATTATATGTTTATGATCTTCTCGGTGGAGGATCAGGTGACATTTTCTAGATGAGGCAATGCTTTTCAGGCTTTCTTTATTGATTTCTTTAATCTTTTATGGGGCTTCATTGGTTAGGTCAGCATTTGTTGCCCATCCCTTGGCATACCAAATTGAGGTTATACAAGATGTTGCTGAGGCCTCTTCTGGAGTACTGTGTGCAGTTCTGATTGCCCTGCTAAAGAAAGGATATTATTAAATTGGAGAGGATTCAGAAAAGATCGACAAGAATGTTATTGAGGATGGAGGGTTTGAGATATAAAAATAGACTAGAAAGGCTGGAGATTTGGAGGTTGAGGGGAGGCCTTAAAGAGGTTTATAAAATCATGAGGGGCATAGATAAGATGAATAGCAAGGGTCTTTTCCCGAGGGTGGGAAAGTTCAAAAGTGATTCACTTTGCGAAGAATAATAGGAAGGCAGAATACTGGGTCAATGAAAGATTCTTGGTAGTGTGGATGTGCAGAGGGATATTGGTGTCCATGTACATAGTTCCCTGAAAGTTGTCACCCAGGTTGATAGTGCCGTTAAGAAGGCTTACGGTGTGTTAGGTTTTATTGGTGGAGGGATTGAGTTCTGGAGCCGTGATGTCATGCTGCAACTGTACAAAATGCTAGTGCGGCCTCATTTGGATTATTGCGTACAGTTCTGGTTGCCCCATTACAGGAAGGATGTGAAAGCATTGGAAAAGGTGCAGAGGAGATTTACCAGGATGTTGTCTGGTCTGGAGCACAGGCCCTATGAAGAAAGGCTGAGGGATTTTGGTCTGTTCTCATTGGAGAGAAGAAGGCTAAGAGGGGATTTAATAGAGACATACAAAATGATCAGAGGATTAGATAGGGTGGACAGTGAGAGTCTTTTTCCAAGGATGATGATGTCAGCTTGTACGAGGAGGCATAGCTACAAATTGAGGGGTGATAGATTTAAGACAAATGTCAGAGGCAGGTTCTTTAATCAGGGAGTGGTAAGGGCATGGAACGCCCTGCCTGCCAGTGTAGTTAACTCAGGCACATTAGGGGCATTTAAACAGTCCTTGGATAAGCATATGGATAATGATGGGATAGTGTAGGGGGAGGGGTTTAGATTAGTTCACAGGTCAGCGCAATATCGAGGGCCGAAGGGCCTGTTCTGCACTGTATTATTCTATGTTTTATGTTCTATGTTCTAAAACTAAGGGGTATATTTTCATGGTGAGAGGAGAAAGATTTAAAAAAGTCAAGAGGAGCAACTCTTTTACATGGTTTGTGTTTGTGTTTGCAATGAACTGCCGGAGAAAGTGGCGGATGCAGGTACAATGTTGAAAAGACATTTGGATAAGTTAATGAATAGGCAAGGTTTGGATAGATATAAACCAAGCGCAGGCAGGTGGGACTAGTTTAGTTTGGAAACATAGTCGGTGTGGACTGCTTGGACTGAAGGATCTGTTTCCACGATGTATGACTCTATGACTCTATCCCAATTCTCCTTAAACTAAGTGGCTTGCCAGGCCATCAGCAAGGTCAGTTAAATGTCAACCATATCATCCAGCATGGAGCAGCCTATTGGGGAAAGACAGGAACCAAAATATTACTTTTCCTTAGAGTGACCCAATGACTACTTGGTACTGGGGTAACAAATCCCAGGTCCCTTTTGAGAGATAAAAAAGTACACATTAGTCTCTACATTTACAAGCTGCTTTTTCGCTAAGTTTCACCTCAGTCAACCTCCTGCTCAGAGCACAGACCTGTAACATATCATTGGCATTTGTGCCAGCAGACCAATGCTTTCTCCATTAGATCAGTGGGTAAACACATACATGACAAACTAAAAATTTGGCAAGAGTTAATGACAGATAGCTCCACCCCACTTCCCAAAAGAAACACTCCAGCAGACATGAATACAGGCAGTATGACACATAATTTTCCTCCTTGCACATTGACGCAAGAAGAGAGTCTACAACTGTCTTGTTTGGACTTGTCATAATATACACTGGAGGAGCAGACAGCATTTTATCACTTATATTAGAGGACAGTGCCATTTGTGGCTTTAGGGCTTTAAGAAATTACTTTCAGGAGATACAAATGCTCGACACATGAAATTTATTTTCCAGGAGAACCTGGAGCCATCCCCAGAAAATGTCAAAGGCGATTGGAATTCTCCCTTCTGAGCCAAAAATAATGAATGATATTTTCATTTTGAAAATAAAAGCAACTGTACATACTTTGATGCAGATTCAGCAAACCTGAATCCCAAATACTTGATAATTTGTGATCTGAAATCTTTACATCCACAATACTTGTAAGCAGTCGTGCAGAAGGCAAAACTAGCTTGATGCCAGAATCTGTTTCTGTTCTTGATCCCTCAGCAGCCAGGATGTAGACACAGGATTATATGAATTGATAGTATACTGATTTGACTAGTTGAAATAAGCATTTTTTTAATTTCCAAATAGCTTCAGGAAGGAAACATATGAGTCAATGTCAATAAACTAAAATGTAGAACTGGTCTCACCCAATGATTCAAAGGAGAATCAACTTAAATGGGAAACTAACAGAAACGAGAGTTGGAAGGTGGGAATTGAAGTATAAGGAAGTGTTTGTCAGGGGTATTAGAAAAATCCTGAGGAATGGAGGGAGTAATCTGGGATGCAGAGGGAAGAGCAACAGGTCAGGGGCAAGAAAGGGTGGGCAGCATGACTAGGTGTGTGCTCCAGTGTGCTCTGGAGAGAGAAAGACCAGTGGAACTGAATAATGAGAGCAATTGCTAGACATGGCCGTCTCAATGGGAGTGAGATGAGGAGAAGAGTAGAAATAGTCAGGGAGATAGGCTGATTGATATAGGTGAAGATTGAAGAAGAGCAGAGAGGATTCCAGAAGAGAAGGAGAATATTGTCAGCAGTTATGAGATCGGGCAGTGTATTCCAAAGGGGAAAGATAGTGGATGAAAGAGCTATTGACCACCATTGTCACCAACTTCCAAAAGAAAGACTCGAAGAGAATGCACAGATCAAGAGGGAAATGACTCAGATCTGAGTTTGCACATAACCCTGCACAACACAAACACACTCACCTCAGAGAATTAAAGCAGAGACTAAAAAAATCAAGCTTGTTAGCACACAGTTACGGCCTTTGAACTGAAGGGAAACATTTGCTGCAGAATAAAGGTGAATAAGATCTCGAAGCTGCAGATAGCCTCCTCCTAACCATATCCTGTTATTATTAACTTTTGACAAGACACTGAAGATTCACCAACAGTACTGTTGCTGCTTATGGTGGGGGTGGTGTGGGGGACTTGCACATTTGACCATTCACAGCCTCTTGAATACGAAGGTTGAATACAAGGGAATAAAACTGGTTATACAGTTGTATATCGCTGAAAATTTCACAATTGTAGGGCTGGATCACAGAGATAATGCAGGGAAACAAGAATCACATTGTGCTAGTTAGAACATAGAACATAGAACATAGAACAGTACAGCACAGAACAGGCCCTTCAGCCCACAATGTTGTGCCGACCATTGATCCTCATGTATGCACCCTCAAATTTCTGTGACCATATACATGTCCAGCAGTCTCTTAAATGACCCCAATGACCTTGCTTCCACAACTGCTGCTGGCAACGCATTCCATGCTCCCACAACTCTCTGCGTAAAGAACCTGCCTCTGACATCCCCTCTATACTTTCCTCCAAACAGCTTAAAACTATGACCCCTCGTGCTAGCCATTTCTGCCCTGGGAAATAGTCTCTGGCTATCAACTCTATCTATGCCTCTCATTATCTTGTATACCTCAATTAGGTCCCCTCTCCTCCTCCTTTTCTCCAATGAAAAGAGACCGAGCTCAGTCAACCTCTCTTCATAAGATAAGCCCTCCAGTCCAGGCAGCATCCTGGTAAACCTCCTCTGAACCCTCTCCAAAGCATCCACATCTTTCCTATAATAGGGCGCCCAGAACTGGATGCAGTATTCCAAGTGCGGTCTAACCAAAGTTTTATAGAGCTGCAACAAGATCTCACGACTCTTAAACTCAATCCCCCTGTTAATGAAAGCCAAAACACCATATGCTTTCTTAACAACCCTGTCCACTTGGGTGGCCATTTTAAGGGATCTATGTATCTGCACACCAAGATCCCTCTGTTCCTCCACGCTGCCAAGAATCCTATCCTTAATCCTGTACTCAGCTTTCAAATTCGACCTTCCAAAATGCATCACCTCGCATTTATCCAGGTTGAACTCCATCTGCCACCTCTCAGCCCATCTCTGCATCCTGTCAATGTCCCGCTGCAGCCTACAACAGCCCTCTATACTGTCAACGACACCTCCGACCTTTGTGTCGTCTGCAAACTTGCTGACCCATCCTTCAATCCCCTCGTCCAAGTCATTAATAAAAATTACAAACAGTAGAGGCCCAAGGACAGAGCCCTGTGGAACTCCACTCACCACTGACTTCCAGGCAGAATATTTTCCTTCTACTACCACTCGCTGTCTTCTGTTGGCCAGCCAATTCTGTATCCAAGCAGCTAAGTTCCCCTGTATCCCATTCCTCCTGACCTTCTGAATGAGCCTACCATGGGGAACCTTATCAAATGCCTTACTGAAGTCCATATACACCACATCCACAGCTCGACCCTCATCAACTTTTCTAGTCACATCCTCAAAAAACTCAATAAGGTTTGTAAGGCATGACCTACCCCTCACAAAGCCGTGTTGACTGTATTTGATCAAGCCATGCTCTTCCAGATGGTCATAAATCTTATCCCTCAGAATCCTTTCTAACACCTTGCAGACGACAGACGTGAGACTTACCGGTCTATAATTGCCGGGGATTTCCCTATTTCCTTTCTTGAAGAGAGGAATTACATTTGCCTCTCTCCAGTCCTCAGGTACGACTCCAGTGGAGAGCGAGGATGCAAAGATCTTCGCAAGTGGCGAAGCAATTGCATTTCTCGCTTCCCAAAGCAGCCGAGGACAAATCTGATCCGGGCCTGGCGACTTGTCAATCTTAATGTTTGACAAAATTTTCAGCACATCAGCTTCGTCTATCTCTATCCATTCCAGCATGCACACCTGCTCTTCAAAGGTTTCATTCACTACAAAGTTTGTTTCTTTCGTAAAGACAGAAGCAAAAAACTCATTTAGGGCTTCCCCTACCTCCTCAGGCTCCACACACAAGTTCCCACAAAGGGATACAAAGTGTCAATAAAGAATACAAATCTCTTGCATGTGGCGACATCAGGAAGAGGAACACCAGTCATGGGTCATGGACGATGCTCCTCACCATCGAGAGGTGTTGAAAGGGCAATCTATCACTCAACATATCAGCAGCCTGATTGGGGCCCAAAGGTTACATTGACAATGTCAATATCACAAATGGAAAGCATCCATCTCTTTTTTCCTGTTTCTTCATAGCTCAGGACTTACATGCCTCATTTTTGATCAACTTAACTCTGCATTTGTACTAGCTTTGCTAGGTCTTAGAAGAGGAAGAAGGAGGAGAAAAAGGGAAGAGAAATAGCAATAGAATCAGAGACAAGAGGCTCAGGGAACAGCAGCTGTGAATGTTGATAAAATGTGGTCCTTGGCACTGTTGAACTGTCTGTTGAGGAAGGGTGTTCTGAGGGCGTTCCAGCTGTTTACAGATGAGTGAAAGCCAGTGCTGAAGATATCTTTACCTGACGAGAGAAGCCAGCACTTCTACCTGCTCCTTCTGCAGGTTGCTCTGCAGTTGCCCGGCTTGGGAGGCAGTTCTGTGTTAGCGCTGCTAACGATCAGAGCTGATTCAAACATTCTCGCTACTATCTCCTTTCAAACCTCAGCTGGGGGATGTGCATGGAATCTGCCAATTGACAGCTCACAAATGCATTTGGGAGTTCAGTGATGCCTTTTGTAGAAAGGTTGTACAGTTTTTCCAGTTTACCACTGGCTTGACAACTAAAGCATACAAGCTGTTCAGTTTATAGCCATGAGTAGGTTCCTTAGGTACAAAAGGTAATCAACTACACACATGCAGCATTCAGAGCTCCAATGCCTGAAGCGGCCAGATTCCTGAAAAGGAAGGGATTTCAACCCTCTTAATGTCCCTCACTTGTGTGAACAAACAGCACTTCCTGCAGTGTGCACCAGCTATCCAGAAGCTGTGACAATGCTGACATTTTACGCAGCTCCCACGAATCCCAGAACATTTGTGTCCCCACATTATCACAAGATCTGGATCATGGGTGACAAAGTCTACACCCAGAAAGCATAGTTAACGACCCCAATATGTGACCCTCAGATTGATTTCAAACATTAATAGTGCCCAGGCACCCACTAGGGTCATCGCCAACTAGACAATTCATCTTCTGACCATGCATTTCCATTGTTTCAGGAGGAGCAGTCCAGGTGGCACTAGATGGGATCACCGGGAGAATGATTGTTTGCTGAGCCCTAAACTACCTTGCTGCGGTCAGAACTTTGAAGACCAGCTGCCTATCTCCTCAGATGAGGAAGAAGGGGAGTCTGATGGAGATGTTGAGGGAGCCTTTGCTGGTAATGAGGACTCTGAGGAAACCAGGGCAGTCATGAAACAAGGCTGAGAAAACCCAATCGTGGCTGGATTTGAGACTGATTGGCTTTGCTTGAATATTTGTGGACACTCAGAAATCCTAGCAAGCTATAGAATAGAACCATTTCTGCCTTTAAATGAGTTTTTGTTTCTGAAATGTTAAACATTAAGCTCCTTTAGTTGTAATTGAATTTGTTCCCTTTGCACCAATGACCTCCTGTTCAGTTTGCTTGCCATCAGTGTGGAATTCTACAGGATTATACGGGTGCCATGGCCAGACTGATTCTGATGTTCTTCATAAGGGACATCCATCCATGAATGAATTAGAGGTGCTGATTGAGTGCTGAAACAGGACCATCCAGTTTAAGTTCCTGCTCTCCGGAGATTACATTCCTCCCAGAGGACAACAGTGAATGAGAACCTCAGCATTCTTTACACTAATGTGCTTGTGACCATCTCGGATAATCATCCTCACCCACCCCCGGGTGAATGAGAACAGTCAGAAGCGGGAACGGATTGAAGTCCTTGACCAAAGGAATTCAATACAAAATGCATTATTTGTTTCAAGCATGGTGCTGAAGATGACATCTGTACACCCAAAGTGACTTTGCTGAGATGTCTTTCTTTCCTATCAATTCATTTTGGTGCCACCTTGATAAACAAAGCTGAGCTTCAGGAAGCTTTCTGACTGCATTGTCGCCTCATCTCTGGTGACTTTAGTGGCTTTCTTACTGTTGGGCTGGGTCTAGACAACTTTGAACTGTTGGGGATGTCCCGCATAGGGATAGGTGCAAACTCCTTGGCCTTACCTTCTGGAGGTGTTTGTATTTCAGAGCTCATGCTCCCTCAGCTCCAACTTGCTGAGACAGTGCGTGTAACCATTTGTGGCTTGAGTGAGGGAATGAAGGTGCCCGTGCACATCTGGCAGGTAATGTCTTTTCTGCTGCATCTGTCTAGCTACCAACCACTCGGCAAGAACTAGATATGGACTCATATACCAGACCCATGCTATGTGCCTGAATTTAGATGTTCCTCTGCAATGCATCTGCCTTTTGTCCAGCCTGCAAAGGGAGGCATGGTGGCTCAGTAAGAACTGCTGTCTCACTGCACCAGGGACCCGGGTTTGATTCCCGCCTCAGGCGACTGTTTGCAGATTCTCCCCGTGTCTGCATGGATTTCCTCTGGGTGCTCCAGTTTCCTCCCACAGTCCAAAAAATGTGCTGGCAAGGTGAATTGTCCATGCTAAATTGCCCATAGTAGTCAGGGATGTGTAGATTAGGTGGGTTTATAGGGGGATGGGTCTGGATGGATGCTTTGAGGGTTGCTGTGGACTTGTTGGGCCGAAGGACTTGTTTCCACACTGTAGGGATTCTATGAACTGAACATGATTAGACACTTCTGTCAGATGTTTTCCTTCTTGTCCCTGCATCTCCAACAGTTCATTATTGGCTGTGTTTAGGGGTCCCATTTGTGCTGGGCTTCACACTGCCCTGTTTTCCAGCACTTCTCCCAGTGGCAAGGACCATGGGCTTCCCTTCCTCCTCTAGCCGTGGGTTTGTGTCAGTGTCGTGCTCACAAGAATGTGATGCTGAGCCCACTCAACATCCATTACCCACCGAGGTGAATGCCTCTGCACTGGTGGACAGTCGGGAGAAAGTCTTGACTGTTCTTCTTTGAGCGTCCATATCGTTCTTCCTCAGAAGTGCGCTATGGAGCTGTTAGATGGAC
Organism: Stegostoma tigrinum; assembly: GCF_030684315.1. Classification (NCBI taxonomy): domain Eukaryota; kingdom Metazoa; phylum Chordata; class Chondrichthyes; order Orectolobiformes; family Stegostomatidae; genus Stegostoma; species Stegostoma tigrinum. The sequence goes on from NC_081363.1 coordinate 29,465,481, forward strand.
CTGGGCTCCAGCTTTTCTTGTTGTTTTTGTCCTGCCTTGAGAGGGGGATCCAGAGGCTGCAGAGAAAAGCATAAAGATTTGTTAGTGTCACAGGTCACGGCACTCATCAAAGGTCCCACTAAGATGTTGGTGCTCAATGAGCAGCTGGGAGTAGAAGTTTGGAATCTTTTTCGTTAGATAGCTTCAGGTATTAAATCTTCAATTCAGCACAGGCACATTGCCCTTATTATCTTTCCAGTTCAGTGTCCTACTCCTTAAAGAGGATGAGGCACTTTATGTCAGGCATCTTCCCCTGTCTGTGCGCATTGGCACATACTCCGGCACCAGCAGAGCAGTGTTAAGAGAGATTAACTTTGGCACATGGGTGCTATGCCTGGATTGATAGATACAAATATAGATTTTAATCCACAGCGCTGTGATTGTGCATGTGTATTACTTTTAAGCATAATATGATGTGAAAAAAACTAGGTGTTAATAGGTGTTCAGGGGCTCTGATTGAAAGTTGGTTCAGCATCAATAAAGACCGAGAGCTGATTGATATCAATAAAGCTTCACATAATGTGGGCGCCTGATATTCTAGTGAGGTGCTTATTCTGAAGACTCACTTTGTGTTTGTGACCTTGTCCCATGCAAAGCCTTCAATGAAAAGCTATCAGATGTGTACATTCTGCTACAAAAACAGAAGTTGCTGGAAAAGCTCAGCAGGTCTGGCAGCATCTGTGAAGAAAAAAATCAGAGTTAACGTTTATGGTCTGGTGACTCTTCTTCAGAATTCAGAGCTTTTCCAGCAACTTCTATTTTTGTTCCCAATTCACAGCATCTGCAGTTCTTTCGGTTTTTATTTTGTACATTCTGCTAGTTGTGAATGAAAGTTCAGTAGCTGGTGATGATTGTTGTAGCACCTTTTATGTTTTAAATATGAACCTTAGCAAATATGTAGAGGAACAATAGTGCTAGCAGTGAGGCATTGATAGTTGTCATGAAGTGACAAACATTGATTGCGTATGGGGCATTCTAACAGTATCTAATTGTTGCCGAGTCTTGAGTGTGGCGGTCCTGTACAGTGGCAAACTTACAATGCTAACTCTCACTCATGGGAGCATGAAGGACACTGAAATACATCCTGGCAGATCATTCAACTTTATATGACACTGGAACTAGCTTCTCTTCATGGGCACTGATCCATGTGGCCACTTCAGTCGAGACTGCTTTGGTCACTTTGGATGTCCTCATATTCCCATCCCTTAGATCCCATTCCTTCTTTCCCAGATGACCTGCAGAAGGACATGTGGGGATGTGTCTTCTGAGCATGACTGCCTTTTGGCTGGACTCCAATGCCTCTAGGGGGAAATGGGATGATGAGCAGTATTTGAGTGACACTCCTTGGTTGCAGAGAGTGAAGTGCTGTCCGTATTCTTTATAAATATAAGACCTGGATGTTGGAACCTGCAAGTTCTGGGAAAAATGTAACCTGGAAATCCTGACCTGCTACTCTCTTGCCTCTATGCTGTCTTTACAAAGGAGGATTCCTTTCTTGAACTCTAGCCCGATCTTCTAGCCACAGTATTTGTTTAGCTAGTCTAGTTCAGGTTCTGGTCATTGATAACCTCAGGATATTGTCAGTCAGGGATTCAGTAATGGTAAGGCTGTTGAATTCCAAGGGCGAATGGCTCAACTCTGTCTCAGAGACGGTACTTTGTCAACACTTGTGGTGGCATAAGTGTTAGTCACTACTTGTTACTAACACTGATTGGTGTCTAGGTCTTGCTGCATTTGGGCATAGGCTGCTTCATTATCTGAGGATATTGTGCATGTTGTGCATGCTTCAGCTAGCTGTTTTTAAAGTTCATACCTTGAATGTATGTCGATAAGAAAGCTTTGTATTCAAACCTACTTATCTGATCTTTATCATTGGCACAAACCAGAAAAGAACCAAGTTAAAGACTGCTATCAGTTGGGAAAATCAGAAATTTGCTGCTCTTGATTAGGAAACCATCATTCAGCTGCCACACATGCATCAGATTTGGCCTGAGTAGACCTTGAGCTAATTGTATGCATCCTACCAGCATTCAATGAAGAGGTTATCTAAATTGAAGATTGAGAGGATTGGCACGTCTGTATTGAAGTAAAGTAAATATGTAGCAGTTCATGAAAATGAGGGGAAATGCTGATACAAGGCCAACCAGCATTGCATAGTGCTGTAAAAAGGGAGAAAGGTGAGTCTGAGTAATTACACAGCACTGGCTTATCTTGGTGATGAGCAAATGAGGGGCAATAATATAGTGGTTAAAGTCACTGTGCTGGTAACCCAGAGGCCTAAACTGATGCTCTGAGGCCATGGGCTTAAATCCCACCATGGCAGCTAGTGAAATTTAAATTCAATTAATATTTTCTGAATATAAAGCCAGTTTCAGTAGTTGTGCCATGAACATGCTGTTAATTGTTATGAAAATTAAACTGGCTCACTAATGGCTTTTAGGAAAGGAAATCTGTGATCCCAACTTTTGCTGGACGACGTGTAACCTTCAGACTCAATATTGTTGGCTTTTAATTGCCCTCTGAAATAGATGGCAAGTCTCTTAGTTCAAGGGCAATTTGGGATGAAGAAATCAGAGATAATGGGAACTGCAGATGCTGGAGAGTCCAAGATAACAAAGTGTGAAGCTGGATGAACACAGCAGGCCAAGCAGCATCTCAGGAGCACAAAGTGTGATGATTTGGGCCTAGACTCTTCATTAGAGACGGGGATGGGGAGAGGGTTCTGAAATAAATAGGGAGAGAGGAGGAGGCAGACCGAAGATGGGTAGGGAAGAAGATAGGTGGAGAGGAGAGTATAGGTAGGGAGGTGGGGAGGGAATAGGTCAGTCCAGGGAGGACGGACAGGTCAGGGAGGCAGGATGAGGTTAGTAGGTAGGAAATGGAAGTGTGGCTTGAGGTGGGAGGAAATCTCCCCTTCCCCCACTGCATCCCAAAACCAGCTCAGCTAGTCCCCGCCTCCCAAACCTGTTCTTCCTCTCACCTATTCCCTCCTCCCACCTCAAGCTGCACCTCCATTTCCCACCTACTAACCCCATCCCACCTCCTTGACTTGTCTGTCCTCCCCGGACTGACATATCCCCTCCCCACCTCCCCACCTATACTCTCCTCTCCACCTATCTTCTCCTCTATCCATTCTCGGTCCACCTCCCCCTCTCTCCCTGTTTATTTCAGAATCCTCTCCCCATCCCCCTTTTCTGATGAAGGGTCTAGGCCCAAAACGTCAGCTTTTGTGCTCCTGAGATGCTGCTTGGCCTGCTGTGTTCATCCAGCTTCACACTTTGTTATTTTGGGATGAAGAAATGCTGGCTTTATCGGTGACATCCACATCCAATGATAAGCAAATATATTTGGGTGTGGCCCACAAAGCAAGAGAATATTCAGTGAATAATAGGATATGAAAATGTGTAGAAGAACAAAGAGAAATTTGAATGGATGTCTAGAGATTTCTGTAAGTAACAGGACATTAGATAAAGTGGTCAAGAAGACATACAAGATACTTTTCTTTATTGATTAGGGCCTGGAGTATAAGAGCAGGGAGGTTATGCTAGAATTGTTTTTAAAGAAATACTAGTTAGACCACAGCCAGAGTGAAAGGTACAATTTTGTTTGTCGTGTTACAGGAAGAATGTGATCACATTAGAAAGGATGCAGAAGGGATTCACAGGGATACTGCCAAAGTTGAAGAATTTGAGCCGTGTTAGGACATTGAAGTGACTGAATATGTTTCCTTTGCAATTGAAGAAGTTGTGGAGATTTAATCCAGGATGTAGAATGATGAGGGCCTAGATGGTGCTCTTTCTGTTAACAATGAGGTTGATAAATGGGGAACATAGATTTAAAGTAATTAGTGGGAATATTAGAGGTGAGTTGAGAGTTTTATTTTTAACCCACAGGATGGTGTAGTCTGGGTCTTGCTCCTGGCAAGGGTTGTTGAGGCTAAAACAATCACTGACTTTAAAAATTAATCATATCTGCGCTTGAGATGACATAACTTACAGGAATGTGGGTCAAAGAGCTGGAGGCAGGATTTGGTTGGATAACTCTTTTATGGCTGTGTGGACACAATAGGTCAAATGGCCTTCTTTCCAGTCAATTTTTCCATGTTTCTATGTTGGGGGAAAGTCCTTAATGTTCAATCATAATACATTTGACTACACTGTTGTTTATCTTGCAGAATAGTTAAAAGCTTGTTTGTGAACCATCAGTGCCAACTGATGGTGTTGTTATTGCAGAACCCACAACATTATTGTTTACAGGAAGAATATAGATATTTTGTATCAATGTAAGATCCAGATTAAAACAGTACTGATTTTCTGAATGTTACTAACCCTCCATTAAACATAGACCTTTCGTGAGCATGGTTTACACATAGCTCAACCATTTCGAAGGTGGGGGCTGAGTCTGTATTGTGCTGATGGGGTAAGGGAACAGCTGGCTTAAGCAGCTTAGCATTCATCCTGTTTACTAAATCAATCTATTTCTGGGGTAGGTCACATGATTTAGAAGCATCTGCAGATTAAAGACCGGAGGATTTATAGACAATCTAATATTTGTACAACCTTTCATCTGAAAGCTTCACATAGTGTTACCAGTCTCAATACCTTCATAAGAAAACAATGTGTACAAGGTAGTCTTACCACACAAGATGTGATACATTATGGCTGAGCTGAATAGCCCCAAATTGGGTTCCAGGGATGGTCATGTGCAACTATCCAAATTGATTATAGAAGGTTCGAGGGTCCGAGAGGCCTATTCTTAATCTAAGGGAATGCAAAACAGATAGTAGTAGCCGCTCACTAGCAGGGGGCAGGCATTATTGTGTGTAATGACCCCCAACAAGGAGATGTTTCTGGGAGTTATTGGAACAATCATGACCAATGAAGTCAGTGCAATATGTACCTGCCTTTATGCCTTTTCGTATTCAAATTCATCCACACCCTGCACTTAGTAATGATGTGTAAGCTGCAGATAGTACAACCAAGCTTCCCTCGGCAATTCACCTTCCCTCTCCCCGACCCTACTCCTGTATATGTTATGCTCCCAGATAATTAAGGGGAACTGCTGCACGGCCTGGTTGGAGGACAAAGTGAGGAGGAAGAGCACTGTCAGTTGATCCGACACTTGTCGTGTGCATAACCTGGAGTGTGGCATTGGGATGGGAGCAGCATCTGGTGGTTACAGGAGTCACAGTACTGGCATTATGCAGATGGGTAAGCGGTAGAGGAAAGAGCTCACTGGTGGATTAAGTTACAGACTAGCTTTGCTGCAAACTGATAAAGCAACTGTAGAAAAAGGCTCATGGGCATCACACAGAGATACTTGATGCATTGGCAGGCCTGTCACAGTGTCTGTCATCACTGGTTAAGGAGCTTCGAGGAGTCCAACTCCAATTTTGTGCAGGGATTGGAATTCCACGTTTCCAGTGTGGACCTGCTGATCAATTACACGAGAGCACTTTCAAACCCAACCGTGATTCAGAAACTCTTCAATATCTCAATGCTGCAGTGAAAGCTCAGATAGAGGTCACAAGATCTTAGCTTATTGTCATACAGGCTCAGACTGCTGTCATCCTGTGTGCACATACATGTGCTGAAAGAGCCTTGCAGGTGGTCTCTCACTCACTGTATCCCAGCAATATCTCCTGCTAGAAACTGTTAAGCTTTTCTATTATTCACTTGTGGGACATTTATTGCCAATCCTTAGTTGCTGTTGAGAAAATGGCGGTGAACTGCCTTCTTGAACCGTTGCAGTCCTCACACTGTAGGTTAACCCACAATATCCTTAGGGAGGGAATTCCCGGATTTTTACTCAGACATAAGGGACAGTTTTTTACACACTGGATGGTTCGTGTGTGGAATGAACTTCCTGAGGAAGTGATGGAAGTAGGCAAAATTACAATGTTTAAAAGATATTTGGATAAGTACATGCACGGGAAAGGTTTGGAGGGATATGGGCTAGGAGCAGGCAGGTGATGCTATCTAAGTTTGGGATTATAGGAGCAAATTTGTGCCGGTGCTGGAATCTGCGCTGATAACAGCAAATGCCAGAGATCACGGTGGGGCAGGCAGCATCCATGGAGAGAAAGCAAGCTTGAAGTGAATTGCGAAGAGGGTAGCATTTATGCTGTAGTTGGTGGGGGGATAGGTTGTGAGGTGTAGAGTGCTGGGGGAGAAAAGATGATTATAGTTCAAATTAAGTGACCAGATTGTGAGAGTGGCAGAACAATGATGTGTCTAATTGCCAGACTGGAAAAGGCAGTCCCACTGGGTGATGGGAGGTGAGAGGGCACATGGTGACAGAAAATGTAACAATTAAAGCTAAAAGAAAGGAAAGGAATGGGAGTTGGTTCACAATTTGAAGGTAGTGAACTCAATATTAATTCCATGCCAAGTCTGAAGATGAGATATTGTTCTTCCAGTTTGCGCTGTGATTCACTGGAACACTGCAGCATGCCAAGGACAGATTAGTGGGCATGTGAGCAGGACACTGTGTTAAAATGAATGTCTATGGGAAGGTCGGCGTGATGCTTTTCATTGCCCAGGAAATTCATCATACCAGGTGCAGAAAGACGGCAATTTTACCATAAATATTTAAACACTCCAGTGAAAAACTAAAAACTGACACTAAAGAGCTAAAATTTCACAACAAATTAAAACATTTAGAAGGCAGACCAGAGCTCTTCTGCAAAGGTATCACCGAGTCTGTATTTGATTTCTCCAATTTAGAGTAGGCCACATTTTGGGATTATATTCAGCATGAACTGCTTGGATAAAGGGTCTGATTTTGTGCTGTATGACTTGATGACTCAATGAGTGGACTTGCGGGGAACTTGCCTGGAGGCGGTGGAGTTCAATTTGTCTGCTTCCCTTGCCCTTCTAGATGGAAGTGGTCATGGGCTTGAAAGGTGCTGTTTGAGGATTTTTTGTGAATATTTACAGTACATCTTGCAGATAGAACACACTTGTGCTACTGAACTTTGGTGGTGGAGAAAGTGGATACTTTTAGATGTGGTGCCAGTTAAACTGGCTGCTTTGTCCTGGATGGTCTCACGTTTCTTGAGTTTTGTTCGGGCTGCACTCATCCAGGCAAATGGGAAGTATTCCATCACACTCCTGACTTGTGCCTTATAGCTGGTGGACAGGCTTTGAGGAGTCAGGAGGTGAGATACCTTCTGCATGTGTTCCCAGACTCTGAACTGCTCTCATAGCCACTGTGTTATTGTGGTGAGTCCAGTTGAGTTTCTGGTTAATGGAAACCCTGAGAATGTTGTACTAAGAGTACTGCCACTCATGATAAGTTGTCCGAGCATTGACCTGGGCTCTCACCTACAGCTGTTCAAGGTTAAACAGCAAGTCCATCTTCAGCCTCCCCCACTAAAATTTCACCAACACAGTTGCTCATAACACATTGGGATCAATTAGATCTCAGGATCAATTCTTTGCAAAATTCAGGTTCCATGAGAAGAAGCCATTAATTTTTCTGTTAAAGAAAACCTGATATTCTAAAGTTTCAGTTACAAAGTGAAACTAAACAACATCAAATGGCTCCTTCAGGTTTATTTTGGGTCAGTGTCCTCATATGATTTCATGGCAGCTTAATTTGAAGCCAAAGATTGAGTCACATATGTTTGGAAATGAACAGTGTCATTCAAGCCAAGTTTGAGTGATTGAAAATATTCTTTTTGTGAGCTCAGAAGAAAAATGCCTCATCTCTGTTGTTCATTTCCATTGTTGTTCTACCACTGAATTGGTAGAAATTGCATCCATAATTAACACAACCCAACAGTGACCAAAGGGGCCAAATTTCATTAATTTCAGAAGATCCTTTAGATTTTGGATGAGTTTTACAGTGTCTTACTGCATGGCTAGTTCTCGTGACATTACATCAGAACATGAGCATTACCAGTTTACAGAAGCCCCATTAATTCAGGATTCGTCTTTCATCAATGTGTGACATTCACAGTGACTGACTCAACTCAAAATGTTTTATCATAAATGGTGAGTTGTGAGGTGGATATATGAAACCCTGTTTACCTCAGGACTGCAGCTAAATTTGCCTTCTAAATGTTTTTATTTGTTGTGAAATTTTAGCTCTTTAGTGTCAGTTTTTAGTTTTTCACTGGAGTGTTTAAATATTTATGGTAAAATTGCCGTCTTTCTGCACCTGGTATGATGAATTTCCTGGGCAATGAAAACAAGGCATCCATGTTCCCATTCCATCTCCCTAACAATGAGCAATTAATGGAAAAATCTGAGTGGACTCAATTGGAGCGGCATGCCCCTCCTTCCCCAAACTCCTTTCCTTAGTGGCCCAGGTATTTGCAAAGCCCTTGGTAGAGAAACAACAATGAATAGTTAAATGGTGCCTAGTGGAAACATCCCAATACACTTCCAAGGAGGATTACAAACCAAAGGGCGGAAACGTATAGGGTTCTGAGGAAAGTGGGTGAAGACAAGGCGAGAATCAGGAGAGAGGCCTGGCAAAATCATCTCATCTGCTATGCTTTTAGCAAATGGCACAGTGAGATTCCCTACAGGCAGCCCTAAGCGAGCTGCCAATTAACCACAGAACCACTAGTGTGGAAGAAGTCCATTCAGCCCATTGAGTTCACACTGACCCTCCAAAGAGCATCCCACCCAGACTCAGCTCCCTACCATATCCCCACATCTACCCTGGTTATTTCACCTAGCCTTCACATCCCTGAACACTACTGGCAATTTCAGCATGGCCAATTCACAGCTTTGGACTGTAAGAGTAAACCTGAGACAGGAGTGAACTTGGATAATGTTATGGAGGTGGAAATAAGTGCTCCTAATTTTTATGATTGAAGTTGATGGTAATAGTGGACATGTCAGTTCCTCAAGTGAACCTGGCTTGATTGACCACAAACTTTTTTTGTTTACTGTGGACGTAAGTCACTGAACACAGTCACAAGAGGCTGTGAATGCACTTTTAACAGAAGAGCATAAAGGTTTATTACACTACGAAAACAATTAGAACGGCATCACTATAAGCATGAGAAAGACAGATTTATCCCTTTTACCTCAGCAACTCCTTCACTAACACTCAATCGTCAGTGAAGATTCACCTCACATCTGAATAAACTCACATCTTCAACAACCTTGTAGAATCTCTCCACTGCTAACAATTCAACAGCCTGCAGATCTGAAGCTTTCTTCTTCACTGATTCAGGGTGGTTAAAAAGGCGTTTAGCATGCCTACTTTCATGGCTCAGACCTTTGCTTATAGGAGATGGGACGTCATGTTGACTTTGTACAGGTCATTGGTGAGACCTCTTCTGGAATACTGTGTGCAGATCTGGCCATCCTGCTATAGGAAGTATATTATTAAACTGGAACTGGTTCAGAAAAGATTTACCAGGATGTTGCCGGGAAAGGAGGGTTTGAGATATAAAAATAGGCTGGGATGTTTTTCACTGAAGTGTAGGAGATCGAGGGGTGGACCTTTATAGAAGTCTATAAAATCATGAGGGGCATAGATAAGGTGAGTAGCAAGTCTTTTAGGGGGAGTTCAAAACCAGGGGCAAATTTTTAAGGTGAAAGGAGAAAGTTTTAAAAAGGACATGAGGGGCATCTTTTTTGCACAGAGAGTGCTGAGTGGAATGAACTGCCAGAGGAACAGTGGATGCAGATACAGTTACAACATTCAAAAGATATTTGGATAAGTCAGTGAACAGTAAAGGTTTGGAGCGATATGGGACAATTACAGGCAGGTGGAACTAGTATTGTTTGTGAACGTGGTCGGCGTGGACTAGTTGGACTGAAGAATCTGTTTCCGCGTTGTTTGAATCTGTGACTCTATGACTCCTACAATTCTCTGGATTTCTTTCCTGCCCTAACTGCTTGGAGAGTACTATTAAAAGCATCTGTGCTGTTAAAGGTCTCTTCTCTTTATGTGGACCTGTCTCTACTAGATCACAAAAGACAAGTTAACAAAGACCTTTACATTCATCTCCCCAGGAGACTTGCTGGTCATTCAGCTGAAAACACATGACTTTGTGAATTTTGTTTTCAACTCACTGCTCAAAATGACTTTCTAGTTTTCTAAAATAAACAAGTCTTATTTTCCCAGAACTGAAAAGTGAAAATCTATTTTACTTCATTTTAGAATTGAATTACCCAAAGAATTTTGAACTTTCATCACATGACACAGATATGAGATTGGGAACTCATTGTGATATCAAGGTTGTGAACAAACTGCCTTCATATTTGGCTGTTGTCGGGGAGAGGGTTGGTGTTGGTAGCTAGGAATGAATTTAGAACAGAAATCCAAAAAAATGGTTTTTGTCATCTTAATGTTTAAAATCTGATTCTTAGTCATTTTGCAAAATTCAAATGAATGAATATCTCTTATTGTCATGTGCACTCAATATAAACAGTGAAAGTGTGTATCATGACTCGTACATAAATGCTATTCACAGAATAAATTAAAAAGGATAACTTAAAGAGAGTCTAACTTTTCCTTCTCTGCTGCTACAGCATACCACTGCTTAAGTCCCACTCCGGGCTTTCCAGCCCACGCCATGCTGCCAGGAGAGTGTCCTGTTCCAAATGACACCAAAACCCTAATTTCCTTAATAAGGATGTGGCTTTAATCGTTGAGAGACCAGGTTGGCATTTCTGCGGCCATTTACTAAATGCAGGGTGTTATTTTCCTCCTTTGACTTAGGTTCAAAAGCAGGACATCATGAAGTTTTCTTAAATTTTTGTTTCCCATCTTCTATGCAGCCAACTGGAGAGTTTGACTGGAGTGGAATGGGCAACAACTGCAGCAAGAACCTGTTAGGGTACCTTGAGCACAGTTCCAGAAAATGGGCAGGTATCAGTAGGTTATGATTCAGAGGAGAGACGGCATGATTTTTTAGGAGAGCAGAAGAGAGGCATTGTGAAGATTTGGGGGAGGGGCCATTCTGGAAGAGAGGAGAGAGGTTGGCAACCAGGAAAAGGGGTGAGAGGCTTCAGTTAAGGAGAGAGATAGAGACCATGATCAGGTATGTAGTGAAGACAGTCATTTAGAGGAGCCAACACTGACAGAGTGGGCATTGATGATGGGGAGACAGATAATTGGATCTAGAGATGGTCAGAGCCTGCCTTAAGGAACTGGAAAGGAACCCCTGCTTCTGAGCCCACAAGAAGCGCTGAAAAATGTAAATTGCCCATGCAGATGGTAGCACATACCTCCCTTTCACAATCACAGAGAAATAGACAAAAACCAAAATGGGCTCCTATTTGCATACACAGAAGCAGAGCATTGGCTTTTTTCACTGCAGGACTGAGTTGCATCTACTTTGTGATACACCCACTTTGTATCATACCCACAGCATACAGGAACATGTGACTGATTATATCTGATAAATACATAAATAATCTGGCGGAAGCAGAAATGATCACTGAATATCTGCTCAATGTTAGCATTGTGGTTTGCCAATCTGTGCCATCAAACTTAGAACTTCTTTTCGCCACTCCTGTACTTAAGTCATGGGATCATACTAATGTTAATTAAGCACACAAAACAAAATCAGAAATCGCTGGAGAAAATCAGCAGGTCTGGTAGCATCTGTGGAGAGAAAGCAGAGTCAATGTTTTGGCTCCAGTGCCCCTACTTCAGAACGCATAATAGCTCGGAAAAGGTGTACATTTGCTGATGGGGGTGGGAAGGAGAAAGAATAAATGGATAGGTTGAGGAGTAGGGGAAGAGAGAGACAGAGAAAGTTCAGAATACAAAGGGATAGTAAGTCAGGGACAGAGAAGAAGAAATTTCAGTTTTTCTTTCAGGTCTTCAGCAACTGCATTTCTTTGTTTTATTTTGTTCAAGTCTCTGAGCTCTCCAAGCTGGGTAATGCACAGTTTTCTGTTAATTCTTTCATGGGATGAGGGTGATTCTGGCTAGGCCAGCATTTATTGCCCAGAGGGCAGTTAAAAGTCAACCTCATTGCTATGGGTCTAAGAGCTAGATCAGGTAAGGACAGCAGTTTCATCAGCTAGATCAGGTAAGGATAGCAGTTTCTGTCCCTGAAGGTGACCCAGATTGGGTTTTTCCTGACGATCAATTCATGGCTAACATTAGACTCTTAATTCTGGAGTTTTTGTACCAAATTCAAATTCTACCAGCTGCTGTGGTTGGATTTGAGCCAGGGTCCCCCTAACATTACCTGGGTCTCTGGGTTAACAGTTCAGTGATAATACCATTCGGTTATTGCCTCCCCCCACATGTCACAATGTGTTGTTGGTATGTGATTGGAATTTTGGGGGTGTGTTCCCCACAGCTACTTACTTGACTAACCTCTTTGCCACACCACTAGCCTCTCCTGCTTATTATAAGGAGTTAATATCAAGCCATAAAGAATTGACACTTGGATTAAATGCGAAAGGTCTCAAATTATCCATGAGACTGAACCTTAGTCTGCTTCTGTGGTTTAAGAAGGTGAAAGAAAAGAGTGCTCACACTGTTTGTATAGATTATCACACCATATGCTGGCTACTGTCAAATATTTTGCATTATCTCCTTTGCAAGAAGTGCTTGTATGTGACCCAATTTTTATCAACGAGCTAGTCAAATAGCAGATGAAGAAACATACGAATGTTTGGAAAAACAATACCATATTATTTACCCACCCAGGAATTCTTTAGTGACACATTCAAAGAAAGCCTCTTTCTCGTAGAATCCTTACAGTGTGGGGGCAGGCCATTTAGCTCATTGAGGCCACCCCTATCATCTGAAGAGCAACCCACCCTATCCCTGCATTCCCGCACCACCCCCCCCCCACCCCCCGACACTATGGTCAATTCAGCATGGCCAATCCACCTTTCCTGCACATCCTTGGATTGTGGGATGTAACCCACAGAGGTACAGGGAGATTATGCAAGCTTCACACAGTCACCCGAGGCTGGAATCAAACCTAGAAGACACAGCCTCTCTAAGATAATAAAATGTGAGGCTGGATGAACACAGCAGGCCCAGCAGCATCTCAGGAGCACAAAAGCTGATGTTTCGGGCCTAGACCCTTCATCAGAGAGGGGGATGGGGTGAGGGTTCTGAAATAAATAGGGAGAGAGGGGGATTTGGACCGAAGATGAAGAGAAAAGAAGATAGGTGGAGAGGAGAGTATAGGTGGGGAGGTAGGGAGGGGATAGGTCAGTCCAGGGAAGACGGACAGGTCAAGGAGGCGGGATGAGGTTAGTAGGTAGGAGATGGAGGTGCGGCTTGGGGTGGGAGGAAGGGATGGGTGAGAGGAAGAACAGGTTAGGGAGGCAGAGACAGGTTGGACTGGTTTTAGGATGCAGTGGGTGGAGGGGAAGAGCTGGGCTGGTTGTGTGGTGCAGTAGGGGGAGGGGACGAACTGGGCTGGTTTTGGGATGCGGTGGGGGAAGGGGAGATTTTGAAGCTGGTGAAGTCCACATTGATACCATTGGGCTGCAGGTTTTCCAAGCAGAATATGAGTTGCTGTCCCTGCAACCTTCGGGTGGCATCATAGTGGCACTGCAGGAGGCCCATGATGGACATGTCATCTAAAGAATGGGAGGGGGAGTGGAAATGGTTTGCGACTGGGAGGTGCAGTTGTTTGTTGCGAACCGAGCGGAGGTGTTCTGCAAAGCGGTCCCCAAGCCTCCGCTTGGTTTCCCCAATGTAGAGGAAGCCACACCGGGTACAGTGGATGCAGCATACCACATTGGCAGATGAGCAGGTGAACCTCTACTTAATTTGGAAAGTCATCTTGGGGCCTGGGATAGGGGTGAGGGAGGAGGTGTGGGGACAAGTGTAGCATTTCCTGAGGTTGCAGGGGAAGGTGCCGGGTGTGGTGGGGTTGGAGGGCAGTGTGGAGCGAACAAGGGAGTCACGGAGAGAGTGGTCTCTCCGGAAAGCAGACAGGGGTGGGGATGGAAAAATGTCTTGGGTGGTGGGGTCGGATTGTAAATGGCGGAAGTGTCGGAGGATGATGCGTTGTATACGGAAGTTGGTGGGGTGGTGTGTGAGAACGAGGGGGATCCTCTTTGGGCGGTTGTGGCGGGGGCGGGGTGCGAGGGATGTGTTGCAGGAAATGCGGGAGACACGGTCAAGGGCGTTCTTGACCACTACGAGGGGAAAGTTGGGTCCTTGAAGAATTTGGACATCTGGGATGTGCAGGAGTGTAATGCCTCATCGTGGGAGCAGATGCGACGGAGGCAGAGGAATTGGGAATAGGGGATGGAATTTTTGCAGGAGGGTGGGTGGGAGGAGGTGTATTCTAGGTAGCTGTGGGAGTCGGTGGGCTTGAAATGGACTTCAGTTACATGCTGGTTGCCTGAGATGGAGACTGAGAGGTCCAGGAAGGTGAGGGATGTGCTGGAGATGGCCCAGGTGAACTGAAGGTTGGGGTGGAAGGTGTTGGTGAAGTGGATGAACTGTTCAGAGCGTCCCCTCCCCCCACTGCACCACACAACCAGCCCAGCTCTTCCCCTCCACCCACTGTATCCCAAAACCAGTCCAACCTGTCTCTGCCTCCCTAACTTGTTCTTCCTCTCACCCATCCCTTCCACCCACCCCAAGCCGCACCTCCATCTCCTACCTACTAACCTCATCCCACCTCCTTGACCTGTCCGTCTTCCCTGGACTGACCTATCCCCTCCCTACCTCCCCACCTATACTCTCCTCTCCACCTATCTTCTTTTCTCTCCATCTTCGGTCCGCCTCCCCCTCCCTCCCTATTTATTCCAGAGCCCTCACTCCATCCCCCTCTCTGGTGAAGGGTCTAGGCCTGAAACGTCAGCTTTTGTGCTCCTGAGATGCTGCTTGGCCTGCTGTGTTCATCCAGCTTCACACTTTATTATCTTGGATTCTCCAGCATCTGCAGTTCCCATTATCACAGACACAGCCTCTCTGTTGTGTCTTGAGAGGAGACTTATAAGGGGCGTGCTTGTAATTCCTCATCCAATGGGTGTATCCTGACACTGCCTTGCCTCCTTGTCAGGATGGGCACTGCACCAGGTTCCCTGTTCTGCTGTCACCAAGCCTTCTCTTCTAGAATGGCAGAGAACCGGTCAGTGGTCCTCTCTAGCAGACTCTGAGTACTAATGGTCTGGAGCATTTCTTTCCCAGTCAGCTAAGGAACTGTAACAATGAGGTTTTCACCAGCATGTGCTCTCGAACTTTCTAAGGCTATTGTTCCCAAAGATGTGTCAGTATCTCAGCAGGATGGGACTCAGGGTTTGTGGGGTGAAAGGTTGAGCTATGTTGGCAGTGAGCAGGGGTGGCAGGAAGTGTGGGTGAGGGGAGATATTGCATTTGATGGTCAGAGATTGGCAGAGCATGAGCCTTGGTGTGAGGTGGTTGTGGTAACAGAGACAGAGTGAGTGTGAGGTAGAAGAGAGAACAGTGTTGCACTCACCATGTGGAGCAGAGAAAGTAATTGACTTTCTTCAGGCATTGCTCGCTGTTCCTCTGGAGGGCTGAGCCTACGCTGACCTGTGTAATGACCTTGGACCAGGCTGGCAGAATTTGTAAATAGCTCAACCTCCTACTGCTCTTCCAGAAGGAGGACACCTCTACTCTACATCATGCTGTTCACCAGGATGTCTAGGTCCCTGTTGGAGAACTGCTGAGCCATCTTCCTCTTCTCCATCACATTCAGACTCTGCCTGTCAATGAGTAGGGTACTTTTGGAATGCCAGTGCTCACCTGGGTCCCAGCAGCTATTTAAATATTGCATTGCTGTCATCGATCCTGGCTCTTTTGGAAGATATTCAGTGGGTGACAAGTTGATCCAGGAATGGCAAGTGGTAAGGTGGGTCTAGAATCACATGGGAGGGACACTCTGAGTTTGGGAGAGGGGGGGGTGGTTGACACGCGGATGGGTACTTAATGAAGTAAATTTCGTAAGACAGAGCCTATATATCTCACAGTGAGAAACCCTCTGACAAACTATTGGAAGGATGTTGTGAAACTTGAAAGGATTCAAAAAAGATTCATAAGGATGTTGCAGGGACTGGAAGGTTTGAGCTGTAGGGAGAGACTGAATAGCCTGGAGCTCTTTTCCCTGGTCGTTTGGAGGCTAAGGGGTGACATTATTGAGGTTTATAAAGCCGAAAGGGACATGAATCCGGTGAATAGCCAAGGACTTTTTCCCAGGATAGGGGAGTCTGAAATTAGAGGGCATAGGTTTAAGGTGAGTAGGGAAAGATTTAAAAGGGACCTAAGGGTAGATAGAGGGTGATGTGTGTTTGGGGTGAGCTGGCAGAGAAAATGGTGCAGGCTGGTACAATTACAGCATTTAAAAGGCATTTGGATAGGAACGTGAATTGGAAGGGTTTAGAGGGTCAAATGTTGGCAAATTTGAGTAGATTAATTTGGGATATCAGGCCGGCATGGATGAGTTGGACTGCAGGGTCTGTTTTCGTGCTAAGAACGTCTCTAAGAATCTATAACTGGATTCAACTCAGACAACGGAAAATCATAAGATCCAGCCCTCAGTTTGGGTTCATCCAGGGATACTTGGCTCCTGACCTCATTACAGCCTTGGTTCAAATATGAAAAAAAGGGTGCACTCCAGTGGTGAGTTGCAAGTGACTGTCCTTACCGCGAAGGCTGCATTCAACCAAGTGTGGCATCAGGAGCCATAGCAAAAGTAGAATCAACAGGAATCATGGGGAAATTCTTTGCTGGTCAGAGTCATACCAGACAAAAAGGAAGATGGTTGTGGTAGTTGTAGATCAGTCATCTCAGGTCCAGGGCATCTCTGCAGGCTTTCTTCAGTGTAATGTCTTAGGACCAACCATCTTCAGCTGCTTCAACAATAACTTTCTCTTCATTGGAAGATCAGGAGTGGAGATGTTCAGTTGATTGCATCATCTACAATCATCATGATTGCACAATTTTCAGTGTCAATTACAACAGCAGCTTTTGAACCCTCACCCATTAATACTTAAAAGACAATGGCAGCAGATGAGTGGAAAAACCATGTGCAAGTTCCTGTCTAAGCCATCTTTCTTATTTGAAAATGTATCACTGCTCCTTCAATGTCACTGGGTGAAAGTTCCAGAACTCTCTCTTGTGGCATTGTGAGTCAACCTCCACCAAATGGACTTCAGTGATTCAAAATGGCAGCTCAACAAAGTCTTCTCAAGTGTGACTAGGAATGGGCCAATAAATGACGCACATAGTGATACCCACATCTTATGATGAATAAGAGGAAAATAAATTTTATTCCACTGTAACTCAGATTGACTAAAGGTCTGTGAGGTTGATTTGTGAAGTCCTAAGGGTGAATATGATTCTTGGATTTTGCACCTCAGTTCTCAATAAATACTGCCGGTAAGTTGGTGGAACTATTTGCCAGCAATTTCCTTCTGTTTAACAATATTCTGCCTGTAACCATAATTTATGGGGCAAATTACCTGACCGGTGTAAAGGTAAGACACAAGAGAGCAAAACAGTCATGGTTTGATTGTTGTTTTAAGTGATTGTGTTTCAGACATAGGAGCAATCGAGGTGCTTTAATTGTGATCCTCCCAGTTAAATAAACTAGCAACCCCGATTACACTGGAATAAAAATGAATAGAAAATTTCTATGTACAGGATTGTAATCTTTCAATAATCGCTGAGGAATAATGCAAAATAATTTTCACATTAAAGTAAAGCCAATGAGGTGAAATATCATAGAGCTGCCATGACAAGTGAAATTTCACCTCAGGAGGCGTTAAGGTCTTCAGCAGAGTAGGGATGAATTATGCAGCAGAATAAAAAATACCTTTAGGTATAAACAGACTTCATTCCCATGCTTGCTATGTTGCACATTGCTGTATTTGGAAACAGATTGAAGGTCCAGCTGTCCATTTCACATTAGAACTATACTTCCACACTGTTTTTTTCCATTTCAGGTTTCTAGCACTCTTATTTTCTTTTTAATTATTCAAATCTTAATCAGATCTGACAGGCACTATCCAAAAATAAACTTCTGGAATATTATCAACCACTTACTGAAAGTAATGCGGTGAAATTTGCATTTTGGGCTTGCTCACACCCAAACCCAGCTCCTGTCTTCCTGCTTCTGTTTTTTGGTATGACCTTGTCTTTCCTTTTATGCAGGTACAGAGTGGCACTGGAGACCTGAAGATAGTTCTGGTAACTGAGAGACAGAAGGACAGAGGGAAATAAACTGGGCTTCCTGCTGCTGACTGCTTGTCCTGAGAAGACAGAGAATTGGCTGGCTCTCACTTTGGCCCAGCTGGCAGGTCGGGCCTAGCGTGAGTGGTGGGGGTATGAGGGAGAAAAGGCCTTTCTTCAGCCGAGCAGAAAGGAGAGACACACAGCATGTTTGTGAGGCCAGAAGAAGCACCTCTGCTCTTCCAATCAATCTCATTCAAAATTGCTTTCCTTCCCCCTTTTCTTGAGTCGCCAGCAGCATTGTTGCCAGCTGCCACTCAATTCATTCAGGGTCATGAGTTTGTGCTGGGGATCTTCGTGAGACTGAACAGACTGATTCTCAAGCTGAAGATCACTGGAGCATGGGGTTGCAGTAGGTAGTTGAATCCAGAATGCAAGATTTGTTTTCTTTTACATCCCTCTCTGCCTCACCATTAATATGTTGTAAGAATGTGGCGTTACCTGTTGGATAAGAATGGCTGCAGCCAACACTTGTCTTCACTTGATATGCAGAAGATTTGGCTTAGTGTTTTGTATTGTCCTTGGAATGTTCTCTTTGCTCAGCCCTGGAACATTGGTCCTTTCAGTGTTGAGAAAACAGATCTGGAGTGAAAGCCTTTGCTCGGCATTCAGGCAGTGTCTAGTCCACTGAACCTGATTTTGCAGGCTTTCTGCTTGAATACCATGGACGGGGCTTCAAAGAGTCCACTAGCATGACCAGCATCATCACTAAGGACCATAGACTAGGTATGCATTTTTCTTAAAAGGACACAGGCCAAAACAATTGAAAAATTTAGGGCAAGAGGCTAGCAGGAGAAAATTCAAAGCATCTTAAGACTTTAGGTGTTCAGGATGAAGAATTTAAACTGCCTATTGACTTATTACAAAGCTTTTACTAATGGACACTTTTTGACCATGAAAGGCTTAAAACATCTATTTCACTTGTGAAGAAGTGATAAATCTTGCTTTGGCAAGGACGGCTACAGAGAAAGAAAACGCAGAAGGCAGGAAACAACCATATTACTATTCAACAGAACTTGAAATGTGATGGAAGAAACACAATGCTGTTTTGCCATAAATTGAATTTGAGCTTTAGTGAAAGAGTTTCACACAATATTGACATAATACAGAATCTAAAAGTTTGCAAAGAAAAATCAGCAGCATCGTTGTATTACAGAACTTTAAGGTCAGCGTTTAAACAGCATTGATATATGCAACAATGCAAGTTTGAAGACAACAGCTTATAAACTGCATTTAAAGCTTAAAGAGCAACAGTAAGTAAGCATATTAAAACGAAATGCTTAGAAAAATAACATGTCCAGAAACATCCATGTCAGAGATAGACCAAGCAGATCACAGTGAAGGAAGGGCATTTTGGAGAAAACAGTGCTTCAAATATAGTGCAAAGTTTTCTGCAGTCTTGGGTGGTTATGGGTCAAGTGTTATGGAGCAGTTTGGGAAGATATGGCAAAATGGAAAATCAGATTCTCAATATCAAGAAAAATATTTAAATTTTCCTCTTTAAAGTTACCAATGGTGACTTCAGAATCCTGCTAATGAATGGTATTTGAGATAACACAGTATGGAGCTGGAAGATCACAGAAGGCCCAGGCAGCATCAGAGGAGCAGGAAAGCTGACGTTTCGGGTCGGACCTTGTTTACCTATTTCCAGGCATTTGTTAGCCAAACTTGCTTCATTACCATGTAGCTTCCAATTCTCCCCTTGTCGCTAGAAACCAGCTGGTGCTGATTCTGGTCATGAAGGTTAGAGGGGTTACCTGACATCAACAACTTACCACTCATCTCTCTAGGCCTTCATCTAACTCTCACCTGGTTGGTGCTGAATCAATTACATTGCATAAGACCTAGAGGAGGCAATGGCTTAGTGGTATTATCACTGGACTGTTAATCTAGAGATCCGGATAACATTCTGGAGACCTGTGTTCAAATCCCATGGGAGATGGTGGAATTTAAATCTGATAAAAGTATCTGGAATTAGGAATCTAGGGATGACCATGAATCCATTGCCGATTGTCAGGAAAAACCCATCTGGTTCACCAACATCCTTTAGGGAAGGAAACTGTCATCCTTACCTGGTCTGGTCTACATGTGACTCCAGACCCACAGCAATCTGGTTGTCTATGATCTGCCCTCTGGGCAATTAGGGATGGACAATAAATGCTGTCTAGCCAGCAAAATTCTCATCCTGTTAAAGAATAAAGAAATAAAAGCCATTCAGCCCACAAAATCTGCTCTGTAATTCACAAAGATCCTTATTGATCTGATAATCCTCAGCTCCACTTTTCTGTCTTATACCCATAAGGCTTGATTTCGCTACTGAGCAAGTTGAATAAGCTTTAACTTAAATCTCTTAGAAGTTATTTCCAAACATACTTAATCTTTGCACAGTATGTTTCGTCTCACGTAAGCTATTAACTTGAAATAAATTATAAAGTCTGACATTTATCTCTGAAAGAGATGTTAATGGCTTCTCTAAGTTAAGACTTGATTTCTCGGACATAAATTGAGTTTTTTGTAGACTAGGGCAAATATCCAAGAACTTTCTGGCTTTCCAAGAACCCACCCAAGTGTTTGCTGTTTTATTGAAACATTTGTAGCATTGTCTCCAAAATCTGTCTGTTGCATTCTCACTGTTTACTGGACTGGATGTTATATTTCCACATAGAATGCCTGTAAGTCATGTGTCTTTCCCAAGTAGTGGAAGGAAATGAAAGTGGTTTGGGGAATGCTGTTTGTTGCCAAATGCCTTCTTAACTCATTCCCCTATAGGAAGCTCAATCAAGCATGCATCATGTAGTATTTCTGCCAATTGTTGGCATAATTTGTTGGTAGAAGAATTGTTTTTAACTGCATGGCCTGCTTCAGCACTGTCGGGATTGTATGGGGAACAGCAACACATGACAATCAACTCCATTTCTGACAAAGCATGTAAGAACGATGTGACACAGCCTGAAACATAAGAACTGGAATCAAATGTGAACAGTAACGTCATATTCCACATTACAAAATGCCAAGCATGTATTCAAAGTAGATGGAAGAAATTTCAAACATCTGTTGCTTTAATAAATCCAAAATAGGTCACTTTAGCTCATTTTCTACTGAAGGAAGTCTACTTACTTCTGTATATTTTTTTTCACGTTAAAATATTATAGAGAAGTAAGTAGACTTCCTTCAGTAGAAAATGAGCTAAAGTGACCTATTTTGGATTTATTAAAGCAACAGATGTTTGAAATTTCTTGCATCTACTTTAAATACATGCCTGATATTTCATAATGTGGAATATGAAGTTACTGTTCACATTTGATCCCAGTTCTTATGTTTCAAGCTGTGTCACATCATTCTTACATGCTTTGTCAGAAATGGAGTTGATTGCAATGTGTTGCTGTTCACCATACAAACCTTACAGTGTGGAAGCAGGCCATGCAGTCCGTACCAACCCTCTAAAGAGCATCTAACCCAGACCCACCATCCTACCATATCGCTGTATTTCCCATGGCTAATGCATCTAGCCTATACATTCCTGGACACTATGGGCAATTTAGCATGCACTAATTTGCACATTTTTGGACTATGGGATGAAACTAGAGCACCTGTTGGAAACCCAAGCAGACACAGGGAGAATTTGCAAACTCCACACAGACAGTCATTTAAGGTTGGAATCAAACCCAGATGCCCAGTGTTGTGAAGCATGGCACCATGGCAATTCCTCTTGTTGCTGAAATGATGCATCATCTCCAACAAATGAAAATAACAGTTTCCTTTTACACCTGTGCCAGTCCCGAGTTTCATGAGAAAGTATATAAATGCCTTTCCTGTGATAGCAAGAACTGCCAATACTGGAGTCCGAGATAACACAGTGTGGAGCTGGAGGAACATAGCAGGCCAGGCAGCATTAAAGGAGCAGGAAAGTTGACGTTTCAGATCGGGACCCTTCTTCAGAAACGTCAACTTTCCTGCTCCTCTGATGCTGCCAGGCCTGATGTGTTTCTCCAGCTCCACACTTTGTAATCTGTTAAATGCCTTGATTACTGTGAATAAATGATTAATCAGTGCTGACTTCACTTTGGAACTGTGTGATATTATGGAAGCCACATGGTACAGAACATGATTTATCTTGAATACACATGCATTGTGGTTAACTGTCCATGCCAAGTATTGTGAGTCAACACCTATTCTGAAGGACAACATTATACAATTATTTTTCTTCACTGTTTGCTTAGTTGTGCATCATAGTAAATTTGGAGTTAATTTTCTCAGGCCCTGAATGATATGGGCATTGGCAAAAATGTGGAGAGATCAGACAGATGAGATTTTCAATGTTACTAAAAATTTATCTAAATTTGCATCCAATGTTTAAAAGTCAAGACCAGAACCTTGCCAGTGGGTGTGCATTAACATCTTATTATTTCCTGTTCTTGCTTCATCTTTACCCAGTTTGGTTTCCTCATGTGAGACAGAGACTTACCCATGTGAAATTCAGAGCAGATATCTGGCAGCCTCGGTTATTGCTTTCTCCTCCAGGTGTCTGTCTTTGCTAGCAGACCCCATCATCTAGTGTGAGGTCCATGGGTAGTGCCAGCCTGCATCCTCATCAATGGAGGTTGGAGTCGGACACGCAACAGCCCAGCACACCCCCACTGCACATCTCTGACTCACTTTAGAATGCTACAGGTCCTGCAAGTATAATGTAATCAGTCCCAGGATGAGTGATGAATCAGTCAGAGTGCTACACAGAGATCAGAGGGCTGGTCACTCACCAGTCAGTGCTGTCTTTCCAACTCAACAGAGGGATGGCCCATGGTCAGTTGAGGAGGTCTCTTCCCTGAAAGTCAGAGCTATGATGTGCAAGTCTGGGAAGTCCATTGTGAGAAATGGAGGCAGCATACTGCAATATCAAGGGGATAATAATTGTTAAGTGGGGGAAACATTATATACCAGGATGGGAGATGATTAAGCCTGTACCCAGGGGATACTGAAGGAGGTGGTACACTGACAATCACCAGCGCTCTGGCTTTGATGAGTGAGAAGTGCATAACTATGTCTGGCATGGCTACACTATATGCCTCAGGCTCAGTGGGTAAAGTGGGAAGATGAGCAGTTAAATAAATGGATTGGGTGTGGGCATGGGAAAGGTCGAAGCTAATAGTTGCCCATTTAAAACAAACATACAATGATGATTTTCCTCTCAGAAGGTCATGTGTCTTGGATCTCTTTTTCTGAAAAGGTGGCAGAAGCAGAGGTCTTGAATATTTGGAGGGTTGATGTGGGCAGATTCTTGTTAAGCAAGGCAGTGACAGAATATTATGGATAGGTAGAAATGTGGATTTGAGGTTGCAATCAGATTAGTCAAGAACTCTTTGAAAGGTAGGGTGGGCACAATGGTGTACTTCTGCTCCTGATTTATATGCTCATGTTGGTAACCCTCCTGACTTCTCAAAGCCTGTCTATCATCTCCAAGGCATAAGTCAAGAGTGTGATGGAATACTCCTCTTTCGCCTGAGTGTGTAGGCACCAATAACACTTGAGAAACTCAACATAATCCAGGACAAAACAGCCCATTTGAGTGACCCGCCCCCCGACTCACTTTCAATAATCATTCCCCTCACCACTGACCACATTAATTCATCAAGGCTGCTCCAACAACTCCTCCCAATTCCACAACCAGCTTGAAGGTGAAGGACAGCAGTTGTATAGGAATCCCATCATCTGTAAACTTCCCTCCAAGGCATGCACACTTGGAACTACATCACTGTTCCTTCGCTGTCACTGGGTCAAAGTCCTGGAATTCATTTCATAAGAGAAATGTCCAGGCAGCAGCACAAGAAGACAGCTCACCACCACCTTCTGAGGGGCAAGTAGGGATGGGCAATAAATGTTGTCCCAGCCTGCAACACCCACATATTATGAATGAATAAATAGAGGTAGGTCCCATAACAGATGATATTTGAAATTGCCAAATTATCAAAGGAGTTACAGATACTTTTGACTATATTTACATGCTTTTAATAATTACTTCATTCATAGAAGAAATAAAATCCTTGTAAGGGCCAGATTTAACAGAGGAGTTCAGCTTCCAGGGGAACTTGCAGATGATTTCATTAATGACCTCTACATATTACTCAAAAACTGTAACTATGGTGTTTTGGAATCTGAATTCAGAAGGGACCTGTGCCCATTGATTTGAGCTGGCTTTTACTCTGTGTCGTTCTGGTCTGTGCAAGAGGGCTTTCCTTTCCAGTCTACACTTGCTTTGCTTCCTTACCTCTGTTCACCATCCAGAAACATTCTGGCATTCTATGCTGCCATTTTGCAGTGGTCAGTGGAGGGTTTTCACTGTGGGAATTCTCAAATAGCACCTCATTGGCACTCGGTTCCAATAAATGTGAGCTGAGGGCAATGATCATTCAGAGCCGGTAAATTTGTTGTTATTCAAAATAAACTGAAAACCTCTGTTCCTGAAGCAATTGCAGGTTGTGTACATTACTTCTTCTTGTTTCCTATTAATCAATAAAGGTTACAATTGTCAACTTTTTTTTCACGATGTTATCTTACCACATTGATCAATGAGGTGATATTCTATGCTGGGCATTAGTGAAATATAGCACTCCCTTAGACCGAGTTCTAACATGGTATAGCACTAAGGACAGGTGGCCTTTTGTAGCTGAAGTTACAATGACAGTGTATCAGACCAGTGGTAATGCAGTGGGGTTGGTTTAGCTCAGTTGGTTGGCAAAACAGTGTGATGCCGACAGCAATGGTTCAATTCTCAACACTGGCTGAGACTATCATGAAGAATTCTCCTTCTCAACCTCTCCCTTTGCTTCAGGTATGGTGGCCCTTGGGTTAAATCCCCACCGTTAGTCTCTCTCTAATGAGAGAGCAGCCCTATGGTCAGGTAAGACTATAGTGATCAACAATGTAACCTGGCAATACACTTAGAAATATGAGATTCTATTTCCAATAGATATCACTCATGCCCTCACAAGCTTTTCTTTTCTGTTCCCTCCCACTATGTGCTCTGTGAAGGACAGTTTGTGATTGATCTGTTCCTCAGCTGGGATTTAAATACGACATAAATGGAGGAAATCTCAGGAGGAGTTGGCAGTATCTCTATTGTTGGTAAGTGCACCATGACATGAGCAGTCTGCAACAGAGGGTCGGCGTGTATAATGGTACATATAGTAGAATGTGTAATGAGGTGAGAGAACTCACTACAATTCACAGACAACGTCTCTCTGTGAACATCCATGATATTGATACTAAGCTGATTTGTGGTAAAATTCAGGTCTAAACCTGCAGTGTTCACAATCCTCACCTTTTAGCCGTGCCTTGTTTCTCCTCTCCATATACAAGCTTTTGGATTGAGATGAGGCCTTCCATTGACATTCACTCAGTCATGGTAGCCATAGTTACACAATCACACACTGTGTACTTCATAAACCTCTATGTCCTTACTGACAGTGTTTATTTGTGACTGAGAATAGAAGCAAGTTTTATTGTCAACATTTACCTATTTATACACCATTCCCATGCCATATCATCATTTTTCTACTTAACCACCAGCCATTAATTCTCAGTTAAGTGGCGTCTTTTACTTTCTCAGGATGTCCAAAATGTTTTATAATGTAAATTTTAGTCACAGGCCATAATCTTATATTTTTTTGGGACCAGTTGCATCAAGTTTTTTGGGGGTTTTTTCACAACAAGGCCTAGTGAGTTGTCTCGCTATATCTTCCAAAACTTGCATCTTTAACTACCACCCCACCCTTACAGTGTCTCTCACATCCAATTCTAGTCCCATCTTATCCTGTTCCTGGAAGAACTTGCCGCTGCCAAACGCTGTACAAAACGCTAGTGCGGCCTCACTTGGAATATTGTGTGCAGTTCTGGTCGCCCCATTACATGAAGGATGTGGAAGCATTGGAAAAGGTGCAGAGGAGATTTACCAGGATGTTGCCTGGCCTGGAGCGCAGGCCCTATGAAGAAAGGCTGAGGGGGCTTGGGTCTGTTCTCATTGGAGAGAAGGAGGCTAAGAGGGGATTTAATAGAGACAAACAAGATGATCAGAGGATTAGATAGGGTGGACAGTGAGAGTCTTTTTCCGAGGATGATGATTTCAGCTTGAACAAGGGGGCATAGCTGCAAGTTGAGGGGTGATAGATTTAAGACAGATGTCAGAGGCAGGTTCTTTACTCAGAGAGTGGTAAGGGCGTGGAATGCCCTGCCTGCCAATGTAGTTAACTCAGCCACATTAGGGGCATTTAAACAGTCCTTGGATAATGATGGGATAGTGTAGGGGGAGGGGCTTAGATTAGTTCACAGGTCGGTGCAACCTCGAGGGCCGAAGGGCCTGTTCTGCGCTGTATTGTTCTATGCTCTATGCCTGGATATCCCTTAATTGGCTGGCATTCCTGGTGCCTGCACGATCTTTTAAAGACTGCCATGCTCCCCAATAAGCACTCAGTCCAGAGTTGTCCCTGGACATAGCAGGCAAGGGGAACTCCATGTTGTAGGCAGGAATCTGAAGTTTTTGCTGGACTGGGTGGTGCACTGGTGATATGTCCTGTCCCTCCAGGACCACATTAGGGCATTACAATACTACTCATGCCAGCCTGACCCGTGGTTGTCCCTGGGTCAATATAGTCTCAGCTGTTTGGATGAATGCCCAACAATGCCCAGGAAGATGGTCAAAATCAGATCCAGTAGAAGTGGCAACATCTTCTCTCCAATGCCTCATACACAATCTATGAGAGACTGTACCACCTCCCACTGCTATGTCCTTGCTGCAGCATTAAAATGATAGTTACTGGTGTCGCTCAAGGTGCAACATTGAAGTGCAGAAGCAAATTGGAAATGGATCGGAGATGTGTCATGAGATTTCTCAGAGGCTGACACATGTCAGGTGCCACTGGTCAATACTCATTGAGCATACCTTGAGATGTTTGTGCTTGGTGTCCAACGTAGAGGCCTTTGGAGCAAATGGGAACTGAATTCTCCAAGTACCCGCTCTTACCTTCAATGTTAAGAATTCTCAACGTGTAGCTTGCTTGGTGCATTTGGTAAGATAGGAAGCTGAGTATTAATGAAGGGAGTTGTAGTGTTAAGAAGGCATTTAACAAGCTATAATCTTCCCTTTATTGACATCGCCCCTACCAAATTGAGAAATTTGCTCTGCAGGTGTATAAAAGATGCAGAGAGTAGTTCTTGATGACAAGATAGACCTCATCAGACTTCTTATGTGATTCTGCCAAAGCCCTCATCTTTCAGGCCGCTATATGATTCTGCCCATACTGTCTGCAAATTCAGCAGCCAATTCAAACAGAGAGTAGTTGAAATGTGAAATTCCCTTCCTCTGTGAATGCTGGAAGATCCAAAATTTTTGAGGACAGATTTCGGCATAGTTTTATTAGCTAAGAGCAGCAAAAGATGTGGAGCAAAGGTTGGTAAATGGAGTTAAAGTGCAGATGCAGTATTCACTAGAATGGTGGAAAAAGCTTGGACTGTTGAAAAATCTGCTTCTACTTCCTGGGGGATGTATGCTAAGGCCCAAGTAGGGGTGATGTAGCATTTTCCTGCACCATTTCCAGATGCCACTACTTTGTTTGAGGCAGAAACAAACCATCACCATTCGATGCTAGGTCAAGAATTAATTGGAAATAGAGATTCTGTGCCCTAAAGAGGCAGCTGCATTCATGAAAGGCTATAATTATAGCTAAGACTGTGGAACTTTATCAAAGTTGTGTTTAAGAGAATTGATGAAAATATTGCAAAAAAAATTTCTAATCTGTACAATGACACTTTCTGTGCATTGATTCAAGCTGAAATGCAGCTCCTGTAAAAACTTTGTGGTACATCACATTACAGTATCATTCCAAGCAGATAACTTCCTGAGGTGGTACACTAGGCTTCAGTGCTCCTGTGCTTAGACAAGGAGAGAAGAATCATTAGCTAAAGTTCCTACTCCTTAGTTTCACCCAAATGCTGCTCCTAGAAAGGCAGAAATAGTTTTACTTTTTGAATTGTTAACCAATAGTCATCACTTAGAGAAGAATGACCACATTGGACCCATCACCATCTGTGGAGAAATCCCACAGCAAAGATATTGTATCAGCTGCAGGAATAACAGGGCAGAAAACATTAAATGATGAACAGTCAATCATTGGGAAAAAATTGTTAATTTATAATTTTGAATTTGTGTTCAATTGTACTTCAGACAACTGTTCCCTGAATCAAGATGTAATTGTATATTTGGGAAGACGAGTGCATGGATTTGCTCATCTCTCATGCCCACTTCATCTTACCACATGCCATTCCCAGAACAACATACTAAACGGTGGATTTTCCAAAAATAAGTCTCTTGCACCTGTGCAATTTTTAAAAGCCCAGATTCAGAAAAGCCCTGTCACTCTGGAAAACTCAGACAAGTGGCTTTCTGCCCGTCATTCAGCTCCCCACCCCTTACAATGAGCATATCCTGACTCTGTTGTCCTGAGCAGGAGTTGGATTGGTAATAGTGACTGCTCTTGACTTGCACTGCGGGGACCCTCTGAATGAAGGCTACCTTTCCTGGCTTGACTGAGACCTGCTGACAACCATGATGAGCTTTCTTCCTTTGCATCTGCACTAAATGGCATGGTAAGACAATAATAATAAGCTTGGTGTCTCTGGCAAATGAGGCAAAGTGCAAAAAGGCAAGGTGGCACAATGGAAGGCAGGGATTCTGTGAGTACCCAGCTAGGCTCAGAGTGAGAGAGAGAGCAATGAAAGTGAGTGAAGAGCTTGGAGCTACAGCCTGGTCCAGTCCATGAGCTGGGTATGTGTCTCTGAGTACACAGTGGCCTTGTTTCAGGCTTACAATAATAGTTGTTGATGCAGCCCGAGGTGCAACATTGAAGTACACAAGCATCCTGTAGGTGGTCTGAGATGTGGGATTCTTACAGGCTGGTACATGTCCAATGTCAATATCCTTGGACAGTATCCAGGATTGAGGTTACCTGGAGCAAGTGGCATGCTGAATTTTCAACATTAACCTTGTCTGCCAATTTTGGTAAAATGGAAAGCTGAATATTAATATGGCTAGTTGGGCTGTCAACAAAGTGTTTAACAAGCTACAATCGCTATCAATTGACAACATCCTGCTGCCTCAAAAAAATGTTGCCACTTTGCTTGTTAACAGCATGAAATATGGCGTAAGTTACTCCCAACATTTGCCTCACGACCCTCGTCATCCAATTCTGCTACACATCTTACCATGGCCCATGTAGCTCAAACTTCAAAAGATTCAGCCCAATGTGTCCTGAAAATAGGCCAGTTTCAACAATTGCAGCTGAGCAGGTCAGAACGCAGAGCTGCCTCAAGCAAATGTTTGATTTCCAGCTGTTAGTGTATCAGCATATTGACAACACAGAACAAATGAGAGAATCAGATTTTTTGGCAATACAGCTGAGTCTTGAGCCAAGAATGTAACACTGTCGGATTCAAAATGACAATCATATTCACAGTTTGCCCATTATATCTTACAGTGTGCTTGCCCTTTTACAGTAAGATATTTTCCCCACTGCACAGAACAATTTGTCTTATCAACAATTAAAGTTCAGACAATTGCTAACCTCAGGAATAGGCAGATCCTTAGACCTCACAACGTGAACAGGAACTTGGCATAGTAACCAGTGTGGGATTGGTTCAGTTAATGGAACCAAATAAAAATTTAAAATGCAGCCAATGTTAATTCCATGTCTTCCTTTCCTTACCTCATATGGCTCCATCTCATCTGCTGTGTCTTTTGCATTTTTTTAATGAATACAGTGTCTTTACAATGCAACTTTACTGATGTAATTATTTTCTCTTCTCAACTTTGTTGATTTTGAATTGCCAACCTTGAGCAGACCTCAATTTAACATTTTTTACCTTGATATTTTGTTTACTAACACATATTCCAGAGCAATCTTGTCCACAATATTAACAGGGAAATGCAGAAGGCACAAGGGAATGGGCCCAGTGGAACCCGGTTGCTCTGAAGAGCACAGGTACATTTAGATAGGCCTGCCCAATAACTGATCAGATTAGTGAACATCAGGAAGAATGTTAATTAGGTCCCTCACCTGTCTCTCTATAGATGGCCTGATTACTGTTTGTGAAAATATAAACAATTAGAAATGGGGTCAGATAACTCATTCTCAGTAGCTCACGCCTGATTCTCTCATTTGTTCTGTGTTGTCAATATGCTGATACACTAACAGCTGGAAATCAAGCATTTGCTTGAGGCAACTCTGTGTTCTGACCTGCTCAGCTGCAATTGTTGAAACTGGCCTATTTTCAGGACACATTGGGCTGAATCTTTTGGAGATTGAGCTACATGGGCCATGGTAAGATATGTGGTAGACTTGGATGATAAGGGTCGTGAGGCAAATGTTGGCAGTAACTTACGCCATATTTTATGCTGTTAATAACCAAAGTGGCAACATTCTTTTGAGGCAGCAGGAAGTTGTCAATTGATAGTAATTGTCAATTGAATGGTGGTAGCAGGCGAGGCAAAAACATAAAATAGAAGTCCTAGCTTCTAAAGGTGCCTGTTTCAGGGCATTCTGGATAACAGGTCACAATAACTCCTACCGCCATTATTGTCACCCATTACAGCAGAACCCCTAATCCCTTACTTTGGACATGCCATGGAAATCCCAGCCCAGCCCCTCTCTGAAGGATCACACATAACAAGAATGGCAGGGTCAGAGGTCAGTGGGTGGTGGTGGAGGCTAGTATTTCAGACTGGAGTCCTATGACCAGTGGTATTCCATGGGGATAGATTCTGTGTCCACTTTTGTTTGTCATTTATATAAGCCATTTGGATGAGAATAAATGAGGCATGGTTAGTAAGTTTTGTGGATGACACCAAAATTGGTGGCATAGTGGGCAGCAAGGAAGGTTTTGTAAGTTTACAAAGGGATCTTGGTCAATTTGGTCAATGGACTGAGAAGTGGGAGATGGGGTTTAATTTGGATAACCGTGAGATATTGCATTTTGGCAAAACAAACAAGGACAGGACTTATACAATTAATGGCCACATTCTGGGTAATATTGTAGAACAGAATGATTCGGAACATAATTCGTTTGAAATTTGTGTCACATGTAGACAGGGTGGTTAAGAAGATGTTTAACAGACTTGCCTTCATTGCTCCGAACCTTGAGTATAGGATTTGGGACATCATGTTGAGATTGTACAGGATGTTGGTGAGGCCTCTTCTGGCATACTGTGTGCAGTTCTGGTCGTCCTGTAATAGGAAGGATATTATTAAATTGGAGAGGGTTCAGAAAATATTTACCAGGATGTTGCTGCAAATGGAGGGTTTGAGTTATAAAAATAGGCTGGGAATGCTGGGACATTTTTCACTGGCGTGTTGAAGGGTAAGGGGTAACCTTATTAAGCTTATAAAATCATGAGAGGCATAGATAAGATGTATAGCAATGGTCTTTTCTGTAAGGTGGGTGAGTTCAAAACTAAAGTCTTTTTTAGGTTAGAAGAGAAAGTTTAAAAAACGACCCGAGAGGCAACGTTTTTTACATGGAGAGTGGTTTGTGTGTGGAATGAACTACCGGAGGAAGTGGTGGATGCAGGTATAGTTACAACATTAAAAAGACATTTGAATCAGTAAATGAATTGGAAAGGTTTAAAGGTATATGGGTCAAATACAGGCAAATGGGACTAGTTTAGTTTGGAAACATGGTTGGTATGAACTAGTTGGACTGAAAGGTCTGTGTGACTCTATGACTCCATGACTCTGACTGTAATAGGTTTGTCCATACTGTGGCCTGAGATTCACATATGGGACCCTGCTCTCGACCCCTTTTAGTTCATACTTCCAAGCTTGTTTGAATTTAGTGAACCTCGCAGCTTGCTACTGTGATCTTGAGTGGAAATTCCAGCTCACATTGCTGAGATCTATTGGTAACAACAACTTGAGAGAGAAAGTGGTTCTTTAGAGCAGTCAGTTCAGACATGTTATGACACACCTCAGTAGCAGACTTAAATCCAACTAGCAACTAAATCCAGACCTGCTGGCCTAGAAATAGAAGCAGTACGGCTGTACCACAAGTGGTTTAATTTAAGATGTATATAAATTGAGTGGAGCTTAGATTTAAGCCCAGAAACCATCTGATGGTAAACTGAATAACTTTTGCCCTAAATGTCACATCGACCTCTGGTAATCTTGTTTTTTTTTACACCTTGCACAGAATCTTAAGCCCTGCAGAATTTTAATTTATAGCAAGGCAAAGTAATCCCGTTACAATTTTCATAAACATGCAATATATAATTGTTCACCAAACAATGTGCTCCTTCCTTTATTTCGGGAATTGACTGATCAATTTGTTGAATGAATATCAAGAGTACGCCTTTCCTTCTTCAGCCAGTACTATCACCTGAGCAAACAAATGTCACTAGCAATCTGTCTCCTGAGTTTCTTCTGAACTGCCACCAGAGTGTGAATAGTCTTTTTGTGTCTTAGTGATTGTAGCTAGATAACTCCAGGTCATCCAACCAGACCATTACAGGACTCCCTGTGAGTTTTGTTCCACATTTTTGACTATATCATTCAAATTTCTACTTGCTTTGTTGACTGTTGATATGAGTGCTCTAAACAGTGAGTAACTTCACCATTAGTTGCTCACACACCATTCATGACATTTTTTTTCCCATCATATTCTCCTTCTAAAGTGCAGTGGCACTAACCTGTTCCGATAATTTCATTTTCCTTCACGTGTTCACACTTGTAACTTTTGTCTAGCAAATGTTGCAGTTTTGGAGAATCCTCCTGTGTTTCAGTTACCCTACCTAGTTTGAGTTATCTGAAAATTTAAACAGCTTGCATTAAATTTTTGAATCTAAATTATTCCAAATTAGAAATTTGATTCCATCCCAGTACAATTGCTATAACAGGCACTTTTTCATTCAGGTACATCAGGCAATTTTGTATTTAAGCAATAATTAGCAAAAGTAATATATTTTACCATGGTGCTGTTTGGAAGCTATACACCTTTACTCAATTGACTCAAGATTTAATTTCTTCCAGAAAGTCTCAGAAATTGGCTTGTGGTTCTGCCTATTTTGCCTCCAGTGTTTACTAAGGAGGAAAGTTGGCTGTGATGCCTTTCCAGGTCTGTTCTTGTCCCTGCTTGTGCACGTAGAGATATATGTTTGGTAGACTTTCCTTCAGTGGCTCATGTCTGGCTTTCCTGCTATTCGTTATCAAAAGTATCATGCAATTGTTAAAAGCACCAGCGCACTACTGTTTCAATGTTTGTTCGAAAATTCATCTTAAAGTTAAATTTATTAGATATGAATTAACACCCTGAACCTTGAGTTTTTGGCTAAGTTTAGATTTGTGGGATTTTCACTGAGAGACTGAATGAGTTTTCTCACCCTCTCTTACTAAACCCATCCGGCTAATTACCTACCATGCTCCTGCCAATTCCTGCTACAACCTATCACCCACCTTTCCGAGAACAATTTGCCATTTGGTGGGTATCTGCCAGAACATTGGCATCCTTGTGCCCATGCCATCTTTGAAAGGTCACTGTGCACTTGAATGCGGGTTGGCAATCAGCATTGCTACTCACTGGTAACATCATGGAACAGCAGCCCCACAGTCATGCTGCCCATGGTATGTAGACCATATTGCTGGCACCCCCTCTCAACTCAACACAACTCTATTCTTTCAAACTAGCTGCTGTTTAACCGCCAGGAAACACATTTTATCTGCCCTTAGGTACATCCCATCCAAACATATCTCTATGTCAGTGTTACACTGCCCCACTGCCCACCATTGGCCTGCAACTTGTTATT
This sequence comes from Stegostoma tigrinum, assembly GCF_030684315.1. Taxonomy (NCBI): domain Eukaryota; kingdom Metazoa; phylum Chordata; class Chondrichthyes; order Orectolobiformes; family Stegostomatidae; genus Stegostoma; species Stegostoma tigrinum. The sequence continues at coordinate 29,499,517 of NC_081363.1, forward strand.
TCCCAGTATGGTGGCTTAGTGGTTATTACTGCTTCCTCACCGTGCCAGTGACCCAGGTTTGATTTCACCCTCAGGTGACTGTCTATGTGGAGTTTGCACATTCTCCCCATATTTGTTTGTGTTTCCTCCAGGTGCTCTGGTTTCCTCCACAGTCCAAAGATGTGCAGGTTGGGTGGATTGGCCATGCTAAGGGACGGCACAGGGGCTCAGTGGTTAGCACTGCAGCCTCACAGCACCAGGGACCCGGGTTCGATTCCAGCCTCTGGCAACATGCTCTGTGGAGTTTGCACATTCTCCCCGCGTCTGTGTGGATTTCCTCCGGGTGCTTCGGTTTCCTCCCACAGTACAAACATGTGCAGGTTTTGTAGATCGGCCATGCTAAATTGCCCACAGTGTTCAGGGATGCTTGGGTTATAGGGGGATGGGTCTGGGTAGGATGCTTCAAGGGGCAGTGTGGACTTGTTGGGCTGGAGGACCTGTTTCCACACTGTAGGGAATCTAATCTAAGTGGCCCAGGGATGTGCAGACTAGGCGGATTAACAATGGTTACATGGATAGGGTCGGTCATGGGTCTGGGTGGGATGTGGTTTGGAGGTTTGGTTGGACCCAATGGGCCGGATGGTCTGCTTCCACTTTGTAGGGATCCTATCACCTATAAATCATCATTTGGACAATTACAAACAAATAAGTGAGTTTTTTTTCACTGAAAGGGAAAGAAAAGAGAAATGAAGACATCATGACCGTATTTAACCCTGACAATGCCAACCAGATTTAGGCATCATGACAAAAAAAAATGAGGCATCATGACAAAAAAAAATGAAACAGTCAACAAATCTTGGCTGCAGCCAGTTCTCTTCTACTAGAAATGGATGTCAAATAGGTTTGATCTGGCTTATAGCACCCATTATGGCTGAGCTCTGCCATGGAAAGCATCAGCTTCCTCCACTGCAATTGCCTTGTCCTCCTCATCAATTGAAAGAGTCCAAGATGGATGTTTATTACAGCAAGTGATGAGCTGAATTTATCAGGTACACTCTCTGGTAGCTCTACTGAGTTTCTCCACTATCTAACCTACTTGGCGTGTTTGGTATGATGAGCGTCTGAATATTGTTGAGCTGATTGCAGTGTTAATAAAGTGCCTAACAAGTAATAATGATCAAAGATTGGCATCTCACCACTGCCTGAGGACATTTTCATTGTTCTGCTTGTGAAAAATGTGAAAGATGGAGTGAGATGACCTTGATATCAAGATGGGACTTGGTGTGTTTGCGACCTGATTCGGCCACACATCTCATTATAGGCCCCATTGCTTATGCAATTCCTGCTTTGTGTTTTATTGAGATAAACAAAATGTAATGATAAATGAAATGTTTATTCTTTTAGACTTGCATATATTTTTGTTGTAAGCAGAGCTAAAATTCCCCTTTCTTATTTAAAAATGACAGATACATACAGCTCATCCATTTGCCAAGACAAATCACTTATAATTTAGTGTTTGATGATGAAGTGTGGAATTGTAAATAAGGCAAGTGATAATGGTTTAGCGTGCTTGAATGTTGGTCTTGCAATGATCATGAAAATCCCTGATGACATTTTCCAGATCGTAACATTTTAAATGATATTATATCATGTGTTTATATCATCTTTTAGTTTCATAGAAGGAGTGACTAAGGAATAGAAAAAGGGATTGCTCTTCTTGTTACATCTTAAAATGGTGTTTTTCCTTTTAATTTATAGGATCTGACATCTTCAGGATATCGCTCTCTGCCATGTTTACCTAAGAAATTAGTGTAGAGTCATCATCACTGGTTATACAGAAATTCATTTTTTGTGGGAACCAATTTAGAAAACAAGTGCCAAGCAGATTAGAAAATTAATTTGAAAGTCTTAAAAAGACAACTTCTGTGGGGATGATGGAAGCTGCAAATTTCAGAGTTTTTCACTGCATTACAACAGGAATTGAGAAAGGGAAACTGTAACGTTTACAGAATTTTATTTCCAAGATTACTATATTGTCAATTTCATTTGCGTTTTTGTTTTAAGTTAGTCATTCACATTATTTCATAAATGACTCTGATACTGTAATTAACATTTAGAATGAATTGATGTTAAATCAATTCTGAAAGGCGGAGCTTTGCATTGTAAAGTTTTGAGGCCTGTTTAATCTTTAGTTCATTTTAGTAGATTTTGGCAGTGGAAAGCCTTTCACTTATCTTAATTAGTGTGAATGTGAGATGTATGGATGGAAACTCATTCGCAGTAATGCTGGTTTCAGATAGCATTGTGGTATGCTATTTGGAAATCTTTGCATGGGAATTGCCTCATGTTACTACAATCCCTAAGGAAGTGACATAAGTTGGCATCACATGAATGAATTTCTCCCCAGAGGGTTAACTGAAAGACAGGAATCTTCAGGCAGAATCTCATAGGCCATAAATGATATGGTGAGAATCACAGAATCCCTACAGTGTGGAAATAGGCCCTTCAGCCAAACAAGTCCACACCAAACCTCAGAGCATCCCACCCACACCCATCCCCCTAATCTACATCTCCCTGCACAGTACAGGCAATTTAGCATGGCCAATCCATCCAGCCTGCACATCTTTGGACTGTGAGAGGAAACCAGAGCACCAGGAGGAAACCCACACTGGCACAGGGAGAATGTGCCAACACCACACAGACAGTTGCCCGAGGCTGGAATCAAACCCAGGTCTCTGGCGCTGTGAGGCTGCAGTGCTAACTACTGTGCCACCCTAAAACCTAGGACAATCATGTGAAAAGACCAAGGAGGTCTTTCTTGTGTTTGGGAACAATGAGCTGCAATTTCCAACTCAGTTTCTTACTGAGCCACAAGATGCCTATTATGGGGAATTAGTGCTTTTATCGGCCTCAGTGTTTGCACATTTTGCTGTTCATTCCGCAACTCCCTCGTCAGCTTCACACTCCCCACCAACCTCTCCGCCACACCTGGTACCTTTCCCTGTAACCACCAGAGGTGCTACACCTGGGCCTAAACCTCCCTCTCACCTCCATCCAAGGCCTCAAGCAATCCTTCCAGATCTAATAGAGATTCACCTGCGCCTCATCCAACCTGACCTATTGCATCCATTGCACCGACTCAGGGGCTGGTTTGCAGTTCATCTATACTCCGCATGCATTAACAACTCCGACCTTTTGCTTGCCATCCATTTTAATTGCCCCTCCCACCCCCCCGATGACATGTCCATCTTTGGCCTTCTCCACTGTCAGAGCGAGGCCAAATGTAAACTGGAGGAACAACACCTAATCGCCCACCTTGGGAACTTACAGCCCACTGGTGTTAACATTGACTTTACCAGCTTCAAAATCCCTCCACCGCCAGCGTTATCTCATGTCCAGCCCACCCCCTCCACCTCACCTCCCTGACCTGGCCTAACCTGTCCATCTTCCTACTCACTTATCTGCTCCACCCTTCCCATGGACCAATCACAATAACCCTGTACCTGTAACTACCTCTCCTGAAACTACGCTTCCCCCAGCCTCCACCCCACTCCCTCTATTTACTTCAGGGCTCCCCTCCCCGCTCCCCAGTCCTGATGAAGGGTTTCATCCTGAAATTTTTACTTTCCTGCTCCTCTGATGCTGTGTGACCTGCTGTGCTTTACCAGCCTCTGGCATCCGCATGCAGTCCTTATTTACTCCTCGCCTCACTACCATACCGCAGTATATCCTGTAAGGAAACTGTACATCAATAACACTCAAAGTGAAAGTCAGAGTGGGTACCTGGAAACTTCAGTAAAACACTTGCTCCTGCAGACTGCCATCTTGGACACCTGGTACCAAAACTCTTGGCATGCAGCAGAGTATCAGCTGCATTTATCTCAAATCCACAGACACTGGGATCCCGCAGCTCCTTGTCTCTCAGTGATTTGTCTTGGCAGATGGATGAGTTGTATGTATCTGTCATTTTAAATAAGAAAGGCATTTTAGCTCTGCTTACAACAAAAATATATGCATGTCTAAAAGAATAAACTCTCTCCAATTCACTTGCATGATGCTTCTGTACTTTAAAGATGCACCTTGCAGCATACCCACGACTACTTCTGCAAGAACAGTTTGCTCACAGGGACAGGCACCCAGCTCACAGATTGACCAGGCAGCAATCCACGGCTGCTCCCTTGCTTTCATACTGCTCCCTCACCTTGAGCCTCCCTGGAGGCTTGCAGCATTGTTGCCTTGTCCTTTTACACTTTCCTACCTTCTCCCCTCCCAGCCCAGAATTACCAAGCTCACAGCTTTACTGTCCTGTCTTGCCATCTAGCCATAAAACCAGGAGGCTTGTCATGGTCATCAGCTGTTCTTGGTCAAGTCAAGGGAGAAAACTTTCAAGCCCGGGCTCTAGTGTCTAATATCAGGCCAGCAACATGGACATAGTTGGCTGCTCGGTATGGTCAAAATCAGGATCCTCTCATTGTAGGAACCGAATGTCAGACAGCCCACTACCTGTCTTTTCTGTTTAGCTCCTATTGTGGGTTGTTACCTTCTGGAATGAGAGACCGGGAGGGATTCTATCACACTTCCATCACACATGCCAACCTTCCATCCATTGATTCCATCCACCATGACATTGAAATGGCGGTCTGCAAAGTGAACTTCCAACTTCCCCTTATCTGCCATGTCAGGGGCAAATGTCAGCAAGATACAGGGCAACTCCAAACCAGATCTTCTCTGGGAACATGCTGTTTTGAAGACGCCTTGGATGCCTGGGATGCCAGTCCGCTGGATATCCCAGCATTGGTGAGTTCTCCTTGCTTCATCAAGTTGTGGAAACAACGAGTACTGGACAAGGCAGTGCTATAGGGGTGGGGTAGGTCTTCAGTGGGGCAAGTTCGACATGAACACAGCAAAACTCACTCGGCTTCGCAAGGAGACACCCTCCATGAAACTCCCTGAATTTAACACTTAGTTAATAAAGGAGTAGCTTCAACATTTAATTTAAATAAGGAGCAATTAATTTTCTTAAAAAAGAATGCATACAGACATCGTACAGAACAGAAGCTTCTAAATTATGAGAAGTTCTATTATTTAAATATTTGCTAAAGAAGAAAAATACAAAATAATTTCATGCAGTTTAATTTTTGTTTTGTAGTGTAAAATGTAACAACTTTGATCATACCATGGTGAACGCACCCTACTTGAAATTATTTCAAAGAGCAAGGGAGGAGAAAGGAAGTTGGTAAGAGGCGAGAAATAAGGCAAGAAAGGTAATGAATACCTATTAAAACCAGAGTGCCTGCGACATTTGTATCTATATTCAGGTATGGCGTTTGCATTACTAGATGTGGAACTGCTATAATTTCTTTCAATGTGTGCAACATGAGAATAAAACCTATAGGTTCACAGAGGATCAAATCAACCCAATGGAGTGCAGAGAAAGCACTGAACAATAAAAAGTTTTAGAAAATTATAGCACTCATGGAAGGAAATAATTAGCTGTTAAATATCTAATTAATACTTAGAAAGCACTGGTCAAAACTTACAGAATGCTGAGAGGCCTGTATAGAGTACAAATGGAGTAGGTGTATCCACTAGTAGGAGACACTAGGACCCAAGGGCACAGCCTCACAATGAAGGTATAACCTTTCAGTGTTGAGAGCAGGAGGAATTTTTTCAGCCAGACCGTGGGTAATCTGTGGAAACTCATTGCCATAGAAGGTTATGGAGGCCAAGTAATTGAGAGTATCTCAGACAGAGATTGATAGGTCCTTGATTAGTAAGGGATGAAGATTTGGGAAGAAGGCAAGAGAGTAGGGTTGAAAAACATATTAGTCATGATTGAACACTGGAGTAGACTTGATGGGCTGAATGGCCTAATTCTTCTCCTATATCTTATGCACTTATGCTATTTGGTTATTTGCTTTGCTGGATTCACACACAGAAGATGCCCAGAGAATTATCATTAACTTTTCCTGTATTTGCTATTTAATTTTAAATGGCTGTATGGATGCTAGCCCTAAGAAAACTGCAGTTGTCTAATGGCGACAGGAATAACAGCATAGTATGGTTGGTTGAAACATGCCAGTATTCCGAGTTGAATTTGACCTTCTGTTAAGCACAAAACACACAACCATTTAACATTCCAGACAATATTTGATTGGCTTCATTTTCTACCAGCAATGTAGACCAACCAGATTCCTCTAGCCTCTATCCACATAAATCTCTAAGACAGAGACTTACTTGTTTCAATGGAAATATAAACACCAATTCTCACTCAGATTGGATTCGGTGTTATTCTTTGATTCATCGTTGAGATCTAAACTGCAAGTTAATGTGTATCTAAATCTGCTGATGAACTCAGCTCTGTCAGAGGGATTGCCTCTGATGCAACAAATGGGTTTGGATCAAAATTTTTCCTTAGCAGTAAGTGGACACCAAGAAATGAAACTCATGCTGCAAAAATCAAATGAGCAGTGATTCAATGGGAATTATATTGTCCGAGGGGAAGCTACAACTCGATGCTCCAGTAATATGAATCTGGAGATTGATACATTTGGAAAAAGAGGATCAGGAGAAGCTTTGTCGTTGTTTGTATGTTTAGCTGTGCTATTCACCAACATCCGTTTCTACCTATAGCATTACTGTAGTTATTATCAGTGATGGACTTGGGAAAATAATTGGAAAGGGCCATTGGTCCATCAAGCTTTCCCAAAAACAAACTATATGATCAAATCATCTTTGATGTAATGAAAGGTCTCATGGTGCTCAACAGGATCATTATGAAACAAAGTACATTTTATAAGCTCTGATGAAGAGTCATCTAGACTCAAAATGTTAGCTTGATTTCTCTCCACAGATGCTGCCTGACCCACTGTGATCTCAAGCATTTTTTGTTTTCAGTATGTTTTATATGAGCAGATTTAGGAGACTTTATCTCAGAAGGCCAAAAGCTTGGCCAAAGAGGTAGTGTTTGAGGAGTGTTTTAAAAGCAGGATGTGAAAGAGAAAGATAGACTGGTATAGGAAGGAAATTCCAGTGGTTAGAATCTAAGCGACTGAAAGCACAGCCACGAATATTGGAATGATGAATATAAGTGATGCTGGCTATGAGTAGGAGAGCACAAAAGCCTCAGTGGTTTTGGGACTGGTGGAGATAACAGAGTTATGGAGTGATGAGGTCAAGGGAGGATTTGGAAACACGGCCAGGAAAATCAATAGGTAACAAGGTGTAGAACTGGATGAACACAGAAGGCCAAGCAGCATCAGAGGAGCAGGAAGGCTGACGTTTTAGGTCTGGACCCTTCTTCAGAAATGGGAAGAATTTCTGAAGAAGTGTCTAGACCCAAAACGTCAGCTTTCCTGCTCCTCTGATGCTGCTTGGCCTTCTGTGTTCATCCAGCTCCACACCTTGTTATCTCAAGATTCTCCAGTATCGGTAGTTCCTACTATCTCCGGGAAAATTTAAATCAAGATTGTGCTTGGCTAGGAGCTAATGTAGGTGAGTAACCGGAAAGGAGGTTAGTGTATGGGAATAAGAGAGTATAACAGCCACAAAACTTATGAGTCTAAGAAAACAAAATTAAAATCTTTGTCAAACACAAAAAAAACCCTTGGGAAACACATCTCCAGCCTTCCGAAGGCAATCTGAAAGCTGCAGAAAGTCACCACAATTTAGGTATTTCTATTGACTGACATCCCAAGACAACTTCTATATCATTAAATGTTCTCTTGTCTCCTCTCCTCTATCAAAAGCCTTTACATCAATTTGGGAACAGCATTCAAAATAAATGAAATATGAGTGATAGCTTAGAATGGAATTTAGGCAGAAAGGGTAGGAAGAGGAGAAGCTGGCAGAGCAGGCAATATGTCTGATCCCCTCCTGAGCACCCTAGGGCTTGGCTGACTTTAATTCTAGGTCTGAACTTTGTCCAGGCTGTCCATCTCACACAAATGGTAAGGTTTAGGTAGCAGATGGATAGATGCAGAAGTTGGGACACAGGAGAATGCCAGCTGACACCAAAAAGAGATAGACGGCTGATAACAACAAATGAATAGCTCTTTAACATATTAGGAATATCCTAGGACATTTTACCGGAATGTTGCAATACAAACAAATAAAGAAGACTCTCAATACGTGTACTCTTCTGCCATACTGTGTTCACTCAACATTACCATAATGGCACAGCTCTTCCATGCAGCTCCTCCCTGAATAATTCAGTAAGTTTTAAGATAGTTTAGATAAGGATAAGGCTTGTGCAAAGATGTGCAGGTTAGGTGGATTGGTCATATTAAATTACCTGCAGGGTAATGTCCAGGGATGTGTAGCTTCGGTAGATTACCCAAGGGAAATGCAGAGTTACAGCGATAGGGAGGGGGCTGAGACTGGGTCTGGTTGGGATGCTCTTCAGGGGGTCGGTGCAGACTCAATTGGCTGAATGGCATCTTTCTGCACTGTAGGGATTCTCCGATTGTATGATCCTACAGTCCTCGGGTGAAAATGCTAAATTGGGGGAAGGCTAATTACAACAGAATTATGCAGGAACTGAAGGAATTAGATTGGGAGCATTTGTTTCAAGGTAAGTCTACATCTGACAATGTGGGAATCTTTTAAATGCCAGCTGATCAGAGTTCAGAGCTGACACGCTCCTGTGAGATTGAAAGATAAGGATGACAAAATTTGAGAACTTTGGATGTCAAGAGATATTGAAAAGTTAGCCAAAAAATAAAAAGAAGCATATAAAAGATTTAGGAAGCTGAAATCAAACAAGGCCCTTGAGAGGTATATAGGAAGCAGAAAATAACTTAGGAAATTAGGATGCCTTAGAAGAAGCTGTGACATTTTTTGGCAAGTATGATTAAGGAGAATCCCAATGGATTTTATACATATATTAGGAGCTAGAGAGTAGCTAAGGACAAGGTAGATCCATTCAAGGATAAAGGAGGGCATTGACTCATGGAGCCAGAGCAAGTGGGTGAGGTCCTCGATGAGTAATTTGGATTGATATTCACCAAGGAGAAGGATATGGATGATTTTAAGATTACGGAGGGGTTATGTTGATATTCTGGGGCATGTTTACATTAAGAAGCAGGTGGGGTTCAGCGTTTCGAAAAATATTAAGGTTGGTAAATCCCCAGGGCCTGACAGATCTAATCCATGAAACTGAGGGAGGCAAGGCAAAAGATTGCTGGGGGCTTGACAGAGATCTTTGTATCTCCCATAGTCACTGGCGAGGTCCCAGAGACTGGAAAGTAGCCAACGTTGTTTCTTTGTTTAAAATAGGCAGCAGGGATAGTGCAGGAAATTATAAGCTGGTGAGCCTTATGTCAGTGGTAGGGAAATTATTGGGGAAAATTCTTACTCACATTTGGAAATGAATGGAATTACTAGACATAGTCTGCATGGCTTTATTTGGGGAGGTGTTGTCTCACAAGCCTGAATGAATTTTTTTGAGGAAATAACAATGGTGATTGATGAGGGTAGGGTAGTGAATATTGTCTTGAGGTTGATGGACTTTACTAAAGCATTTGACACTGTCCCCCCTGGTAGGCTGATCGAGAACATTAAGTCACAGGATCCACGGTGAGTTGGCAAGTTGGATACAAAATTGGCTTGGCCACAGAAGGCAGAGGGCAGTCATGGATGGGTATTTTTCTGACTGGATGCCTGTGACCAGTGGTGTTCAGCAAGAATCAGTGTTGAGATCTTTGTTGTTTCTGGATATATATAAATGATTTGGATGAAAATATAGGTGGTCTGATTAGTAAGTATGCAGACAGCATGAAAAATTGGTGGAATAGTTGATAGCCAGGAATGATATAGTAGGATATAGATTGATTGGAAAGTTGGGTGGAGAAATGGCAGGTGGCTTAAATCCAGACAAGTGTGAGGTTATGCATCTTGGGAGGTCAAATGAAAGGGGGCAGAATGCAGCAAGTGGCAGGATCCTTAAGAGCATTGAGATACGGAGACATCTTGGGGTGCAAGTCCATGGCTTGTAGAAAGTGGCAGTAGATGTGGATAAGATGATACAAAAGGCTTATGGCAGGCTTCATCAACCGGGGTACCGAGCATAAAAGTTGGCAAGTCACGTTGCAGCTGTATCAGACTTTATTTACGCTGCGTTTGGAGTGTTGTGTGTAGTTCTGGTTGCCACACTTTAGGAAGGATGTGGAGATTCTGGGGAGGATGCAAAACAGGTGTACCAGGATGTTCCTTGGATTGGAGTGTAATAGTTAGAAGGAGACATTTCTTTTCACTAGGGCATCAGAGGCTGAAGGGATGGCTGATAGAAGCATATACAATAATGAGAGGCATGGATAGGGTGAACAGTTAGAGCATCCTTTTAGGTGAGTGGGGGAAAGTTTAAATGTGCAAGCCATATTTTTTTACACAGCGGGTGGTAGATGCCTGGAACATACTGCCAGGGAATTGTTGGAAATGTATATAATAGCAATGTTTAAGAGAATTTTAGACAGACACATGAACAGGCAGGAAATGGAGGGATAGGGACCATGTATAGGTAGATGGGATTAGTTTAGAATGACATCATGACTGGCAGTGACATAGTAGGACAAAGGTCCTTTCCTGTGCTGTACTGTTCTATGTTCTATGTAATTGGTGAATTGGCACTGGGAAGAAATTTAATCTTTTCTTGCTATCTCACCAATTAGATTCTAGTTCAAACGGGCTACTGGGAACTTTATTCTTTTTTTTCTTAACATACAGAAGTGCTCTTACACAACATTTCTTTATTGCTCATCACCAAATCACCTGTTTCCTTTCCATCTTTTAACCAACGCCAGTAAACATCCGTGTTCTCATTGATTAATTTATGTGCAAAGCTGATTAATGATAATTCAAACCATCATTGATGACGAAGAAGAACGAAGCGCAGAGCAGGGCTCAATCAGAATGCAGTTGCAAGGGGAGATTAAGCATTCTATCCCCTTTGGTGCCCACCCCTCTCTCTAAAGGCCTTGTTGGCACTGTGTGTTCCCTCTCCAAGGGCAGCCCTGGGCACTATTGAGGACTTTACCAACCTGTCACAAAAACGCCACCTTATTTGGTCAATTAAGCCCCAACTCACCACCTCCCCGGTCACATGCCTCTTCAGCAAGGGAGAAAATGGCCAGAAAATAGAGGCAGCTCCCTCCTGAGTAAGGGGCTGGAATTTCCATGTTCCACAACCTGGTGGCAATCAGCTCCATAGATGAAGCAAGAGGGTGACCTCTGAAAGTCATCACTCTATACTTGCCTTTGTCCTCTCTCTCCCCTCTCCGCATGATCCCTGGCCCACAACAACATGATAAAAATGACACCGCTTCTTATCCTTGAATTCACCTGGGGAGTAGGCCAGAAACTGCTGGCCTCAGACTGGCAACTGTCAAGGCTTGCAATTGGCTGAGAAATGCGCCCACAATCACCTGTCAGCTCCGAATGAGCTGATTGGCATGTGATTGGGTGAGTTATCTCTGCAAAGGGGGTGCTGTCTTAGTCATCACTGAATATACCAATCCCCAAACTCTGATTAAAAGAGAGAACAAGCACCACGAATAAATGTCCTTTACATTGATCTCCAATTGGAGACTTCAACTGGATGTACATCACTTACACTGGTAACTGCCCCAGAATTATTATGTAGTTTAGTCTACGGTGGAACTCAGTGATTAACAACATAACTCAATCTAACACCACAAATGACTGCCCACATGCCCACTCTCAAACCACCTCCAGACTCACTACCACCTCGGCTGACCTGGCTGCTCTCCTGACCCAACCACCCTCCACCTTCCCCGTGACCTGACTATCCCATCAAGCCAACCTAGCTATGCTCCAGCTGGAACTGACTACCTTGCAAAACTCACCTGAGTACATCAACTCTTGTCATAAAAAGGGTGTGTGTCCCTTGTGTCATTTATCTTTACTCGTTCTCTCCTGGATTACTCTGCCAACAAGACTGTCCCTGATTGGAAGGCCTGGTTCATCGTTTACAGGCAAACAGGGTGACAAACACCAGCAAAAACATTCTTTGGCAGTGATAAATGGAACACTGAGACACATAAGGAGATATTAGGTCAGGTGTCTGAAAGCTGGCTGAAAGAGGTAGATGTCAGAGAGTGTCTGAAAGGAAGAGTGCAATGTGGAGAGCTCTGGGCTGGGTATTCCAGAGTCAAGGTCCAAAATCACAAAATATGGCCATCAGTGTGAAGCATTTGAAACCGTTTTTGCTCAAGAGGTCAGAGTTAGGTGAGCCTTGATATATTAGAGGGCCATAGCATTGGAGGAGATCAGAGAGACAGGGAGAGGCTTATCTTTTGAGGAATATGAAAAGAATGAAAATGTTTAAATTGAGGTATAGCTTAACTGGATGCCAGTGTAGGTCGCTGATGAAAGGGATGATATGGACACATGGAGAAAAATTTGGGTGAATTCAAGGTTTATGGAGGCTATAATGTGAGCAGCAAGCCATAATTGTATTAGAATAGTCAAGTGTGGAGATAACAAAGGCATGAAATGAGCATTTCAACAGAACAAAAGAGAGAGAAAAATGAGAAGTACAGGCCCTTCAAGCCTGTGCCGACTATCATGCCCTGACTAAACTAAAAAAGGAACCTTCTGCCCTTACATGGTCCATATCCGTCTATTTCTTCTCTATTCATGTAACCATTCAGGTGCCTCTTAAATCCCGCCTCCTCTGGCAGTGCATTCCAGGCACCTACCACTCTCTGTATGAAACTTTCTGCGCACATCTTGCTTAAATTTTCCCCCTCTCACCTTGAACCTGCACCCCCTTGTAATTGAAACTTCAACCCTGGGAAGAAGCCTCTGACTATCCAACCTATCTATGCCTTTAATAATTTTGTAGACCTCAATCAGTTCTTTCCAGTGAAAACAGTCCTAATCCTAATCTTTTCAACCTTTCCTCGTAGCCAATGCCCTTGAGACCAGGCAACATCCTGGTGAATCTTTTCTGTACTCTTCCCAAAGCTTCCACATCCTTCTGGTAATGTGGCAACCAAAATGCACACAATACTCCAAATGTGGCCAAGTAAGGGTTTTATATGACTGCAACATGGTTTGCTAACTCTTGTACTCCATGCACTGGGTAATAAAGGCAAGCATGCCTTATGCCTTCTTAACCACTTTGGCCCCCCATGTTGGCACTTTTAGGGAGCTGTGGACCTGCACATTCAGACCCACCTATATGTTAACATTCCTAAAGGTTCTGCCATTTATAGTACAATTCACACCTAAATTTGACCCTCCAAATGCATCACCTTACATTTGTCTGAATTAAACGGAATCTGCAATATCAGCAGCAGATGAGCTGATACAAGAGTGAAACAATGTTGGTTTGCATTTATGTTTGGCAAATATGCAACTTACAACAAGATAATCGTGGCAGGACATCCAAGGAGGGTGGGCGACAGTATGGAGCTACAAAAATTCCGAAGTCGATTTATTGCAATCTCACGCTTGCGGCAGCAGCCACAGCTCTTAAATTGCACTTCAAATGGCTTTTAATCCCCTTTACAGTTTTACTTCGAAGGCAAAACAATTCTGTTCTCGTAATGCTCTGTGACAATGGAGATTACACTGTGGTAATAACCTTATAGAAGCTTTGTGGCAATTTCAGCAGCACTGTCATTTTTATTATTTGATTGATTCCATAGTATTAAAATAAATGAGTGGTCAGGAACTCTGTCATAAAGGTGCAATTTAATCATGAAAAATTACATGATGTGTTTGGAATATTTGTGATTTGGCCTGGAGTTTATATCACCATCCAGCTCCCTATTCGAGTCTCATAATTCAGGGTCAACCATCTGACCTTCAGTGCTTAATTAAAGCCCTGCTCCAAATTTTCATTCTGCCCTCATATGTACCATAGCAGAACATGCCTCACTGCTCTCAGGACAGAAAAACTGGCACTTCCATTGATCTTCACAGTTGCTTTATTCTCACACAATGCTCTGAATTGAGGATCCATTTCCCATTTCCCCCCTCCCTAGCCATCAGCTGTTTCTGCAGTCACGCTGCTTTTGTTATTGCAGTGGAAGAGGAAATAAAAGGATGAGCATTTGTTCAAATAATATGATCAGAAATTTGTAATCAACCTCCTGGTGGGGCTTAGGAAATAGCAGGAATTAGACTTGCCCACTTGATTGTTCTGTTTAACCACCTCTGCATTACTTCCTACCACTAGCCCCAAAATAGAGGCAAACATTTGCTAACCAGACTCATATATTGCACTAGCATTGGAATGCCTGGCTCCTGAAATTCATACTGCTCTGTGTGTCTGCAGTTTAACGACTACTCTTATGCTCTGAAGGAAAGAGGAAACCATGATCAGTGGTTCTCAAAGACAGATAAAGGGTATGTGCTCAAGCACATAATCAACTGACGTTCAGAGGTCTTTGACTCTTTCAACTTTTTCTCAAATGGATACTTGTTTGACAACTTACTCAATGTGAACTTTCTAGATAAACAGTCTGCTTGATAACAATCTGTTATGACCAGAAGGTTCCCCAGTTTGTTATAGTTCCAGCCACCTCCCAAGTGAGGAGAGGTGAACTTACTTTCCTTGCTAATTCACCCACCCCTCTTGGTAGTCTGCAAGAAGGTGAATTAAAAAGGATTCTTTCCTTTGTTGACGTCTTTCTCCCAGAACAAATTAATTTAAGTTTTTAAAGGAGCCACTTTAACCAGGGTTATCCTGAATTCATGAAATAATGAATTTATTAATCACTAAACATGAAAAGAAATAATAATACAACATTCATACACACAAATTAGAAATAGAAGCATGTCCAAAAAAGATAAAAATTTATAAACGTGTACAGTTCAGTCTCTGAGTTCTGTGAAGAGCAGAAAATGTGATGTTCCATCTGTTATATTGTGTCAGACTGGTTCCATTCATGTTGGTGGATGAGCAGTTGGTTTTGAGATGCTTGTTCTTACAAGTTAGTTGAAACGTTCCTTTTGACTGCAGTTTCACTTCTTTTCTGACTTCAGCATAGAGCCTGAGACTTCCTGTGCTTTTACCTACAGCGTAGGGATGACACAGGATTTCCTCAGTGGTGAACCTCACAGCAGACACCTTCACCCACTAGCACAAACAGGTCAGAGTTGAAACTGGGTTTGGGAAATAATCCGCAAGAGATGACTTGTTTTTGCTGAAGTTGTTGGCGGGGGGGGGGGGGGGGGGGGGGTGGCGGGCGTCGGTGGTATTCAGCCTCTTGCTGTTCCTGTCGGCACAGGATATCACAACCCAGTTTACTTTGACTTCCATCCCTCCCTTTGATGAGTTGGTGTTTGAGATGCCTCTAGCAAGGTTAGTTGTGACAGTCTGGATTCCTTTCCAGACAGCCCTAAATTCACAGTAATCTTTTGGCTTTATGACCTCTTTTTTTCTAAAAAAAACATGTTGAAAAGTTTAATATGTCATAAGTAATTTGTGGTTCAGATCCATTGTCTTATCACCTCTTGTTTAATTTGAATAGAAGCTTGTTTGGCTGCAGAACTTGTAATACCTTGATCACCATGCTCTCTATCACAACTGTTAAAACTTACTTACTCCATGAAATGAGTTTCCATTTCCTGAACTCTGAGGCCAAATCATGCCATACTTCCAGTATTTGGTATCTGGTAGACAATAATTCCCAGATGTTTGAAATTCTCATGAATACACATTTGTAGAAGCAGCTCAAAGTAACTGAAATGACATGCACCATAAATGATCAAGGGAAAATAACAATGTACCAGGACTTACCTGGTTTCCATTTCCTTCACAACCTCCAGTGATCTCTGCCAGGGTCACCCAGCATTAGTTCCAATCTCCACACCACCCCACCACCAGTATCGCCCCAATTCTTCCCTCTGATCATTTCATTCTCCCACAAATAATTGCTCCCACTTTCCACCCAGTGATCTCCCTCACTTTCCACTGTGATCTTCCCCAAACTGTGCCCTATGATCTACCCAGTAATCTCCTCAAATTTCCCCATGATGTCCCTCACTGTCCCCCAATGATCCCCCAGTCACCCCTGTGATCTAGTGATCTCCCCCAATGTCCATCAATGATCTCCTTGACTGCCCCCCCCAAAGATCTCCCCACCCTCCACTCCAGTGATCACCCCATTTTCCCTAGGGATCTACCCAATTTTCCCCACAGTGATCTCCCCAATTCCCCCCTTCTGATCTTCCCATTGTCCCTCAATGATCTCCCCACTCTGCCCCAGTGATTGCCTCCACTACCCCCCTCAGTGCTCACCCCATTCTCCCCACTGTGCCCCCAGTGACCTCCCTCACTCTGCCCCCAGTGATCCCCCTCACTCTTGCATCCAATGATCTCCTGAACTCATTCCCCCCAGGGATGTCACCAACTCTCCAGCTACCCAGTGATTTTCTCCCACCCCAATTCTCCCACCCTCAGTTGGTGGCATAAAGATTCACAATGTTATTTTAGCACACAGTTATATGACACATCAGTTGAAACATTATTGTAATCAAAATTATGGATTCAACAACAAAGTGTTCTTAAGAGAAAGAAAAGGGAACTTCATTACTCAACAGCCTTAACAAAATGCTACATCAAACACATACACACAATCACAGGTATCTTGTTTAAGAAAGAGACAATGTGTACTGCAAAAACGGATGACCAAAAATCAGTTGTTTAAAATAAAAGCTCTTACTGTCCCTGAAATGCTATGATTTAACCTAAGACCACAGTTATTTAATCAATGTCTTGTACCCTCAACAGTGGTGAAATTTGTAGATATCTTTGAGTTCTCGATGAAAGAATGTTTCTCTAATTCGCTTTATCATCAGGTCCTGTTTTTTGAGTGGCTGAGGGAAACAGGGACAGAGAGAGCAAGCCTTCCAATTCTACTGATGCAAATCTATTTTGTTTCTCTCTCTGTTCAAAAGCTGAAATACAATTCAATCGCATGTTCCCATGTCTGGCTGTGTTGATTACTTTTTAGCTATATAATCTGCTGGAACTTTCATCCAAATGTACAGAATTTCAGGAAAAGTATGCATTAACCAAAAAGAAAATCAATGTAATTTGAATGCCTTTTTATAAAGATGGTAATTCTAGCCCAGATTGATTCTTTTTTATTAATGGTTTTATGAACTTGATTCAGCTTGGGTCAAGTGACCATTGCAGCCATCTTTTCCTTCCTTAAAACCTTTTTAATCCATGAAAGTATTAAAGTTAGACAATGGAAGTTGAAAATGCGTCATCTATTCATTAGAGAGAAGAAGGTTAAGAGGTGACTTAATAGAGACATATAAGATGATCAGAGGATTAGATAGGATGGACAGTGAAAGCCTTTTTCCCCGGATGGTGATGGCCAGCATGAGGGGATATAGCTTTAAACTGAGGGGTGATAGATATAGGACAGATGTCAGAGATAGGTTCTTTATACAGAGAGTAGTAAGAGCGTGGAATGCCCTGCCTGCAACAGTAGTAGACTCGTCAACTTTAAGGGCATTTAAATGGTCATTGGATAAACATATGGAAGATAATGGAATAGTGTAGGTTAGACGGGCTTCAGTTTGGTTTCACAGATTGGCGCAACATCGGGGGCCAAAGGGCCTGTACAGCACTGTAATGTTCCATGTTCTGTGTTCTATTTTCTCACTTTCATAGAATTGTTGAATTAGAATCATGACTTGAACTCATTGGGCAGGACAGGGCAATTTTCAGCATGGCTAATCCACCTAACCTGCGCATCTTTGGACTGTAGGAAGAATCCAGAGGAAATCCACACAGACACAGAGAGAATGTACAAACTCCATACATACAGTCACCCAAGGCTGGATTTGCACCTTGGCCCCTGGTGTGTGAGGCAGCAGTGCTAACTACTGATCCATCATGCTGCTTATTTCTTGTTTTTAAAATGGTCTGGCAGTCCCTGTTAAGTGGCAAGAGCAAGCATAGCTTCTCTATTTGGCAGTGGTTTGTCTTTCCTGTTGTGCAATATAAGTTACCCTAACTACTGTTTGAATACTTCATAACACTTCTTCTTCCAACATTTAAGAATGAGAACATTGTATGCACTGATAGACATAATGGAAAAATGTAGCAGGCACTTAGGATTGCAACACAGTAAAGCATCTGGGAAAGTTAGTTTCTGAGGCTTCATTCATGGTCACATCAGGGATCCACAAACTGAGTTCTCCTATGATCATTATCAGTTTGGGAGAAATCCTGGCACAGATCCTTTTTACACACCCAGCTCTGATGAAGGGTCTAGGCCCGAAACGTCAGCTTTTGTGCTCCTGAGATGCTGCTTGGCCTGCTGTGTTCATCCAGCCTCACATTTTATTATCTTTTAACACACCTGTTGCTTTTCAACCTTCAGTGTCTGCAATAGCACATACACTTGCTAAATGCTGAAGTAGGCTTCGCCACAATATCTAAAGTGACGGAGGCTGCATTACAATATGTATCCCCCTGCTCCCCGACAACTTCCCCTCTACCACCACACCCGCCCCGGCCTCCCCACCCAAACAATGTGTTATAATGCAGGGTTTAAGTGCTAAAAGAGCACTGGATATCACCCATCCTTGAAACAGTGTGCATTTCCTTGTAAGATACATAGTCCAAAAACAGAGTCAACCCTTACCTCCTGAGAAGTGTGATTGCTTGAATAATTAACATAGAGCTGCACAGAAAGTGACTGTTAGTATGAGGCAGGAGTAAAGATACAGTCCTATTACAAAGCATTCACATGATCTCATTAAAATGCTAACTCTTGGTTTCACTCATCAACACAAGGGTTGAGGGATGTCTAAAATTTGCTGCTTTCTAGGATGTGTCTTGGATATGAGCGATGCTTCTCTGGTAGGGGAAGGGAGGAAGAGGTCGACGAGTCATTCAGTGGAGATGCTGCATGCCTCACAATTGGCTTTAATGGGGTAACACAGTGTGGAGGTGCTCCCTCTCTGGGTCCAGCAGGCTGGGTCAGGAGATATTGCCACAGGAAAGAGGACAGCCCTCCTCCCCAACAGTCTGTTTACCAGGTTCCTTTCACGAAGGTAGGGTGCCCTTAATGGTGATGGTTAAGCACCACAAGGCGAAGGGCTATCCCTAGTTTGCTGCATTTGAAGTGGTGCTTAGTGGGGGTTTAAATATGGTATCAGTGAGCATGAACATCGGAAAGTCTCAGCAGCAGTGGGCACTTCCACATCTGCTGCTGCAGAAGGGCACAATGGAACCGAGTGCATAAACAACAAGGTGAGCAACTGAAGATTATGGGAAAGAGTCACCATGTTCAGAAACAAAGGCTCCATGAATCTCCCTGAAAACAACAAGCCAAAAATGGGAAGAATCACCCAGTGTCAATGTGCAGGTTGTTTGTAAAGGGATAACAATTGCAACACTGGAACCTATTCTCATCCCCATCTCAGATCTATATTACCACATTATTGATCCCTAAGTCATGGATTCATTTCTAATTTTTACAACTCGACGCTATGCTTTCATTGTATTAACCAACTCAGTTAGAGTGAAGGCTTATTTCACTGAACATTGGCCTGTAAACTGAATAACCATTTGTCGTACCCATGTTCCAAAATTTCTGTTCAGGGATTCTCGACTGCATATTCCAGAAAATACTTGATCCAATGGGAACTTTGCAAAGTGCTGATTTTTAAAAAAATGATTTTGTCAGTCTCCTGAATCTATCATCCTATGGCTGGGTCTCACAAGTGGACAGCAGAGTTTGTGAGTTCAACTCCTTTGTAACTTATAACCATGAATGGAATGTAGAAACATGAAGGATGGTCCATAAATATACACATTCCAGCAGGAAACTCTGGGTCATCATTAGAGATGCCACGTTTAATTCCTTTCCCAGCCCAGACTCCCTGAAGCTGACTATCACGCTCCTTGACTGATGAGATCAGCTAACAGCACCCATTAAAAAAAACCACACAGGCTCAGCCTAGGCATCTGTGACTCAGCTAGCATTTGTACAACACACTTAATCAGCCATGGGCAGGGTTTCAAAATAATGTTTTAAAAATTATATCATTTCTTTGAGACACTAGCAATGACTTACATTGTATCATTCTAAAAAGCTTTCCTCAGATGTTCCAGTGCCGAAGTTATCTCTAAAAATATTCTCTTCTTAAAGCAGTGTGTATTGTTAGGGAGGTGAAATAATGAGCAGCATAACTAATGATTATAACTCTTTTAGGCCTGTGTAAGCAGCACGTTCAGTGTAACACTAGCATTAAACAAGGACGTTTGCCTACCAAGCTTACTTTGTTTGATCAGGAAACAACGATAAGCTTCCTTTACAGCGTCTTCAAAATCCTCTAACGTCACTTGAGACAAACAATCATTGTTGCTAAATTACTGTGATAATTTGCGTCTTCTCATGTTCTGACCCTGGGAAACAGCAGCATGAAATTGTGTTATTTAGTGTGGGAATACATAGCACCAGTGAGATGGACAAAGATGTTCCTTCTCATTAAACTTCATGTTTTGCTGTTAACGCGGGCTGACGGTTACTTGACGATGTGGCTGGAGTTGAGTTACTCCCTAAAGGTGGGGAAAGCAGTCATTAAACAGACTGGTTTTACAAGTCATTGCTGTTTTTATTTCATTGTATTCAGGGCTCGAGGTAATTCACTTTTTCTGGTTTGCCATGATTCATTTTGTCTCTTGTGTTGCAACTGGATTCCAAAGGAATTCACTTATATCCTATCCTGGTTGCATAGGTATTGCATACACTGAGCCTCTGGCTACCCTCGCTATGTTGAAATCCCGATTCACTGCACAATATTTTATATTCAATTGGATCCTTCACAAGATCTTGAAGTAATGTTGTGCACTTTTGTTTCCTTTCCCTCTTGTTGACAAGGGCATTTGTGGGCGTGTTCCCTGCATGTGTCAGAAACCAATGATTTGGTGCTATGCTGGATTTCAATACCTGTTGCTGTGATGCCAATCTTCCCAATCTGGACCATGTAGGTCCATTCAATCATTTTGTTTGTCTCTGCACAAGCATTGAGCTACAAGACGGGCCCTACATCCACCTTTCAGCGAGTTTGATTTTGGAGCAACTTCTGCAAAGTTTCTCCAAGTTCTCAGCAGTGTTTCTAAAACAATTGTGGAGACATCATTCATTTGGCGGGGAAGTTGCTGCATTGTCCTAGGGTGGGCAAAGAATTCAGGGATAAAAGTAAAGTATTTCAGGCACTAGAAACCTGTTTTTTTCTATTCATTTGTGTCTGAGCCAGCATTTCTTGGCCATCCCCAGTTGCCCCTGAGAAGGTGATGGTGAGCTGCCTTCTTGAATCGCTGCAGTGCACCTGCTGTGGGTTGACCCACAATGTCATTAGGGAGGGAATTCCAGGATTTTGACCCAGCGTCGGTGAAGGAATGGTGATATATTTCCAAGTCAGGATGGTGAGTGTCTTGGGGGTGAACCTGAATGTGGTGATGTTCCCATGTGTCTGCTGCCTTGTCCTTATAGATGGAAGTGGTTGTGGGTTTGGAAGGTGCTGTCTGAGGATCTTTGGTGAATTTCTGCGGTGCGTCCTGTAGGTAGTCCACGCTGCTGCTGCTGAGCGTCGGTGATGGAGGGAGTGGATGCTTGTGGATGTAATAACAAGCAAGTGGGCTACTTTGTCCTGGATGGTGTCAAGCTTCTTGAGTGTTGTTGGACCTGCGCTCATCCAGGCAAGTGGGGAGTATTCGGACTTATGCCTTGTAGATGGTGGACAGGCCTTGAGGAGTCAAGAGGTGTGTTACTCACAGCAATATTCCTGGCTTCTGACCTGCTTTTGTATCCACTGTGTTAATGTGATGAGCCCAGTAGAGTTTCTGGTCAGTGGTAACCCCCAGGGTGTTGACAGTGGCGGATTCAGAGATGGTAACATCATTCAACATCAAGGGACGGTGGTTAGATCGTGTTTTATTGGTGAAGATCATAGCCTGGTATTTTTGTGGCGCAAATGTCACTTGCCGCTTGTCAGCCTCAGTCTGGATATTGTCCAGATCTTGTTGCATTTGAACATGGGCTACTTCAGTATCTGAGGAGTCATGAATGGTGCTGATAATTGTGCAATCATTGATGAACATCTCCACTTCTGACCATATGATGGAGGTAAAGTCATTGATGAAGCAGCTGAAGATCGTTGGGCCGAGGACCCTACGTTGAGGAATTCCTGCAGAGATGTCTTGGAGCTGAGACGATTGATTTCCAACAATCACGACCATCTTCCTATGTGTCAGGTATGACTCCAACAACCGCAGAGTTTGCCACTGATATCCATTGATTCCAGTTTTGCTAGGGCTCCTTGATGCCATACTCAGTTTAATACAGCCTTGACGTCAAAGGCTGTCACTCTCACTTCACTCTGGGGTTCAGCTCTTATGTCCATGTTTAAACCAAGGCTGTAATGAGGTCGGGAGCTGATTGGCCCTGGTGGAGCTTAATCTGGGCGTCACTGAGCAAGTTAAACAAGAGGGCAAGGATACCTTCTGCTGATTACCATGTACCTTCCTCCCTCAGCTGATGAATCAGTACTCCTCCATGTTGACAACACTTGGAGGAAGCCCTGAGGATGGCAAGGGCACAAAATGCATTCTAGGTGGGTGACTTCAATGAGTGACTTGGTAGCAGTACTACTGATCACTAACCTGAAGCCATGAGAGTTACTGGGGTCTGGAGTCAATGCTGACGATTCCCAGAGCAACTGCCTCCCGATTGTATACCACCACCTCTGCTGTGTCTGTCCTGCCAGTGGGACAGGACATATTCAGGGATGGTGACGGTGGTGGCTGGAACATTGTCTGTAAGGTATGATTCTGTGAGTATGACGATATCAGGCTGTTTCTTAACTAGCCTGTGAGACAGCTCTCCCAGTGTTGGCACTAGCTCCCAGATGTTCGTGAGGAGGACTTTGTTGGGTCAACAGGAATATTTCTTCCTTTATCTTTTCTGGTGCCTAGGTCGATGCCAGATTATCTATCCGGTTTCATTTCTTTGTGACTTTGTAGCGATTGGTACAATTGAGTAGCTAGCTAGGGCATTTCAGAAGGCAATTGAGAATCAACCACATTGCTAAGAGTCTGGAGTCACACGTAGGCCAGACCAGGTGAGGGTGGCAGATTTTCTACCCTGAGGGACATTCGTGACCCAGATGGGTTTTTCCGACAATCAGCAATGATTTCCTGGTGATCAGTAGATTCTTAATTTCAGAGATAATGGGAACTGCAGATGCTGGAGAATCCAAGACAACAAAATGTGAGGCTGGATGAACACAGCAGGCCAAGCAGCATCTCAGGAGCACAAAAGCTGACGTTTTGGGCCTAGACCCTTCATCAGAGAGGGGGATGGGGTGAGGGTTCTGGAATAAATAGGGAGAGAGGGGGAGGAGGACCGAAGATGGAGAGAAAAGAAGATAGGTGGAGAGAGTATAGGTGGGGAGGTAGGGAGGGGATAGGTCAGACCAGGGAAGACGGACAAGTCAAGAAGGTGGGATGAGGTTAGTAGGTAGATGGAGGTGCGGCTTGGGGTGGGAGGAAGGGATGGGTGAGAGGAAGAACAGGTTAGGGAGGCGGAGACAGGTTGGACTGGTTTTGGGATGCAGTGGGTGGAGTGGAGGAGCTGGGCTGGTTGTGTGGTGCAGTGGGGGGAGATGTGCAGGTGAACCTCTGCTTAATGTGGACTGTCATCTTGGGGCCTGGGATAGGGGTAAGGGGTGAGGTGTGGGGGCAAGTGTAGCATTTCCTGCGGTTGCAGGGGAAGGTGTCGGGTGTGGTGGGGTTGGAGGGCAGTGTGGAGCGAACAAGGGAGTCACGGAGAGAGTGGTCTCTCCGGAAAGCAGACAGGGGTAGGGATGGAAAAATGTCTTGGGTGGTATCTGCCAATGTGGTATACTGCATCCACTGTACCCGGTGTGGCTTCCTCTACATTGGGGAAACCAAGCGGAGGCTTGGAGACCGCTTTGCAGAACACCTCCGCTCAGTTCGCAACAAACTACTGCACCTCCCAGTCGCAAACCATTTCCACTCCCCCTCCCATTCTTTAGATGACATGTCCATCATGGGCCTCCTGCAGTGCCACAATGATGCCACCCGAAGGTTGCAGGAACAGCAACTCATATTCCGCCTGGGAACCCTGCAGTCTAATGGTATCAATGTGGACTTCACCAGTTTCAAAATCTCCCCTTCCCCAACTGCATCCCTAAACCAGCCCAGTTCGTCCCCTCCCCCCACTGCATCACACAACCAGCCCAGCTCCTCCACTCCACCCACTGCATCCCAAAACCAGTCCAATCTGTCTCCGCCTCCCTAACCTGTTCTTCCTCTCACCCATCCCTTCCTCCCACCCCAAGCCGCACCCCCATCTACCTACTAACCTCATCCCACCTCCTTGACCTGTCCGTCTTCCCTGGACTGACCTATCCCCTCCCTACCTCCCCACCTATACTCTCTCCACCTATCTCCTTTTCACTCCATCTTCAGTCCGCCTCCCCCCTCTCCCTATTTATTCCAGAACCCTCACCCCATCTCCCTCTCTGATGAAGGGTCTAGGCCCAAAACGTCAGCTTTTGTGCTCCTGAGATGCTGCTTGGCCTGCTGTGTTCATCCAGCCTCACATTTTGTTGTCTTAATTTCAGACTTCTGTTTTTTAATCGAATTCAAATTCCACCATCTGCTGTGGTGGGATTTGAACCCGGGGCCCTGGAACATTAGCTGGGCTTCTGGATTGATAGTCTAGCAATAATACCATAAGGTCAGCGAACGTGCTGGAGAAACTCTGCAGGTCTGTCACCGTCTGTGGAGAAGGAAACAGAATTAAAGCTTCATGTTTTCTTCGGGGCCCAAAGGATTTGGTTGCATTCAAAGGAAGTTCTAATGGTAATTTTTATAATTCATTTGCGGGATGTGGGTGTCGCTGGCTGGCCAGCATTTCTTGCCCATCCCTAGGATTGGATTCCTTGAATCAAATCAACAACTACAAAGTTGAGAATCAAGCTGACTGGTTCAATCCCATTCCATGTTTCAAATAAAAGCACTGTACGTATATTTTTAGATCAAAGGCAAGAGAATGTTGCATTAAAGAGGTGCCACTCAAGACTCCTACCTTGGAGTTCTGAGGAAGGGCCTCTGCACCCGAAATGTTAACTCTGTTTTCTCCTTCACAGATGCTGCCAGGCCTGATGACCTGTTCCAGCAACTTTGTTTTTGCTCCTACCTTGGAAAAGCTTATTCATAAATTCTTGGATGCCAAGTATTTTTCCATGCTCAATGCCAAGAATGAACATTTGTCAATACATTCCCTGGAGTGATAGCAATTGACAATTTTTAGAATATCTTTCATTACATGTTCTTTCCTCAGGTTACCATTTGGATTATGTGTCAGATGTGATGTATTCCAACAACATGTTGATTGCATTATTGAGAATCTACCAGGTTGTCTCTGTTTGGTAGAGTTTGAAAGACCTCAACATGAACATGACAGAAACCTCATTAAACTTATAACAAGAGCAAGGAAGTGTGCTTGTCTGTTCATCACTAAGATGTGTGAAATTTGCATGAATAATTCAATTTCTTCAAATTCATCAACTTGTCAAATGGCATCAGTCTTGATCTTTAAAGATATACAGAAGAAACCTATAGCATGAGACAGATGTAACTGGCAAAGATAGCTTGATTTCTTAAATCTTTTATCCCCCTGTATTCCAAACTTTGTGACCCTAAAGTCTTCACTCTTCTAGATCTTTTCTAGAAAGACACATGATGTATTTGCAAGAAGAGTACTAGCATATGTTTAAGTCTCTCAAAAATGTTTAGCATTTAGCAAGTGTGTACTTTAATATTTTGATCCTCCGATGTTTACAATATTGGAAATAAATGCATCTCAGAAAGGCTTCGGAATATGGTATAACAGAATGCCAAACTTATTGTGTTTGACTCTAACAATCATTGTGGGGCCAGTTAGTTCAGTTGGCCAGATAGCTGGTTTGAGCCTTAGAGTAAACACAACAGCCTGGGATCAATTCCTGCACCAACTGAGGTGTCAATGAAGGGCTCTTATTTTCAACCTCTCCCCTCAGGCTAAACCACCACCAGTCATGTCTCTCTAAGGCCAGAGCAGTGCTGTAGTTTGGTAGGAATATGCTGACTCTACCTTTACCTTCCTGCAAACTACTCCAATATTGAAAGAAAAGCTCCTGTCTTTGGAATGCACACCTAGTTGGCAAACATTTCATTGCTCTTACTGACTACAAACCATCAAAAATGATCTGTTAAAAGTCATTGACATGAGGTAACCTCTGTGACTCCAATGACCACTTCTGAAAAATCAGGGGTACAATTTAGAAGTACAAAACAAAACCAGGTCCCAAATGACCACTTACTAATACTCTTTTACTGATTCCAAATCCTGCTAAGACCTAAAATACTCCTGTTGATCTATAAGTGAGTATTAATGAATCTGTGGTTAAAAGATAGTTTCATGGTCAATCTTAGGCATCTTGGCTACAGTCAAGCATAGTAGATTCAGCAAGATATGTCAGATGATGGTCAATTAAAACAGGTCAAAAGGATTATCATCAACGTTGGCCTGAACAGATTCAATAGGTCCTTAAGCAGACACATTCCTCCTGGCCATTCTGAGTTGAATTAGGACTCTTCCAAAGTGTGTCATTACAGTATGGAGCTGGAGGAAGACAGCACATCAAGCAGCATCAGTGGAACAGGAAAGTCAATGTTTCACGTTTACACCCTTCTTCAGGACAGATGAAGAGCGTAAACCCTAAACATCGACTTTCCTACTCCTATGAAGCTGCCTGCCTGCTGTGTTCCTCCAACTCCACACTGTATTGACTCTGACTCCAGCAACTTAATTTTTAGACGTAAACAAGTCATTATTCCACAAGCTCTACATTGAGACCATATGGACATTGACCACATGAGTGCAGGAAAAGAGGTCAGATTGCTGCATGAATCCATATATATTGTCCTTACATCAATAAGCACACCAAACAACTGGCCAAATCATGTGCCATATGTCACCTCTATCAACCTCAACAACTAAGAGAATCTCTTACTGCACACCATATTCCTTTTGAGTTATGGTGCAAGATTGCAACTGATATGTTCCACATCCAAATATGTGATTACATACTGGACACCAACTACTTCAGTAACCTCCCTTTCTTGTGATAAATCAAAGCTACCACTAAAGCTGTTGATGCATCGACTGCCATATTCAGTACTTGCAATGTTCCTCAACAAATTGTGTCAGATAGTGGGCTGTGGTACAGGCCGTCTCTGAGTTACGACTGCATTCCGTTGTTGAGTACGTTCACAAATCAATTTGTACACAGATTGTAACACAATACAGGACAACATAAAAGACCTACAAAAACAGAAATTGCTGGAAAAAGCCGAGCATTTCGGAAGAAGGGTTGTTGGACCTGAAATGTTAACTCTGACTTCTCTCCACAGACACTGCCAGACCTGCTGAGTTTTTCCAGAAACTCATGTTTTGTTTCTGATTTTCTGCATCTGCAGTTCTTGCAGTTTGACAAGATGGATTAGAGTTTATAAGAAAAAGTCAGATAAGCCTTATACAGACGGAACATCAATAAAAGAAAAAGTAATTTGAGAGAGAGATTTTTATTGAAAGACGAATTGTCTACCAGCTAGCAACAATTTCTTTGTATATCGGTTCAGAGTAAGAGGGCATTCAATATTTTTAATCAGAGATGTTTTGATGTACATCGGAGCTAGTAAGATTTGAACACGGATCTTCAGGCTTAGATGTAGGGACATAAATATTGTTCACATGAACCTTGTTGGATGCAGGTACAGGCATTTGTGAGCCAGTAACTAATGTAGAACCAGGAAGTCAACATTCAAATCTCACTTCAGATGTGAGTCCTGACTCAAAAAGTTTGACTTAAAAATATTCAAGGGCTTTCTCAGTTAGGTCTCTTGTGGTAGTGTCCCTACCGGTGGGCCAGAAGGTCCGGATACAAGCCTAACCTGGTCCAGAGGCGTGTAACAACATCGCTGAATGGGTTCATTAAAGAATTCTGAGTTATTTTAAACCTTTATTGTAATTGTTTTTATGAAGTGATGTTTATTTTAAATTTCAAATGAGTTCCTTTAATAGTTCTTCAGGTTGTGCAATGTAAGCATTCAAAGAACAAAAATCTTTAATGATGATTTTATAATTATGAAGAAATGTATTCTTCAAACATCTCTTTTGGTCTTTGGGGATTATGGGTTTTGCTGGCTGGGACAGCAACTATTTCTACTCTCTGAATGCGCTTGAGAAAGTGGTGGTGAGCTGTCTTCTTGAATTGCTGCTGTTCATCTGGTGTAGCTACACTCACACTGCTGTTAGAAGGGGAATTCCAGGGCTTTTGCAAATGCCTACTTTTAAATTTTGGAAGCAAAAGTGATTCAAGGCCAGAATGATTTGACTTGGAGAAAGTAGGGTCTGCAAGATGCATGCAACTCTAATGTCACCATGTGGAGTCACTTATGTTCAAAGGACATAATCAAATGTATCCATGCCACAGAGTTAATTGTTTGCATATTTTGTTGCAATGACCAGCTGAACATATTCCAAAGAAAATTATAGATCTCTTCGGAATATATTAGTCATATATCCATTCTAGTCCATGGCTATAATGTGAAGATATTATATGTCAAGGAATCATTTGAAGTAAATTAACATCCGAAATTCTGAGTTAAGGTTTCAGATTCAGTCTTAGTCTGTCCTGAATTAGTTGCTGTTAGTCAATGCAACAGCAAGGAAATTATGTTATCCTCAGTACTTCAGGATTAAGGAAAGGAAAATGGACCAGGTTTCCGTAACGTATGCTATCCAGTGAACCTGACTGGAAGTCTGGGGATGCTGAGTGTAAGCAAATTCAGATGTATCCATGTGGGCTTGTAAGTCAGATAACCATCCAATACTCACTATAAATGCACAACATGTGTTAGGTAGTTCATGCACTCAGATCCAGGTATAAAAGAGTTATAAGATTTCCATGTTTCCCCCGTGAATGGTCCAATACAGGAGTAATGTTAGTGCCGCTTTAAAGAATCCTTATGTTTTGTGCTGGGGACCAGTTGAAATATCTGCTTAAATGTCTACCGCTGCATTTCTAATAGTCTAGCCTTTAACCTAATTTACGAGTTCACTTCATCTTGCCTTGCTTTCATGATTACTAATTTTCACATTTTACCAGAAGCTTTTACATTTCCTTTCAGGCATCAAGGGCCACAAGATGCAATAACGCAGAGATCCCCTTTACCTGCTGGAACCTTCACCCTTCCCCTTCCCTCTGCCTCCATCTGCTCCCCCAACCTGACCTCCTGTCAGGTATTCACCATCCACATCCTAACCTTCCACTCAGCCGAGGTCTCAACTTTGTCCGTCTGTGGCCCCACCATAACAAATTTCAGGCACGACATGATATTGAACTCTTCATCCACCATCTTCACCTCAGTGCCCATTTCTTTGGACAAGAGTCCTCTCCTTATCCCACTTTTGCCCAGTTTCAGCATTTTCCCTCCACCCGGACACCTCCCTCGGGCTTTTTACCTGTACTCAAACTGTTCTTTGAGAACTGTTGACGTGACATCGGTTGCCTCAATTTCTCTGTCTCCCTTACCCAACCCAAACTATCTCCCTCCAAACTGACTGAACTCCATGTGCCAAGATCTAACCCTAACTTTGTTACTGAGCCTGCCAATAAGGGTGCTGCTGTTGTAGTCTGGTGTGCTGACTTCGACATTGCAGAGGCTGAGCGGCAGCTTTCAGATACCTTCTTCTACCTTCTCCAGGACCATGACCCACCATGGCACATCAAACTATTGCATCAAACATGGTTACTGACCTCATTTTATCTGGTAATCTACCCCTCCCTCCCCACTGCTTCTGAGGTGATCGTCCCCAAGTTCCACACAGCTCACTTGCACCTCCTTCCAAAAGTCCACAAACAGGGCCGAGGCAGACCCATTGTTTCATCCTGCTTCTGCCGCAGAGAACTCATCTCTTCCTATCTTGACTCAGTTTTTTCTCCCCTGGTCCAATCCCTGCCCACCTCCTATGCTTTACGCCAGTTTCAGAATTCTCAGTTTGCCGGTTCCAGCTGGCACCCCTTTACCATGGCGGTGCAATTCCTTTACACGTCCATTCCCCACTAGGTCTCAGGGCTTGCTGTCTTTTTCTACAGCAAAGGCCTGAACTGTCTCCACCCACCACCACCTCCTCCACTTGGCTAAGCCCATCCACCCCCTCAATAACTTCTCTTTTAACTCCTCTCATTTTCTTCCCGTCAAAGGGGTCACCATGGGGATACA
Organism: Stegostoma tigrinum; assembly: GCF_030684315.1. Classification (NCBI taxonomy): domain Eukaryota; kingdom Metazoa; phylum Chordata; class Chondrichthyes; order Orectolobiformes; family Stegostomatidae; genus Stegostoma; species Stegostoma tigrinum. The sequence continues at coordinate 29,529,854 of NC_081363.1, forward strand.
CATGGGCCCTAGTTACTCCTGTCTGTTTGTGGGGTATGTGGAACATTCCTTGTTCCAGTCCTATTCCGGCCCCCACCCACAACTCTTTCTCCGATACATCGATGATATCATCGGTGCTGCTTCCTTCGCTCACCCGAAACTGGAAAACTTCATCAATTTCGCCTCCAATTTCAACCCTGCCCTTACTTTCACCTGGTCTGTCTCTGACTTCTTCCTTCTTTTCCTTGACATCTCTCTTTCCATTTCTGGGAATAGATTGGCACCTAATATTCACAATAAACTCAAAGTCTCCCACAGCTACCTGGACTATATATCTTCGCACACTGCTTCCTGTGAAGACTCCACTCCATTCTCTCGGCTCCTCTGTCTCCATCATATACGTTCTGATGAGGCCAACTTCGACAAAGGGCTCTCCGAAATGCCCACCATCTTAACCAAGGATTCCTCAGCACAGTTGCTGACAGGGCCCTCAACCAGGTCCAGCCCATCTCCTGCACTTCCACCCTCACACATTCTCTGCCCTCCTGCAACATTGATAGGGTTCCCCTTGTCCTTACCTACCATTCCAGCAGCAACCACATCAGAAGATCATCAGACACCACTTCCGCCACCTCCAGCGAGATGCCATCACCAGATATATATTCTCCTCACCTCCCTTGTCTGTCTTCGGTAGGGACTGTTTCCTCTGGGACTCCCTGGAACTCCCTCTACTCCTCCTTCAATCCCAACACCACCTCATAGCCTCATGACACCTTCCCCTGCAACTGTTGTAGTTGTAACACCTGCCCATTTACTTCCTGCCTCTCAGTATCCAAGGGCCGAAACATATCTTCCAGGTGAAGCAGCATTTTTACCTGCACTTCACACAATCTAGTCTACTGTATCCAATGTTCACAATACAGTCTCCTCTACATTAGGATAACAAAATGTAGACGGGGTGACTGCTTGCTAAACAAAACCCTGAGCTTCCTGTTGCCTGCCACTTTAACACACCACCCTGTTCCCTGGCCAACATCTCTGTCTCTGGCTTGCCGCTGTGTTCCAGGGAAGTTCAACGCAAGCTTGAAGAACAATGACTCATTTTCTGCTTGGGGGCCCTGCAGTTCTCCGGACTCAGCAGTGAGTTCAATTATTTTAGGGCCTAGACTCTCCCATGTCCTAATCCCCAGCACCACATACCAAGCCTTGTTATCACATAGTCTACTGTTGCACACTATCTCTCTTTAGCAATTTATAGTCTCCATTAGCAGCTATCCACCATCCTAGCCAGACTGTTATCCGTTTTTTATTTGTCCAACTGTTTTTCTTTCTCTTTGGGCTCAATGCTCACCTATTTTTTGCTGCTTAGCCCATCCCCTACCCTATCTTCTGCATATAAACCAACATTTTACTATCCACCATTATTAACCTAACCAGATAAATAGAAAGCGGGACATAACACCAGCGCTTCACCGGAGGCTCATTGATGATGTTACCTAGAATGGTGACGAAACGTCTGAAAACTAACCTTCCAGCTCAGCGAGCAAACTCACATCCAGAACCTCAACCTGAGCTACAAATCTATGTTCTATGTTCTAGATACAGTCCAGTAAGAAAATAAAAATTCCTAAGAGAGAACTCACCGTCTGTAGTTAGTTTAAAAAAACAAGTTAAAGATAGTACCAAACTGAAAGAAAAAGCAAATAACTATCCAATTTACATCCAACCTACATAGTTCACTGGAAGTCCAGCCCCACACTTCACTCGGTTGTTACAAAAGGTCAACATGGTAAAATAAGTACAAAAAAATTCCCCAGTTTACCTGATTTTCAGACTAGGGCTGTTAGAAAACCTGGACCCGATGTTTGCACTTAACAAGAATTATTTTTTATTACACATAATTAAATTAAATTAGCTATAAACAAAGTTATAGAATATCTGAATATAACATTAGAAAGACAAATCCAAGCCCATTATAAATGCTTCCTTACACAGAAACACATATTTAGCTCACACACATAGTAACAAATAGGTTATGCTGAGGAAAACTGGGAGAAAGTTCAGTGATTCATATTAAAGGGTTGCTGATATGGTCCTTCAGCTAGTAGGAATGTGGCTTTTCATTCATCTTTCTCCCATTTCTTCCATTGGCATGCAAGAGGCACAGGGTGGATGATTTGCTTATAAAAGGTCTTGACTTATCAGTTAAGAGTCACAACTTACAACAACTGAAGGAACTGGTTTTCTTGAGGTTTAAAATTATGTTTGACTGCAGAGAACAGAGAGATAGCTCCCGAGCTGGTGGAGATCAAATGACTTTTCTCTGTCTCTTGTTCTCAGCCTCAAGCTGTTCAGTTACCTGAATATCAATCGGTTATTGACAGACAAAAGGCTTAAGTCATAAATAACTGGTTACTAGTTACTAGTTGCTAATGAACTGTCCTTCCCCCCTATCGTTTCAGTTGTCTCAGCAGCGGGAGTCCAGAGGAAGCATGAGGGCAGCCTGGGAAGGTAAGCTTTTTGACTATAAAAGTCTCTTACCTCGTGAGACTGCGGCATTTTTGCAGCAGCATCGGGAGCAGTGAGAGCACGGACCGGGGGCCGCCGGGAAGGTAAGTTAAACCTTTAAGAACTTACCTTGTGAATAGGCGGAGCACGCACTGAGCAGGAGTGGACACGGGACAGCTGACTAAGTGAGGTAATATATTTGGGCGGTTGCTTTACCTGAAAAATTACCTAGGTAGTGTCTCTCACCCATCCACCTCCTCCAACCAAAACAAAAGGTTCTGAGCGTCGATTTGGTAAGGCTACTAGTTTGTTTTTCAACAGTCTCTTTGGGAATTCAGAACAGTGGGAATGGATGTTAGGGCAATTGCATGCTCCTCCTGTTGAATGTGGGAGGTAAGGGTCACCACCAGTATCCCCACTGACTTCATCTGCGGGAAGTGCACCCAACTCCAGCCCCTCAGAAACCGCGTTAGGGAACTGGAGCTGGAGCTGGATGAACTTTGGATCATTTGGGAGACTGAGGAGTTACTTGAGAGGAGTTACAGGGAGGCACAGGAAAAAGGTAGATGGGGTACAGTCAGGGGACGGAAAGGGGACAGACAGACAGTGCATTGATACCCTGTGGCCATTCCCCTCAATAACAAGTATACCGTTTTGGATACTGTTGGGGGGGATGACTTACCAGGGAAAGCCATGGGGTACAGGTCTCTGGCACAGAGTTTGTCCCTGTTGCTCAGAAGAGAAGGGGTGAGAGGAGGAGAGCATTAGTCACTGGGGACTCCATAGTTAGGGGGACAGATAGGAGATTCAGTGGGAATGAGAGAGACGCGCAGTTGGTGTGTTGCCTCCCAGGTGCCAGGGTCCATGATGTCTCAGATCATGTTTTCAGGATCCTTAAGGGAGAGGGGGAGCAGCCCAAGTTATGGTCCACATAGGCACCAACGACATAGGTGGGAAAAGGGATGGGGATGTGAGGCAGAAATTAAAGGAGCTAGGGTGGAAGCTTAGCACTAGAACAAACAGAGTTGTTATCTCTGGTTTGTTACCCGTGCCACGTGCTAGCGAGGCGAGGAATAGGGAGCGAGAGCAGTTGAACACATGGCTACAGGGATGGTGCAGGAGGGAGGGATTCAGATACCTGGATAATTGGGGCTCATTCTGGGGAAGGTGGGACGTCTACAAAAGGGATGGTCTACACCTTAACCAGAGGGGCACCAATATCTTGGGGGGGGGGTGGGGTGGGTGGAATTTGCTATTGCTCTTCGGGAGGGTTTAAACTAATTCAGCAGGGGTATGGAAATCTGAATTGTAGCTCCAGTGTACAGGAGGTTGAGAGTAGTGAAGTCTCAAATAAGGTTTCAAGGTCGCAGGGGTGTACCGCCAGGCAGGGAGGTGGTTTGAAGTGTGTCTACGTCAATGCCAGGAGCATCCGGAATAAGGTGGGTGAACTTGCAGCATGGGTTGGTACCTGGGACTTTGATGTGGTAGCCATTTTGGAGACATGGATAGAGCAGGGAGAGGAATGGTTGTTGCAGGTTCCAGGGTTTAGATGTTTCAGTAAGATCAGGGAAGGTGGTAAAAGAGAGGGAAGTGTGAAATTGTTAGTCAAGGACAGTATTACGGTGGCAGAAAGGACGTTCGCTGAGGACTTGACTACTGAGGTAGTATGGGCTGAGGTTAGAAACAGGAAAGGAGAGGTCACCCTGTTGGGAGTTTTCTATCGGCCTCCAAAAAGTTCCAGAGATGTAGAGGAAAGGATTGCAAAGATGATTCAGGACAGCAGCAAAAGTAACAGGGCAGTTGTTATGGGGTCTTTAACTTTCCTAATATTGGCTGGAACCACTATAGTTTGAATACTTTAGATGGGTCAGTTTTTGTCCAATGTGTGTAAGAGGGTTTCCTGACACAGTATGTGGATAGGCCAACAAGAAGTGAGGCCACATTGGATTTGGTACTGGCTAATGAACCAGGCCAGGTATTAGAATTGGAGGTAGGTGAGCACTTTGGTGATAGTGACCATAATTTGGTTATGTTTACTTTAGCAATGGAAAGGGATATACCACAGGGAAAGAGTTATAGCTGGGGGAGAGGCAATTATCAGACAATTAGGCAAGATTTAGGATGCATAGGATGGGGATGGAAATTGCAGGGGCTGGGCACAATTGAAATGTGGATCTTGCTCAAGGAACAGCGACTGTGTGTCCTTGATAAGTATGTACCTGTCAGGCAGGGAGGAAGTGGTCAAGCAAGGGAACCGTGGTTTACTAAAGAAGTTGAATCTCTTGTCAAGAGGAAGAAGGAGGCTTATGTAAAGATGAGGCGTGAAGGGTCAGTTAGGGCGCTTGAGAGTTACAAGTTAGCCAGGCAGGACTGAAAGAGTGAGTTAAGAACAGCCAGGAGGGGACATGAGAAGTCTTTGGCAGGTAGGATCGAGGAAAACCCTAAAACTTTCTGTAGGTATGTCAGGAATAAAAAAATGATTAGAGTAAGATTGTGGCCAGTCAAGGACATTAGCGGGAAGTTGTGTGTGGAGTCCGAAGAGATAGGAGCTAAAGAGATAGAAGTGCTAAATGAATATTTTTCATCAGTATTCACACAGGAAAAAGACAATGTTGTTGAGAAGAATACTGAGATACAGGCTATTAGACTAGGCGGGATTGAGGTTCATAAGGAGGAAGTGTTAGCAGTTCTGGAAAGTGTGAAAACAGATAAGTCCCCTGGACCGGATGAGATTTATCCTAGGATTCTCTGGGAGGCTAGGGAGGAGAGTGCAGAGCCTTTGGCTTTGATCTTTATGTCGTCATTATCTGCAGGAATAGTGCCAGCAGACTGGAGGAGAGCAAATGTTGTCCCCTTGTTCAAGAAGGGGGGGTAAAGACAACCCTAGTAATTATAGACCAGTGAGCCTTACTTCGGTTCTGGGTAAAGTGTTGGAAAGGATTATAAGAGATAGGATTTATAATCATCTAGAAAGGAATAATTTGATTAAGGATAGTCAACACAGTTTTGTGAAAGGTAGGTCGTGCCTCACAAACCTTATTGAGTTCTTTGAGACGGTGACCAAACAGGTGGATGAGGGTAAAGTGGTTGATGTGGTGAATATGGATTTCAGTAAAGCGTTTGATAAGGTTCCCCACAGTAGGCAATTGCAGAAAATACAGAGGCCTGGGACTGAAGATGATTTAGTGGTTTGGATCAGAAATTGACTTGCTGTAAGAAGACAGAGGGTGATGGTTGATGGGAAATGTTCATCCTGGAGTTCACTTACTAGTGGTGTACCACAAGGATCTGTTTTGGGGCCAGTGCTGTTTGTCATTTTTATAAATGACCCGGATGAGGGCGTAGAAGGATGGGTTAGTAAATTTGTGGTGGAGTTGTGGATAGTGCGGAAGGATGTTGCACGTTTGAGAGGGACATAAATAAGCTGCCGAGCTGGGCTGAGAGGTGGCAAATGGAGTTTAATGCGGAAAAGTGTGAGGTGATTCACTTTGGAAGGAGTAACAGGAATATAGAGTACTGGGCTTTTGATATGCTAAGTGTGGATGAGCAGAGAGATCTTGATATCCATGTGCATAGATCCCTGAAAGTTGCCACCCAGGTTGATAAGGTTGTTAAGAAGGCATACGGTGTGTTAGGTTTTATTGGTAGAAGGATTGAGTTTCGGAGCCATGAGGTCATGTTGCAGCTGTACAAAACTCTGGTGCGGCCGCACTTGGAGTATTGTGTACAGTTCTGGTCGCCGCATTATAGGAAGGATGTGGAAGTATTGGAAAGGGTGCAGAGGAGATTTACCAGGATGTTGCCTGGTATGGAGGGAAGGTGTTATAAGGAAAGGCTGAGGGACTAGAAGTTGTTTTCATTAGAGAGAAGTTGGTTAAGAGGCGACTTAATAGAGACATTCAAGATGATCAGAGGATTAGATAGGTTCGACCGTGAGAGCCTTTTTCCTCAGATGGTGATGGCTAGCACGAGGGGACATAGCTTTAAACTGAGGGGTGATAGATATAGGACAGATGTCAGATGTAGGTTCTTTACTCACAGAGTAGTAAGGGTGTGGAATGCCCTGCCTGCAACAGTAATAGAATCGCCAAGTTTAAGGGCATTTAAATGGTCATTGGATAAACATATGGATGATAATGGAATAGTGTAGGTTAGTTGGGCTTCAGATTAGTTTCACAGGTCGGCGCAACATTGAGGGCCAAAGGGCCTGTACTGCGCTGTAATGTTCAATGTTCTATGTTCTATGTTCTCTAAATTCCTTGGCATCAAATCACCCGCAACCACTTTAATTACTGCTTGTATAAAAAGCAGTTAACACAATGCATGCTATAAATATCAGGCTATTTGCTCTTAAAAACATGCAGCAATCCTTTAAAACACTGGTTTTAAAATAGTACTTCATAATTTCAGTCTGCAACTTTAAAACAACACAAAAATTAAAAAAAAAACATTTTTCATAAAAAGGTAGGTACCAAATTAAAACATTTGGATAGAATATTAAAAATCACCAAGAATTATTGAAAGTTTAATATTAAGGGAAATGTAATATTGTTAGAGAAAGCTAGCAAGAAATATAGTAATAGATAGCAAGAGTTTCTATTGACATTTTGAAAAAAGTGGTCACGTGGGAAGGAGACCTGGGAGAGAGACTGTATAAACATGGGTAAAGTACACATTTTGCTACCACAACAGAAAATGCACAGCTAGAGAATACGGTAAAGGCATGAAATCAGCAACAGATTCAATGACTATAAATAATAAATATTTTGAATAATTCCAAGGAAACATGTTCCGCATAAGTACCATGCAAAGTCCAATCAATCATTTCCAAAAGTGCCAATCAAGGTTCTGTGCACAAATGGCACATTGTAAAAGGTTTGTTGTCTGAAACATGCAGATGTTTGCTTCCTAACATTATGTCCCTCTTAAAAATAACAAGGGGTTGATTATTGGGGTTATGATCAGGACCAACACTGATTCCCTCTGGAAGTCCTCATAGCCATACAGGTGTTAACACTGATCAGTGAAATTTGGCTCCAGGTAGTAATCAAAATGCATATGATGGGCCTTTGCATAGAATAGCAGAAACCAGAAATTAGATTAATTTAAGAAAAGGTTGAACATTATAGTTGGGGGGAGGGCGCAGTTGGGAAAGGAAAAGATTTTAAGTTCCCTTTGTCCAAATAATTTTATGCAGTTATGATGTACAACAGCAATGTGCTAGTGATATGGAGAATTAGCAGGCACCAACATCTCAGGGCAAGCTCCATGGCCAGACTGTATGCATATGTCACCATCCATGGACATTGGCATCTGATAAGTACCAGGCTCACTGTACCCTTATGACACATCTTCAATCCATTTAGAATACACATCAATGCTGCACTCACCCCATTCATTGCAACGTTGCTACCAGGGCACAAAGAGTAGGGCTAAGCATCCATCTCATGGATTACACCAAGGTGCCTCTCAGGAATCTTCAGTTGCTCTCTTAGTGTTCTCTTACTCTGAGCTTACTTCGATGTGCACAGCATCTTTGTTTTACCTTGCCTTGCCTTTTGTGCTTTGCCCCTCAGCTAAAGCTAATAATCTCACCGTAATTTTGGCTTGCCTTACCTTTTAGTGTATACACAAAGCCGGGCAGCTTGTTGGGTTTGTTAGCACTCCTTACTCATGGAGGTGCAAATTTTGCTGCAGGGCACAGGGCTATCTCCATTTCATCCTGCACTATTGCTAGCTATGTACACATCAAATGCACTGTATGTACTTCAAGCAAATAGCTATGTCTTGAAGTCTAAAGGAAGCAGTTCTCCATTAAGGGAGAGACCTGGGATGAGGCAAAGGGAAGGATTGAGTGTGCTGAGAGTAGTTGGTACATCTGTTAGTGTTAATGCAGGTGGGCAAAGACGCTGAGGTGTCCTGAGTACGCAATTAGGAGATGCAGAGGCCATGTAGGGCTAGTGGTGTGTGTGAGTAGATTGAGTTTGGGTTAGGGTTAGAGTGAAAAAGAGAAGATGTTACATCAGTAACGAGGTTGGTAAAGCATGAGCCTTGGTGCAAGGCGGGAGCAGTAGCAGATATAGAGGGTGATCTAGCTGATAGAGGATGGTGATTCTCACCCTGCTGGAGCAGAAAAGATCATTAACTTTTCCCCTACACCCCTGTGTGATCCCCCAGACCATGAAAACCATGCAGACTCAGCTGCCAACCTTGGACAAGGCTGGCAGGTCTCGTTTAGTGGCCTCCTCTCCTGCATCTGGGTCAGAGATGGTGGCTCTCCTCTACAGCATTCCCCCTACCAAGACTTCCAGCTTCATGTCTGGGAAGCAGTGTGCCAATGTTCCCTTCTCAGCTGTTCCCGGGATGAGTGTCCACAAACAGACAGGAAGGTTTCAGACTGGTTGAGTTTGACTAGCTCGAGGAATCCCAGCATTTCCTCAGTAACACTCAGTGGTGAGTATTTCTGCCAACAGCAAGTGGGGGAGTAGCAGAGAAGCTATTGTAACCTGGGACATGGTAAATAGTTTTGGATGTTAGCATGGAAAAACTTACTAGGCCTAGATAAGCGAAACTCTCCAAGAAATTCAACAAGAAAGACACTCCATTTCTGGGTAAGATTCAGACTATAATCTCTAAACTGTAATTGACCTTTCTTTGCAAGTCATCTCAAGAACATGACACTTGCTTACTGGTCAGCTTGTTCTTACCTGTTTGGAACTATTCCTGTAAAATACTCAAAACCAGTTATGCAATTATTGTGCTCTTGATGAGTCACTCTCTTTGTGTGACATAAATGCTGACCTCTTTTTGAAAAGTTCTACAATAAATAATGCAACTTTTTCCTCTGCCTTTTAAAATCTAAAACAAATACTGAATTGCACACAATCATTCTGTATTTCGCAACTAAAATTTGAGATATGGTGACAATCATTGGATGTTTGATAAAAAGAGTTTGATTTATTCTGAAAAAAAAATCTTTGAAATAGGTGTTGTGGTTTATTTTACTAATCATTCAAAGTAACATTTTTCACTGGGACGCAGGAAGTTGAGAGGTAACTTCATAGATGTTTGTAAAACCATGATGGAATGGCAAGTGTCTTTTGCCTATGGTGGGGGATTTCAAGACTAGTCGGCATATTCTTAAGGTGAGAGAAGAAAGAATTAAAAAGACGTGCGGGCAATTTTTTTTTTACATAGAGTGCATTTGTGTGTGGAATGAACTTCCAGAAGAAGTGGTGGATGTGGGTGCAATGTTTAAAAGATATTTGGATAAGTACCACAAATGTTTGGAGGAATATGGGCCAAGCACAGGCAAATGGGACTAATTTAATTTGGGATTATGGTCAGCATGGACTGGTTGGACCGAAGAGTCTGTTTCCATTCTGTATGACTCTATAGTTCCAGTCTCTACCATTCAGCTCTCTTTACTTCCTTCTTACAAGATTCTTTTCAGTTGTTAGCTGTGCAGTGATCTTCAATCATGTGTCTTATTTTTCCCTGTCAAGTAGATAAATAAAGGTAAATTATTCCTCCTCATCCTTCTTGACTTATCTGCCATCTTTGACATGATTGACCACACCATTCTCTCCAACACTCCCGTGGGTGGAACACCACTCACCTAGCTTTTTCCTTCTCTTTCAAATCACAGTCAACATATGTCTTGTTAAAAATATTATTCACCCTTGTGATGTGGGCATGCTAGCTATTGCTCATCCCTAGTTGTCCCTGTACTGGCTCTCATAAAGTCAGACAGTCATACAGCAATTAAACAGACCCTTCAGTCCAACTCGTCCATGGTGACCAAGTTTTCCAAACTAAACTAGTCCCATTTGTCTGCATTTGGTTCATACCCCTCTAAACCTTTCCTATTCATGTATTTGTCCAATTTGTTTTTAAGTGTTGCAACAGTACCTGCATCTACCATTTCCTCTGGTAGTTCATTTCATGTATGAATCACTCTCTGTATGAAAAAGTTGACTCTCAGGACCCTTTTAAATCTTTTTACCTCTCACCTTAAAATTCTGCCCCTCTACTTTTGGGCTCCCCTACTCTAGGGAAAAGGACTTGCTGTAAACCTTATCTCTGCTCTTCATGATTTTATAAACCTCTTATAAGATCACCCCTCAACCTTCTATGCTATCCAGCCCATTTTTATAGGTCAAGCCTTCCAGTGCTGGTAACATCTTTGTAAATCTTTTCTGAACCCTCTCAAATTTAATCATATCCTTACCTTAGCAGCGTGAACAGAATTGTACACAGTGCTCCAAAAGTGGCCACATCACATCCTGTACAACTGCAACATGGCGTCCCAATTCCTATGCTCAATGTTCTAATCAATGAAGGCAATTGTGCCAAATGTCTTCTTTCCAACTCTGTCTACCTGTGATGCAACTACGTACTTGAACCCTTTGGTTTCTCTGTTATACAACACTCTCCAGGGCCCTACCACTAACTTTGTAAGTCCTACTTCTTGTTTGCCTTACTAAAATGCAACATCTTGCATTTATCTAAATGAAAGTCCATCTGCCACTCCTCAGCCCATTAGCCCAAATGATCAAAATCCCTTTGTAATCTTAAATAACCTTCATCACTGTACACTATATCCCCAGTTACAGTCCATTTTGTCCAAGTAGATACACAATGCTGTAGGGGAGGAAGATCCAGGATTTTGACCCAGTGACTCTGATGCAACGGTGAAATATTTCCAAGTCAGGGTGGTGGGTAGCTCAGAGGGGAACTTACAGGTGATAGTGTTCCTACGTATCTGCTGCCCTTGTCCTTACAGATGATCATAGTGGTGAGTTTGAAAGGTGTTGCCTAAGGATCTTTAGTGAATTTCTGAAGTACATCTAGTAGGTGGTACTCACTACCACTCCTAAGCATTGGTTGTTGATAGACTGAATATTTATGGATGTGGTGGCAATCAATCAGGTTGCTGTATTATGATTTGTGTCAAGCTTCTTGAGTGGTTTGGAGCTGCAGTCATCTAGGAAAGTAGAAGGTATTCCATCACACTACTGACTTGTGCCTTGCAGATGGTGGGCAGGTGTTAGGGAGTCCGGAGGCGAGTTATCCATTGCAGGATTTTCCACTTGGGGACCCTAAGGCCCTCCGGACTCAATAATGAGTTCAATACTTTTAGGGCCTAAAGTGTCCCATGTCCCAGCCCCCTATCCCACAAACAAGGCCTTGTTACTACATAGCCTGCCATTACACACTCCCTGTGGTTAGTCATTAACAGACCCCCTTAACGACGATTCATCCTCTCAGCCTGATCGTTAGCAACTCCTTTGTCTGTCCAACTGTCTTTCTCTCTCTTTGGGCTCTATCCTATTGTTTACTCCCTACCCACCCACCTCCCAATTTTTTACATATAAACTGACGTTTTCCCAGCCACCATCAGCTCTGAGGAAGGGTCACCAGATCTGAAATGTTAACTCTGTTTTTTTCTTCACAGATGCTGCCAGACCTGCTAAGATTTTCTGACAACTTTGTCTTTGTGCAGGATTTTTTTGCCTCTGACTTTGCCCTCATCACCCCAGTTTTTATGGCGAGTCCAGTACAATATCTGGGCAACTGTAACCCTCAGGATGTTGAAAGTGAGGGATTCAGGATGGTGATGCCATTGAATGTCAAAGAGTGATAGCTAGACTCTCCCTTATTGGAAATGGCATTGCCTGGTACTTGTGTGGCATGAATGTTACTTGCCACTTGTCTGCCCAAATCTGGGTATTGTCCAGATTTTGTTGCATTTGGACATGGACTACCTCAGTATCTCAGCAGTCACAAATGGTTGAATGTTGTGCAACCATTATTGAAAATCCCATCTTCTGAAGCTATGATGGAGGGAAGTTCATTGATGAACCAGCTGAAGATGATTAGGTAGTCCTGCTGTAATGTCAACTTCATGTTAATTCTGATGTCCTCTAAGAATCAATCCATGCTCCCCTCTTATTTCTCATTGTCATGCTGTCCCTTTACAACATCCCCTGAAAGCACATTGTTTTCCATGAATCCTGATTTTGAAGCTCAAACTCATCATCACTTCTCTCAGATAACAAAGTGTAGAGCTGGATGAACACAGCAGGCCAAGCATCTTAGGGGCACAAAAGCTGACGTTTCGGGCCTAGGCCCTTCTTCTCTCAACTCCTCCACTGTCATTAAGTTAACCAATTGATTTATTTAACATTCATGACTGGAGGATCAGAAATTTCCTCCAGTCAAATGTGAAGCAGGATGAAGGCATTGTTTTCCCCTCTTTGTTTCAAACTCAGCTCTCTTGCTATCAATATCACCCATCTCCCTGTCAACTCTTTGAGAGGAAACTAGTTCATTTATAATCTTGGGTCAAATTTGACCTTGTGATGACCTCCTGATCAGACTGCCTCGCCATCACTAAGATCACCTGTTTGTATGTAAATAACATTGTCCAACTTTGCCCACATCAGCTCATCCATTGCTGAAACCTTCACTCACGGCCACAAACATTTAGAATACCCACACTCCTCCAATTCTGGCCTCTTGAGCTCACAGATTTAATTGGCCCATCACTGGTACTTAGCCTTTAGTGGCTGAGGCCCTGCATTCTAGAATATACTCCAAACACCTCTCTGACTCCATAACTCATTTTTCCTTGAAGAAGTTCCGCAAAACACACATCCATTTTTGGCATAGGATAATATTTTGTTTTATGTTGCTCCTTTGATGTTCCTTGGGATGCTTAGAACATAGAACATAGAACATTACAGCACAGTACAGGCCCTTTGGCCCTTGATGTTGCGCCGACCTGTGAAGACAAACTGAAGCCCGTCTAACCTACACTATTCCATTATCATCCATATGTTTATCCAATGACCATTTAAAAGCCCTTAAACTTGGAGAGTCTACTACTGTTGCAGGTAGGCCATTCCAAGCCCTTACGACTCTGTGAGTAAAGAACCTACCTCTGACATCTGTCCTTTATCTACCACCCCTCAATTTAACACTATGTCCTCTCGTGCTAGCCATCTCTATCTGAGGAAGAAGGCTCTCACTGTCCACCCTATATAACCCTCTGATCGTCTTGTATGTCTCTATTAGGTCACCTCTGAACCTTCTTCTCTGTAACGAAAACAGACTTAAGTCCCTCAGCCTTTCCTCATAAGACCTTCCCTCCGCACCAGGCAACATCCTGGTAAATCTCCTCTGCACCCTTTCCAATGCTTTCACATCCTTCCTATAATGTGGCGACCAGAACTGTACGCAATTGATTGTAATAAAGGTGCTGGGCAAATATAAGCTGTTATTGCAGTTATTGTTGACTTTTTATCTGCCTTCTTATTGAACTTAAAGCATTATTTTATTCTGATTAAGGAAAGTATCTCTTATTCCGACTGTCCCCCTTGGATACCTGTATAAGTGGCAACAGCTTTTAAATTAAGAATGTGGTCATAGCTAAAGGGTGCGACTGCTTTTACACTCTGCAGCTGTGCCATAAGGAATATGCCTTATTAGTAGGCGATCTACACAAAATTAATAAAGAAGAATGATTGGGAAAAGTGGATTGAGAGTGAGTGGCAGAAACAGCCAACCAAAGGGAAGCTTACTTACTTTGGTTCCACTTAATCCACGTTTCCTTTAAGAACAAAGCGGCATTTTAAAAAAAGTCTGGTCAACTTTAATGAGACACAACACTGTACAATTGAACAGGACAACAGTAACATGTCATTCATGATGTTGAATTATCAAGCGCAGGCAGAAACTCTCCTACCTATCCCCATGCACAGGTTTACAAAACTCTACACGTCATCAGTTTATCGTTGCTCATGCCATCACATCTCCTGGATTGTGCATTTCCAAAAATAAGGCAACTGTAATCTTAGATGCCACATTCATATAAAATAAGCATTTTTGTAACATTTATTTTCCAACTGCTATAACTTACAAGCACAGGAAAGATTCCACTCTCCATTCCATATCTATGTGTCTCCAGAATGCACCCAAATTTTAAAATGGCTACTTCAAGCAGACAGCAAAGTACATGGTATAATAGCATGCAAGCTATTCCACCCCACATAAACAAATAGGTGGGTCCCTGAAAACAAAGTGCTACTGAAAAGAGTCAATTACCATTTCTGCAAGTGTAGGATTGCTTTCTTGTAACAAATTTCAGTTTTTACTTATCAGTACAGAGCTCATTAAATATCTAAATGGCTGAGTTTAAAAGATAGATGCACAGTTCAGTAATGATTCACTGCAACAACACTTATTTGTAAATGACTGACGAAAATCTGTTCTGACGTTCATAATGTTGGAAAGATAATGGACAACAACACAAAGCCACACTGTAACAAAGTTACACAACACCAAAATTCAATATAAATAGCATGCCAGTTTTCTTTCAGCAACTGTAAATGATGATGTTGCCTGAATAAATTTTCTCTGTCATCGCATTGGAATAACTATTCCACTTGCTTGTGATAAAGTCTGTTATGCCAGGACTTGTCAGAGTTTTGAAACTGTCTTCTCACCAATGGATTGAGATTCATATTTCAAGCTCCCACTTCTTCAGCAACGAATGAGAATCCCTTAAATTCATCCTGATTGATCATCCGGATCAGGGATTCATCAATTGGCGTCAGTACAGGCTTTTCTGTGGTGAAGTCTCGATCAAAATTATTTACATCCCTGTTTGTTTTCTGACAGAAAAGAAAAACGAGATAGAGTGTCAGCCGACTCGGGTTTATACCTCTCTTAACCAAGCAAAACATTCAACTTTAAACTTCATTCTTCTCTGGCTGCATGCTCAAATGTTTTGTTTGAGATTGAGGGTTAAATTTTCATTCACAGAGCTGGGAAAATTCCAAGAGCTGGTCAATTCTAATCTCTGACACTTTTAATTACAAAATGAAACGTTTTTTTTAACAGTCATTTGCCAAAAGCTATAACTTTTATATATGAGAAAGCTTACACTCTCCATTTCATACCTGTGTTTCTCCATGTTACATTGAAATTTTAAGATGGCTACCTCAAGCTCAACTGGGGAGTTGTTACAGGCGTTGCAGTCACAGACACAGAAACAGCATGGAGCTAGTCCAAAGGGCTGTTGAGTGAAGACATAGCTTGTTTCAAAGGCCCACCTTGATGCTTTGAAATTTAGTTCCAGCTGTAAAAACTAAATAATAAGACCAAAAACAGACACCTAGACCTCAACGCTCACACATCCACACATTCCCCATGTTAAAAATTGACCCCAACCACCCCTCCATGACACCATATAATCTATACCTCTCTACCCACCTCGCATTGTCCCTCCTAACCTCCATACCAACCAATGCTCCTCCTACAATCCCAAATGTCCGTGATCTATGCCACTGTACGCACCGCTGTGCTCCTCATACTCAATATGACACCACGCCACCCATCCGCACAATCCTTCACAGCGTTGGTGCCAACTAGTTTCCAACTCAGGTCAAGCCATGAACTCCACCACACTAATCCCCATGGGCCTTTATGCCAACCTGGAGCCATGTAACCCCCCCCCCCCCCCCCCCCAACACGGTTTGCCCTTAAAAATCGATACAATGTGACATTACATGTAGAGAAACAGTGGAAACTCAAGGTTTTAAGACTACTAAAATTTTGACTGAAGAAGTGTCATCCAGCATTCATCACAGACAGAACTCGGGCAGTCATGGGGAGATGAAATAAAATAATGTTTTAAATGGCTATTGATGACTTCACTGTTTTTGGAAAAAAAAACTCATTGATAACCTACTCAATAGATTTCAAGTCACCCATGTGCTTGATTCTTTAAAAATACAGACATTTGATTTGGGAATATGAATACAGAAGTTTTATAACCGTTTAAAGCTGTCAGTCAAAGTATGAACTTACAGCCCTGATTCCCCACCAGCTAATGATAGCCTGCACAACCTATAATGCAACGATTTACTTAGAATGTTAACCCTCAGGATTATGTCAGCAGACAGCTTTCAAAATTGCAATGGCTGATTGTTTTCAATTGAAGACTCATTCTCTTTCAAAATTTTAAAAGAGCTTATGTATTTAAATGCCTTGATAACTTCACGCTTATTATCCTTTCATGCACATTCATGTCTAGTTTTCATAATCACAAAGGGCATCTGACATGTTTCAAATGAGCATTGACGTCTCCCACGGAGGTATGTGGAATTCTCCAACAGGGCATTTTGTCTCTCCATAGATTTTTCAGGATCTTTAGTCATTATGTTCAAATGCCTAAAGCCCATGAGTTGCAATCTGGGCAACACATTTGTGAAGACTGTTTCTGTTATGAAGGCACTTTCACACATGCAACTATCGTGTGAATTGTGAATATGTTAACTAAAACCCACCCTGGTGCCAGCCTTTCACCAAGGGAAAAAGTATTAGTGCAGGTTGGAGAGGACTGGAATCAGGGCCATCCCACCCTCACACCATACTTAGAGTCCTTCCATCTCTGTGAATATTCAATCCAAACTGGTTGCGTGGCATTGCCCTTAGGGAACTGCTCATATAAGGACATATTAACCCAGACATTTAATCAACATTATTTTGACGGGAAATTAATTCATTTATTTTAAACTGGCTCATGCCAGTTTTAAAAACACAATCAGAAAACCAAAAGGGGAAATCCACAGACTCAATGACATCAAATAAATATGAGTAATGCAGCAGGAAGTCACAGCTTATGATATGCAGTAAAATCCACCATAATGTTTTTTTGAAACGTTCAAGATACTATGCTTTGCAAAACTGATGACTTTCTCCATTTACACATGTACATTTGTTTTTATTCATTATTCTTGGTAACCTGCACCCAATGAGAGGTATTTCAATTACTTTCCAGCTCACATGTGAAATGCCCATTCAACTGTTGTATATTTGCAGAATTATTTATCATGCATTATAGTGAATGAGGATAACAAAAATACCATAGCTTAAGTTAAACTGTAAAGGCTTGGGAATTTATCACAGCACCTTACTGCGCATGTCTCTTCTTTGGTACCTTTACAGTATTTCACATCACTCATACATGAAGCAGCCCAAAAGTAAAGAAGTAACTCTGGTTTAGAAATGTCTGAGTTAATTGCAGACAATACTTCTATTAATAGTGTAAGTTATAATAAATCTACAAATTCCTTGAGTTGAGATACATATAGCCCTATAATGTTTGAATTGATTGTAAAAGACCTGGCTCTCCTAACAATGGTTGAGACTACTTTCCCTCAATTAAATCCAGCCCACAGCGTGAGACGAGTGCACACCCTTTGTGCTTCTCTGTTTATTCGCTCTTAAGGGAGCAGGGCATCGGCCATGTTGTATTTAACCTATAATGTTACTGTGATAGAAACCCTGACTCCAAATTAAGTAAATGGGATGATTCTGACAGAAGGTTGCAAAAAAAATCACAGAAAATGTTTATTCCACCACTGCCAGGCATGGCAGACCTGGGAGCAGCAAGGAAAAAATGGTGTCTGCTGATGAAACAGATGACAGTTGGCTACACAAACTCAGTATTTCAGAGCTGGTGGCTTGAATAAATTTGATTATTGGCTGTACAAACTTTCCCAGGTCTGCAGCTTTGAAATAATGTGCACCACAGTATAAACTAGACAGATT
The DNA here is from genome assembly GCF_030684315.1 of Stegostoma tigrinum. Lineage (NCBI taxonomy): Eukaryota > Metazoa > Chordata > Chondrichthyes > Orectolobiformes > Stegostomatidae > Stegostoma > Stegostoma tigrinum. The sequence continues at coordinate 29,547,962 of NC_081363.1, forward strand.
CCATGGCTCTGGCTGCCAAGTTAAACAGAATTACATCTTTCTCAGCAAAATGTGACTGTGAAGTGAGTGTCTGAGGCAAAATGAATGGAAGTGGGTAGTCTGCCATTCGCTTACAATCATTATTAGTAATTTGTCCCTACACTGTAGCCAACCTCCTAAATACTCCAGAGTTGCTGGTTATAATGTCTTTGGAGTGTCAAGAAATCCTACAAACGTCTTTGTGAAAAAAAAATTGCTGGTAACTAAATTAGGATTGAATCTTCAAATATTTTAAATATACTCTATAAAGGTGTAGCTTTTGCTTCAACAGAGAAAATGTACACAGTAAATGCTTTTAAAAGCTTGTTGCCAAAACATAACACAAACACATTTTACGATCACTTGAGTGCAAAGTACACCGTGTCAGAAGCAGGAAGTACTAACACATGAATCATTAAAAAAAAACTCAAGTGTGAGAACAATGTGCTCTTGCCCATGGCTACCCACGACCAATCTTGCAATATTTTAAAAGCAGCTATAAGGAATGCAACGCAAATTCTTTCACAGCTTGTTAGGAAGACTTACAATCCTGGGTTTGAAAGGCGGCTTGACTTTTCGCTGTTCAAGTGAATCCCAATCAATTCCTTGAAAGAAGGGGTGGGTCAGAATGGCCTGTTCTCCACCTTGCGCTGAGACACAGCCCAGACGTTTGTTTGGGTTTTTGATCATAAACTGGTGGATAAAAAAGATAAAGGAAAGAAAATGACTATTCATCAATTATCCAGCTTGGCAGAATTAGCGCTTGTGAAGTAGCTACACACCTTAATATCCACTATTCCCCTGCCAACATTTTCTCATCTGCTTTACTGAAAGTGACAGTTTGTACCAAGAGCACATCATCGACTGTCAGCCACCCTCTAGTATCTCATAGATTTGAAAAAAAATCAGGAAGTCACAGCAATTGGTAGATACACTACTCCTTGTAGTGGTACTCAAATCTGCAGATCAGAGAAGTCCCAGGTGTTAAGATTGCTCTTAATAGAGAACCGTTGCACTGTAGCTAGCTTCAGAGTCCCTGAGATGAGAGATCGGGGGAGAGGCGAAATCGAACAGTTTGATAGAGAAGACTCAACATTAGGCTTGGATGGAATGCTTCATGAGCAAGATGTCTCGATGACACAGATTGCCCACACAATGAGTGGAGTTAGGTACTATCCACTGAACAGTGATACCTACAGAACTGCACTTTAATATGAGACAACACATGAAGGATGATGTGTTGCTGAGTATAGTAATGCTACTGACAGTAAATGCACATGTCTGCCAGCAGCAACACTGTATGTTGGCAATCACCATTGTCTCAGCATATGGATGAATGAAGACTTCAAACCTCCAAAACAGCAGGACTCTCCCTAATATTTAAACTGGTCCTTTGCCTGATGCACATTATAATTCACCACTGAAATTCCTTGCAAATTCCATTTATAATTGCCCTTAGCCTTGCCTTGTAACAGCAGATTCCAGTTATATGCCAGCCATTGCAGGAACATGGTTTAAACAAATGACACAAAGGAGTGCTGCTTGAGGACACCACCATAGATCATGGTGCATGAATTTATCTGATGTGATTTTGCAAATACCCTGTGTATAACTCATAGCTCCTTCTTCAGTCAATGGGACACTGGTGATTTCTGAAATATCTGGTGAATGTTTCTGGAAATAGTGTGTGATAAGATGGGGCCATAATTTGATGTGAAGGACTCCATATGGATGAAGTAGAGGCGCATTTGGTGAGATATAGTGACAGAACCTGCCAGGGCTCAGGGTGGAAAAAAAATGCTTGACACAAGTCAAACTTAGGTTAAAACAAATAGAAGATTCAGTGCAATGAACCTGATAGTTTTCAAAACATTTTTCATCATGGTTAAAAGAATTCTAATAATTAATTTATTCAATAAACTGTGCCACATTAATGCAACATTTTTCATTAATTTTTCACATTTTAAATTGAAAACAGGCTGCAGCCACATCGACAGTTTACACTTGGGGGTTTAAGTGTGAACGTGGAACATTTTCCCTCACTCATTCTCACCCACCCAAACACCTCAAATACCACTAACACAACAAGACTCTGCAATGCTCTAGCGCTCACTCAGGACAACTCACCACCTTTCTGCCACCTGCACCAGCAATAATAGCTGTCCCAACCATATTCATCCCTTTTGATTGCTTCCCTTCTCTCATTCCAGGAGAAAGCAAGCTCATGGTGGCGTGGAGAAAGCCTGACATTGGGCTCCTCACTCTCTACAAGAAGAGGCGCCTGGCTGTGACAGGCCCAAGCAACCAGCTGACTATGCCCAAAGCCTGGCCCTTGGATTTATTGTGACAGTAGCCCCTGCCAGAAGAAAAAGAGCAGAAATTTTGAGTTTTGAGAAATTCAGCAGGTCTGTGGTTAGAAAGCAGAGTTAACATTTCAGGTCCAGTGACACTTCTTCAGAACTTTTGACATTCTTCGCACCAATGTTGTATGTATTCTTTTAAATATTTTATCTCTGTGATATACAACATTCCTCAGATAGCTGCTTTCACTGCATACTGCGATCCACACTCAGTGCCCTGCACTGCCGTATTGCACGCTCTGGATCTCTCTCTCCATCAGCACCAACTCACGCTGGCTCACAGCTGCCCTGCCACCCAATTCTACGTCATTATCCGGCCCATTTCACATTCTAATTTTTTCTTTTCCTTTTAGGCACTAAGGAAGGCAAGGGGCAACAACTTAGAGAAAGCCACACCCCTCTGGAATCTTCCTCCTGTTCCTTTCCCTCTGACTCAACTTCCCTCTCCAAACCCACATCCTATCATGTATTTACTATTCTATCTGAGCTTCCATCCCCTGATGTTGAATGTATTCTTCATAACATGTTTCCATTGGCTCTGCTTTCTCTCCACAGATCCTGCCAGACTGGTTGAGATTTTCCAGCAATTTTTGTTTTTGATTTTGATTTCCAGCACCTGCAGTTCTTTGGTTTATTTGTCCCTGACAGAGACTGTCTCCCTTAACTTGACTCCCCTCATACTTGGAGCCATAGCCATTTGGGTGAAGTACATGTAGCGTGTTTGCCTTATACACAACAGGCACATGGTGCAGCTGTGGGATTGACATAGTATAGTGTATGTCCAGCAACATGTCCATCACCTTAACTGATCGCTGTTGACAACCAAGGCAAGCTGGCTGTCTTTGTGTCTGCATGAAAAGGTAATGCAAATCAGAAGTACTGTGAGTCTTTATAGCTCAAGCTGAGGGGCCAAAGTGTGAAAAGGTAGGGCAAGGCAAGGCAGGACTAGTCAGAGATGTAGTGAGTACCCAAGTAGGTGCAAAGTGAGTGAGCACTATGAAAACAAGTGCACCCTGATTGAGTCCGCGAGGTGGCTGCTTGTTGACGTGTGTAAAATGTTCTGGCAGCAACATTACAATGAAAGGTGTTGGTGCACTCCAAAGTGCAGCACTGAAGTGAAGAGTGCATTGTATTTAGATCAGTAATGTGCCATGTGGGTTCAGTGGCAATAGTAGCTTGGGGAAGTGATGGCCTAACAGTATTATTACTGCATTGCTCAATCTGAGACCTAGGTAATACTCTGGTAGACCTGGGTTCAAATCCCACTGTGGCAGATGTTGGAATTTCAATTTGATTAAAAATCTAGAATAAAGAGTCTAATGGTGACCATATAAATCTCCATGGCAGGAGATGTGGTTGGTCACTGTAAGTACAACACACCCTGAGATATTGGTAATGGTTATACAAGACTGGAAGAGGAAGCAGTGAGTTGGAGTCTCACCAGGTTGGAAAAAGGGACATTTTAGTCTCAACAGACAGAATCACCTCACAGCCAATCCTGAACGATTTACCCAGCCTACTCACCAATGCTGATGTCATTCACTGCCTGGGAAGAGTCTGCCCATTGTTTAGGTAAATGGATATTAATAAATAAAGAGGTAGTATAAAAGGTAGTTTTATCTTGAAGTGATTGGCATCCTTCGTTTATTGCTATCTGTGGACTTACAGCTGTATTTCAGTCACATATTACACTTACATTGCTCTAAGAAGTACTTAGGTTTATTTATTTGTCAAGCCATCAAACTGCTCTGCTGACAACAGACCTATCCACACAAAATAAGAACCCACTCTAAGCATCTGTTCCTGAAATCAAGGTTATGCTAGACGTTTACTTCAAAAATGAGTTCCATAGTAACTTGTCCTCCTGCACAGTGACAGTTTTACCATTCGGATGCATGAAGATGGATGAACAACTGTAAAAAGGTCTCGTGGAAAATAAACATTGATAACTAGCAACAATATATCATACCAAAAATTAAAACCAATTATTGATGTTAGCGAAATAGATTGTTAGCTTTGATCAATTCCCAATGATCAGATTCAGATTGTAATGATCGGAATAGACCATTAGAATTTAAGAAAGGAGAAATATGATTTGGAGAGTAATAAATCTGCAGATCTCTGAAAAATTGCACTCTGAAGGTCAGCAGCTCTAGATTTGTGATGGCCATGGTTGGACAGATAAATGAACATTCCAGTGAATAACATTCCTTTAGTATAAAATACATGTTGGGTAGCAGTAAGTTAATACTGCAGCATGACAGCACCAATAAAAAGTTACATGTTTTTGATCAATTACTCTGAAGAGCTCGAGGCATGATCAGGTCAGAGGTTACAGCTCTTTCTCTGCATGACAGTATACTTCTTAGAAGCCTCTTCACCCAGATTCATGTCTCTGCATCCAGTCTTCACCACAACTTGACAGCAACATTTGAAGTGTGACCTTTCACCCCTGCTGTTTGGCAAGAACACAGGCCACATCACCACCAAGGAGATGGCTTATCCTCAGTCACATGTCCTTCCATGGGCAAACAGGATGAACGCTCAGATCCAGGCGGATGGAGAGCCCAAACAATATCTGGAGGCACAGTGGCTGAATAGCCGCCTTCTGTTGTTAACAAATTAGATATTTGGGGCAGCACGGTGGCTCAGTGGTTAGCATTGCTGCCTCACAGTGCCAGGGGCCCGCGTTTGATTCCGCCCTCGGGCGATTGTCTGTGTGGCGTTTGTACATTCTCCCCGTGTCTGCGTGGATTTCCTTCATGTGCTCCAGTTTCATCCCACAGTCCTTAGATGTGCAGGCTAGGTGGATTGGCCATGCTAAATTGCCTATAGTGTCCAGGGATGCTTTGATAAGGCGGGAGGGTGCGGGGTGGCGGGGGGAGGTGGGATAGGTCTGGTGGGATTCTCTGAGGGTTAGTGTGAACTTGATAGGCCAAAGGGCCTGCTTCCACACTGTAGGGATTCTATGATTCTAGATATAATCACTGAATGATAATATGGCACTGTAATCAAAGCTGTGAGACAGAAGCTAGTTCTCACTGCATATTAGCTCTGCATTTAACTCTTGTGATCTTACCAATCTAACGCAGCTTCTCAGATCGTGTCTCCAGAATTAGTAATATGTAGCAACTACAAAATTGTTTCAAAATTGCACGCATGGGAAAGATAAGGAGCAGGATACCAAATATAAGTTGGGTTGATGGCATTGCACAAAAAGAGCAACTGTGCTTCCTGGATAAGCCCTGGGAAATGATACAACATTTTTTATATCTATACTTGGATGCGAGGAACACCCCTAAGATAATTGATATTTCATCTTCCTTCATGCAGCAATTCAACTATCCTCTATATTTGCCCTCAAATAGCAAATGAATGTGCAAAACCACAATTGCAGAAGTAGTTGGTAAATATCACAGCATGACTAGTGTATATGCCACAGCAGAGCTGCTAGTTCCTGCTAATTAGGGTGGTGTTACATGGTAATTTCGTTAAAAAAAGGGAAATGGCTATCAGGCTGTCTTATTGCATTGAAGGTGAATTTCTGCTTGAATAAGAAACCACGATTGGCCGTCTATCACAGTGTACAAAAATACAAGCTGCACTCAGCACAGCAAATGGACTGGGTGGGCAGGTACAGTACATCAGAACTGTGGATGGACCTTGAACAATGCAGGGAACAAATCATTACAAGACTGTAGAGATTGCTGGAAACCACACTGTGATGTGACAACAAAACTAAAAACAAGAGCTAGTTCTTTATGAGAGGTTAATCTCAATGACCAAAGTGAATCTGCATTGCAGGAACAAGTGAGAATCTGTTGGAAAGTTCTATTTCGCCTATTGTTGTGCAACTCTGGTGATTAAAAACTCAATGAAAAATAATGAATGTAAACAGGGAATGGTATTGTAAAATCCAGTGTAAACTGCACTTAATGCATCCCTTGTGTGCAAAAACATTTGCTGTAAAATGGTAACATTGAAAATCAATCAGTGGGTGCAATTAATAACCTTTCCAGAAGGCATTCTGGAAGGCCTACTGCTGAGGCTTTTAAAGATGCTTAATAATTTCTTAGTAACAAAGGCAAAGACACTGCCTGGAAGAGAAGATCCTGGATTGAAGCCATTGTCTCTGCTTAGTTATCTGATCTTAGCTGTGACAACCATCAGGTTATAACAAATAACTCAAGGAGGGGAGCTGATAATCAATCCTGTTTGTTATCTAGTGACTGGAGCATGGACATTGGGCGAAAAAAGTGTTGAAAAAAGTATTCTCCTGGATGCACAGTCCCAACTCACTAGTGAAGAGGGTATGAGGTAGTGACACGGTGCTGGCTTTGTCAGTCAGCTAAACTGGGGATTTTGGTTGTTTGACTAATTTTTTTTTCACTTTCATGATAATCCAAGGAAAAGTGGGGCTAGAAAAGGAAGAGTTAAAGTAAACCCGGGGGAGGTCAGTTTGGGGAACTCATAATGAAAAATAAAGAGATGACAGATAAACTGAACAGATATTTTGCATCAATTTTCACTGTAGAAGACTGAAGTAACATTCAGAAACAGGAATGATTCAGGGAAAGGAAAGGAGGGAGGAACTAAAGAAAAATACAACGGCTACAGAACTGTTATTTCGCAAATTGCTGGGGCTGTGTGCTGAGAAGACTCTGAAGCCTGGTGGAAGGATGAAAAAAAAGAGGCTAGTAAGATTGTTGATGCATTCATTCTAACTTTCCAAAATTCCCTAGTTTTGAACAAGCTTCTATTAAATTGGAAGATCGAAAATGTAACTCCTTCATTTAAAAAGCCAGAGATGCAAAAACCATTTTTTGGCATTCTTTGAGGAAGTAACATGTGCTGTGGATAAAGGGGATTTAGATTTCTGGGAGGCATTTGGTAAAGTGCCATGTTAAAGGTTATTGCAGAAAATAGTTCATTTTTCATGGGGTAACATATTGGCCTAGATTGAAGATTGGCTGGCTAACAGGAAAAAGAGAGTCGGCATAAATGAATCTGCCTGTTTGACAAGATGTAACGAGTGGTGCGCCACAGGGATTAGTGCTGAAGCTTCAAATTCTACAGTTTATATAAATAGCTTGGATGAAGGGGCTGAGATACAGTTATTACTAACACAAAGGTAGGTTTGAAAGTTGTGAACAGGATAACAGAGGCTATAAAGTGATATTGATAGATTAAATGGGTGAGCAAAGAACTGGCAAATTACCTAAATGGTGAGAAATTATCGAGGGATCTGGGGGCCTCTAGCGTATTATTCGCCATAGACCTGCAAGCAGGTCCAGCAAGTATTTAAGAAACTCATAGAATTGTTATCATTTATAGTGATGAGAATTGAATACAACGGTTGGGCAATAATGTGTCAGATATACAAGGTACCAGTGAGGCCATATCTAGAGTATTATTTCCAGTATTAATCTCCTTATTTAGGGAATGATGTAAATACATTGTAAGCCATTCAGAGGGCATTTCCTGACCTAGCACCTGGGTTGTTACATGAAGAAAGGTGGGAGAGGCTGAACATGTATCCACTGAAGTTTGGAGAAGAAAGACATTATATAATTGAGAAGTATAAAATCCTTAGGAACTTGGTAGCTTCGATGTTGAAAGGATGTTTTCTCTTGGGGGAGAATCTAGAACTAAAGGTCACCATCTAAAAACAAGGGGTCACTCAATTAAGACAGAGATGAGAATTAAGATTTTCTCACTAGGGTGTGAAACTTTGGAACTTTCTTCCTCAAAAGCAGTGCCCTTGAATATTTTGACACCAAGGTAGCTTCTTGGTAAGAAAATGGATGAGAAGCTAGCAGGAGGAGGTAGGAATGTGGGAGGGTAATGAGGGGCTGAGGCTACAAACAGATCAGCCATGAGCTTATTAAAAGGCGGAGCAGGCTTGGAGGATAAAATAGCCTCTTGGTCCTAGCTTCAATGTTCATATGTTGAATTCATCCTCACTAATCCACATATTGCAGATGAATCAGTATTAGCAGGAGTGACCATCACACAATACTGGTGGAGAAAATGTCCTGTTCTTGTATTGCAGATTCTCTCTATCATGCAGCACTGTTATGAATGTAATAGATTTCAAACATAATGAGAAACTCAAGACTGTGCATCCATGAGACACTGTGCGCTATCAATAGCAAATAACTGTATTCAACCCATGGCCCAGCAAATCCTCTATTCTACCATCACCATCAAGCCAGGAAATTAATCTTGTTTCAATGGAAAGTGCAGGAGGGCACACCAGGAGCAGCACCAGCCATACTTAAAAAATGCGATGTCAAGTTGGTGAGGTTACCAAACAGGACAATTTGCATGTCAAAGAGTGGCAACGGTATGCAGCAGACAGAACTAAGCAATTTCATACCAATGGATCAGATCTAAGCTCTGCTGTTCTGTGATATTAAGTCATCAATGGTGATGGACAATTAAACAACTAGAGAAGGAGATTCCAAAAATATCACTGTTCTCAATGATGGGGAAGTCAAGCACATCAGTGCAAAAGGTAAGGCTGAAGCATTTGCAATAGTCCTCACTCAGTGCTGAATGGATGATCCATCTCGGCCTCATCAAGAGATCCCTAGTATCACAATTACCAGCTTCCAATCAATCCAATTCACTCCAACTGGTAAGCTAAAAGTACTGGATACTGCAAAGGTTATGTACTTTGACAACAATATTACTGATGGCTTGTGCTCCAGAGCTTCTGCTCCCCAAGTGAAGCTCTTTCAGTACAGCTACAACATTGGCATTTACCTGAATTGCTCAAATGTGTCATCTACATAAAAGCAGGTCAAATATAACCTGTCTAATTACTGCTCCATCAGTCTACTCTGGACCACCTACAAAGTAATCACATGAAGCAGAGAATTGTTATTGTGCAGAAGGGGGCTGTTTGGCCCATTGTGTGCACTCTATCTATTTATCTAGAGTCAATCTCCTGTCTTTTCCCCATATCCCTGTGTACCATTATCCAAAAATATCCAAAACAAAAGATCTAATAACCTCTTGAATGTCTCAAATGAACCTGACTCCACCATTTTTTCAGGTATTGCATTCCATACCCAAAAATCTCATTGTTTGAAAGCATTTAATCACTGGGACCTGATCAAGTATACTCTAGAACAATGTGGGAATTGAGGGAAGAGATTGCCTAGTCCCTTGCTGGGATATTTACATCATCGATAGTCAGAAGTGAGGTGCCGGATGACTGGAGGTCAGGTAAATTTGTGCCACTATTTAAGAAAGTTGGCAAGGAAAAACAAGGGAACTATGGACTGGTGAGTCTGACATCTGTGTTGGGCAAGTTGTTGGAAGGAAGTCTGAGTGACAGCATTTATATGTATCTGAAAAGGCAGGGATTGATCAGAGATCATCTACGTGGCTTTGTTCTTGGGAAATCATGTCTCACTAACTTGATTGTGCTTTTTTGAAGAATGAAGAGGATTGATGAGGGCAGAGTAGTGGATGAGATCATATGGACTTCAGTAAGGTGTTCAACAAGGTTCCTCATAGTACACTGATTAGCAAGGTTAGATCACTTAGAATATGGGGAGAACAAAGCCATGTAGATGATCTCTGATCAATCTCTGCCTTTTCAGATATATATAAATGCTGTCACTCAGACTTCCTTCCAACAATTAGCCATTTGGATACAGTACTGGCTCAAAGGTAGAAGACAGAGGGTGGTGTTGGAGGGCTGCTTATCAGACTGGAGGCCTGTAACCAGTGGTGTGCCACAAGGATCACTGCTGGTTCCACTGATTTTTGACATTTATATAAATGATTTGGATGTGAACATAGGAGGTATCGTTAGTAAGTTTGCAGATGACACCAAAATTGGAGGTGTAATGGACAGCAAAGAGTACATCTGGTTCTTGATCAGATGGACCAATGGGCCAAGGAATGGCAGATGGGGATTAATTTAGATAAATGTGAGGTGCTGCATTTTGGAAAGGCAAATCAGGGCAGGATTTGCATATTTCATGGTCATGTCCTAGGGAATGCTGCTGAACAAACAAACCCTGCAGGTTTATAGTTCCTTGAAAGTAGAGTTGCAGGTAAATAGAATAATTAAGGCATTTGATATGTTTGATTTTACTGGTCATTACATTGAGTATAGTTAGTTGGGAGCTCATGTTGCGTTGTACAGGACATTGGTTTGGCCACTTTTGGAGCATCGTGTGCACTTCTGGTTTTCCTCCTATAGGAAGGGTGCTGTAAAACTGGAAAGGGTTCAAAAATATGTACAAGGATATTGCCAGGGTTGGAGACTTTGAGCAATAGGGAGAGGCTGAATAGGCTGGGGCCATTTTCTTTTGAGTGTCAGAGGCTGAGGGGGTGACCTTGCAGAAGTTTATAAAATCATGAGAAGTATGAATAGGGTAAATACGCAAGGTCTTTTCCTCAGGGTGGGGAGTCCAAAACTTGAGGGCTTAGGTTCAAAGTGAGAGGGGAAAGATTTAAAAGGGACATGAAGGGCAGCTTTTTCACACGGAGGATGGTGTGTGCATTGAGTGAGCTCCCAGATTCAATGGTGGATGGTGGTACAGTTACAGCATTTAAAAGGCATCTGAATGGGCATTTGAATAGGATGGGTTTGGAGGGATTTGCGCCAAATGCTGGCAAATGGGACAAGATTAATTTAGAATATCTGGTCGTCATGGACGAGTTGGGCCATTGAATATGTTTCCATGCTGTATATCTCTATGACTCTATGACCCACATCAGCCTTTGCCCATCACTTTAAACCTATGTCCTCTTGTTGTTTCTTTTACAAGTTGTAACTGCTTCACACTCTCTACTCTGTCAGCCTGCTCATGATATTTATATTAAGCAGATCTCTTCACAGCCGCCTTCTCTCCAGGGAGAACAGTTTCAACTTCTTCAATCTATCCTCACAGCTGAAATTTCTCAGACTTGAAACCATTCGAGGAAGTCGCTTCTACACTCTCTTCAATGCATTCACATCTTTCTTCTAAAACAGGACGTACAACTGTACTTCCAGTTGAGGCCTAATAAGTATATGGTAGAAAGTTCAATATCACCTCCTTGTTCTTGTACTCTATGCCCCTATTAATAAAATGGATAACACTGTCTGCTTTACTTACTGTTTTATCCACCTGCCCTGTCACAATGATCTGTTCACATATTCCCCCATGTCCTTCTGCTCCTGCTCCCCCTTTAAAATTTTACTCTCTATTTTACATTGCTTTTCACTGTTCTTCTGACAAAAGTGCATCACCTCACACACTTTTCTGTAATGAACATCATCTGCCTCCTATCTGCTTTTAGCAATAATCTGTCAATGTCCTTTCAGAGTTCCATGTTATCCTCTTCACTGTTTACAATTGTAGCATCATCTGCAAACTTGGAAATTGTCCTCTGCGCATCAAGACCCAGATCATTAATATATATCAAGATAATGGAAGGTGTCATCAACAGAGAAATCAAGACAGAACACAAGCAAATCCCCTTGACATGCAATAACATAATGGCTGATGGAACCCCCACGATCAACATCCGAGGTTACTGAAATAACTCCATAGAGGCAGTATCTGCCACCAAGGCGCCCTTTATTTACAGATGAACAGTCCTCGACGATAGTATTGCCTCATACAGAGTCAGGCACCAGACTTTAAGTACCTCAGGTTACCTCAGCTCCAATCAGGGAATTCATTAAAATCGCTACAGTTGCCATTGACCCTGAACTAGACCTGCCATATAATTGGGACTACAGAAGCACATCACAGAGGCTAGGAATTCTGCAGCGGGTACTCCACACCCATCTCCCCATAGCACATCCGTTACCTACAAGCCACAAGCAAAGGATGCGATGAAATGCTCCCCACTTGCCTGGACGAGTGCAGCTCCAACAAAATTCATGAAGTTTGACAACCTCCAAGTCAAAGAGTTTGCTTGATTGGCACCTCTTCCAGCACGTTCAATATTCAATGCTTTCAGCACATCTGCTCAGTAGCATCATGTGCACCATCTGCAAGGTGCACTGCTGTAACTCAGCCAGTCTCCTCCAAGAGCAACATTGAAACCAGTGACCACTACCATCTAGAAGGACAAGTACAGCAGATACATGGGAACACGACCACTGCAAGTTCTGCTCCAAGCTATTCATCATCCTGACTCGGAAACATATTGGCATGCCTTCACTGTCAATGGGTCAATATCATGGAACCCCCTTTTTAACTACACTGTAGCTGTATTTACACTCCAAGAACTACAGCAGTACCAGAAGGCAGCACACCATCAACTACTAAGGGCAGTCATGGATGAGTAATTAATTCTAGCTTGACCAGCAAAACTCACATTGAATAAATGATTAAAAACTACTGCCAGGTCAGGACTATGTCCAGTAGGAGGGAACCTAACCATCCTCCCTTGATATTCATCATTACTACTGCTGAATTCCTTGTGGTCAACATCTCAAGAATTACCACTGATCAGAAACTTAACTAACCAGTGATAAAAACATTATGGTTGCAAGACCAATTCAGATGCTACCAATTCTGCAGGTATAACACCTTTCAACTCCCTGATACCTGTCCAAGCTACAAATCAGGAGTGTAATCGAATACCCTCTAATTGCCTGGATTAGTGCAACTCTAACAATGCTCAAGAAGTTCCAATCCACCCAGGAGAAAGTGTACCACCTACCCGCATAAACATTCATTCTACCCTTCACTGGGACTCGCTAGCAACAGTGTGTGCCACTAAAATAGGCAGCGCAGCAATGTTTCAAACCTCCTTTGGAAGCACCTTTCAAAACAGTGACCTCTACCACTGAGAAAAGCAAGGCCAGCAGATACATGGGAACACCACCACTTGCAAGCTCTCCTCAAAGCTATATTGTCATTCCTTTACTACCTTGGGATCAAAACCCTGGAACTCCCTCCCTAATAACACTGCGGGTGTTCCTTCACTACTTGGGCTTCAGTTGTTGAAGGAGACAGCTCAAGCACAACGGGGTCAGCACCAAATGCAGGCCTCGTCAGCAATGCTGAACGAGTAAAAGTATACTGAATATCTAAACAGGATTCTGGTCCTGACAAGCGAGGGCAAGTTTTTGGGCATTTTTGTAGATAAAATGGAAGTCTTAATAGAGCATGTTGCAACATAGTTACTCAGAACCAAAACTACTCAACCTCAGGGCATCAACAGATGATTCATGGAAAAGATTGGATTTTATACACTATGTAGATAAATTATCTTCCTGACCTATCTAACGGAAATGTGCTATGAAGTGATATTTGCAATGTACATGATTGGACCATAACGATAACAGTTTATCTATGGTATCATTGGCAAAATAGCAGGGCAACATCTCCGTGCAGATTCTGTAGCTGGACCTTTTGAACTTCCTTTCTGTCTCATTACAGTTGCTACAAACCAAAAATATGCTTTGTTAAACTTCAATGTGCTAAGAGTAATAGTAAATTAAATTTGAAAATAATACAAAGAAACTAATGTAAAAATAAATACAAGAGGCTGATGTGAAATGCCCAAAATTTATGTTCTGTGGGGATAAGAGGCATCAACAAATGATAAGCACTTAAATTCTGTCACAGCTGAAAGTCTCCACTAATAGTCTATGAAAACTAGAGGCAAAAGATTCTGGTATATGTACAAGTTAGTTTTTCCTCTTTTCTCAAATGATACCGAAGCATTTAAATATTAAAGATAGCAATGAAGGGACAAAATAAACTCAGAATTCAAGTTTAAATGGCACTCCCTGTTACACCAGCATTCTTAGCTTGAGACGAAAAACAAAAAATGACTGATCGCTTATTTCTGTATCATATTATGTTGTGGTACTTTGTCTCTTTCACTTATTTAGGCTCTTTACCCTCCCTGCTGACCATCTTAGTCTCAATGCTGTTCTAAGACCATCTACTGATGTGCACAACAGATGTGAGGATAACTTGTTCTCGGTTCAATTTTCCTGAGGAATGTGACGAAGAATACAATGTGTAAAACACTAATGCTGCACTGGGTTAAAGTCCTGTACTGCTGGGGTACTTTCCTGAACAGTCATTTAAATGATCATAGTGCTGTCTGCTACAAGGCATGAGGTAAGGAATTTTTTACCTTTATTAGGGCCAGTTTCAGAATGGAAAGAATTACAATAGAATCGCTACCTTTCATTTAGTTGGTAGATTTATCTATTGATAAGAAAAACAATGCAAAATAACATCCAGTACAGCACTACGACAAATATATTACAAAATGTCAGATCCACTTCCGAGCCTGCGCTGAATCACAAGAAAAAGCTACCCCTGCATTTATGTCATACCTCAGGATGCCTTAAAGCACTTTGTAAGCTCGGAAATAGTTTGAAGTCTAGCCATTTTTATAATGGAAGAAATGCAGCAGCCAACTTTTGCACAGATATCAGGAAGCAACATCACTGACAGTGCAGCAGGTCCCTCAGCACTGGACTGAGAGTCACAGCTGAATTAAGTCAGGTCATCAAACAAGGGTGCTCGAACTGGGGTCAGCCTTTTGAAACCAGCGAGGACCACCTTGCTCAACAGTTTAGGCTAATGATCGATTGGAACTTCTATCCAAAACAGCTGTCAATAAAGTCACAAATGATATTGTTTATGAGTGTGAAAAAGTTAACAATTCCCTCATCATCCTGTTTGAACTGTCAACAGCTTTTGTTATGGTTGACCACAGCATTCTGCTCAAACATTTCCCCACTCTTATGCAATTGGCTGGAACTGCTCTTGACAGGTTCCATATCTACCTTTTGAGTCTTAGCTACAGTTTAATTTACAAAGGCTTCTCTTCCTCTTTCTGCACCATGGTATCCATTGATGGTCAATCCTTGTCCCATCCTATTCCTCATCTACACAGTGCTCCTCAGTGATATCATTCACAAACCATGTTAGTTTTCACCTAAATGCTGATGATGGCCAGCTCTACCTCACCATCAACCATTGTGATTCTTCTACTGTTGCTAAGTCATCATGCTTTAATCTTACAGCCAATCTTGGATCAGAATATCTTTTCTCCGAGCGAAGACTGAAGCCATTTGTTTGGGTCCTGCTCCATGCTCTGTTCCTGAGCTACTGACTCCATCCTTCTGTCCAGCTACTGTCAGTGGCTAAATCAGGCTGGCAACATTAAAGTTACGTTCAATCCCAAAATGCGATTCCGAATACATTCTTGCATTATTACTAAGTGCACAGTTTCTAATACTGCCTGGCTTCACCTTTGTCTCAACTTATTTGCTGCTGAAAGCTTCATTCATACCTTTGTTACCATGAGATCTGACTATTCCAACCCACTCCTGGCTTGTCTTCCACATTCTACACACTCAACTGGAGCTTGATCAAAACTCTGTTTACCCATGTCCCATTTTGAACCTGGTTCACTCAGTACTCACTCACAAATCAACTCCTAGATAAGCAACATTTTAATTTTAACATATTCATCCTTGTTTTTCAATGTCATCCTTACTTTCCCCAATGCTATCTAGTTAATTTGCTCCAAAACAACGACCCTCTGAGATCTCTGTCCAGCTCTAATTCTAATCTTATGAGCATTCTGATATTCAAGGAAGAGATAGATACATTTTTTTTGTTTTAAAGTCAACAAGGGGTATGAAGAGAAAGCAGGAAAATGGCATTGAGACAGAAGATCATATTGAATAGTGGAGCAGACTCAAAGGACCAAATGGCCTACTTCTGTCCCTTGTTTACATGTTTCTATTCTCATTTTTAATTTCGCCAAAGACTATACCAAGGTCTGGAATTCTCTACCTACATCCTTTGCCTCACTCTTCCCCTTCAAAATAACTCTTTATAGTTGATCTCTTTGAGCAAGCTTTTGACTTGATGTTTCTTAATGAGGACTAGTGCCATACTTTGTTTTATAATGCTGCTTTGAAGTGTCTTGATTTATTTTCTGATGTTAAAGCTGCTATAAAAATACATTTATGGATATGAGGCAAGAGTAGAAACATACAGACTGCTGACATCCACTGTCAGTTAATAGCTTCAGGACAGAAGGGAATCAAGTATAGCAAACAGTTCCTCAGAGCCATAACAGTCAGTAGCATGTAGAAATGGCATTTGCTAAATGAGCCTCAGGGAGACGGTTAATACTGCATGCACAATTCTAGGGCTATTTCAAGATCAGAAATATTAATTCCATTCCTGTCGAGACAACTTTGCTCTTGGGTATTGACTGAGCATCGAGCAAAGGGCTAGGGAATGAATCTTCACTTACTGCTTTCAGGATGGCCATTGCACGTTCACTTAGCCAGACAGGGTAAAGGACCTCATCGTTCAGAATGGACTCAAACAGATCGTCTTCATTCTCAGCTTCAAACGGTGGCTGTCCGCACAGCATCTCGTACAACAGCACCCCAAGAGCCCACCAGTCCACTGAGCAGCCATACTGCAATTCCTGCAAAATCTGCCCAGAAACAAAAGTCCTGTCAATCCAACAAGTTATCCATGGGAAATTTCAGTATCGTATAAATGTTTGGTTCATGTCTAAAAGGGTAGGAGACCGTTAAAGAAAAGCACAGGGTGAGTACTCAGAAAGACTACTCCTCTGTCATTTGCTCCCACTGTGCCACTTCCATTTGCCTCATCTTGCTCAGCTGTACTATGCAATAACTAAATGTGTTTAACAAACCTTTCACTGTGTCCCATGTGCTACCTAGGAAAGAGTTTGTTAGTTCAACAAGGCATGAAACACACAACAGCTCCAAAATTATGTTTCAAATAAACAGATGCTAGGTGCTGAGTTATAACATTAATTATTTGACTGAATAAGCACTCATTACGGTATACCATGCCCTTTAAGCATGCTTTTGAAGGAACTATCTTAGGCTGAATGATAGAGTGATGACGGCTCATAATTATGTCTAGGGTGCCAGGCAGCTTGGTACAGTCTGCCTGGAACAGCTAAAGGAAAATGTAAGTATCTAAAAAGATAAGTAAACCATTTGACAAGTAAAAATTCAGGTAGAAGCAGTTGTTTTCATTAACAGAACCTCTCCATGCCAGTGGATAATTACAATACTTAAAGGACAAAAAGTACAGGGCCGTGGATGAAAGTCAGGGGAGGTGGACTATTTTACAGCTTTTGCAAAGAACTGGCACAGACACAATTGACCAAATGGCCTTGTGATTGCAGGTGGCGTCTGATTTTTGCAATATACAAATGGAAGGAATTGTAAAGTTCTGACATGACTTCACCAACTTGAATTGGGTTACCTGTTGAATCATTATTGAGCTGCTCTGAATGTTCAGGGAGGTAGAGAGGGAGGTGGTTGGATGTGACAATGCAACAACAATAATTTGCCTTTGTTTTAGCACCTTGCACATAGTAATATATTGCAGGAGCCTCAGATTCACAAGACCATAATGGAACCAAACTGGACACCAAGCCACATAAGGATAGGTGAAGCTGAGATGTTTTAGGGAGCTCAATTTGACTGGATTGTGGGTAATGGTGGAGGGACGGAGGGATGGCACTGCCCTCCCACCTCAGAAGAGTAGTCATCTTGAATCAACCCATGTTGAACAAGGCCTGCCCGCAGCCCTGAGTATTCCAGGCAGCCTATAAAACGTGAGTTGATACACTGAGGAGCTGGAGAAACACAGCAGAAATTGCAGCATCAGAGGAGCAAGAAGGTCAATGTCTCGAGCCTAGACCCTTCATCAGGAGGGAGTCCTGATGTTCATTAGTCCTGATGAAGGGTCTAGGCCTAAAATGTCAACTCTCCTGTTCCTCTGATGCTGCCTGATCTATTGTGTTCCTCCGGCTCCCATTGCATTGGCTCTGACTCCAGCATCTGCAGTTCTTGCTATCTATAAAAGCCGAAGGCAGATGGGCATCACTTGTTACTGAAGTGAGCTGCACCCTCAGGAACTACTGGGTAAGCTGATGGTTAGCAGCTTTAGCATTCCATGCAACACCAGCACTGAGGAGTGAAGCAGTCCCCTCAGGAGAAAAGTGCGTGGTTCCTGAAATCAGCCGGGTTGGCCTTTGAGACAGGGAATGATCAGGAAGTAGGTTAGGATGGAACAGTGAGAAGGAAAAACATTGGAATGGGATTGTTGCTGAGGTGCTCCAATGTGTCGAGGGTACCCTACCCCTCCATTCAAAGGTTGTTGGCCCCCATTCACCAAGGCAGGGTTAATTCCAGCCTTCCCAATCTCATCTGCCTTCTACTGGCCACTGTACAGCGACAGCAGAGGACAACTGAGGAGCTTCAATGGGCAATAAATGCCCGTAAGGGCTTCAACAGGCCTGAGGGTGAGTGGCCGGTCGCCCTTTTACTCCAACTATAAAGTTCTATAGTGTGGCAACTTTGCAGCCCCTCCCTCCCCAGTATTATTTGTACTGGGTTGGGGGTGGGCAGAAAGGTGGTCAATCAACATAATTTTGGCCACTCTCCCACCTCTAACCAAGAAGGCCATGAAATCCATCCATCGCCAGGAGTATCTTAAATAAGGAGAGAGGTATCAGGCAAAGGAGTTAAAGGGGAGAATCTCCAAAACTCAGGGACTCAGCAACTCAGAGCATGGTCACCAAGGGTGGATGTATTCAAATCATGATGTGCATGAGGCCAGTATAAAAGAAAAGGCTAAGAGGATTGAAGGGAGGAGGAGATTTAAAAACAAGGTGAATTTTAAAACCAAGCCCAGCGTCAATGTAAGTAAAAACATAGAGGATGATGGGTGAATGAACCTGAATGTGGATCAGTGCACAGACAACAGAGTTTCGATGACCTTACATTTATGAAGGATTGAAGATGGAAGGCTGGTCAGGAGTGTTTTAGAGTAATAGTATAGAGGTAACAAAGATGAGGAGTTTGGCAGCAGTAGAGCTCAGACATGGGCAGTGTCAGGCAATGTTATGAGAAGAAATAGCCATTGTGCAAATATGTGGCCAGAAGCTTCATGTCAGGGTCAAATACGACAATGAAATTCCAAACAGTTTGGGTCAGCCTCAGACACACAGCATCATAGTGGACACTGATTGGAATGGAATCAATGGTTAAAGAGTTTGTGGTGAGGCCCAGCATCATAGAGGCCTTTATGATGACTGGAAGCTTTGCACTGGCCAAGCTGTGTCAGACCACACATTCAAATGCTAAACCACAATAACTTAGAACCAGACAAATACAATAAAAGAAGTCTACTCATTTGATGGACGGGAGTTGCAATTCAGTCTATATTTGATGATGTTCTCTTCTCCTAAATATCTATAAAGGCCCTACATGAAAAAAATTGAACCATAGTAACCTAAGTCTGAAAGGACAAGTTTCAAAGAACAATATTGTTCACAAAATTCAGCAGAAACTGGCAATAAAATAGTGGTCTTTATCAGAAAGCAAAGTCCTTCTGATGCCATGCGGACTGTTTTCTTTAAGCTAAAATTTTTTAAACCTGCTGCAGTTGGGGAGTGTTTGATGGTGACTGTGCAAGAGATATTTTAAAGCATTCCATTGTGCAATATTTGAATTCTGACCTCTTACCCGAGTACAACTTCCACCAAAGCAAAAACTCTGAGCACAGCTTTACAGTGAGGAGCTTGATTGTTTGCATATCTTAACTGATGTGAAGTGAGACTGTGAGAATTTAAAATGAATCCAATATCTTTGTACATCTGAACCTTTACAGTTAATCAGATAAAGGAAGTTACCAATGACCATATTTTCATTATGTAGAGCAGATAGTTTGCAGTGGAATGTTACATGAACCTAATGTGGCTGTAATAATGCATTATTGCCAATTAAGGTGGTTTGGAACCTTGGGGCTGAATTTTACCATGTTTTGGAAAATTGTCATTTTTGTCATGTTTGGTGAAGAGTTTCTCTGCATTAGTGGGTGTTCGCTTGGAAGCATCCCAAACTCACCTCATTAACTACATACCACACCCCTGACACCCCTCTTGTCCAATGCTAGCCCGATTCTCTCACTCACTATAGCCAGAGGCACTCACCACCGGAATCCCAGGATATACTGTCATCCCTGGTGCCAGCACCAAATTTAAAAAGCCATTGTGCACCGAGTCAAGCATCTGCAGTTGGAGACGCCCTCCATGTTTACCGAAATTTCACTTGGTTTATGACTGAGAAAGGGTAGGTGTCACCTCACCATGTGGATGGAGGGGGCTGGAGGTCTTGATGGATGGGGACATGCAGAGGAGAACTGTTCTCTTCCCAGAGGAGACCATACTACCAAACCCTGCCAAAATGGTGTGAGGTTGCCACCAAGGTCAGTACGGTCTCCATGCACTGGAGGAAGGCCCAGCAGTGCAGGAAGTAGATGCCACACTGCCAAGTTAACTGTCACCTTCTTCTCTCTGCTACCTCAGACTCCCTGAATCTCTGCTACTGCACCCACCTCCTGCTACATCTTCTCTCTCTCTCGCCACTCCAAGTGCCCGCATACTACTAACCCTGTATAGTCTCCGTGCTGCCTTCTCACTCACTCAGGACAGTTCACAACCTTTCCTCCACCCCCACAATTAACAACTGTGCGTACATCTCTTCTCAATCCCTCCCTTTCTCTCATTATAGGAGAAAATGGCCAATAACAGGGCTGAAGGGTCCAGGTTGGGTGATAGGATGCCAGATATTCATCTCTTCACTTCCTTCCTGGAGAGTATCTTGGCAGGGCCAGTGAAGACCAGGACCACTCCTGCTAAAACTTCCATGTCCCAGCACCCTGTAAGAAGCATTCCTTATTGTTGTGCTATTTTCCCATTACTGCCAGACGCCTTTACTGTTAAAAATGCCACAACTTCTACCACTTGGCTGTGACATTTCCTTTTCTTTAGTGTTCTACAGGCATCGGTAGCATGTCCGTCATATCTGCTAACAAGACACCGACCCACCAAGGCATGCCCTCTGCCACTGCTAAAGAAGGGAACACTGATGCCTCAGTGGAAGTGTCAATATGGCTGCCTCCTGCACCCCAGTCTTCTGCACCAGCTCAGATACTCACACCTCAATGGGTTTTCTACCTAAATTAAAGTAGGGAGCATCAACTGGTGAGTAGTTCACTGCCACATCTTCGCAACTGGCCAAGGAAGAAACATTTCAGGCTGCTGGTACTCGGAGTTCTTCCTGTGAACAGGCACCAGTTCAGCCTCAGGCATGCAAGGACCCAAGGTGTGGGCACAAGTAGATATCGGAGCAACAGGCAGATTTCTCAGTGCACTGGGTAACCTAACACAAAGTAGTGCAGGATTGCTGCATTGTGATGGGATCCTGCCATCTCAACTGTGAGTGGCTCTGGCTGCCTCCACAAACAGGTTGGTAGCTGTCACGGACAACCAGGTCCAGCAGTCTCGTTGTATGCTGAGCATATGCACAGACCTGCACTCCATTTCTCCAGCCACTAGTGCTCTGCACCCAAAGCAAGGCAACAGGGGGATGAGGGACCTTAGGATGACTCCAGGTGCCCCTTCCTCACAAGGACACAAGGCAGTGGCAGCAGGTACCCACATAGAAGAGGAACCATAGACAGCTGCTCCAGAATTCTCCATTTGGGATATTTCAGAGCTGTCCAGGCTCCCCGCCTACAGTCTGCCTGCTGCCATGGCCCTCTGGATGGGTTCACTTGCCTCTGGGAACGATAGACTCAGCATTTCTGGGCCGTCAAGCCAAAAAGAAAACTCCAGGGTCACCTAACCAAACCTCCAAGGCCAACTGGCTCCACTCTATGGCAGGCTCCCATCAAAACAGCTTCGGAACCCAGGGCATAATGGGAAGGAAGGAATAAGTCTACCTTCTGAGGGCACACGTGACAACTCTCTGTAAATATATAATCTCATTTATAAATATATGTTCACCTTTCATAATTGCATGTGTTCAAATGTCAGTCTAGCTGCAACTGTACATTGAAGGTACAGAGGCTAGTCATCCTGAGAAATACATGATGTTCCAGGGTCCAAGGTACGAAAAGAGCAGCACATCAAAGTCATGAATGGGCTTCAGCCATTATCTTACATGATATGGTCAGAAAAGGGTGGGAGCAATGATTTGGACTTTACACTGTGGGCCAATGCCTAAATTTGGAGGGAAGTATGACGTGGGACTGGGTTTCGCCTCACGTCTGCAAGGGTTTCCTCTGGGTGCTCCTGTTTCCTCCCACAGTCCAAAGATGTGCATGTTAAGTGGATTGGCCATGCTAAATTGCTGGTAGTGTCCAGGGATTTACAGGCTAGGTGGATTAGCTAAGGGAAATGCGAGGTTACAGGGATACAGTAGGGGGTGTGGAAGGTCTTTGGAGGGTTGGTAGGGACTCGATAGCCTGCTTCCACAGTGCAGAGATTCTAAGTCCCAACCAAATGGTCTGAGTCTACATCTGATGCCTTTATCTCCCCCCTCCCAACCACTAGGCTAGACATATCAAGTAAACATGCCAGGTCTGGTAGTGAACTGCCCCACCCTTGTACTCCCACCAACCCCTCCCCTTCCCCCCACACCCCCCACCCCAACCATCACGGAAGCCAAGGTGCAGTCAACAATCCCCTCTCCCTCCAATCACAACACTAAACTCGCCTGTGTTCAAATGTCTCCCCCACTTATATAATGAGTTGCCCCCACAACACTGTAATTTGCGGCCCTTCATTCTGACTCCAGAGTTTTGACCTGCTACCTGCTCCAATTAAACTGCCTCCACCGCCTCTCACAGCATCAGACTTGTCACATAGGAGGCATTAAATTCAACTCATAACAGATCAAATCACACAAATAAGCCAAGGTCATGATGTGCTTACCTCAGATTGAAACTCAATATTGAGAGCACCACAAATCTGTGGGCGCAAGCTTTTGAAAGAGCAATAAGACTGAGTGTGTGAAGGATTCAACGTAGCAAAGATGTGAGTACCCAGTGGTGTGTTTATTCTTATTCCTAACTGGATTTCTACCCAAATAGCAGATGGGAAAGGATTATCGGATGGAGTTTACCCACCTCTGGTGCAATGTAGTCAGGTGTACCACAGAAGGTCCCAGTTGTGCAGTTATTATAGATTCCCTCTTTGCACATTCCAAAGTCAGCCAGTTTGCAGTGTCCCTCAGAATCCAACAGGACATTATCTAGTTTCAAATCTCTACAAGAGGAAAATACAAAATACGATATTTTTGAAATTCTTAACATTCTGCCGTAAGTAACAATGTATCTTATTACCTGGTGCGGCTATTTCTACTGAATAGAAATAGTAAAATACAACAGTATAACTGATTGACGGATGAATAGGTGAAAGCCTATAAAGAGTTGGTTGTTTTTATACACAGCACCTGTTAAATACCTGACCTGAGGCCTAGAAACTGAGGAACGTAAAAGAGGTAATAAACCAGGCTTCCAGGTCCTGGCTGGTCCAGCGACCCTGGCAAAATGGACAACTGTATGAATATTGAACACATTATCCAACATCAAATTCCAGTTTAATAATTATTTTCCTGGCTCATAAAGGATTGGCTACTTTTTAGGCAATGTGCCAAAAGGCTACCAGTGCCTGCGGAAGAATAGGCAGCAAGAATTAACAACAACACTAGGGGAGGAAAGAAAGAATATTAGCTTAGTTTTATGCACATTAACCTCCAGTGCATGAGTGAAAATTTTTACTACATAACACAGCTGGTCTTAAGCTTTCAAGTAGATCTGTTCAGAATTGGATTTATTCTTGTCAAGAGAATATTCATAGTTTGAAATGGAAGTTGAAAGGATAAATATTCACTAAGTTAACAGGGGCACTGGGCACACAATTAGAAGCCATTAATTTTGCAGCCCACATGGCTGCTGTATTTCTTCATTTCCCACACATCGTACTTGTAGCTGGAGCTTTTATGAAGGCTTATGTTGCAGTTACTGTAAAATTGGAAATCTGGCTGCAGAGCACTTCCACCAACAGTCAAATGTCACTGCTGCAAGCTCACAGAAACGAACAAACCAGCTTCTCTTCCAATTTCAGTCAGAAGCAAAACAGAAATGGAAATGACAGTTGCTTTCCAGAGAGAGAGAGCTACAAGACTGACTTTATTCCACTGTGCATTCCATTTAAAGGTCTATTCATGAGCCCAGAGAGAAAGTATTTACTTTTGAAAGAAGATGCATTTACAGCTGTTTTCCACATCTTCAAACTATGTCAAATTGTTTTGTAGCCAACTAATTACTTTGGTAGTATAGATACTATTATTTTGCGGACAAATTCGGCAGCCAGTTGGGACTGTGCACATTTGTTGCACAAATATCCATCAGCAGAAATAAAAAGAAAAATACATCAATACTGGAAATCTGAAATGAAAATAAAATAAGAAACACTGCAGATCCATTCGCATATTTCTCTTACAAATGTTGATGGACTCTATGCATTAGACTCTATGTAGTGTCTGTTTTTGCTGATCTTCTGTTTCCATCAGATCCAGTAGTTGTGTTACTAACTTCAGCCAGATTGAGGGAGAAGCAGTTTCACATTTTCAACACAATCTATAACTCTTTTATTTCACTCCTACAAACGTCATTCTGTCTACAATTTATGGCTAGTGCAATGTAGATGTATAGAAAATAGGAGCATATATGAAAATTGGTGGTGTTGTTGATAGTGAAGGGGATGGTCTCAGGCCACAGTCTGATATTGATTAGCTGGTAAACTGCAATAGCAGATGGAGTTTAATCTTAGTAAGTGCAAGGTGATGCATTTTGGGGCATCTACTAAGAGAAGGATATACACAATGAATTGTAGGTCCCTATCGAGGATGAGAAACAAAATGACATTGGTGTACAAGTCCATAGATCTGTGAAAGTGACAGCACAGGTAGGCAAGGTGGTGAAGAAGGCATATGGATGATACCCTTTATCAGCCAGGGTGCAGATTTTAGGAGTTAGGAAGTCTTGTTACAACTTTATAAAACATTGCTTAGGCCACAGATGGAACACTCTGTGCAGTTCTGGTCACCGCACTATTGGAAGGACGTGGAGAGGGTGCAGAGGAAATTCACCAGGATGTTGGCCTGGATTGAAAAGTCTTAGTTATGAAGAGAGACTGGATAGGCTGGGTTTGTTTTTTTTGGAGCAGAGGAGACTGAGGGGCGACCTAATTGAGGTACATAAAATTATGACAGGCATCGACAGAGTGGATTGGGAGAATCTCTTCCCCGTGGCAGATGTGTCTCTGACCCTGCTCTATTCCCCTTCGACACTGGACAAATTTACCATTACTGAATTTCACATTATCAATAAGGTTACAACTGACCAGAATGGAGCAGGGTCAGCCATTTAAATACTGTGGCTACAAGGCTTGGCTCCTGACTCCCCAAATTTGTCTATCATCTACATCTGAGATAGAAAGATAGATAGATTCTTGATCAGTCGGGCTTTCAAGGGTTTTGGGGAAAAGGCGGGGAAGTGAACATGAGGAATGTCAGATCCTATAATATGGTGGAGGATGTTCTCGGGGTCGAATGGCCTGATTCTAAATTCCTGGAAGTGCAGGGTCAAATTAAAACAAGTTAGCATGGTTTTAGTAAGGGGAGGTCATGCCTGAAAAACTTGTTAGGATTCTTTGAAGAGGTAACAAGTATGTTACATCAGGGAAAGCCAGTAGATGTTACCTATCTAGACTTCCAAAGGGCCTTTGATATAGTGCCTCACGGGAGGCTGCAGAGCAAGGTGAGGGCCCATGGTGTTCGAGGTGAGCTATTGGCTTGGATTGAGGATTGGCTGTCTGACAGAAGGCAGACAGTTGGGATAAAAGGCTCTTTTTCGGAATGGCAACCGGTGACGAGTGGTGTCCCACAGGGTTCAGTGTTGGGGCCACAGCTGTTCACCTTATATATTAATGATCTGGATGAAGGGACTGGGGGCATTCTGGTGAAGTTTGCCGATGATACGAAGATAGGTGGACTCGCAGGTAGTACTGAGGAGGTGGGGAAGCTGCAGAAAGATTTAGACAGTTTAGGAGAGTGGTCCAGGAAATAGCTGATGAAATTCAATGTGAGTAAATGTGAGGTTTTGCACTTTGGAAAAAAGAATACAGGCATGGACTATTTTCTAAACGGTGAGAAAATTCGCAAATCAGAAGTGCAAAGGGATCTGGAAGTGTTGGTCCAGGATTCTCTAAAGGTTAACTTGCAGGTAGAGTCCGTAATTAAGAAAGCAAATGTAATGTTGTCATTTATCTCAAGAGGGTTGGAATATAAAAGCAGCAATGTGCTTCTGAGGCTTTATAAAGCTATACTTAGGCCCCATTTAGAATACTGTGTCCAATTTTGGGCCCCACACCTCAGGAAGGACATAGCGGAGATTCACACGGATGATCCCTGGAATGGTAGGTTTAACATATGATGAATGGCTAAGGATCCTGGGATTGTACTCATTAGAGTTTAGAAGGTTGAGGGGAGATCTAATAGAAACTTACAAGATAAAATGTATGGTTTAGAAGGGGTGGACGTTGGGAAGTTGTTTCCGTTAGGCAGGGAGACTAGGACCCGAGGGCACAGCCTTAGAATTAGAGGGGGCAAATTTACAACGGAAATGAGATGACATTTCTTCAGCCAGAGAGTGGTGGGCTTGTGGAACTCATTGCCGCAGAGTGCAGAGGAGGCCGGGACGTTGGATGCCTTCAAGGCAGAGATCGACAAATTCTTGATCTCAAAAGGAATCAAGAGCTACGGGGAGAGTGCAGGGAAGTGGAGTTGAAATGCCCATCAGCCATGATTTAAATGGCGGAGTGGACTTGATGGGCCGAATGGCCTTACTTCCACTCCTATGTCTTATGGTCTTAAATCCTATGGTTTTATAAGGCACAAATCGGGAGTATAATGCAATACTCCCCACTGGCCTAAATTAGTGCAGCTCCAATAACACTCAACATAATCAGGCTTAGCATAATTAGGCAAAGCAGCTCACTTAATGAACATTCCATCTTCTAGTTTAAACATTCACTCCCTTAACCACTGGTGCACAATGTCAGCCTTGTACAGTATCCACAGGTTGTACTGCAGTAATGCACCAAGCTTCCTTAAGCAGTACCTTCCAAATCCACACTTGCAAGGACAGCAGGCCACTGGCGTCACCACCTTTTACAAGTGCTCCTTCAAGTCTCACACCATCCCTCCTTGGAACTATATCTCCATTCTTTCACTGTCACTGGGTCCAAAACCTGGATCACCCTCACAACAGCATTGTAGGTATACTTTATACTATCGGAACTGTAGCAGTTCCAAACAACAACTCAGAACCATTTTCTCAAGGGTAATTAGGTTTGGGTCAGGTAACCTACACAGTGACATTCATTACCAATAAAGAAATAAGAATGTAGAAACGGAATTAAAATGATAAACAATTCCAGAGAGGGATATCTACTGGAAGAAATCTTTGCTGTTGATATGGTTCGAACATATCGAAATTCTATTGATGTTCATTTGACTATCACAGCATTCCTTCAACAAACATGTGAGCAGTCACCATTTTACATAAAAACCTGTTCCACGATGGATGTTTAGAAATGTAATGCTGTCTTCAAGAAGTTTTAAAATACAAGTTTAATACTTGTGGAATAAATCATGAAGCTCTAAATTAAAAACAGCAGGCTAGTCTCAATATAAGGCTTTGATGTAACAGACTATCATGGAGGGTTAGGGGACAGGAAGGATATGACTGGGAGACGGAATCACGCCACTTCTGTCAGAGTGTAGCAAACTGCCAATCTAAAGTGCAAAATTTCCAAATTTAATGTTACAGGAGTGGCTTAGATCAAGTGGTTGCGGGTTTTGTGATTCCTGGCAGGACTCCCAGTGTCAACAGAATTCTAAAATGCTATACATTTCGCTTAGGCTTAAACAAGTGGGCTTGTCTTAAAAGAACTTTTGGCGGAGGAAAACTTCAGCTAATGTACGGGCAATATTACTTTCTCTGAGGAATTCTACAGCCTAGGTGTCGGCTAATTCTCTTCTAGCCCAGTAGAATGCTGAAATGGAGCTCATTTTACCCGTGTTCTGCAGGTAAGTAGACAAACAATAAACCAATTTGGTTGTTTAGTCAACAAGGTGTAGAGCTGGATGAACACAGAGGGCCAAGCAGCATCAGAGGAGCAGGAAAGCTGACATTTTGGGCCTAGGCCCTTATTTAGTTAGGCAAGTTTTCAAACGAACCAATTCATAGCAGGAAAAGACAATCAAACTTATGTCTTGGATGTGTATTCAGAGGCAGAATGATCCCCTTTGCTTTCTGTTTTTGAAGTAGTATTTCAGTAACTGATGTAGTGAATAGTCTCTTTACCTACAAAATAAATGGGCCTACCTTTGAAGGAAAACACAAAAATGAACACAAATGAAAGCACCCTCCAATTGAGCCTGTTTACTGAGTACCAGTGGGACAGAGGAATGCATTAGTTAGGTGTGGGTTTAGGTTTTTTAAGCCATTGAGCTTCCTCTGCCATTTGATAAGATTGTGGCCTGATTGTGCCTTCAATTCTACTTTCCTGTCTGCTCACTAAATCTTTTCAATCCCTCGTCAGTCAAGAAACTACGACAAAATCCTAAGGCAGGATTTGAAGCTGATACATTGAATTACTTAGAAACACCACGCCACAGGTTCAGAAATCCCAGGGCCTGAGAAGGTGTATCCCAGGCTGCTATAGGAGCTAATGCGGGAGTGGTAGGGGGGCATTGCTGGTGCTGATGCGGATATATTTGATGTTTCACTAGCCATATATGAAGTGCCAGATGACAGCAGAATAGCTAATGTGGTTCCTTTATTCAAGAAGATCAGCTGAGATAGGCCAGTTAATTACAGACCAGTTAGTGTGACGTCAGTGATAGAGAAATTATTGGAAAGAAATTCGAAAGGACAGGATTAATCAATACTTGGAAAGGCAGGGATTGATCAAGAATAGTCAGCACAGGTCTGTTAGAGGGAAATCTTATCTAATTCATTTGAGTTTTTTGAAAAGTTAACTAAATATATTGATGTTGGTAGGGCAGTTAATGAGGCTGACTTGGACTTTAGTAAGGCCTTTGACAAGGTCTCGCATGGAAGGCTGATCTAAATGGTAAGAGCCCCAAGGATCCAAGGCAAGTTTGCAAACTGGATGCAAAATTGGCTTACAAATGGGAGGCAAATGGTGATGGTGAAGGGTTGTTATTTTGTAGTTGGAAGCCTGTGACCAGCAAGGTACCACAGAGTTTGGAACTGTTTGTTATATACATTAATTACTTGGATGTGAATGCACAAACATTAATTGGTAACTTTGCAGTTATACCAAAATTAGGGGTTTGTAGATAGTGAGGAACATAGTGTCAGGCTACAGTCTAATTTCAGTTAGCTGGTAAATTAGGCAGACAAATGGCACATAGAATTTAATCTTGAAAAGTCTGAGGTGATGCATTTCGGGACATCTAATAAGGGAAGCTTGTACACGATGAATTGTAGGTCCCTAAGGAGTACTGAAGGACAAAGGGGCCTTGGTAAGCAAGTCCACATATCCTGAATGTGTCAGCACAGGTTGACAGGGTGGTGAAGAAGGCATATGGGATGCTTGCCTTCATTAGGATTTAGGAAGTCTTGTTACAACTTTATAAAACATTGCTTAGGCCACAGATGGAACACAATGTGCAGTTCCGGTCACCGCACTATGGGAAGGACGTGATTGCACTGTAGCGGGAGCACAGGACGTTCACCAGGATATTACCTGGGAAGAAAAGTCTCAGTTAGGAGGTGAGACTGGATAGGCTGGGTTTGTTCTTCTTGGAGCAGGGGAGGCTGAGCGGGGATCTGATTGAATTACACAAAATTATGAGAGGCATAGACAATAGATCATGAGAATCTCTTCTCCATGGCACTTGTGTCTCGACTAGAGGGTATAAGTTTAGGACGAGGAGCAAGTGATTTAGAGGAGAAAAGAAAATCACGCGGAGGGTGACAGATAAATGCAATGTGCTGCTTGAGAGGGTGGTAGGGGCAGGCACTCTTGCAACATTTAAGTAGTTTCTGGATAAGCACTTAAAATGCCAGCACACAGTAGGCCATGGATCAAGTGCCAGCAAATGGGATTGTGTAGTTTGGTGCTTGTTGTTGGCACAGACAAGGTGGGCCCAAAAGGTCTGTTTTTATGCTGTATCACTCTATGGCTTTATTAAACTGAGATGCTGTCTTTGTGAATTGTTCAAAGTGTCCCTGAATAGGCATTATCTCAATGTGCTTTCAAAATAATTGGCCTCGTAGCTCAGTCTCTGACCTTTACCCCAGTTTAAAATATTCACTTCAGAAACTGCCATGTTTGAAGGGGCACTTTCTATACATTGTACCAAATTCAAAATGTGTAAATAAAGAGGTGACTAGTATGGGAAGAATAGAGAGCATAGTTAGACTACCTATACTGTGCAGTATTAGTCTATTCACTTTGGTGGGGAGATAACAGAATGCTTGGTGTTGCACAGAGAAACATTTTGTTGAACCTTTTCTCAGAAAGCAAAACAAATAGGGCAAAAACAGTGTTTTCCTTAACCTTGTGGGTTTTCCTACATTTCTGGTGTTTATTATTAGACAACATTTTCTTCTGACCTGAACAAGAAGTATTCTGAAATACTTAGCTTTGTGATGTAAGGAAGTTGAAGTAACATTGGAAATGTTAGAGAAAGATGCTGTAAATGTATAGGGAGAAAAGAACTTGCATTCATTTAGTACCTAAGTCCTATTCAAGGGTGCTTCAATGTTTTATCAGTTCACGTTTCTTTAATTTAATTTGTTTCTGTAGAGGGCTATCAGTTGGTCTCATAGTTCATTTAAATCAACGATGCCTAATAATGTGCCCTATCTTTGGATTTAAAGGGAGCATGTCATTTAACTCATTCCAATCAAGCTTTCAATTGAGTCTGATTTGCACTGCTTTATTCATTAAATCCATTAACTGTTCTATTCTGGTGGTTTAATAATCTTTCTGCCAGTATCATATTTCTGCAGTTTTTTTTTAGACAGCAGCTGATAGATCTGACAAATCAAGGAGTGACCTAATTCACATTCCAGTTCACCTTGCAGGTTCTCTGAGCTGCTTCTGGTGTTCTGATCTGATCAAGCTTGGATCAAACAGGCTTAACTGTACATTGTGACTTACACCCTTGTAATGTTAACCTTCATGTTGAAAATAAGATTAATGTTACAAATAGCTAGGTAATTTCACAAGGATAAACTTAGAGTTCAGATTCAGATTCACAGGATCATAGGAAAGTCCCCAATTAAAGCCTCATAGTATAGATTTCTCATGCTTTCTGTTATTCAAATGAAAGCAGTAACAAGGCTTGGTATTTGTTCTTGTCACTCATTTGAGAGGCAATTGCTCCAGTTGCTTTGTGTCTGAACAGGTTATGCTGATTGAAAAAGAGGATGTTTGCCATTTCGTTACACACAGCAGTTGACGCATTCTCCTCTGTTATAAAAGACAACTCTTGAACAAAGAGATAAAACATCTCCAAAGTTTTTCATAGTGTTAGAAATTCAACAGTTTTTAAAAGTATTGGACATCAGCTGCTGTTTGGAAAACAGTTTGCTTACACACTGTTTGGTTTGAATCAGCAATGGAATGTCGAGAAAGTCCAACCCGAGTAAACAAAGGCTCAAAACACATCATTTAATGGATATGTAACTGTATTAACTACATTCCATTCATACATTGAATAGGACCTTAAACAGGACTGAATTTTACATCTTTCTTTACCAGCACCACTACTGATATGTTTCTAAATTGTGAGCCTGCTTGTCAGGCATCCTTTACTGGATGAGCAGAAAATCCTTTTAAGTAAATATTGGGAATATCAAAGCCATTTGCCAGGATTTTCACAGAATTGTAATGACTCTAATGCCATTTAAAATGGAAGGTGGAATCCAATCCAGGATTCCAGCACTGATTTCTCGTGTTCCCAATTTTGCTGCATTGAAAGAATAGTGAGCCCATATTCAGCATTATCAGTCCCACCTGTTCCATTGCGGAAGTAGGTACATCCTGAACACTTTCAGTCTTCATGGACTAGCTTCTCTATTTCTCACGGTTCATGGTCTCCCAGAGGAGTTATTAACCAATGGATTGATTCATTAATCTTTTGAAACCTAACTTCAAAAGATCCCACCCATGCCTCTCCACTTCAACTCAGTGCCGATATATACTCCAATATCATCCTCCATGGCCTTTGTTGTCCCATATCATCTCAACCCAACCCTTGCCTTGCCCTCCCCCACTGCAGTGAACCCCATGACCCTCATATTCTCCATGTCAAGTCATGGCTCTTTCATGCCTATTGTTTCAGAACCAATGAGCCATAGAGAACAAAAGCACATTCGAATATGATTTACAAAACCCACCCATTCACAAATCTTCTTGTGAAAAATCACTGTTGGCCCTATAAAACTGTCAACCGGAAGGAGCAGTAACATATCAAGATCTTTAAACACTTAACATGTTTAAATCTTGTTCAAACAGAAATCAATATATTGCCAAAAAATCACAAGGAGTGGATAAGAACCTACTAATTCTGATCAGTTAAGGTCATCAATCAAATCAAGTCGACAATTCTTTTAAATTTCAGAATACAACTCTCTGCTGAAATAATCCTTTTATGTGTCTGGGCTCTTGGCCAAGTGTATATAACAAGGACAGGTATAAGGACTGCTTTGGTAGAATGGA
Organism: Stegostoma tigrinum; assembly: GCF_030684315.1. NCBI lineage: Eukaryota > Metazoa > Chordata > Chondrichthyes > Orectolobiformes > Stegostomatidae > Stegostoma > Stegostoma tigrinum. The sequence continues at coordinate 29,581,021 of NC_081363.1, forward strand.
TGGTTTATTCTGTACATTTGGGATCAATGATATTAACCTGGAAGTTATATACTGTACTAAGCAAGAATTATTACAAAATTGAGTTATAGATACACAGCATGGAAATAGACCCCTTCTGTCAATTAATCTGCACCGAGCAGACATCCTAAACTAATCTAGTCCCATTTGCCAGCATTTGGCCCATATCCCTCTAAACCCTTCCTATGCATGTACCTATCCAGATGCCTCTTAAATGTTGTAATGGTACCTGCCTCTACCACTTCCTCTGGCAGTTATTTCCATTTACGCATCGCTCTCTGCATGAAAATCCTGCCCCTCAGGTCCCTTTTAAATGTTGCCCATTTCACCTCAAACCTATGCCCTCTAGGTATGGACTCCGCTGCCCTGGGAAAAAGACCTTGGTTACTCACTGTATCCATGCCCCTCATGATTTCATAAACCTCTACAAGGTTACACTCAGCGTCCGACACTCCAAGAAAAAAAGCCCCAGCTATTCAGCCTCTCCCTGTAGCTTAAACCTTGCAATCCTGGCCACATCCTTGTAGATGTTTTCTGAACCCTTGCAAGTTTACAACTTCCTTCCTGTAGCAGGGAGACCAGATTTAAATGCAATATTCCAATAGTGGCCTAACCAATGTCCTGCACAGCCGCAACATGATGTCCCAACTCCTATACTCTATACACTGAACATTGAAGCATGCCAAACACCTTCTTCATCACCCTGTCTACTTGTGACTCCACTTTCAATGAATTGTGCACCAATACCTTTGTTTGGCAACCCTCCCCAGGGCCTTACCATCAACCTTGTAAGTCCTGCCCTTACCAAAATGCAACACCTCACATTTATTAAAAGTCCACCTGCCACTCTTCAGCCCATTGGCCCATCTGATCAAGGTCCTGTTGTATCCTGAAATAACTTCTTCATTGTCTATGACACTACTAATTTTGGTATCATCTGGACAGACAACTTCCAGTTGGGAACCAAGTAGTGAGTGGTAATGCTATTTCTGTATGTGACATGCATGATCGTCCTGTGACCACACATGTTAATACTTACAAACATTATCTTAATAAGCATATGAGATCTGCTTTGGGGTAAGCAAAAGGAGAGGGGAGACGACCTTGATGTTGGTTCAATGGGCAAATGCAGGAGGATTTTGACACGGTAAATATTCCATTAGTTGGAGATTGGGTAACCAGGAGACACAGATTGAAAATAATTTGCATTAAAGCTAGGGAGAAATAAGAAAATTGACTCAATAAGTTGGTATGAGCTGAAATACACTACTTGAGAAGGTGATTGAAGATCAATAATGATGTTCAAAAGGTAAGTGGTTTATATTGATGGTTTTTATTAAAAAATCAAATGTTGAAACACGATGACCTCCTTTTGTGTTATATGCACAATGTCCTACAAACCTGGTAGGAATTCATTGGAGTATCATACCTTCATTAAGTTTTTCATTGGTGTAAAAAGGTTTTAGCAGTCTGCGAACAAGGAACTGACATGGCAAGAAGATATGTGTAGAGTTTTTTCAATGCACTTCCAAGAGCTGTTTTTATCATCTGAATTAAACACTTGCAAACTTGTATCGATCAAGTCAATCGTTGGGCAGATTTCAAACAAACCTTGGACATAGCTTGTGATGGATAAGCCAGCTTTTTCTCATTTCAGGCTTTCTCAATATGCTGGAAATTGGTTTCAATGTACATGGTTTCAGCAGGGAGGCTCTGTTCTTGATTCTTTACTCATTTAATGTGGATGTCACTGGCGTAGCCATCATTTGTGGCACATTCCTAACTGCACTTGAACTTAGTTGATAGCTTTGTCACTCAGAGGGGAGTTAAGACTCAACCACATTTCTATGGATCATGAGTATCATGTAGATCAGACCAAGAAAGGATGACAGATTAAGAAAATTCATAAATCAATTAGGATTTTATCATAATCAATGATAATTAACATGGTCCCCATCATTACTGAGACAAGTTTTATGGCCCAGATTTCTTAATTTAGTTTAAATTCCACCAACTGCCATGCTGAGATTTGAACCTGTAACCCCAGTGTTGTGGGTTTGGCTCCAACAGAATGTTTTTCCCAATGTAACAGTGTTTATGTTATTTCCTTTAACACTAAAAAATGGATTGGGGATTACATTGTAGCGAAGAATCCAACAGACATTTATACAACTAATCATTGCGTACAAAGACTACATTCCTCAGACACATACATTTCTGGGCTAATATTAAGCTGTTAGGTTACAACAGCCTACCAAACCTCAGGTAGAGTGCAATGCTTCAGGTGATTCAAGGTAAGATGGAGTATGAAATCTTTATACCCTCAGATCACATGCTGCGATATAGTGATGACATCATGAGCATCTCTTTGAAACAAAGACTATTGGTGAGGGAGAAACCACATCCAGATAATTGGGCCTGGACTACTAGTCCAGTGACATTACTACTACGCCACAATTTCCCTGAAAGCTGCCCATCAGACCTTAGTGAGAGTATAGACGTCTGGCTATCATAATGGCCCTTATGATCAGTCACACAGCATATGTAAAAGAAAACAAATTGAATGAGGGCACTAGTTACTCCTCAAGCCATATCCTGGTCATTTAAGTAAGTACGGAGACTTGGAGAGAAATTGAAACATAGAGTTTGAGAATTTTTTAAGAAAGCTGAGCATTTACCACTACAACCAGTGAACACAACATTCCAAATCCTTACACTATCTGGTCATTGTCAAAGACTTACAGATAAACTCCTCTTGCTGCTCCTGTGTTAAGTAAAATCTATGGTGATGATGGAGGTGGCCTACTCCATGTCACATTCTATTTGAGGTACCAATATTGCCCTCAAATCCCGTTGATGATGGCAGGGGATAACCTGTCAGTGTTCTCTTTTCTACATCTAGGCTGGGAGGTGCATGGGTGTAACTGTTAGCCGAGGAAAGGAGCAGGCTCTTCCACAGTGCCTCCCATGCTTATATAGTCTGTCTCCGTTTACCACGTCAGCTTACACATGTAAAATAGTCAAATCAGACTTGTTGGAATATGTGAGCTGTATGGCAGAATCATGACCGAGTACAGGAGAACTGAGGAGCAATTCATGTCAAAGTTGTTCACCCTGAATTACCTTAAATTAATCACAATTTAATCTCAGTTCTGACGAAGAACCATTGGACACAAAAAGTCAGCTGTTTTCTCTCCACAGGTGCTGCCAGGTCTATTGAGTTTCTCCAGCAATTTCTGTTTTTGTTTCAGATTTCCACCCTCTGCAGTTTTTTTTAATTTTATTTCACAGTTTAATATCATTAAGGTAGCAATATAAATGTGAAGTTTCTAGTCTGTTTATTTATCAATCTTTTCAAATGGAGTAAATTCCAAAGATACAATAATTGACTATCGTCACTTCCATACATATTTCAGGAAAGCTTTTTTGAAAAGAGGTTGCATTTGATACAACATATAGGAAAATAGTATAAAGGTCAGAAACAACAAAACCCAAGTGTTTTAGAACCAATAACACTGGACAGCTGCAGTCAGGTCAGTGACAGCAGCGTTCAGCTGATAAAGCTGTCACATGATTCACATAAACTCAAATGCAAAATGTTTGTAATCTTTGGATTATTGACTCAATATTCACCTCATGGATGTCCTCTGTATGTTGCACATTCACACGTGGCTTTTGACAGCCTGGTGTATAGGATCTGTTCAATAGCCAGACCAATTGCAAATGGCTTGTAGCATTGTGAACATCCAGAGGTTTCTAGGACTATTGTGACAGACACAGTTACTCGAAGTATCTGGGTGGCCTTGTGACGAGCCTGTTTACAGAATGCATCTTTGTCTGTAGCAATAAAAACCACTTCTTGTTGGAGAAATCTGTTGCCAAAAATAGGACAGCCTGTATTCATTTTGCTTATAAACAAATCCACTGGACATGAAATATAGAGAACCCATTATAAAGAGATGAAGAAAAGGAGCAAATTGCTAACATTAAATAAAAGCAGCAGACTTCTATAATGGCAAATCCTTCAGACTGTCAAGTTATATTCACAAAAGTGCTGATTCATGGTGCACAAATATTTCAGCTGGTGTCACATATTCATTGAGAAAGCCTTGAACTGAATCTTGATTGAATGTTTAGCTTTGATTGAATATTTGCAACCCTGGGCAAAATCCCAATGTGAAAATGTACTATATTCACTTTTCAAATTTGATCAACTGCTCTACACATATCCATTGAACATATTTATCATCCTTACGTAAATATTTACACATTGACTGTTATTGCCATGTTGTAGTGGCATAGCCAAACTAGCGACCAGGTGATGGCATTGCATTTGCCAGTTACTGGAATTTGTAACGTTTAAATCAATCAGTCTTTGTTCTAACTGACTCAAATAATCTCCTGTTTTCATAAATCACGTGCATGGAAAGAGATTTATCACAGCACAAACATGTCAGAATAAATCCCACAATATTAGCCCACCACTATAAGCTCCCATCAGCTTCTCCAATTTTTGTCATTGGAGTTTACTTTCAAGCGCCTTACAGTAAAGAAACTATCAACTGATTCCTGTCATAGCTCAGCTTACAGTTAGCAAATATTCTGCTCCATTCACCTCACCAGCACTTTTTAAAAAACCGGAGTCTGAATGAAAAACTGTTGAGCATTGTGGAATTGCAGTAAAATATTAAAAATCCTTTTCAATGTAAGATTCATGGAAAGACACTGCAGATTAACATTAAAGTTCGGTGAATACAGGATGTGAATCTGAAATTGAACACCAGCAGTAAGAGCTACCAATCATGCTTACAGCTTGCAAAACTATTCAACTCTATTCCAGCCATAAAGACCTAGCAGACCCCTTCACAATAGACAGCACCATGTTAGGTTTGAAGTGTTTTATTAAAGGATTAACACAAATTGATTCACCTTCTCCATTGCAAATTTCTGCTTTTCTATGGGATTCCCCATTGAAACTATAAGATCCTTTCAGCCATCTTGTACATCTTGTAATGATGGTGTTTGGTCACAAAGATACTTTTGCATCCTTACCTGTATATAACTCTCTTGTTGTGCAGAAAGATCAGGGCTGATGTAATTTCTGCAGCATAGAATTGGGCACGCACCTCATCGAATTTTCGCACTTGTTGAATTTGGAACATCAAATCTCCTCCATTTACATACTCCATCACAAAAAACATCCGATCCTGCAAGAGGTAATGACAGAGGTCAGTACGTTGTCACTAAATCTACAAGCCAGTAAACAGAAGGTGAGGATTACATATGCCATAAATGGAAATACCAGAAGGGACAAGGTGAATAAAAGGCAAGTCAACAAAGAAATGACTTCAGTATTACACAACAACTTCTTGCCTACAAAGTAAAATTATATTGATCTTTTGTGCTAGTGATGCATTGAGCAAGAACAATTCCTTAAGATTTTCACCCATATATTCAGGCCCAGTTCTCTTACATGATGGATTTTATTGGTTACCAAGATAGAAGCAGGCATTTTATCAGCAGTATTGTTTTAGAAGGTGCTTAAAGCTTGAGATCAGCTTGTACAAAGGATTTTCTGACATTCTTTCCAATTGATCAATACGTAGAACATTGGTAGATCAACATCAAAACCAAAATCAAAGAAGAAACATGACAAAGAAAAATAGCCTGTCTTTAATGTACTGTTCCAAGTGTGTTGCATTGATTCACTATTACTTATAGAATAATTAATCAACCAGCACTTATATCATTAACAGGCATCTCCTTTCAATGATCCAATGGATTAGATTATGACAATATTTTCATATTTTTGTTTTATATTTTTGTTCCAATTAATACTGAGAAAGGTGAATGATCTTTATCATAAGTGGACTGGAATTCAAAAGTGAGTAACTGATATTTCAATTAGATAGTGCCTTGTTCAGACCACCTCTTGAGGACTGCATTATTTCTGGACCTGAGACTACAGGGAAGATGTACTGACTTAAAAGCGTAGGAGGATAGAACACTGGGGATATTTAATCTGTTTAAGCAATTCACTGCAAGAATTAAAATGCTTTGGCAGTTAAATATGTGCTAGACTAACATTAATGTTTGAGAAGATGGTTGCCAAGTATCTTAATTAGTTGTCTAACATCAAAATTCCTTCTTGGTTACGTAGTTGTCCAAAAGTCAAAGGAAAAATTACACTCTAATCAGTATTCAGTGATGCTTCAACATTGTTGCATTACATAATTCAGACAACATTTTGAACTGTATTTATAAATCATATTCAGTATGTCAAAGCATCAACATCTCTTTCATCCTAATCCAAATATGAGTACTTCCAAGAGTTTCCACCTGCTGTATTTGATTTGATTTGTACTCTATTTCACCCAACTTTAGTGTTTTAAAATTCTTCCTGCCTTGTTCTTCTTAACCTTATCATAGCCCAAAATTGTTCACACAGCAATTAGCACACTTCAAAATTTCAACGGTTGGATCAACGGCTTTTCCTCACCAACAATATTTTCCAAGCCTCATCCTGTGAAGAGCATCTGCTAGAGAGATGGGGGAAACATATGTGAAAATTTCATTTCAAATCACTCATCAAGCTCAGACAAGAAGCTTGTGTTGGGCAAGAGAGATAAGGAGGTTTTCTGTATCGTCACATTTTTTAAACATCGCTATCAAGGGCTTCTTTTCAACTATCAAAGCAAAAGCCAATTCTCCCCTTCTAAGGGATTGATTCATTGCACATTCTACACAAGGACCCTCAATAGTGAACAAAACACTCATCCTGGGGCATGGATTGACGGGAGATATTGGGGATATGGAGAACAGCATATCATAATGGAGTCCAATCTTATTCATTAAATTACCTTTCGAAAATCATTCAATCAAACTCATGGAATTAGAACATAAGTACTGCCAGCAAGAGTTTTGGATCACAATTGGGAATGCAAACTTTAGACAAATATTCTAATAAAGTGGTGATGAGTTTAACAGAATCATGTAGGCTCAGCACATGAACAGATATCAAGGTCACGTCGAGTCTGGATAACACTTCCAAAGATATGACAAAGAAAAATAACCTGACTTCAATGTACTGTTTCAAGTGTTTTATATTGATTCCCTACAGAATAATTATGCAACCAGTATCTGTGTAATTAACATGGATCTCCTTTCTTTGATCCAATAGATTAAACCGTGGCAATATTTTCATATTTTTATTTTAAGTCTTTGTAACAATTAATAATTTGAAAGGTGAATGACCTTTATCACAATGGGCTGGAATTCAAAAGTGAGTCTTGTCACCAGACTCAAAATGGTAACTCTTGTTGCCTTTCCACAGATGTTGGCAGACCTGCTGAGTTACTTCTGCACTTACTGTTTTTGTGTGCAAAATATTTTATGGTTGTTGACTGTAGGAAATCCACTTCCCTGCCAGCAAGTCGCTTCTGACTCTTTAATTGTGAAAGCTGGGATTTATTCCTGAACATGTGCCTCAAACTTCCCTTTGGAATTGACTGCTGAGCAGCAACGAGAAAAGATAGTGCCAAAACTCTCTGGGGCGAACTTTAAATTAAACATTTAATTTAATTTAAATCAGTGACATTCTTCAACTTGTACCATCTCATTATTATTTTTAGGAGAGCTGAAATTCCAAACTGTACATGAGACGAGCAGGAGTATTTGAAAACATTTTATCAACTAGTATCTTCTACCAAAGTGTCTGGAAGCTATTCTGCATTATGAATGAGTTTATACCTTGTGGCTAAGAATGGCTGTTGCTTCTTCTTGCTTTCATGAAGAAAAGACTTTCATATCTATCCAATACATAATTGTTCATATCCATTGATTGACCCTGGCCTAGAAAACACTAGGAAGGTGACTACACAATAATGGTGATTGTACAAGATTGCAAAGGAGTTACAGGAGCAAAAAATACAATAAACAATTGTAATCAAAAATTTGGATGAATTGTAAGTTTGTTGCTGTTCTCAGCCTCTGAGGTGGTACAAGTGTGCTGGGGATGGATGAAGGGATAAAAATCAACTAACAAATTGATCACTTTAAGACCGTAAGAGGCAGGATCAGCAATAGGCCATTTGGCCCATTGCATCTGCTCTGCTATTCAATGAGAACTTGGTTGATTTGATAATCCTCAATTCCTGCCTTATCCCAAGTTTGGTTCCTTAATGATTAGAAATGTGTTTGTCTCATCCTTGAATATACTTAAAGACCCGACCTTGGTAGACCTCTGCCCTCAATTATTTTAAAGAAGTGTCTTTCTGCTACCATGGAGTCCCTACCTCTTTGCTCAGTTGGGCAGGATTATGCAGTCAGCTGTAAAATTCTGACCACTTCCCAGCTCCGATCAGATTGGTAACCAATAATATTAACTATTGCAGGGTCACATTGGTTCCTATTAGGGTTAGGTGGTTGGTGGTTTATTGAGTTGCTGCAATTCATATTGTGGATGGTACAAAATTTCAGACACTGTGTGCATGTGAGAGTATAGGGGGAATGAATAATTCATATGGAAGATGGGGTGCCCATCAAGCACTGAAAGCATGAGGTACAGCCGAAGTTATTCAAGGTTATGGAGTTTGATCTAACATTTAGCAGCAACCTAACTAATGCAACAAGGAGAATTGTTCATAAATGAGGATAAGTTGAGAGGTCAGGCATTAACATCAGAAAGGAGTATAACAGAGGATTACTGAAGTTATGCCAGGGTCATGTTCACTGCCAATGATTTCATGTTCCCTACAGACTGCAACCTGAACATCAGCTCCACTGATTGCACTAAATAATGCAAAGCATGCACACAGACAGTGCTCCTGGCTAACAGCCAGGCAAACTTGATCTCTCAGATCAACAAATAATGTCAATGCCTTACAATTGGCAAACAGCCCGACCAAGTGGGGTAAAAAACAAAAGGGCACAGTTCGTCTTTATTTACATAGGAAGGCTGACTGATGCAGAATGAGCGGTGCACTGAAAAACTATTCTGAGAGGTGTAGCCAGTTTCTAATAACGTGTGCAGCCAACAAGAAAGAATATAGCCTGTCTAATCTGCTTACATTCTTAATTGTGTGTCCTTCCCATTTTCCCATAACCCTTCCATGGAATTGATATAAATGTAACTGTCACTGGATGGTTATTCATCATTCAGGACAATACAAGAAGCTGACTCATTAATAGGAACCACTGTTCGCTTAGTTCCCATCATCCAGCTACTTCTATATAAGCACTAACTAGATTGAAAATGAAGTGGAAATCAGTTGATATGATTAGAATTGAACTTTAGTTTGAAAGACAAACCAAGGTGCTTCAATGTGACCAGTACTCTTGACTATAATTGAATTAGACATTAATTTCAGATCAGTTTTAGCGTGCTTCACTGCACAAGCAATTCACTTGGCCTTTTGAGAATGTAATCCTTCACAATGCTCTCTATTTCTGTAGTGATATATTAGTGAGTTATGCACAACAGCAGCTGGATTGAAGTCCATCCCATACAATTTGGGCATCGTTAAGCAAAAATAACTGTTCAGGTTTCTGAATTTCAGCATCTCGCCCTCTCTCACTAACTATGATATGATGGCAAATTTTTCCCTACTCCTCTCTTCAAATAAACTGAAGCCATATGGCAATGACAGTGGCATTCCCATGAGAAACAGCAAGCCGGCAGTTATGGAGGGCTGAAGGTTAACTCAGGATGTCTCAAAGCACTTTATAGCAAATCAAACACATTTGAAGTGTAATCACATTTATCAAATGTGGGAACAGGCAGCAGTCAAACTGCACCCAGCAAACACATGAAGAAACTCACTGCAGAGATTAACAGAACTTTGCAAAGGGATTCTCAAACAGGTCTTAGGTGCACATCCAGAATGCTAATGCAGGACAATGTGTCAATAAGGTAGGTGCTGTACTACCAGCCATTGGCCACATTAGAGCCTTACTTGCCACTTTACCTTGTAAATCTAGAACACTGCTACTCAAATTCTATGTGAGTGAAGTTGAAGATAATAAAGCATTTTAAACTTTGACAAATCATTCACAAATGATAAAGGAAAAAGCAATAGGAATGTCCAAATGATTTATGTTTTGTCACGGATATGGGTATATACATCAGCCATGAAGTCTGGCATTGAACATTAGCCTGTATTTACTGCACAGTGCAATTTCCAAACTATTTTCAAAAAAGTTCATTTGCAGAAATTACTGGGTAAATCAGTTACTGGAATCCCGATGCCTCATAATTATTGTCTAAACTTGTGTTTCCTGATTGAACCTTCTAATATTCTGTAATGAGCTGTTCTGTCAAAATATATTAATTTCCCTTTCTGTCTTAATCTTTGGTGCTTGATGCACATATTTGAAGGTGGGAACTGGGATCAAAAAGGGCAGGTACTGGAACTTAGGTACAGTTTTAGCTGGAATTGTGTGTTCCAATCAGTTATTAGGGTAATTTATAGGATAATAGGATTAACAGGATAATGGCAGACCTGATAAGGGAGCTTAAGGTAAAGGAACCCTTCGGAGCCAGTAATCATAAGATGATAGAATTTAGTCTGCAATTTGAGAGGGAGAAGATAGAATCAGAGGTAACGGTATTACAGCTGAATAAAGGTGACTGCAGAGGTATGTGGGAGGAGCTGGGCAGAATTGATTGGAAGAGGAGCCTAGCTGGGAAGACTATGGAACAGCAATAGCAGGAGTTTCTGCGAGTAATTCAGGAGACACAGCAAAATTTCATCCTGAAGAGAAAGAAGCATGGTACAGGGAAGATGAGGTAACCATGGCTGACCAAGGAAGCCAAGGGTAGCATAAAAGGAAAAGAGAAAGCATATAATGTGGTGAAGGGCAGTGGGAAACCAGAGGACTGGGAAGCTTACAAAGACCAATAGAGGGCAACAAAAATAAAAGAGGGAGAAGATTAAATTTGAGGATAAGCTAGCCAGTAATATAAATGAAGACTGTAAGACTTTCTTTAGCTATATAAATGGCAAAAGACAGGCAGAAGTGGATACTGGGCCACTGGAAAATGACGGTGGAGAAATAGTAGTGGGGATCCAGGAAATGGCTGAGGAAATGAAAACTTATTTTGCGTCGGTCTTCACGACTGAAGACACAAGTAATCTCCCAAAAATTCAAGAGATTCAGGGGGCAGAGCTGAGTATGGTGGCCATTACCAAGGAAAAGGTGCTGAGAAAACTGGTTGGCCTGAAGGTGGATAAATCACCTGGACCAAATGGACTACACCCCAGAGTTCTAAAGGAGATAGCTGAAGAGAAAGTGTAAGCGTTAGTAATGATCTTTCAAGAACTGCTAGAGTCAAGGAGGGTCCCGGGGACTGGAAAATCACTAACGGGACAGCCCTGTTTAAAAACGGAGTAAGACAAAAGACGGAAACTTACAGGCTGATTAGCTTGGTTGTGGGTAAGATTTTGGAGTCCATTGTAAAGGATGAGATTTCTGAATATTTGGAAGTGTACACAAAAGTACAAAAAAGTAGGGCAAAGTCAGCATCGTTTCATCAAGGGGAGGTCATGCCTGACAAATCTGCTAGAATTCTTTGCGGAAGTAATGGGCAGTGTAAACCAGGGATAGCCAATGGATATTTTCTACGTGGACTTCAAGAAGATCTTTGACAAGGTGCCACACAGGAGGCTGCTGAGTAACATAAGGGCCCATGGTGTTAGATGCAAGGTGCTAGCATGGATAGAAGATTGGATGTCTGGCAGAAAGCAGAGAGTGGGGACAAAAGGGTCTTTCTCAGGATGGGAGTCAGTGATAAGTGGAGTTCTGCAAGGGTCAGTACTGGGGCCACACCTTTTCACTTTGTACATTAATGATCTAGATGAAGGAACTGAGATCATTCTGGCTAAGTTTGCAGACAATACAAAGATAGGTGGAGGGACAGGTAGTATTGTGGACATGGGGAGGCTGCAGAAGGACTTGGACAGGTTAAGAGAGTGAGCAAAGAAGTGGCAGATGGAGTACAACATCGGAAAGTGTGAGGTCATGCACTTTGGTAAGAAGAATAAAAGCATGGACTACTTTCAAAATGGGGAGAAAATCTAGAAGATTTGGGAGTTCTAGTCCAGGATTCTCTCAGGGTAACCTTGCAATCAGAGTCAGTAGTCAGGAAGGCAAATGAAATGTTGGCATTTATTTTGAGAGGGCTTGAATATGAAAGCAGGGATGTACTACTGAGGCTTTATAAGGCTCTGGTCAGGTCACATTTGGAGTATTGTGTGCAGTTTTGGGCCCCATATCTCAGGAAGGATGTACTAGCCCTGGAGCGGGTTCAGAGGGGGTTCATGAGAATGGTCCCAGGAATGGAAAGCTTAGCATATAAGGAACGTTTGAGGACTCTGGGACTATACTCATTGGAGTTTAGAAGGATGAGGGAGGATCTTATTGAAACTTACTGAATTCTGAATGACCTGGCCAAAGTGGATGTTGGAAAGATGCTTCCATCAGTAGAGAGTCTAGGACCTGAGGGCACAGCCTTAGAGTAAAGGGAAGATCTTTTAGAATGGAGATAAGGAGAAACTTCTGCAGCCAGAGAGTAGTGAATCCATGGAATTCACTGCCACAGAAGGCTGTGAAGGCCAGGTCATTTAGCACATTTAAGACTGAGATAGATAGGTTCTTGATTTTCAAGGGGATCAAGGGTTACAGGGAAAAAGCGGGAGAATGGGGTTGAGGAGCTTATCAGCCATGATTGAATGGCGGAGCAGACTCGATGAGCCAAATGGCCTCATTTCTGCACCTATGTCTTATGGTCTTATAATGTATAAGCTGCCACAACTTGCTGACATTTTGAACTGGTCACTTTCATTTGAAAGGAAAGCTAAAATATCCCTTAACTGACCATTGACTTCATGGACTTGTTAGGCAAAATAAAGTTTCTAGAATTATTCCAGATGGTTTTATATTTTATTTGCTTGTTTGATATCTATTTGGCAATTTCTAGTGTGGAAATATCATTCCACCAAACATCTGATTCTTACAAAGATGACCATATTGCCAAGGTAGCGTACTGTTAATAGCGTATAGATAATTTCCATTGTAGAGGATGATGCCATTTTGACATAATGATGTATTATTACCGTCAGATGTTTAGGGATTGTTGCTGTTAGTTGGAAGCACTCTTACCCTGAGTCAGAAGGTTGTTATTCAACTCCCACTTCAGAACACAGGGAGAAAAATCAAAGTTGCCACTGCAGTAATTGAAGGTCTGGTTGCTAGAAAGACTCTAAATGAGTCAGAAATGGCTATCCACCACCTGTTTCTGCTTAAATGGTCCAGAACCAGAACACAACCAGGCAACCACAATGCCAGCTGCTGTTTTTAGCTTGCACTCGTACTGACTGAGAGTGGAGCCCAGACTAAGCGTATCATTCAAAGAGAGTGAGATAGGATGGTGGTGGAAGTTAAGGGACAACAGGAGGAGGACTGAGTGGTGGGAGGGTGAAGTGTCAAAAGGTATCAAATGTAGTAAGGTAAGAAACACAAGTATTGAGGGGAGTAGAGATTGGGAATGGAGCCAGCTGTCGCATGTGGCTCTCCTGCAATTTCAATGCCAAAAGCAGTCTGCAGCCTGCTCCCTGCCATAGAACAGTATAATTCCCAACCAAGACAAAAGGATGAAACAGACAACAGCAAGGAGATAGTGTCAGATACAAATCAAAAATAAGCAGGGAGAAGCAAAGGAAGGATGGAAAAACAGAATCATACACAAAAAGATATAAGAGCATGGATATACCATAGAAAAGTTTAATATAGTTTGAAGCAGCAACAATTTCTTAAAACACTACTTTTGCTGTTGTTCCAATAGTGACAAAAATTTGTACTTATAAAACACCCTTACTGCAGAAAAAACACTTCAAGGCACTGTCAAAGGAGAAAGGGAGAGGATGCTAAGTCAACACAAAGGCGAAAGAAAATTTGATTGAAGGTATCAGTTTGAAAAGGGTTTAAGGAAGGAAGGTGCAGAGTAGAAGGGGTTTAGGGAGAAAAGAAAATCAATACTGAATCCTGAAGGTCAAAAAGCCAAACAACAGTTAATGAAAGCAACATTTAGTAGTCTCACTGTGTCATGGAATTAATTATAATTTCAGTCATTGACAGTACTTTATTTGCAAGATTTAAAGAAAGACTTGCTTTTATACAGTACCTCCCATGACTTCAGGGCTTCCCAAAATGCTTTACAATCAATTAATTACTTTTGATGTAAAGTCATTCTTAAAATATGGAAAATACAGAGGCTAATTTACACAGAGCAAGTTCCCACAAACAGCAATGCAATAATAATCAGATAATCTACTTTGGTGAATGCAGTTGAAGGGCAAATATTGACCAGACCATTGGAGATAACTCCTCTGCTTTTCCTCAAACAGTATAATGGGATATTTTGAACCCATGTGAGAGGGCAGACACAGGCATAGCGTAACGTATGGATTAACAGTGTAAAGTAAGAGTTTGGTTAGCAGCTGTGTTGGCAGATGTGGTATACATGGATTTCAGTAAAGCATTTGATAAGGTTCCCAACAGTAGGCTATTGCAGAAAATATGGAGGCATGGAATTGAGGGTGAGTTAGCGGTTTGGATCAGAAATTAACCAGCTGTAAGAAGACAGAGGGTGGTGGTTGTTGGGAAATGTTCATCCTAGAGTTCGGTTACTAGTGGTGTACCACAAGGATCTGTTTTGGGGCCACTGCTATTTGTCATTTTTATAAATGACCTGGATGAGGGCATAGAAGGATGGGTTAGTAAATTTGCAGATGACACTAAAGTCGATGGAGTTGTGGATACTGCGTAAGGATGTTTCAGGTTACAGAGGGACATAGATAAGCTGCAGAGCTGGGCTGAGATGTGGCAAATGGAGTTTAATGTGGAAAAGTGTGAGGTGATTCACTTTGGAAGGAGTAACAGGAATACAGAGTACTGGGCTAATGGTAAGATTCCTGGTAGTGTGGATGAGCAGAGAGATCTTGGTATCCACGTGCATAGATCCCTGAAAGTTGCCACCCAGGTTGATAGGATTGTCAGAAAGGCATACAATGTGTTAGGTTTTATTGGTAGAGGGCTTGAGTTTCGGAGCCATGAGGTCATGTTGCAGCTGTACAAAACTCTGGTGCAGCCGCACTTGGAGTATTGTGCACAGTTCTGGTCGCCATATTATAGGAAGGATGTGGAAGCATTGGAAAGAATGCAGAGGAGATTTACCAGGATGTTGCCTGGTGTGGAGGGAAGGTCTTATGAGGAAAGGCTGAGGGACTTGAGGCTGTTTTCGTTAGAGAGAAGAAGGTTAAGAGGTGACTTAATACAGACATTCAAGATGATCAGAGGATTAGATAGGGTGGACAGTGAGAGCCTTTTACCTCGGATGGGGATGGCTAGCATGAGGGGGCATAGCTTTAAATTGAGGGGTGATAGATATAGGACAGGTGTCAGAGGTAGGTTCTTTACTCAGAGAGTAGTAAGGGTGTGGAATGCCCTGCCTGCAACAGTAGTAGACTCGCCAACTTTAAGGGCATTTAAATGGTCATTGGATAAACTTATGGATGATAATGCAATTGTGTAGGTTAGATGGGCTTCAGATTGGTTTCACAGGTCGGTGCAACATTGAGGGCTGAAGGGCCTGTACTGAGACCACAACAGCTGTCTCTGTCGAATGACAGAACACCCCTGTGGTCTGGTAAGACTATGGTGACTTTACTTTCTCAGTACAGACTCGCAAGCATTGTTGTACTCAAGACCTGGAGTGGACTTCATTCTACAAACTTCTAACCCAGAAGTGAGAATGCTATCAGTGAACCACAATTTTAGTGCCTCTAACTTTGGTAGTTAAATGTTTCTTACAACTTGAATTATTCTGCACTAAGATTTTATGGGCATATACAGTTCCCACCTCCGAAACATATGTCTCCATTACTAATGGAAACTGTTTAGATAAACCTGTCGTACCATATTTAATCTTTGCTACCACTGCCTTTGTAGCATATTAAATTTGCACCTTCCAGTTTGAGACTCCTTTCTATTTTCAGAAACGTATCAAAGCACTTTGCAGCCAACAAATTACTTTTGAAGTTTAGTCACTGTTGTAATGCCAGGAAGCAGCAACAAAATTGCGCAAAGCAAGGAACCACAAATAACAAAGAGCATCAACAAGATGATCTACTTTGGTGTTGTTAGTTAAATGCAAAACACATCCTGTACTTCAAAAACCTCAATTCACTTCTTAAACTGCTTCAAGGATTGCTATATAGATAATGTTAAAATGTATCTAAAGGGACAATATGCATTTTAAATGGGATCATATTGACTTTGCAATATGCCTTCTTATTGAAAATCTTCTGCCTACAGATCCTGTCTCCTAGTTGTGTATCACCTTAAAATTATTCTTGACATTAATTTCCCTACAGTGAGGGACAATGAGAAACTAATTAATCACTTTTTAAAAAATATCATTGTGTATCAAGTCCTCAATCTCCACTGCATAGTGTTAAAAAACATTTCTCTGTAGTTTGTTCTGACTATCTCAAGTGGTGCTGAGAATTAATTCCGATCAACTTGTGCATTCACTTCCATCTGCATTTCCCCATCTATCTGCTTTTAGAATTGATGGATGCACTTGCAGAGCAGAAACCATTTGCACTGATACATAGGGTATGTTATTACTTTGTTTTGAAGTACAAGGGCTGAAAGCAGACATTCAGCACTGAGAGAATTGGAGAAAATGACAAAAAGCATGGTCAAAGTGGATGGTTTCAAGTGAGCAGAAAGGTTTAACGAGAGAAAAATAAAACAGAACAAAAATGACAAAATTAATAAAAGCAAAACAACGACCAGGAGTAGCAAGTCATTTCATTAGATGATACCCAAGTGTTCCTCAACTGTCTTTATATGCCTGGTCTTCATATTACATGATAGCCTTACACAACAGAAATCTACTGACCTCCATCCTGAAAATAAACTGGAAAATGAAAAAAAAGGAAACAATTGAATGGCAGCTAGCATGGACATTTGAGATAACTCCTAGATGGGAATACTGGTTTATGGTGATTACATGAAAACAAATTCTGATTTTACGAAACAAAGTTCCAAGATATCACTGTTCTCTCCAGGATTGCATCCTGCCCACGCATGTCTGCTATTTTTAAGAATCTCATTTCCAAAATCCATATACTTTTCTATGTGAGGATAAGCAACTGCTTTCGCGCTGTTTTCTGAGTGTATTGCAATAGGTTAATCTTGAATGGTAATTTAAATCATTTTTCAATGCAAAACCAAAAACCAGTGGCTCATTTTCTCACTATTTTCGCTTCTCTCTCTGTTTCTAATCAGTGCTCCTTCTCCAGTCACCTCAGTCTCTCTCAGTCTATCATCTCCCATTCTCTCTGAAACTCACTCATTTTCTCTCCTCTCATCTTTCTATCTTTTCCTCTCTTTATCCTTCTTCCTCTTTCAGCATATTTGGAAACGGACAATAAAACCCTGTTGGTTGTCTCAACCAATTTATTTTTTAAAAAACAAACGCACATTGAGTATTTGTGTATTGTCATCGTATCTATTCCACCCCCCGATCATCACATAGTCTCTGTCATTCTGAATATTCCCTCAGGAGCAAAGCAAATCTAAAAATAGAACAGACAGTAGTATTTCAGACCCCAGTCAGGAGTTTTATTTTTATACATGTACATGCAGACACAAAAACCTCACAAAGCGCACACATACACGCATACTATGTAGTGACATTTAGACACACACACAAAATACAATACAGCACAGGAACGGGCTCTTCGGCTCACTAAGCCTACATTGATTTCTAATCTTTATTTAGGTCAACTACTAACTGCCCATATGCAGTTTCTATTCCTCTGTTTGCCTTCTGTTCATGTGTCTATCAAGATATACTTTAAATGTTGCGAATGTGCCTGCTTCGACCATCTCCACAGGCAGTCATCCCAGGCACCCACCACCCTCTGGGTAAAACATTTTCCCTGCATTTCTCCCCTAAACTTTCCTCCTCTCACCTTGAATCTGTGCCCTTTTGCAGTTGAACTTTCCACCCTGGGAAAATGCCTCTGACTATCCACAAAAGGAAGTAGCTATGGAATGTGGGTGCTACTGGCGAGACCATGCAGGAGGAGGGTAGAACTGCATTGTGGACCCATCTTCCACTCAATCCAGAATCGCTCAGATTTGATCCAGCAAGGTTAAAGTAAAAACTTTGTTATCGTCCTTGGAGCAAGTTATACTTCCTTATTTGTGCAAAGAGCCAGCTGACAAAATGCCTTCAATAAAATGTTAAACAATTTAAGTCTCATCAGAAAGATGACCTCAAGGCATCTTTGCCTGTGTAGCAGGGGGAGGCTTTGTATATTATTGATACAGGACAGTGCGAACGTCACTCTTCCAACCACAGGTGAAACTGGAAATAGCACTGGCTCCTGGCTTGGAAATACCTGCTGCCAGAAAATTAAAATTTTAATCTTCACACAGCATTGTTGTTGATCTGTATTCGCCTCAATTTAGTTCATTACTTTTCAGCACTGACACCGCTGATCTGGAAGCTACTCCTCAATCTCAATCGAGCTGATATTCAAGTACCCACCCACTACCACACACAACTCTGTTAAATACATCTGATTATTATTTCTGAAAATACTAAAACTGGGATTAGTTAAGCGTATTAAAGGTTACAGAACTGAGGTGGGTGGACGGAATGGATTCAGGGATTCACTATTCAACTAGGTTTTATTGGATCAGGCTCAAGGGACCGAATGTCTTACTCCTGTTCTGCACCGTCTGAAGTTATTTCTCCTTCTTGAATCTGAAGGATCAAATCTGACCATCTGGTAGGCAATAATATGGATACATATTCATATGAGAGCAAGGCAGAAAAATACACAAACAAAAAAACAAATAAATGAGCATTAATCATTTAAGAAAACATCTACATTTCTTGGTAATTTGGAGACTATCCATTTTACACACTTCCATTGACCAACTGTCTATCATCATTTCTGAGAAGGAGGTTTAGCTTAGTCTTTCATGGGTTGTGGGAATCACTGGAAAAGTCAGAATTTATGTCCTAATTACCATTGAACTGATTACCTTGCCAGGTCATTTCTGACGACAGTTGAGAGGCAAACACATAATGGAATCAGGTATAGGCTAGACCGTATAAAGGACATTCAAGAACCAAGTGAGCTTTTACAGCAATTGATGACCGTTTTTTGGCACCATTTTTGTTTTATTAATTCATGGATGAGGATGTCACTAGCCAATCCAGCATTCATTGCCCAGGGATGCAATTAAGAGTCAACCACATTGCAGTAGGTCTGGAGTCAAGTGTAGGCCAGACGAGGAAAGGATGGCAGATTTCCTTCCCTGAAGGACGTTAGCGAATTAGATGGGCTTTTCAGACAATCAGCAATAGATTCATAGTCATCAGTAGATTCTAAATTCCAGATTTTTATTGTATGCAAATTCCAATGTCTGCTATGGTGGGATTTGAAACCAGATCCCCATTACCTGGGTCTCTAGCTCACAGTCCAGTGACAATACCACTAGGCCATCACCTCCTCACAAGCCATTACAAAGGTGAGCTTTCAATTTCAATTTATTAATTGATTATAAATTTCACTAGCTGCTACAGCAGAATTTGAACCCATTAGCTTGGACCTCAGGATTACAAGCCCAATGACATTATCATTAAGCCACAGTGTATACAAGATTTGAATTGCTTTTCAAATGATATATGTTCAGATCAAGGAAGGTGCATTCATAATGCAGCAAAGAATGTTGAGTATCAATCTGCAATATTTCATAACACATGCAATAACAGGAAGGAAGAATGGGACAGATTCCTGCTTAGTCAGGTGATCAAAGAAACATCAATACTGATACCAGCTGTATGATCCCAGATGATGACCCTATTGGACAAGCCAAATCCCAGGATGAAAGTTGGTTTGATAGATTATATTCTTTTTGTTTAGATCATTAATGTAGTCTTTAGTCACTGAGACATAGTTGCCTGAGGCTGTAGGTTTTTTTTAAGAAAACAATAGAAAAATTTTAACATACGAAAGAATTATTTAAAACCCAAGCAACAAAGTTTCAACTTATTTTCTGACACTCTCCATTACAGAGATTCAAGGTCTCAATCTCAATTTCTTTGTTCTAATTGGCTTACTGTTGACAATGTCCTTATTATGGACTATGTGGATCAGAGATGAATCCCTTCCAAGTCCACCAAGGTGAACATTTTGCATATCTGACAGATTCAAATTTTGCAGATTTTAACCACACTCTCCTGGCTTGGAGGTTTTACAAATTAATCTCTTCTGATGAGATCACAAGTTCCTGAACTGCCTTGACTCGTTGGTGTAGGAGAGGAATTAAACACTGCTAAATGTCAACCCGGCATCTTCTTCTCAAGTTCTGAACTGAACTTAAAAAGAACAAAAGTGTTCATCCTAGACTTTTCTGAACTGAAAATAAAGGTAATGTCCTGATGTTTGACTCTACTGGGCATTAACCCAACAGCACATCCATCTTTCCATTTTCTACCACTAGAATCTGTTGTGACTTGCTTTCTGAGAACAATGAACTAACCTCATCAGTTTTTCAGAAAGACTCTTAGATCTCTCTCTTTTCTTAAGGGGAAGTCCTGCAGAGAAGTAACCAGCACATATCTGTCTCAAATTTGAAATCAAACTCGAAAAACGAAACTAATATATTTAAATTAGATACCATTTATCACATATCCATAACTCCAGACTATGAAATGCAGATAAAATTCACATTTCCATGGCAACTTAGACTTCCTGAGTGAACTATAACACACAACCACCACCAGCACATGTTCAGTTGTTTGAAAATGCCTCTTTCTATCATTCTGCTTTCCTCTAACAAGAGCATGATCAGTATTCACATTGTCAGAATCAACATGATGCAATTTTCACCCAGAGGGATTTGTCACATGAAGAAACAGTGCATTTCAATTTTTCAGTAACAACTGTTATATTGACTTCAAGTTAATTTGGATTTTGAAGATTGGAAGTGCTCCAACTAAATGCAAGTGCTATGGCATAAATCTGCGAAGAAACTGGAGGTTTCAAGTTAGCCCCTGGAATAAGCCAGCCGAATTTACTAGGTGAGAATGATGGGTACCAGCTCAATGACACATATCCCAGAGTCCAAATTAAAACAGGAACAATATCAAAGCAATAAAATGCCTCAGGGTTATTCAAGGATAGTGTTGTTGAAGACAGCAGCATTAGGTGAAAACAAAACAGCCTTTCTATTTTTCTTATTGTAAATCTCAGGCCTTCAGCACTCACAGTTATGAGCAGTGAATCAGGCAGCATCTCAATCTGTAGAAGGCAGCAAGTTGCTTCTCTGTTGCCCTGCTCCTCCAGTGGGTATCTAACCCAGAGATGAAATAATCAGTTGCAACACATGCAGTGTGTGAAGTTGGAGTAATTGGTCATCAATTAGCCATTGAACTTGCCATAAAAAAGTGAAGGCTCGTGTGGAAGTGGATTTCGAATGGAGTAACAAGTCGTAGGTATTTACAGATGACCTTTCTGGCATTGAAAGTGAGCTTATATAGTATGGAATCTCTGTAAGTACATAAAAGCATAAGAAACAGGAGCAGGAATAGGCCATTGGGCCTGTCGAGGCTGCTCCACCATTGAATAAGATCACAGTGGAGTCAACTCCACTTCTCTGCCCATTCATCATAATTCTTAATTCTTTTCCTGTTTAAAAATCTATCTATCTCTGCCTTAAAAACATTCAACTATGTAGCCCCAGCAGCTTCACTGGGCAGTGAATTCCACAGATTCACAACCCTTTGGGTGAAGAAGTTCCTCCTCAGCTCAATCCTAAATCCTTTGATATTGTTTCAGATTTCTCAAACGTAAAATAAAAATTTTTAAATCTTTTTATATTTCTTTTATTTTCCCCTGTAAGCTAATCTTTCTTTCTTCTTTATTTTTGCTTCTGTACCAGATTTGGCATTTATTCAGTATTCTAACTTAGAGGGGCTCTTTAAAACTTCTTCAGTCTGATTGGTTAACAAGATACACAATTCCTTGGCTGATTGAGGCAAGACCCAAATCCCTCACTGGGGATGTTGTGCTAAAATGCATTTCTAATCACTGTGGAAAAGGGAAAATATGTGAAATCTCGCCATTGTTTTTCGCTTAGTGTGATTTGCATTACATTTGGTGGAGTAATTCTCACCTTTCGACTGAACAAGTTTTCTCACAGTATTTTACTACACTCACCATTTGAGCCCTTGCTGTGATAATCGCAGCGTATATCTGCCCTATCTTACTGTGTGCTGTTCTTTCAGCATCTCACCACTGTCTGGCCAGGTTTTGTGTCTATGCCAAATGGCCGTAATGTGAGCCTGGTACCTCAGTTTGAGACAGCAAAGCACAAAAATGCAAGGCAGGGATGCTGCAATCATCCAGGTAGGTTCAGAGTGAGGGAGGACTATGATAGGGAGTGAAGAGCCTGGAGATGGCTACCTGCTTCAGTCGATGAGCTGGGCACAAGTCATTGAGAGTCAAAGTATTACCATGTAGGTAAGTGCCAGTACAGCTCAAGTTGAAGCACTGAAGTGCCCTGTAAATGCACCAGAGATGTTCCATTAGAGGCTGGCATATGTCGAATGCCAATGTCCTTGGATATGAAGTGCAATGGGCTGGAGTATCCTGAGCTGTTGGAGCCCAGTGTCTAACATGGATGCCCTCTGGAGTAAACAGACAGCTGAACTCTCCGGGAACCCATTCTGATTTCTGTCACATTTACCCAATGGTGGGTTTTTATGCCAAGTTTGGTAAGATCACAACTTATGGTGAGTTAAGCTGTTAACGTACTGTTTAACGAGCAACAAAAAGCATCAATTGGGGACTCTTCTGGCAAGAAGCTCACCATGCCACTCAGGCAAAAGATGGGGGGGTGAGGGGTAAGGGGTGAGGGGGAAAGTGGGGTGGACGTTGCATAGAGATGATCCTGGCATCGAGGTTTCTGTCTGATTCTACCACTTATTGTGAAGCCTGCCCACATTGCTCAAGGCCCGGTTAGATTCTGCCCACTGTTTCTCCTGACATAAAATCTTGGCTACTGTAAACTCGGAGATATATCAACCAGTCAAGTCCCATGATGACAATAATGAATCCAATCTTCATTAAAAAACATCAAACACTGAATATTTTCAGACTCTCCTATTTGTACAACAACCCAAATTCAGTTAGCAAGTGAGCTGTGCAATGCTGCTAGATCCCTCTGCTGTTAGGGCATTAGTACTGCACAAGCAATAACATGGGAAATGGGTCAAGCACAACAAAGGGACTGCAGTATTCTCTTCATCATTCCCCACAACACCAACCCATCCATGATTTATTTCTTTCACTGACATTTACAATATCATTATTCTTCTTGGTGGAGTTGGGATGACTGTCTTGAGGAGTAAAGGGAAGCGACCTTTCAAAGTAAACACGATAAGAACTGCTCAGCTTTTCATGCTCCCCTGATGGATACAGAATTATATGTGCACAGGAGAGGCAATGACCTAATGGCATTATCGTTTGAATATTAATCCGGAGACCTAATAATCCGGTGACCCAATAATCCGGTGACCCAGGATTGAATCCCACCATGGCACATAGGATTCAATTAAAAATCTGGAAGTAACAGTCTAATGATAACTATGAAACCAGTGTCAAGGGAAAACCCATCTGGTTCACTAGTATCCTTCAGGGAAGGAAACCCATCTTTTCCTGGTCTGGCCCAGATGTCACTCCACAGCAATGTGATGGACTCTCAACTGCCCTCTGGGCAATTAGAGATGGGCAGTAATTACTGGCCTAGCCAGTGACGCTCTCATCCCGTGAATGAATTTAAAAAAGTAGCTGAAGGTCGGTGCAGTAAAGTACTTAAGGGTGGAGGAGGTTACAGAAATCAGACAGTGCAAGGCTTTGGAGACAGTTGAAAATAAATGCTAGGGGCTTAAGTTTATCGCAAATACTTGGGAGCTAGTGAGCACAGTAATGATGGGACTGGAAAGTACCCAGGATTTAGTGGGGTGACAAAGTGTGCAATCAGATTTGGGCTGAATTAAGGTCAGGAGCCTCATGAGGAGAAAATTGGAGAAGTTGAATCTCGGGTGGGAAAATGAGATGAACGGCAAAAA
Organism: Stegostoma tigrinum; assembly: GCF_030684315.1. Lineage (NCBI taxonomy): Eukaryota > Metazoa > Chordata > Chondrichthyes > Orectolobiformes > Stegostomatidae > Stegostoma > Stegostoma tigrinum. The sequence continues at coordinate 29,605,259 of NC_081363.1, forward strand.
TTCTGGTTTCTTATTGTAAAGGAAGCTATAGAGGTGCTGGGGAAAGTGTTAAAAAAATTTACTGGGACAATAACAGAACCGGCAAGTTTTACCTATCAGGAAAGATTGAACAGACTGGAGCTGTTTTCTCTCGAAAAGAGAAAAGAGAAAAAAAGTTTCCACTATAATAGAGGTAACAGGGTGTGGAGCTGGATGGACACAGCAGGCCAAGCAACATCAGAGGAGCAGGAAAGCTGATGTTTCAGGCCTAGGCCCCAGGCCCGAAACATCAGCTTTGCTGCTCCTCTGATGCTGCTTGGCCTGCTGTGTTCCTCCAGCTCCACACCCTGTTATCTTAGATTCTCCAGCATCTGCAGTTCCTATTATATCTGAAGAAGTTTCCACTCATGGGTGAGATGAGAAACCATCAATATAATGTAATTTTTCAATATTGAGAATTCAGAAGTAATTTCTTTACCCAATGATGGTTAGCAAATGGAACACATTGTGTAGCTGAGGTGACTAGCATTGATGCATTTTAAAGGGAGATCAAGACACTAGAAATGTGGGAGAAAAGAAGGATATGATGATGGGATTAGATGGTGTTGGAATGGAATAAACACTGGTGCAGAATGTACCAGTTGAGTTGAATGGCCATTTCCTGTGCTGGAAATACTACATAATGCTTACAATATTAATTCCCTTGTTTAACATTTTACTATAGCAGGCATGTAGGTCAAAATATGCAAACACTTAACTATCTTCGGTTTCCAGAAGGATCTCATTCTATTATGTTGAATCAGAAGGTGGAAAAATTATAATGCGGTCAGGATGAGGCAAGGCATTTAATTGAGACATTCTTTGTAATAGGACCTGATTTAATTGATCTCTGCAATGCTTACCACAGTCTGGAAGCAACAGAAGATCTGTGTAAGGTACGGGTGATTTCTGGCCAGTGATAGGATCCGTTTCTCAGTCATCGTACACTCCACATCATCATCTTGGAGAATCATGTCTTTCTTCAATACTTTCACAGCGTAAACATCTTCAGTGCCTTTTAACTCGGCCAGCATTACCTGGGGTCAGACAGCAAGTTATGAAAGTGACATTTCTGCTCAATGCAAAACAGAGAAAGAAATGAACACAAAAGCTGATGTTTTGGGCCTAGACCTTTCATCAGAAAAGTTTTCTGATGAAGGGTCTAGGCCCGAAACGTCAACTTTTATGCTCCTAAGATGCTGCTTGGCCTGCTGTGTTCATCCAGCTCCACCCTTTGTTATCTCGGATTCTCCAGCATCTGCAGTTCCCATTATCTCTGAAACAAATGAACACTTTATTTTTCTCTAAATAGTTTAGCCTGTTAAAATGTGTTTAATCTGATTATGTACTGCTATTCTTCCTAAAAAAATGAAAGAAACTCTCTGTTTTGACTTCTCTTCACTTGAAGATGATAATGAATCATGTATTTGGTTACACTAAAAAGCTACAAATCTAATTTTAAGCACAATCAAAGCTGAATTCAATCTTGTAGTTGATGTTATAAAAACATTTCCTGACTGCTAACCTATTATGATAAGGATAACTCTCAGGATGTAGACCCATAACATTAAAACAAAGTGTGCAAACTGACTTCTAAAACAAATTTAAAAGTTTATAGTGGAATAAATTCTTTGCTGTAGACTGTGTTTCCAATCATCGAAAGAAAACACGAATGTTGCCTGCACCGGGCAACCCCATGTGAAAAACTTGAACAGAATCAGGCAGAAGCATGATCATGGGACCTGAACTTGCCTCCAGATGCTGATTATTTTGTTTAAGGAGGAAAAATGATAATGCTGCCAGAACTAGGTTTGTTCGTGATAGTCATGTTACTCTCAGGGCTGTGGAGGACATAACTCAATTGCTTCACAATAATGGATTGGTTCATAAATAATAAAAGATTAGCAGCAGGCCTGTTGTCATTCCACTACCATATGCTGAGCAAAGCAAACAGCAAGCAGTGTGTGTGGTGGTTTGTTTTGTTCCAGCATCTTACATGACTGTACTAGATAATATTATAAACCAATGTTTGAACATATGCGTGGGTGCAGAGCCAAGCTTCAGACTGTGCATGGCCACACTTAGCTTTCTTTTGGAGGAATCAGAGAATAGTTATAGTGCAGGAGGAGACCATTTGGCCCTTTGTGTCTGCACTGGCTCATTAAATAAACATCATTACCTTCTGCCAATCTCCTGTTTTTTACCCCCCACACGTTACATTTTTTTTTAAATCCTCTGCTTTGGATACAAACAAAAACAGAAATGCTGGCGAAATGCAAAAAAACGATCAATGTTTGAGTCCAGTGACCGTTCTTCAGAACAGTACAGCAGTTCTGAAGAAGGGTGACTGGACTCGAAATGTCAACTCTGCTTTCTCTTCACAGATGCTGCCAGGCCTGCTGAGTTTCTCCAGCACTTTTTGTTTTTGTTTGATTCAGATCTCCAGCATCCACAGTTCTTTGTTTTATTTGGATACTAATGGGGGACACAGCCTCTCGGAGGACAGTAAGTACAGCCAAATTCATTGCACCATGATTGGTATCTGCTGCATTGGACAGGAGGGAGGAGTACTGCGGGAAGGCTACAGTGACTGGAGATTCGATAGACGTTTCTGTGGCTGCATGCAAGATTGCATGATGATGTATTGGGGCTAGGGTCAAGGGCATTATGAAGCAGCTACAGTGTATCCTGGGCTGGGGGGATAAACAGCCATTGGTACTGATGTGTACCACAACCCAAATCAAAAATTAAAACAAGGGATGAGGTCCTAAAAGTAGAATATAGGGAGTTAGGATGCAAGTTAAAAAGAAGACAGTATGAGAGGAAAGGTTTCAGATTAATGAGACATAGGAACCAGTACAAAGTGGACAGGTTATCCCTGGGCAGGACCAGACAGAGGGCCTGGGTGGAATATTTGCTAATGTGGTTGGGCAGGGTTTCAGATGACGCAAAGCTGGGCAGGAGGGTGAGCTACAAAGGTTTGTGATAACAGATTGTTCCTTGATGTGATTTCTGGTTTGTTGATCAAAGCTAAAAAAAAGTGAATACTACAAGGATATTTTCACATGGCAGAAAGCATTTCTTCTCAGTCTCAGTGATACAGAGGCTTTTTCTTAGGGTCATGAGAGATTTACTTTCTCCCCCCAAGAAATGTGAAATATTTTTCCCCGACATTGCGTGGATTCTGAGGCGCATAGGGCGTAGGGTAGCAGTGATGGAGGGGAGAGAGGTGGTTTTGAGAGGACTGTTAGGAGCTGGGCTGCAGTGTTGGAGAACTGAGGTTGGCTTTCTAAATGGCCTGCTTCCGCTATCACACTCCAATGTGGGTCACAAACTGTACTGCAAATCTGATCCCAGTGAAGACAGTAAGAACTGCCGATACCAGAGTCAGAGTTGAAAACCGCAGTTGAAAGTAACTTGTGAAGTCACGTATGGGTCGAATGTGCGGTTGGCGTGCAGCAGAAGTGCAGAGGTCAGGATTTCTTGAGCCCAGAGGAAAATTCAGCCCCATGACTTCTCTGGTTTATGGGTGTCACTTACCTTCCCAAAGCTACCTTTCCCTAGGACACTGATGAAGGTGAAATCATCAATGCCCAGTTTACGTTGTACTTGCTGGCTGTTACTGTTCTCGACTGCAATACCTAGAGCCTCATTTTCTCCACGGCTTTGACGACTTTGCCTCTTTTTTGAGAAAAGATAGATACAAAGAGTTAATTGTTTCACACAGTGGACTGAATAACTAATACCAGTTAATTAATGTTCTTGGATTATACAACTGTCAGAGTGAAATAGAATGTTTTCTCAGGGACAGAGATTATTTCATAAAATCACATAGTAAGGAAGTTGTCCATTAACCCATCAACATTGTAACAGAGTACCTCCCTAAAAGAACTTCTAATTAGTCCCACACCCTGCTCTTCCTCCACAACCTTGCCATTGTTTCTTCTGTATTGCTTAAAACTGTACTTTGTGCCTGAGTCACAGCCAACACCTGATCCTTGCAATGTGATACCAACACGAGCAATGTTTCTTTTGTCAGAATTTCTGTTTGAGAATAAACATGCAATAACATAAAGTTTGTGTCCTACAATATGCAAATTTCTTTCAATGGGGAATATAGCGAAAGAGGTCTGCATCATAAAATATAGAACTTTGCATTGCTGGTGTAGAGCTTTGTACGACAGTACAATTTGGGAATAACTGTGGAAAACCAGGACGTCTAAAACCTTACAGTACTGATTTCCACAATCAATTCCTGTTTTGTATTCCCAGAACTTGCAACCCAGTTCCAGGTTGCCTCAGTCTCCTAAATAGCGTTGAGAAGACCCTGGGGCAGCAACTTTGTTCCTGGTTTTATATACGCTCACCCCTGTCAGGCTCTACAGAGACACCATCTGAATGTAGGGTGCTTTAAACACATGTTAGATTTCTAACGGAATTTTGATCTTCCTGCCAATCTCTTCCCCGTCCATTCTAATCCCCCAGTCTGATGCCTTGCATTGCAGCCAGCATTGTTTCTATACAGTATACAGAGCTTAATATTCTCATTTGTGCACCTACACAGCAAGGAGATTGTACACTTGTGACTCACACATACACTCAAACACAAATGGACATTTGTATTGATTGGAAAATTGTTGTTGTAACCCACTTGTTTAAGAAAGGATTAAGGCAAAAGATGGAAAATTATAGGCCAATTAGCCTAACCTTGGTAGTTGGTAAAATTCTTGAATCCATTGTCAAGGATGAGATTTCTAAATTCCTGGAAGTGCAGGGTCAGATTAGAACAAGTCAGCATGGATTTAGTAAGGGGAGGTCGTGCCTGACAAACCTGTTAGAATTCTTTGAAGAGGTAACAAGTATGTTAGACTAGGTAAACGTAGTAGATGTTATCTATCTAGACTTCCAAAAGGCCTTTGATAAGGTGCCTCACGAGTGGCTGCTGAGCAAGGTGAGGGCCCATGATGTTCAAGGTGAGCTACTGGCTTGGATTGAGGATTGGCTCAGAGATAATGGGAACTACAGATGCTGGAGAATCCAAGATAATAAAGTGTGAAGCTGGATGAACACAGCAGGCCAAGCAGCATCTCAGGAGCACAAGAGCTGACGTTTCGGGCCGAGGCCCTTCATCAGAGAAGGGGATGGGGTGAGGGTTCTGGAATAAATAGGGAGAGAGGGGGAGGCGGACCGAAGATGGAGAGAAAAAAAGATAGGTGGAGAGGAGAGTATAGGTGGGGTGTTAGGGAGGGGATAGGTCAGTCCAGGGAAGACGGACAGGTCAAGGAGGTAGGATGAGGTTAGTAGGTAGGAAATGGAGGTGCGGCTTGAGGTGGGAGGAAGGGATGGGTGAGAGGAAGAACAGGTTAGGGAGGCAGAGACAGGCTGGGCTGGTTTTTGGATGCAGCGGGTGGAGGGGAAGAGCTGAGCTGGTTGTGTGATGCAGTGGGGGGAGGGGACAAACTGGGCTGCTTTTGGGATGCGTGGGGGAAGGGGAGATTTTGAAGCTGGTGAAGTCCACATCGATACCATTGGGCTGCAGGGTTCCCAAGCGGAATATGAGTTGCTGTTCCTGCAACCTTCAGATGGCATCATTGTGGCACTGCAGGAGGCCCATGATGGACATGTCATCTAAAGAATGGGAGGGGGAGTTAAAATGGTTCGCGACTGGGAGGTGCAGTTGTTTATTGCGAACAGAGCAGAGGTGTTCTGCAAAGCAGTCCCCAAGCCTCCGATTGGTTTCCCCAATGTAGAGGAAGCCACACCGGGTACAGTGGATACAGTACACCACATTGGCAGATGTGCAGGTGAACCTCTGCTTAATATGGAAAATCATCTTGGGGCCTGGGATGAGGGTGAGGGAGGAGGTGTGGGGCAAGTGTAGCATTTCCTGCGGTTGCAGGGGAAGGTGCCGGGTGTGGTGGGGTTGGAGGGCTGTGTGGAGCGAACAAGGGAGTCACAGAGACAACTACACCAGTAGAGATCTGTCTCTTCAGCACAGAGCAGGGATTGAATGTGGGACGTACTGGCATATGAAGTTTAATCATTCACTGGATAAACTTCCTGAGCCTATGGAGTCCAAAAGACTCGGTGTGTACAAGACAGATGAGCTTTGTTCAGAGCCACATAAGTTTGTACAGAACAAGAATAAGTGTTAAGAGGTTTGTGCCATCCATTAGTTTTAGGGAAGTCTAATTAAAATAGTTGGAAATCATCCACCTGAAATTCCAGGCATGGTTATTGACAGGCATGGTTCCCAATGGAAGTGTGGAATTGGAATAAACAATGGCTATATTTCTGTAGCATATTTTCAATCTCAGGATGCAAAACAAATGAGCCAAAGAACAGCTTTTTGAGGTTGTAATGTAGGAAACAGGGCAGCCAAAACAAGGACTGCATCACTGACAGCATTGTTCACCATTGATTACAAATACAAACCTTCATTATTCAATGTTAGAAATAGCACTTCAGCAGCATCCTTACCGTCTGCCTCCTCTTTAAAGTGGAGATGCCTCCTGCACTGAGTCCCATCTCTGCCAGCTTCCTAGCGAGTTCCACAGAGTTTACTCCACAGCTTGGGGCAACGTTGTTCTCACAACGAATGTGAATGTTCATTTTGCAAACTGCCAAGAGGAGAGACATTATTTTATATTAGTGTTTCACGGAGAGTAAATCCGAGTCAGGAATATCAGTTCTTTAAAACTGCCAAAGGGAAAAACAACTTCCCTGTGGAATTCTACATGTCCAGCATATTATGTAACACCTTCATATTGACCAGATCTTGATAGGTATCCAGGAAATAACACAAACTCTCTCAGCCACTCTGACTGTTCACATAATCATCAGCAGGCCACTGGCTCTCTTGATAAAGGAGTCTATATGATCTCAGGATTCCTATGCTAACAGGGCATCTATTAAATGGCTCTGATTAAAAGGGACCACACTGTGCTGATTGTCTGCATTAGTGAGGCCATTTGACAGACACTTCATTTCATTACCACAATCCTGTAATTAAGTCTAAGAAGGAATTTATCTTTTGGAACAGCTCAGAGTTTAAGAGGTATACAGCTGGTAGAATTCAATCCCCTCTATTTATTCCTGATTGTAATCTTTTTGTCATTCCTGTTACTATCCCAATGGCAGCAGGTTGACTGAAAGAATTGTTGACCAAAAGAAATGCAGTCTACCAGCAACATCTACCTTGGGACATAGGAAGGTTTTGTCATGCTCCTCTTTTCAAAGAAAAATTCTGTGATCTTTGAAAGTTCACTTAAACACAGAGACAGGATCTTAATTCAAATTTAAAATGTCAATACAGTTCAGTAGTGTTCATTTTGATTTTGGTGACAGTGTCAAATGGCTGTTAGCAGATTGTTCCTCATCAAAATTATTTTGGTGACATTTTAACTCCAGATGAGTTCTAACTGATTGGCTCGAACAGAATTATTAATTGATTTTATACTCATTTCAGAAGCACTGCCCTGCAAACAGCATTTAGGAAACAGGATTAAACATTGAGTGAAATAGATGCTTCAGGACCACATTCTTTATATAGTCTTCAAAAACTTTAATTGGGACATAGTGAGGATTAGGAGCAACTTGTTCTTCGTACATCTGAGATCATGGGGTCCACTATACATGAAAAAATATAACTGCCTTAAACTAGATTCAATTTCCACAACTGGGATGTCAAAAGCATGACACGTGTACTTTACACTACACACTTTTTGGGAGAAGGTGTAAAGCTGCTAGAGTTCATAGAAATGTAGGGAACCCTTTTGGTGAGTTACTATTCCTCCTCAATAGATTCAAGGACACTTTTGGGTCGTGCCCTGTTGGGGAAGTCAAGTGCCCTTTAGAATCAAGTATAAATGAAAGTGTGTAAAAAATGGATAAACTCATGGTTAAATCAAGGTAACTGTCAAGTTGTCAAGATAATTAAATCCCCTACCTTTTACACGTTTGAAAATTTTGTCTGGATTGCTGAAAACCAGTGCTTGCTACTTCACTTTGTCTGTTGCCATAACCACCTGCTCTCTGCAAATGTACAAACCCTACTTTTCTCATTTACATCAGCAAGTAGAGACAGAGTGCCTTACGGACAGCATTACCTTTACACTGCTTCCCTTGCCTCATCAGCCCATACAGAAGGGAGCCACAATGATCACAGAAGGTTGGCACCTTGTAGTTATGGATGTTGAATTGATGACGTACATTGATGCTAAATCTTTGTTCACATACCTATTAAATATAATGGTCAATTATTTAAGACAGCTGTGGATACAGATAAACACAAAGACAGACTTCCTATTGGAACCATTTGTAGGGCTTGATTTTATTTTCAATATCACGTCTCAAATTTTACTCTCCCTTTAGGAATGCAATCTTCTCCTCATATGGACGGAATGTTCTACTTCCGGGGCTGAGAAGACCAGTCAGTCATAGGGAAAGGAAGGCTTGAGGAGGCTGATCTGAAACATGCCTATTACGGCCTGTCCATGTTGAACATTCCAAAATATACTTCACCCAATTGTTGTGGAGAGAGTCCATACATAGCAGCATTACACACATCCCTCCAAAGAGGTGGGATCTATCATTAAGGATGGGGTAACTGAACACTTTATATGGATTTCCAGAAGGCATTTGATAAATCTACATAAGAAACTGTTAACTAAGGTAACTCACAGAATTAAGGACATATTACTGACATGCCTGGGAAATTGGTTGAGTGGCAGGTGACAGAAGAAAGGGATACTGGGTAGGTACTCAAACTAGCAAGATGTGCTGTCCCACAACGAACTTTGTCAAGGTCTCAATTATTCACATTATTTATTAACAACTTGGATGATGGCATTGAAAGTCATATATGCAAATTTGCTGCTGACACAAAGTTTAGTGGCATTGTAGGTGTGTACATGATAGCATCAAATACAAACGGATGTTGGTCGACTAAGTGAATGGGCAAAACTGGCAGTAGATGGAGTTCAATGGAAACAAGTGTGAGGCTATCCATTTTTGACTAAAATAGGAGCGATCAGATTATTTTCCTAATGAAATGAAGTTGCCTGCATGCATGTCCAAAGAGAGTTAGTGCTTGGGACTTACAGTCAGCAATAACTGAACGAGCTGCTCGTCATAAGAGACTGGAATTGAAATTATACTTTTAATCTGTAAAGATTCTCTGATATCGGTTCTCAATCTAGGCCTCGCACAAGTTTAAGGGTTGAAGTTGAGAGCGAATTTTATTAGAGAATGATTCTGCGATGGCTGAAACAACCACATCGGTATCGGCCTCCAGTAGAACCAGGTGACCATTAAATCAGATGTTCATTTTGATCGGTTGTGATTTGACTGTTCCAAATCAGGTGTAGGTGTATTTTCCAGAGTGTGCACTCTCCTGGATATCGGCCTAGGTGTTCCTTTACTCAGTATAGATCTAAGGGGACTATTGCAGTTTCAGGTCTGCATACCAGCAGCAACTATAGTAACTTGCTGACCTGGACCCTGAAGGAAAATTTTAACCATTTGGCTGAGGCTTGGCTTTGTTTTGGGGTTTTCCTATAGGTTGAACTAGAGTCCTGTTGTTTAGGATATGTCCCGAGTGAGGCTATGCAATTGCCTTCACACACTAGCGTTCCCCAAGCTCATTCAGGCTGGAGAGGGTGACAACTTCCATTGGAATATCCTGTAACTCAAATACCCAACTTGTTGCATTTTCCAATGATAAAGCCAATTGTAGTGCATGTTCGAAGTCCAACTGGGATTCAGCTAGTAGACACTTTTGCACCATTACATCATTAATTCCACATACCAAACGGTCTCTCAGCATCTCATCAAGGGTTAAACCAAAGTCACAGGCCTCTGCCAGTCATCTTCACATAATTCCGATGTGGATTTCCCTGGTTCCAAAATTGCTGAGTTGAAAGGGTTCAGGAAAGATTTACAAGGATGTTGCCAAGGTTGGAGGGTTTAAACTTCAGGGAGAGGCTGAATAGGCTGGGGCTATTTTCCCTGGAGTGTCGGAGGCTGCAGTGTGACCTTATGAAATCATTAGGAGCATGATGTGGAGGTGTCAGCCTGTGTCAGACTGGGGTGGAACAAAGTTGGAAGTCACATGACACCAGGTTATAGTCCAACAGATTTACTTGAAATCATAAGCTTTAGGAGCTTACCCCCTTCGTCAGGTGAAGTGAGAAAGAAGCTCATAGACACAGAATTTATGCTTAGAGAGATCAAGAGCAAAGAGATCAAAAGATTATACAAATGGTGTGAGTGGAGTGTCAAACAACAAAGTCTAATCTGGTCATCCAAATTGTTAGACATGTGAGTAAAGTGTCAACAGCTGAATAACAAGTGAAGGGAAGACCTATAATCCAATTAAATGAGGGAGAGAGATAATTATAAAAATTTAAAACTACGGTGGTGCCGGAGACAAACCAAATAATTGGAATAACCAATTATAACCGTCACGTGCTGAGGGGCTAACTAAACTGGTCTGAGTAAGACTTCTTCACTGTGCAGGCCCTCTGACCAATGGTACACACCAGGTACATTGATAACATTTTCTTCCTTTGGAATCATGGCGAGGAATCATTCAAACAGTCTGTCTCTGAGGTAATAAAGTGTGAAGCTGGATGAACACAGCAGGCCAAGCAGCATCTTAGGAGCACAAAAGCTGACGTTTCGGGCCTAGACCCTTCATCAGAGAGGGGGATGGGGAGAGGGTTCTGGAATAAATAGGGAGAGAGGGGGAGGCGGACCGAAGATGGAGAGAAAAGAAGATAGGTGGAGAGGAGAGTATAGGTGGGGAGGTAGGGAGGGGATAGGTCAGTCCGGGGAAGACGGACAGGTCAAGGAGGTGGGATGAGGTTAGTAGGTGGGAAATGGAGGTGCGGCTTGAAGTGGGAGGAGGGGATGGGTGAGAGGAAGAACAGGTTAGGGAGGCAGAGACAGGCTGGGCTGGTTGCGTGATGCAGTGGGGGGAGGGGACAAACTGGGCAGATTTTGGGATGCGGTGGGGGAAGGGGAGATTTTGAAGCTGGTGAAGTCCACATTGATACCATTGGGCTGCGGGGTTCCCAAGCGGAATATGAGTTGCTGTTCCTGCAATCTTTGGGTGGCATCATTGTGGCACTGCAGGAGGTCCATGATGGACATGTCATCTAAAGAATGGGAGGGGCAGTTAAAATGGTTTGCGACTGGGAGGTGCAGTTGTTTATTGCGAACCGAGCGGAGGTGTTCTGCAAAGTGGTCCCCAAGCCTCCGCATGGTTTCCCCAATGTAGAGGAAGCCAAACCGGGTACAATGGATACAATATACCACATTGGCAGATGTGCAGGTGAACATCTGCTTAATATGGAAAATCATCTTGGGGCCTGGGATAGGGGTGAGGGAGGAGGTGTGGGGGCAAGTGTAGCACTTCCTGCGGTTGCAGGGGAAGGTGCCAGGTCTGGTGGAGTTGGAGGGCAGTGTGAAGCGGACAAGGGAGTCACAGAGAGAGTGGTCTCTCTGGAAAGCAGACAAGGGTGGGGATGGAAAAATGTCTTGGGTGGTGGGGTCGGATTGTAGATGGCGAAAGTGTCAGAGGATGATGCGTTGTATCCGGAGGTTGGTGGGGTGGTATGTGAGAATGAGGGGGATCCTCTTTGGGTGGTTGTGGCGGGGGCGGGGTGTGAGGGATTGGTTGCGGGAAATGTGGGAGACGCGGTCAAGGGGGTTCTCGACCACTGCGGGGGGAAAGTTGCGGTCCTTGAAGAACTTCGACATCTGGGATGTGCGGGAGTGGAATGCCTCATCCTGGGAGCAGAAGCGGCGTAGGCGGAGGAATTGGGAATAGGGGATGGAATTTTTGCAGGAGGGTGGGTGGGAGGACGTGTATTCTAGGTAGCTGTGGGATCTTCAAAATCTCCCCTTCTCCCACCGCATCCCAAAACCAGCCCAGTTCGTTCACTCCCCCCACTGCATCACACAACCAGCTCAGCTCATCCCCTCCCACCACTGCATCCCAAAACCAGCCCAGCCTGTCCCTGCCTCCCTAACCTGTTCTTCCTTTCACCTATCCCTTCCTCCCACCTCAAACTGCACCTCCATTTCCCACCTACTAACCTCATCCCACCTCCTTGAAATGTCCGTCTTCCCTGGACTGACCTATCCCCTCCCTACCTCCCCACCTATACTCTCCTCTTCACCTATCTTCTTTTCTCTCCATCTTCAGTCCACCCCCACCACCTCCCTATTTATTCCAGAACCCTCACCCCATCCCCTTTTCTGATGAAGGGTCTAGGCCCGAAATGTCAGCTTTTGTGCTCCTGAGATGCTGCTTGGCCTGCTGTGTTCATCCAGCTCCACACTTTTTTATCTTGGATTCTCCAGCATTTGCAGTTCCCATTGTCTCTGCAGTAATGATGGATTGTGCTTTTCAGGTATCCATTTCTTTTGAAGACTCTGCAAGTGCTCCTGTTCTGCTTTGCGTTGTTCTGAGTTGTTGCAATGTGTTGTGACTCGTTTAAACAGTGTCTTGATGTGTTGTGGCTTGTTTAAATAGTGTCCCGAGACAGACCACAAGAGGAAGACACAACACAGCCAGATGACAAAGGTTGGAGCTGGATGAACACAGCAGGCCAAGCAGCATCTTAGGAGCACAAAAGCTGACATTTTGGGCCTAGACCCCTCATCAGAAAAGGAGGATGGGGAGAAGGTTCTGAAATAGAAAGGGAGAGAGGGGGAGGCGGATTGAAGATGGATAGAGGAGAAGATAGACGAGGTAAAGGGGTGAAGATGGAGCCTGTAGATGCTCTAATCACCCTACCATACATCTAGGACATATCAGAGATGAGCAGAAGACTATACACGGGTAGCCCACAAACCAACAACGACCCTACTACAGCTACTGATGAATGTAAAGGATCCCATATCCAAAACCAGCAAAACGGGGTTAACACCATGCGAGATAGTCATGTGACTCGGCCAACATGTCTACCTCATATGATGCAGGCAAGGATGCCCTGAGGCATGGTAAATTGGCAATTTACCACGTGAGAAACACTGCAGAGGCCAAACTGGAAGAAAGTTGACTATATGGATACATGAACACCAACCAGCCACCAAGAGACACACTTGTCTCACTACACAGGATAATGACGGACACAAATTCGACTGGGACAATACAACAATAATTGCACAAGCCAAACAGAGAGATACCACGGAATTCCTGGAGGTCTGGTATTCCAACTGGAACTCCATCAACAAACATACTGAATTAGGCCCTGTGTACAAACCACAGAGTAACAAAACCAGAAGTAATACCATCCAGCCCATCAAAACAAGGCCTATACATAACAAGCGGGGCAGAACACTGACGCTTCACTGGAGGTGCACTGACGATGTTACCTAGCAGGGTGATAAAATGTTTGCAATCAAATCCACCAGCTCGGCGAACATGTCCACAGCCTCATCCACAACCCAAGCTACAAGTCTTCTGGAAAACTTTAATCACTGAAATAACTACATAGCAATATCAAGGCTCACCACGGACTACTCTTCAGAATCAGTCTCATTCTTGGACACATGCATCTCCATCAGGGATGGACGCTACAGTACCTCACTCTACTGCAAGTCCACAGATAACCTCACAATGCTGCAATTCTTTAGCTTCCACTCAAAACATATTAAAGAAGCCATCCCTTACATACAAATCCTGTGCATTCACAGGATCTGCTCAGATGAGGAGGAATGTGATGGACAGCTAAATATTTTGAAGTAGACCCTCATAAGAACAGGATACGGTGCTCAACTCATTGATCACCTGTTCCAACATGCCACAGTGAAAAACCACAATGGCTTCCTCAGAAGACAGACACAGGTTATGACTGATAGAAGACCCTTCATTGTCCTGTACTTACAGGAGTGGTCATGCTCTTTGCAACCTTCACTACATTATTGATGACGATGGGCACCTCACCAAGATCTTCCCTCCACCTCCAGGTCTCGCCTTCAAATAACCACCAAACCTTAAACAGACCATCATTCGCAGCGAACCACCCAGCCTTCAGGAGAACATTGACCACAACACCACACAATCCTGCCTCAGCAACCTCTGCAAGGCACGTCAGATCATCAGCATGGATACTACCATCACACATGGCAACACCACCCACCATACACACGGCAGATAGTCATGTGACTTGGCCAACATGCCTACCTCATATGGTGCAGGCAAGGATGCCCTGAGGCATGGTAAATTGGCAAGACATGCAGACGGTACGACAATGGATGAATGGATACTGCACAACAATCGCCGGACTGGGATGTTCCTTCCCAGTTGGGGAACACTTTAGTGGTCAAGGACATTCGGCCTCCGATCTTCAGGTAAGCGTCCTCCAAGGCAGTCTTCGAGATACACAGCAACACAGAATCACTGTGCAGAAACTGATAACCATGTTCTGTACCCATGAAGACGGCCTCAACCATGGTATTGGGTTCATGTTGTGCTACATGAGATTCCACCACACTGTTCTGTATCTGTAAAATCTTCCTTATGTTCCTGTTTTGTCACCATCAGCTGAATAAACTGTTATGATCCCTCTACCTTAATTAATTTGTACGGTTTTGGATTACTTTGGTCAGACCCTCAGCATGTGACTCTTATACCTATCAACTTTTTCCAGTCATTTAGTTTGTCTCCAGCTCCATCTTATTTTTATTTCTTTTGTAATTATCTGCCTCACTTAATCAGATTATAGGTCATCCCTTCGCTTGTAATTCAGCTGTTGACTCTTTACTCACACCATCTAACACTTCAGATCACCTGCAGGGGCTTATTATTCAACACTCCACTCACAACATTTGTATAACCTTTTGATCTCTTTGCCCTTGATCTCTCCATCCATAAATCCTGTGTTCTGTGTGCTTCTTTCTCACTTCACCTGATGAAGGGGCCACACTCCGAAAGCTTGTGATTTCAAATAATTCTGTTGGACTATAACCTAGTGTTGTGTGACTTTTGACATTGCAGCCATGGATATGGTAAATAGCTAAGCTCTTTTCCCCAGGCTGAGGGCATAAGTTTAAGGTAAGAGAGGAAAGACTTATGAGGGACTTAAGGGGTGACTTTTTCACTCAGAGGGTGGTGCGTGAGTAGAATGAGCTGCCAGAGGAATTGGGGGAGGCCGGTAAAATTACAACATTCAAAAGTCATTTGATGGGTACATGAATAGGAAGGGTTTGAGAGATATGGGCCAAAACACTGTCAAATGGGACTAAATTAATTTAGTAAATCTGGTTGGAATGGATAACTTTGACGGAAGGGTTGGTTTTCATGTTGTACAGCTCTACGACTCAATGATTAGAAGAGGCTTGATCAGATGGGCAAATGGGCCAAGGAGTGATTGAAGGAGTTTAATTTAGATGAAGAGAGGTGCTGCATTTCAGTAAGGCAAATCAGGGCAGACTTATAACTGTAGTGCTAAGGCCCTGAGGAGTGTTGCCAAACAAAGACACCTTGAGGTACAGGTTCATAATTCCTTGAAGATAGAGTCCCAGGTAGACAGGGTAGTAAAGGCGGCATTCGGTACGCTTGCCTTCATTGGTCAATGTCGTGAGTATAAGAGGTGGGATGTCATGTTATGGCTGAACAGGACATTGGTTAGCCCACATTTGGAACATTGCATTCATTTCTGGTCTCCCTGCTATAGGAAAGATATTGAATTGAATAGAATCCTTATAGTGTGGAAACAGGCCATTTGGCCCAACAAGTCCACACCAACGCTCAGAACAGAATCCCACCCAGACCCACAACCTCTTCCCTATGCCTATAATCCTACATTTCCCATCGCTGTTGTGCCTAACCCACATATCCCTGGACATTATGGGCAATTTAGGATGGGCAATCCACCTAAGTTTACACATCGTTGTCCTGTGGGAGGAAACTGGAGCACCCAAAGGAAACCCAAATAGACACTGGGAGAATGTGCAGATTCCACAAGACAGTGTGGGGGAGGCAATGGCATAGTGGTACTACTGCTGGACTATTAATCCAGAGACCCAGGTAATATTCTGGGAACCTGGGTTTGAATCCCACCACGGCAGATGGTGGCATTCAAATTCAATAAGTCTAATGGTGACCATTAATCCATTGTCAATCATCAGGAAAACCCATCTGGTTCTTTCTGGAAGGAAAGTGCCATCCGTACCTGGTCTGGCCTACCTGTGACTCCAGACCCACAGCAATGTGGTTGATCCTTAACTGCCCTCTGGGCAATTAGGGATGGACAATAAATGCTGCCTGGCCAGCAATGTCCTCATCCCCTGAATGAATATAAAGAAGTCAGAAGTGAACTTGGGTCCCTGGTGCAATGAGGCAGCAGTGCTAACCGTTGAGCCACCATGCCACCCTCAATTGTGAAACTTGAAAGGGTTCAGAAAAGATTGAAAAGGATGATGCCAGGATTAGACGGTTTGAGCTATAGAGAGAGGTTGAACAGGCTGGGATCATTTTCCCTGGAGCATTGGAGGCTGAGGGATGACCGCATTGATGTTTACAAAATCATGTGGATAAGGTGAATAGCCAAGATCTTTTCTCCAGGGCAGGGAAGTCCAAACCTAGAGGTCCAGGTTTAAGCTGGGAAGGGAAAGATTTAAAAGGGACCTAAGGGGAAACTTGTTCACACAGAAGGTGGTGTGAGTATGGAATGAGCTGCCAGAGGAAGTGGTGGCGGCTGGTACAATTACAACATTTAAAAGGCATCTGGATGTGTACATGAATAGGAAGGGTTTGGAGGAATACGGGCCAAGTGCTGGCAAATGGGACTATATTAGTTTAGGATATCTGGTTAGCATGGATGAGTTGGACTGAAAGGTCTATTTCCATGCTGTAAGTAAATGAAATATTCCTATTCCCATCTCCTGCCACCAGGGGGCACTGTCACATTATTTGGCTGAAAGTTAGCATGGAGCAAAAAAAGAGACTTGAAGATTTGAAATCTCTCACAAATAACATTGTGACTTCGGGAGAGGAACCTAATCTTGTGTGCAGATAATTTCTGATTGGGAGCAATTCTGCTCCCTCGGCACTCCCACAGGATAACTTTGATGCGGGCTGTTAGCGAAACAAATGGCAATGGCTACACAGCCCACATTCATATTGTAGAAACAACTACTCCATGCTGACCAAGCTTCCCAAATTAGACCAATCCCATTTGCCGGTGTTTGGCCCGTATCCGTCTAAACCTTTCCTATTCATGAAACCTGTTCAAATGTCTTTTAAATGTTGTAGATGTACCAGCATCTACCATTTCCTCTGGCAGTTCATTCCACAGACAAACCTCCCTCTGTGTCAAAAAGTTGCCCCCTCAGGCCCCTTTTAAATCTTTTTGCTCTCACCTTAAAATTATGCGCCTCAAGTTTTGAACTCTGCCACCTCAGGGAGAGGTATGGGATGGATTGCTGAGATGCAATTAGCTGGAGATGCCAGTTTCCTGATTCAATTATGCCCCTGGGCCATAGAGATAAGGTAGAGGGCTGCAGAGATTACAGCCTAATGTCAGGGGCTTGTTGGCCACATAGTGCGATGCTGATGGGCAGCCAATCACACTCATTAGAGAGGATGTATTAAAGTTTGTCAATGCATTAATGGAAGCCAACCAGGATTTTCCAGTTGGTAATAACACAGTGTGGAGCTGGACGAACACAGCAGGCCAGGCAGCATCAGAGGAGCAGGAAGGCTGACGTTTCGGGCCTAGACCTTCTTCAGAAATGGGGGAGAGAGAAGGTAGCTCAGAAATTAATAGACAAAGGAGGGGTAGGCCTGGGAGCACTAGGTAGGATGGCAAAATTTGTGCGCAGGTGGGGAGTGGTGGGGGTTGGTCAGTGAGGTGGGAGCGGCGGATAGATGGGTGAGAAGACGGGCAGATTGTGTCAGGTCAATGGGGATGACAGGAAGGGTTGGTCATGGGATGAGGCTGGGGTCGGGGGGGGGCGGCGGTGCGGGGAGATTTTAAAACTGGTGAAATCCGTGTCTAGGCCATCGGGCTGCAGGCTCCAGAGGTGGAATATGAGGTGCCCAGCTTCTCAGAGCAGGAGAGGACAGGGCATGGTTGAGCCCTGTGATGGCAGCCTTTCAGGGCTGGGGGATCAGTGCCCTAGCTAGGGGTGCTCCCTGCTACAGGCTGCTCCACTGTAGTCACACCACATTTCACATTTCATATCTCCAATAGAGGTGAATGACTTTCATTTTCAATTTCTGAATGAACTTTTTGACAAAATATTTGTGTTCATCCAAATATATGACATCAATGCTGAATGGCCTGCAACAAAGCAGCAGCTGCACCAGGATGTTTCTGATTGACACATGGAAACAACGATATTTGTTTATGGGATGTTGCCAAGCTCCTAGTTGCCTTGGAGGTGGGGAGCTGCCTTCCTGAACCATTGCAATCTTTTGGATGTAGTTAACACCCACAGTGCTGTCAGGGAGGGATTTCCAGGATTTTGACACAGTGATTGTGAAAAAAAAAGCCCAGCAAAACATTCCCAAGTCAGGATGGTGAGTGGCTTGGAGGGGAACTTCCAGGTGGTGGTGTTCCCAGGATTCTGCTGCCCTTGGCCTGCGAGATAGAAGTGGATATTGGTTTTGAAGATGCTGTCTATGGGACCTCGGTTAATTTCTGCAATGTATCTTGGAGACAGCACAAACTGCTGCTATTGGGTGTCAGTGCTGCAGGGAATGAATATCAAACATGTTAGATGGGGTGCTAATCAAGCAAGCTGATTTGTTGTTCTGATTTTCTTCAGTTTTGTGGGAGCTATCCTCATCCAGGTGAATGATAGTATTTTGTCAGACTCCTGGCGCGTGCCTTGGAGACAGGTTTTGGGGAGACAGGAGATGAGTTACTTGCTGCAGAATTCCAAGCCTGGGACATTTCACCTGGTTTAGATCTTTACCTTTCCAGTACACAGATATGTTTTGCAAATGCTGCTAAAACACAATTGGAAATCTCACACATTCAAGGTGGCACTACAAGGACATATAGACAATTATACCAGACCAAAATATTGTTAAACAAACACAGGAATTCAGCGCTGCCTGTACCTCCTCTTTTTTGTCCTTCTTTATTCTTGGGCATGCTGTGACAATTAACTGGTGACAGCGTTTGTGAACCACACACGTACACACTGTGAGATAAACAGGAGCGAGGATTAATGCTATAAATCATCAGCCATTTAAATAGCAGTCTTGCCTATCACAAACAGATCCAATTCTTCATGAAAGTACTTATAATTTTTTCCAATTTTTTAAAAGCATTATGAACGTTTTGTTTAGCTCAATGAAGGTTTAATTGTTGTAAACCAGGCAATATTAGACCATAAGACCATAAGACATAGGAGTGGAAGTAAGGCCATTCAGCCCATCAAGTCCACTCCGCCATTTAAATCATGGCTGATGGGCATTTCAACTCCACTTCCCTGCACTCTCCCCGTAGCCCTCGATTCCTTGTGAGATCAAGAATTTGTCGATCTCTGCCTTGAAGGCATCTAACGTCTCGGCCTCCACTGCACTCTGCGGCAATGAATTCCACAAGCCCACCACTCTCTGGCTGAAGAAATGTCATCTCATTTCAGTTTTAAATTTACCCCCTCTAATTTTAAAGCTGCCCACAGGTCCTAGTCTCCCCGCCTAACGGAAACAACTTCTCAACGTCCACCCCTTCTAAGCCATACATTATCTTGTAAGTTTCTATTAGATCTCCCCTCAACCTTCTAAACTCTAATGAGTACAATCCCAGGATCCTTAGCCGTTCAGCATACGTTAAACCAACCATTCCAGGGATCATCCGTGTGAATCTCTGCTGGACACGCTACAGGGCTAGTATGTCCTTCCTGAGGTGTGGGGCCCAAAACTGGACACAGTATTCTGCATGGGGCCTAACTAGAGCTTTATAAAGTCTCAGAAGCACATCACCACTTTTATATTCCAACCCTCTTGAGATAAATATTATTAAAGAATCACTTATCAATCATCAACCATTGAGCAGTGATGCTAAGTGAGCCCAATGAGATTTTTTTCTTCAAATAAAAATCTTCATATCTGCAATTACTAACAGTTCTTCATTGATGAGACAGAGTGAAGATCATATAATGGAGTGCTGTTCAACAAAACCCTCAGATGAGAAAGAGACTTCATTTTAAATAACAAGCTTTTTCTCCAGATGCCAACCAAAAGTTCCTAAATTCTCTGGAACTCAATGAGTTGATTGCCATACTCAGGTAGGTTAACACTGATCATCAGAGTTATTAACTGACTGATTTATTTCACAAATACCATGCTTTCTTATTTCAGGAATTTCAGGTCAAAGTAAAAATGAGCACAAACCCAGTTTCCTAGGCCATTCTGAAAGTGGTCAGCTAAATAAAGGTATCTTTTGTTCTTAGCTGAATCTCTTATTTAGAATGAGGAACTTGGCTGAGAAACAACTTTCGCATGATTACAGATTAGGGTGCACTCTTCAACAGATAAATATCATCAGACTCATTAAATTAAAATCAATGATTACCTTGACACTGGTATCCCTGCTTTCCAAAAATTCCCCTGTGGATAAAAACAAACAGCAGGCTGATTAGGATGAAGACATCCATGGATGAGTTTTGTCTTAAAATCTTGTCATTCTCTATTACAGCACCAGAAGGTTTCTGAAACACATTCAAGAAGGCAGCTGACTACATCTTATTCCTAAGGGCATTTACAGAGGTGGAATAAACGCTGTGGCATCATCCACTTTCCTGGCATCCTGTTAATCACCCACTTGTTGGTGGCATATCTCCTTCAGTCTGAATTCTCTTAACTGCTGTCACATTACTTAGGCAGTATGTTGACCTGTTAATCTTCTTGGTGAAGGGGTTTTCCCCCAAGCGACCCCACATACCAGTGATTTCCAAACTGGTGATCATGATCCCAAGTAGGATGCAGAAACAGTGAAATGGCTCAAAATAATTAAAATTACATTTATCTCCTAGTGCCTCATATTGTTTAGGAGGTGAGAAATAGCCATTCACTAGATGAACTCCCTCACTATCATACATTTTGATTGGCTGCATTGGCTCCAACAAGGCATGCTAGGAGAGGACTATTGTTAACATAAATATGTCAAAGGTTTGTCACAGCAAATTTGTGGACAACGGCCATGGGGATGGATTTAGTATCCAGCGACAACTCGTTAACTGAGGGCTCGGGATTTTCATCACATGTTGCCATAGTTACAAGATGTTTCATCTGAGAAGTTTAAACATTTGTTATGATTGCTGGGACACTCATAACTTTTGGGCAATATACTTTAATTTACTGTTAAGAGCTGAAAGAAGGATACATCAAGGTTTCACATTTTATAACATTTCCTATAACAAATGACAGTACTACTAATTTAACACTAGTTTTATCAGCAACTTACATTTCAAAGAACAAAATGGAATATCCCATTCTTATTTTTAACGCAACCAGGAAAGCCCACAATCAGGAACATGTTACAATTTCCTTTAGGATGACATTCAGTCTAAAATAAATCTCAGCTCCCAAGAGCTTACTTCAGAAATTTTCTTTTGACAGATTATCTCTAAGTCAGTCTTCGAATGTGGAAATTTTCCTGAAGACTTGTCATTCTATTTGTAGCCAGGCAAAGATTTCACCCTTACTTCAACTTGCCACAAATTTATTCTTCCCAATCTGAGTGCTAGCTTCTGCCCATGTTCTACTGCAGAGAACTAGAGACTTCCACTCTCTCTCTCTCTCTCTCTCTCTCTCTCTCTCTGTCTTTCCCCTAAACCTGGTAAACCATTTCAATTGTGGCAGTGATATTTTGGGAAAGAGTATCATAAAGGTTTCCTCTGAACTTTTATCTCAAAACACACCATGATAGCACCATGGGAAATCACATGGGTAAAGATACTGACCATCTGTCCAAAGAATCCAATTTTCAATCATGGAATTAAATGGACAGTTTAAATTACTACTACTTAGAACCTGACATTCTCAATACTGTTCTCTTGGAGGCTCACTGTTTAAATTAAGAGGTAAAGCTGCCATAGTTCTACCAGGACCATGGGGCTGTTTCCTCATTAGAGAGAGACAACTGGTTGTGGTTTAACAAGAGAGTCACCTCACCTTAACAAGGGGAGAGATTGAGAAGGAGAGTTATTCATGGTAACCTCAGGCAGGAATTGAACTCCCACTGTTGTTGTCCCTTGCATCATAAACCAGTTATTCAGCCAGCTGAGCGAACTGACCCCCAGCTCTAGGCTGTTGCCATCGCACCTGCTTCCTAGTAAAACAAACTGATGTCCCTAAAATCTCTAACAATCGTATTATTTAAGCACATTGTCTGGCAGACTCCAGAGCAGGTCATGCAACCCCCTTTGTTTTACTCCAACTGAAGGGCACAATCCTAAAACATAAACACAATCTAATTAGTCTCAAGTATCAATTTATGTAGTGAATGATGCTAGGCTGCTTTATTGCTGTTTTGATTTTTTTTTCGGTATATGAGGTCTCATTAACTTTTAGTTTGGTAAGTGCTGCCCTAGGCCAGAGCTATCTGGGCAACTAAAGCACTACATAAATCTGCCATTTAATTTCAAATGACATCATGATTAACTATTTTGTCTTTCAAAGTGCTTATAAAAGACAAACTATATTTGTAACGCAGGAAAATGCAGCAGCAAATAAACTTCAACATCAAGGATAAGAGAATCCAAGACAACAAGGTGTGGACCTGCATGAACACAGCAGGCCAAGCAGCATCTTAGGGGCAGGAACGCTGACATTTTGGGCCTAGACATTTCTGATGAAGGGTCTAGGCCAGAAACGTCAGCTTTCCTGCTCCTTAGATGCTGCTTGGCCTGCTGTGTTCATCCAGCTCCACACTTTGTTATCTTCAACATCAAGGATAGTTATTTGCCCAAGAGCATGAGGTAATGAGTGTGTGAACACCCTTATAAGGTCACTGAAAGACAGTCCTTCGTTTTCCTGTGTTAAAAATGTCACAGATATAGGTGCCTTGACAAGTGTTTCATTTTTAGGGACTGCAACATTTAAACAGAAAGCACAATTTTATTTTTAATGCCTGTAACTTAATACGGGATCTTCCTACCATATGAATTCTCTGCAGTGAGAGCAGTATGTGGGTTGGCGCAGATACGTGGCCATGAACTTATGATTGTTGACCTGGTGAATCTTTCGTCGCATTGCTCCTTGGCGTTTTCTAGAAAATATGCGTTCCTTGAATGCTCTTTCATTTGAATTGCATTGGACTTGCTCCTCAGGATCTAAGAAGAAATTGTACAGTTTATTAATAAAAAGGAACATCAAATTTTTAAATCAGCACATTTTTCAGTTGCCTCAACCAGGGTGTGCACCTGCACCAGGCAAGTGGGGGGCAGTATAGATCAGAATAAGCCGGGCATATCCGCGACATCACTACCACTAACATTAAAGCTCATCCTACAGCAGTTTTGCACTCACCTTTCTCGATGACTTCATTTGAAAGCTGCTACATTTGGCAGCTTTTGTTGAACTTAGACAAGAGTGCATCTGATTTGTTTTATATCAGGCTGTAACATGACTCGAGAACCATTTTTGCTACTAGTCCAGGCTATTTTGGAAACCTCATGCAGATCTCTTCAAAGTATGGTTTTAATCTATGACTACTAATTAAATGACCCTCTTTAAACTATTGGTATCATGTTTCACAAGGTGGCTGTCAAGGGGTCTGAAAGAGCACATTAAGAGAAATGTATTTGACAAAATAAAACTGCTTACAAACATGGAACAATCATTACACCGTTTTCCTGACTCTTGCCCTTCCCTATTAGATAAAAGATTGCCAAAAAACTTCTCATTGAGCTGATGGTCTTGAAATTCTTTTGCCAGTTTAAAGCAGATCTACCTCCACAACCGGAGAATGATCTGCAAGATTGGGCTTTCCTGTTTTCTGAGACTGCAATTGTATACTTGGTTGCTGGTACATTGCAACATTTCTTTCACTGGAGAGCAAGTGAAGGAAGAGAATATCATAATGAAGGTGGCTTGCTTTGATTGCTGTAGTTAAGTATTTCCTGATCGAGCTGTTCAGAGATGATATGACACCTTGGAGCAGATGGGATTTAAAATTGGGTCACCTGAGTCAGAAGTAGGGACTCTACCACTGCACCACAAGAACCCTTATTGCATTACCTAAAATAGTCCTTTGGAACAAAGTGCCTGTAGCTTTGATGGGTTCATCACCAACACCACATGACAACTCCATGGTCCATGTCAACCCAGAAAACTTGGCAAATATTGGCCTTAAAAAAATTGGCTGTGCGAGAAAAGCTGATATTTCAGGAAACAACTGAGAAATAGTCCTGAAGAAAAGTCTCTGACTAAGGTTCCTACTCCAGGGAACAGCCAAATAGATTAAATTTCCTTTTGTTGGATTGGAGTGAGGAATTTGATTTGGTATTTTGCAATCTCAGTCTGTGATTCTGTTTATTTTTGTGTGAAACCCAATAATATCACATGATCCATCATGTGAATTATAAATGGAAATGTAGTGAGAAATGAATGGTCCCTACTTAAGCTGCAGTCTAATGAAAAACATCGAACATTTTTTTGCTGTGGTCTGTTTACATATTTTTGAAAGGCACTTGCACCCTTGTGGTAAAGCAACCTATTTTTCAGCAATTTCTGGAAGCATGAACTTTCTGTGATTGCTTTCTGGTTATTTTTAATACATTACATTTCTTTTCCTTGAGCTTTGTCTGTTCCACATCAATGACCTGGCAAACTGACTCAAAAATAAAGATGAATTGACACGTTGCCAACGGAAATCAATAACTCACAAGGAATGGTGCAAACTGTATTGACACCAGGACCGGTTTTCTATAAATATCGCGTTGTTTTCCCATTAAGTTTAATAATAGAGGAAGGTGGTAGAGCAAACAGGACAGCCCAGTGATGATACTGTGAATCTCATTCACTAAGGAGCAAATTCCCTCGATGGTTCTTTGCATCTAAACTTGATGCACACACTTACAGATGATGATAAATATTCACAAGCTAGCAGGCACCTTTACCACTTAAATTTTAGTCAGTGAGGCAGTTGCACTTAAATCAGCCAGTGTAATTTAATCTGACCTGAAAACTAGGCTTGTCAGAGCGGTTGAGAATTTATCTAAGTCACAACAAACACAGTTCCCTTTCCTTAAAAGAAAAATCAAAATTATAAGTAAGGTATTTTGTTTACATTTCCCATTGTTGTGTTTTGGGTCTGTATTTCAAGGACAGAGCGCTCATTCCCTACTGACCAGAAACCATTCTCAGTTTCCTTTCTCCAGACAAACAATTCACCAACTGGTTGGGTATTGTATATTATCCTCTCACTCGCATGAGCTCTACTAGACAAATTAGTTCAGTAAAATTCATTAAGTCTCATTCCGTTAAATGTACTGCTTCATAAAGCTCACAAGGTCCAGCAAGAGAAGCAAGAAACAATTAGTGATTGGAGCTGCACAAATGTTTTTAAAAATGTACATTTGTTTTTTGAACAGATTTTATTTATTATTATGTTGATGCTATTGCCTGCCTCCATGGTCTATAGAATCTTTGCTTTCAATTGTCTTCCTCACATTGTTAATTTACAAACACATTAAATAGTTGGGCAGGAAATGACTGGTTTGCTCATGAAGCCTGTCCCATGCTCAGCATTATGCTAGATTCCTCCCTGGCCCATCGTGGGCGTGTAATCTTCTGAGACAGGCAAAGAAACAGGAAAGCCCAGAGCCCAGAAGGAAATAATGCCCAAGAGAATTTCTCCCTAATTTCCTTAGTCACCAAAGCAATCCAGGATACAACACAGACTGAGTGTTTTGAGGGCTATTGCTCACCCATCTGCCACCCCCAATCTCGGGAACCCTCTGGGAGACTGCTAGGTACATGAGGGCTCCCTCTTAACATTGCTACAATTCTAATGTAATGGTGGTGGGGGGCTGGGGCAAGGTGGTTCTTAGTAGGGCAGTTAATTACTTCAGTTGCCTCTCCATTGGGCACTGAGGTTCTCAACACAGGTAAGAGCCATGGGAGTAGGAAACCATCTCACTCCCCATGCCACCAACCCATTTGTCACTTTATCTGCCCCTCAGATACCTCCAAGTAGTGAATAAAACTTAATTTGTTACCTCCCTACAGAGTGTCCAGCTGATAGTGCCACAAACATTATGCTTTAGAGGCTTCCATTTCTGCGTATATATTACAACATTGTGTAGGCAGCAAATAACACAAAATATAGTTAAGTAGCAACAAACCGTAGAGATTGTTCAACTACGGTATGGGCACGTGAAGGAAGCTGATAAACATGTCCCAATGATGTTTTATGTAGATAGTTGTTATCAGGGTACCGCACGTTGCCCCTTTTCAGGAATAAAAAAGGCAAGGCAATATTTAGGGCACGATACTATATTAGAGTATGCTGACAAAAGTCCTCTTCAGAATTACCAACTTGTCTTTTCTAGTTTCAATTTTTGATTGACCTGTTGTGCACTTCCAATGTTTCTTGAATTTACTTTTGATACCTGTCAAATCGAAACATAATTGGAGGGGCCCCATTTCCAGTGGTAATGTGAGAATCCTTACCAACCCTCTTGAAATGAATACAAAACATAGTTGGAGGAAGTGGAAACGAAAGGTTATTTTGTTGTTGGGCTTTATTGGTTTGTGTTTGCTGCCCAGCACAAACCAAAACCAAAACCTCTTCTGCACATGTGCAGAGGAGGCTCACAAGGTTGCACATTTTCTCTTGCATGCAATAAATTATCATCAAGATGATGGTGTAATGGCTAGATTACTGGGCTAGTAATCCAGAGAATCGGAGTTCAAATCTCATCATGAGAATTTGTGGGTTTGAATTCAGTTTAAAACCTATACCTAACAAGGCAAGAATAAAAAATATCTATGAAGTTGTTGGATGGACATTGAATGCCCAATTGGTTCATTAGTTTAGGCAAGGGACATGCTGACTTTAACCAGTCTGCCACAGTTGTGGATGACTCCATTCCCATGCCAACATTATTGATCTTCACACTGCAGAGAATTGTTAGCCAACAGCCTACAGGCTTGGGAGTAAAAGGCACTGTCTTGCTTCAATGTTATACGTGTGCTCACCACATAGTGGTTCAATTTAAAAAAATGCCTACTGTAACTAGAAATGAGCAGTAAATGTCAATCTTGCCAACAGCATCTTTTCTTTATTCTTTCCTGGGCTCTAAACCCTAAACTGAGTGAGACATAGGGGAAGATTGAGGCAAGTGCAGAAGTTACAGACAGCTAGTTCAATGGGCTAGGTAGACAAGAGCATGGTAGGGAAGACTGATGAATTAAACTGCATTTATTTCAATGCAAGAGGCCTGACAGGTAAGGCAGATGAACTCTGAGCACAGGTAAGAATATGGGACTAGGATATCATAGATATTTCAGAAACATGGCAGAGGGTGGATAGAAGTGGCAGTTCAATGTATCAGAGATAACAGGAACTGCAGATGCTGGAGAATCCGAGATAACAAAGTGTGGAGCTGGATGAACACAGCAGGCCAAGCAGCATCTCAGGAGCACAAAAACTGATGTTTCGGCCAAGACCCTTCATCAGAGAGGGGGATGTGGAGAGAGTTCAGAAATAAAAAGGGAGAGAGGGAGAGGCGGATCGAAGATGGATAGAGGAGAAGATAGGTGGAGAGGAGACAGACAAGTTAAAGAGTTAATCCCTGTTAAAGAGGCAGGGATGGAGCCTGTAGAAGTGAGTGTAGGTGGGGAGGTAGGGAGGGGATAGGTCAGTCCAGGGAGGACAGACAGGTCAAGGGGGTGGGATGAGGTTAGGAGGTAGGAAATGAGGGTGCAGCTTGAGGTGGGAGGAGGGGATAGGTGAGAGGGAGAACAGATTCGAGAGGTGGGGATGAACTGGGCTGGTTTTGGGATGCAGTGGGGGGAGGGAAGATTTTGAAGCTGGTGAAGTCCACATTGATACCATTGGGCTGCAGGGTTCCCAAGCGGAATATGAGTTGCTGTTCCTGCAACCTTCGGGTAGCATCATTGTGGCACTGCAGAAGGCCCAGGATGGACATGTCGCCTAAGGAATGGAAGCGGGAGTTGAAATGGTTCGCAACGGGGAGGTGCAGTTGTTGATTGTGATCCGTGCGGAGGTGTTCTGCAAAGTGGTCCCCAAGCTTCCGCTTCGTTTCCCCGATATAGAGGTAGCCACACCGGGTACAATGGATATAATATACCACATTGGCAAATGTGCAGGTGAACATCTGCTTGATGTGGAATGTCTTCTTACAGCCGGGGATGGGGGTGAGGGAGGAGGTGTGGGGGCAAGTGTAGCACTTCCTGCGGTTGCAGCGGAAAGTGCCAGGTGTGGTGGGGTTGGAGGGGAATGCCAAGAAGACTTTCCACAAGATAGGTAGAGAGGAGACAGACAAGTGAAAGAGGTGGGGATGGAGCCAGTAAAAGTGAGTGTAGGCGGGGAGGTAGGGAGGTCCTCTCCACCTATCTTCTCTTCTATCCATCTTCAATCCGTCTCCCCCCCTCCCTATTTATTTCAGAACCCTCTTCCCCTCCCCCATTTCTGATGAAGAGTCCAGGCCTGAAACATCAGTTTTCCTGCTCCTAAGATGCTGCTTGGCCTGCTGTGTTCATCCAGTTCTACACCTTGTTATCTCGGATTCTCCAGCATCTGCAGTTCCTACTGTCTCTGGGAATTCCCTACATGTCTGTGATTGGCTTGAGGTAGAATGGTCACATTGTCCCAATTAAATTGATGGCCTTCATGTCCAAGTGCACTGAGATGCGGGAAAGCTTGTTGTGTCATTTTTCTGCTAGCTGGTGTCCATGTATCCTGATGGCTACTTTCCTTCTAGTCTAACCAATGTAATGTTTTTTGCAGTCATTGCAAGATATTTTGTAAACTACATTCGTCTGCAAGTCATGGGTATGGTGTCTTTGGTCCTTGTGAGTGTTTGTCGTATTCCGGCTGTGAGTTTGTGTGCTACCATAATTCTTAGTAGTTGTGGGAATTTTGTCGTCCGTTCTGATATGCTCTTGATATAGGGTAGTGTGGCCAGTGTATTAGGGCAGACTGTGTCCTCTTGCTGTTGTCTAGAGGCCTGGTTTTCAATCCGTAATGCAATTAACAAATATTAACAAATGTGGAATTAGACCCCATGTACAAACCCACGCCGAACTGGAAATGACACAACCCACACTTATCAGACCACATCACATAAATACCAAGTCGAGTAGCACAACATCGCTTCATTACAGGCCGGACTGATGTCGTTACCTAGCCTGGTGATGAAATGGCTGTACAATAACCAGCCAGCTCAGTGACCAAGCCAACAACCTAATTTAAAAGATATTTGGACAGGTAGATGGATAGGAAAGGTTTAGAGGGATATGGACCAAATGCATGCAAATGGGACTAGATTAATTTAGGAAACCCAGTCAGTACGGACAAGTCGGATAGAATGGCCTGTTTCCACGCTGTATGACTCTATAATATTTGTTGTTCATCTGTACTGGCCCATGAACTGAGAGGCTTGTTAGGACATTTCAGATGGCTTTGAGAATCACCCACATTGTTGTGGGTCCGGAGTCGCACGTAGGCCACATCAGGTAAGGATGGCAAGCTTCCTTCCGTAAAGCATATCGGTGAACCAGGTAGGTTTTTAAGGCAACCGATAATTGTTTCCTCATCACCATTCCCGAGACGAGCTTTCAATTCTATATTTTAGTATTGAATTTGAATTCTACCAATTACCTCGGTGGGATTTGAATGCCTATCTGCACAGCATTTAGCATAGGCCTCTGGTTTATTCACAGAGAGATGTAATATACCACTGTCTCCCCAAATCATGATGAAGTATTTGTAAATGTATGCATTTGCCTATCAGCAATGCAAGTGGTCAGTGTTTTAAAACCCATTTAACACATTTCTACGCAGAAACTGCATCCACATATTTGCAGAAGTTAAAAACTCACAAAATAATATGAAGCTACTTGTAAAGGTCCGCCGACCGCAACCACAGGAAGTATCATGTGATTAACTTAAACAAAGGGTTGAAAGGATAATCACTCTCTCAAGAAGCAATTGCTTGAAAACCATGCCCCATCTGAACCATCTATCAGATTCACAATAAAAGAATTGGGAACTGTGATTGAAGGATTCAGCTTGTATATACACACACCAATCCTTTTTTAATTCAGTTGTGGGATGTGGGCATCACTGGCTGGCCAACATTTCTTGCCCATTCCCAGTTACCCTTGAGAAGGCGGTGGTGAGCTGCCTTTTTGAACCGCTGCAGTCCCGCTGCTGTGGGTTGAACCACAATGCCATTTGGGAAGGAATCCCAGGATTTTGACCCAGCAGCAGTCAAGGAACCGCAATATTATTCCAAGTCAGGATGGTGAGTGGCTTGGAGGGGAACTTGAAGATGGTGGTATTCCCAAATGTCTGCTGTCCTTGTCCTTCTAGAGGGAAGTGGCCATGGGTTTGGAAGCTGCTAAGGATTTTATTGGTGAATTTATGCAGTGTGTCTTTGTAGATAGTACACACTGCTGCTACTGAGCATCAGTGATGGAGGGAGTGAATCCTTGTGGATGTAGTGCCAATCAAGCCGGCTGCTTCGTCCAGGATGGTGTCAAGTTTCTTCAGTGTTGTTGGCACTGCAGTCATCCAGGCAAGTGGGGAGTATTCCATCACACTCCTGACTTGTGCCTTGTAGATGGCCTTGAGGAGTCAAGAGGTGAGTTACTCACTAGTATTCCCAGGCTTTGACCTGCTTATGACCACTCCTAACCCACAAGTCACCTTCAGTTATAGGTAGGATGTCTTAGGTATGTCTTTGCATGAGGTATGACAGGGATTGCAATCTTCAGTGATATAACTGCACAGAATTTGGATCAAATACCAAATGTCATATTCTTGCTGATGCAAGCTGAAGGAACAGCACTTCACCTTCCACTTAAGCATTTTACAGCCTTCTAGACCCAACATTGAGTTCAATAACTTCAGACCATAAACTCTACTCTCCATTTTAATCTCTTTCGAATGAGAGCCCATAAGTAACGTTTTATTCGTGCATTTGCTTTCAGATAGAATAGACCTTTATTGTGCTATCAATACCTATTTCTGGACCAATACTAGTATGACTCCAGTTACCTTTCGTGCCATGATATTTTTGGAATTCAGTCTCCCACTTTCTAACCTATTTCTGACATTTCCTTTGGTTCTACCTGATCTTTCTCCCTTATTCAACAGCATAAAACCCACTTACCCTCCCTCGACCACTTCATCTCCAACTGCCGTCGAGATATTAACCACCTCAACCTCTCCACCCCTCTCACCCACTCCAACCTCTCCCCTGCAGAACATGCAGCCCCCCACTCCCTCTGCTCCAATCCCAACCTCACCATCAAACCCACAGACAAGGGAGGCGCAGTTGTAGTATGGCACACTGACCTTTACATTGCTGAGGCCAGACGCCAACTCTCCGACACCTCCTCCTACCACCCCCGGATCATGACCCTACCCCTGAGCACCAAACCATCATCTCGCAAATCATTCACAATCTCATCACCTCAGGTGACCTCCCACTCACAGCCTCCAACCTCATTGTTCCCGAACTCCACATCGTCCGCTTCTATCTCCTTCCCAAAATCCACAAACCTGCCTGCCCTGGTCGACCTATTGTCTCTGCTTGCTCCTGCCCCACCAAGCTCATCTCCACATATCTGGATTCCATCTTCTCCCCCTTGGTCCAAGAACTCCCTACCTACATCCGTGACACCACCCACGCCCTCCACCTCCTCCAGAACTTCAATTCCCCGGTCCCCAACACTTCATTTTCACCATGGACATCCAGTCCCTATACACGTGTATTCCACATGCAGATGGCCTAAAAGCCTTCCGCTTCTTCCTGTCCCACATACCCGACCAGTACTCCTCCACCAACACCCTCATCCGCCTAGCCGAACTCGTGCTCATCCTCAACAACTTCTGTTTCGATTCCTCCCACTTCCTACAGACAAAGGGGGTGGCCATGGGTACCCACATGGGCCCAAGCAATGCCTGTCTCTTTGTAGGTTACGTGGAACAGTCCCTCTTTCGCACCTACACTGGCC
This sequence comes from Stegostoma tigrinum, assembly GCF_030684315.1. Classification (NCBI taxonomy): domain Eukaryota; kingdom Metazoa; phylum Chordata; class Chondrichthyes; order Orectolobiformes; family Stegostomatidae; genus Stegostoma; species Stegostoma tigrinum. Next base: position 29,637,465 of record NC_081363.1, read on the forward strand.
CTAAACCCCACCTCTTCCTCTGTTACATTGATGACAGTATCGGCGCCGCCTCGTGCTCCCAAGAGGAATTCGGACAGTTCATCAACTTCACCTACACCTTCCAGTCCACCCCAACCTTAAGTTCACCTGGACCATCTCCCACACTTCCCTCACCTTCCTGGACCTCTGTCTCCATCTCAGACAATCACCAAGAAACCGATGTCCATTTCAAGCCCACCGACTCCCACAGCCACCTAGAATACACCTCCTCCCACCAACCTTCCTGCAAAAATTCCATCCCCTATTCCGAATTACTTCGCCTCTGCCACATCTGCTCCCAGGATGAGGCATTTCACTCCCGTACATCTCAGTTGTCCTCGTTCTTCAAGGACCGCAACTTCCGCCCAACAGTGGTCGAGAACGTCCTCGACTGTGTCTCCCACATTTCCCGCACCTCATCCCTCAAAGCCTGCCCCCGCAATAACCGCCAAAAGAGAATCCCCCTAGTCCTCACATACCACCCCACCAACCTCCGGATACAACGTATCATCCTCCGACACTTCCACCATCTACAATCCGAACCCACCACTAAAGACATTTTTCCAACCCCACCCTTGTCTTCCTTCCAGAGAGACCACTCTCTCCACGACTCCCTTATCCGCTCTACACTCCCCTCCAACCCCACCACACCAGACACTTTCCCCTGCAACCGCACGAAGTGCTACACCTGCTCCCACACCTCCTCCCTCACCCCCATCCCAGGCCCCAAGATGACTTTCCACATCAAGCAGATGTTCACCTGCACATCCACCAATGTGATAAACTGCATCCGCTGTAACCAGTGTGGCTTCCTCTACATCAGGGAAACCAAGTGGAAGCTTGGGGGCCGCTTTGCAGAACACCTACGCTCAGTTCACAATAAACAACTGCACCTCCCAGCCGCGAGCCATTTCAACGCCCCTCTCATTCCTGAGGTGACGTGTCCATCCTGGGCCTCCTACAGTGCCATAATTATGCCACCTGTAAGTTGCAGGAACAGCAACTCATATTCCGCTTGGGAACCCTGCAGCCCAATGGTATCAATGTGGATTTCACCAGCTTCAAAATCTCCCCTCCCCAACTGCATCCCAAAACTAGCCCAGTTCGTCCCCACCTCCCTCATTTGTTCTTCCTCTCACCGATCCCCTCCTCCCACCTCAAGCCGCACCTCTATTTCCTACCTCCTAACCTCACCCCACCTCCTTGGCCTGTCCGTCTTCCCTGGACTGACCTATCCCGTCCCTACCTCCCCACCCATACTCTCCTCTCCACCTATCTTCTCCTCTATCCATCTTCGGTCCGCCTCCCCCTCTCTCCCTATTTATTTCAGAACCATCTCCCCATCCCCCCTTTCTGATGAAGGCTCTAGGCCTGAAAAGTTAGCTTTTGTGCTCCTAAGATGCTGCTTGGCCTGCTGTGTTCATCCAGCTCTCCATCTTGTTATCTCAGATTCTCCAGCATCTGCCGTTGCCATTATCTCTGATCACAACTTTCTACCTCTCTTCAATTCCATAGAAGATTCACATTAGATTCAGAACAGTAATTCTGTTTCTCTCTCCACAAATGCTGCTAGACCTGGTGAGTTTCTCCAATACTTTGGTTTTATTTCAGATCTGCATTCTCTACAGTACATCACTTTTATTCATGTTCATGAGTGTTCATCCTGGGGCAGCAGAGGATACTTCTCATGAAAAAAGACAGAGGAGGTCTACTCATAATAAATACACGTAAGGAAGGCTACTTTCTCATTTAGGTTATCTGTCCAATGTCTATGTAATCTGAAACCATTCCAGTTATTGGTCAGTCTGCATTGTGGCACTCATCATTCTTAAATTGACTTTCCACCATTTTCAGCCTATATCCCCTTATTTTGTTGTTACATTTTGCATTGAATAGTGCTCCACATCCAATCTTTCTTGTCTACCTTTATAAGTTTTCGTCTCAGCAGCATCCTTTGGCAGCTAGAAAACCCAGTTTTTCCAGTCTTTCCTCATAGTTAAATCCATGGACATTACAAATACATATAATGTTTGTTTATTAGTTTGATTCAGATGGAGGTACTCTGACCCCTAATCAAACACTGCAGTTCTAAAGAGATACTGCATATAATCTAGGCACACCCTTTGGTGCAGTGTGAAGTAAAGATGGTCTTGCTGGGTTTGATATTCATTCAGTTCCATTTTCAAGGACAGCATACCACAACAGGGAGGCCTGAGGCCAACATGAAATTAATATAAACAGTGTTGGCTGTTGAGAGATTGTTACATGTGGAAAGACAACATGCAAATTTAATGTTGCCTCATTACCAACTCTCCAAACGCAAATATTAACCATTAGACAGCTTTAGCAATCACTGTCCCTATTCTGATCAATTCAAACAAGCTTTTGCAGTAGGACACTGAATAGATGTCGGGCCAGATATAATAGGAATTGCAGATGCTGGAGAATCCGAGATCACAAGGTGTGGAGCTGGATGAATGCAGCAGGACAAGCAGCATCTTGGGAGCAGGAAAGCTGACGTTTAGGGCTTAGACCCTTCATCAGAAATAGATGTCGGGCCACTCATTTACATAGACAGTAAAATTGCCAGAGTGCCAGAAGACCACAGGCTTACTCTGTTATTAGAGAGAGAGAGACTACAGATGGTTGTTTACCTGGAAGGTGACTACATCTCAGGTGAGAGGAGAGGTTGAGAGGGAGGGAGCAGTTACATATACAGGGATTCTAACCCCTGCTTTAGCGGGGTTTCTTCCAAGGCAGTCTGTACACTCACAGCAGAGTTAAGTGCAGCTACAACACATTAGGAACATCAAGCCTGACATTGACTTGTTTTGCCCCACTTTCATCAAAATGACCACTTTTTACCTCTCCGTCTTTTGGAGGGCATAGATTATGAATATATTTGTTGAGGCCTAGAAAACCCTGGGCTGGCTGCATTTGTTGCCCACAACCAGTTGCCTCATTTCCCTCAAGCTGCTGAAGTCCTTGGAGTTCCAAGTTCAGGAAGATGCTTGGCAGAGGAAATTTCAAGATATTGGTCCACATTGGAAACATGTGCGGCTTGGAGGGGAGTTGGAAAATGCCGTAACATTGATCGCTCTGTCAGTTGCCGGGGTCATAAAGGAGTGAAGGTCTGGTGAAGTTATCATCATAGAATCCCTACAGTGTCGAAACAGGCTCTTCGACCTAACACCCACCCTCAGAGCATCCCACCCAGACTCATTCCCCTATAATCCACCTAACCTACACATTCCTGAACAATACGGGCAATTTATCACGGCCAATCTACCTAGCCTGCACATCTTTGGACTTTGGAAGGAAACTGGAGCACCCGGAGGAAACCCACGCAGACACGGGGAGAATGTGCAAACTCCACACAGACAGTTGCCCAAGGGTGGAATCAAACCCAGGTCCCTGGCGCTGTGAGGCAGCAGTTCTAACCACTGAGCCACCGTGCCACCCTATAATCACAAATCACACACACTGTGAGCATAATGTGACTGTGACACCAAGGTGCTTCACCCTGGAAAGTCTTGTGTTTTTCCATGTTGTTTGAGCTGCACCCATCCACATAAATAGTGAATATTCCATCACATTCCTGGTGTGACATTGCAGGTGGTAGGGAATCTTGGTGTATGAAGCTCAGTAACTTATTGTGGAGAACCCAAACTGTCCCCTCCCTACAGCACAATGGTTTTTCCAGTCTATGCAAATCTGCTTTACTCTCAGGTAAGTTTTTGGTCAGTGGTGATCTCCAAGACATTTACATTGGGGACTTGGCAAGATGGGTGTTATTGAAGATTGGAAAAATTTTGGTTGTTTTCTCTTTTATTTGAGTCAGCTATTGTCAAGGATCACTGTATCATAAAATGGTGTTGATCAGTACTCCAGTTCATTCACTCATGTAAGTGAAAAAAATAACTCACTGAGACCTGTGTTTGCAATCTGGCAAAGAAAAGTAGGAACATGTTCCCACTCAGACATAGACTATGAAAACAGAAACGATAACCCCTTTCTAATTTTATCAAGCAGAGGTCCTAAGGTGCAGTGGGTCCTGCATCTGAGCCAGTTGCTCTGGGTTCATCCAGGACTTGATGGTAATGAAGGATGTGCTCACAATATTGTCAAACAGGAAAATTATCAACCTGTAAATTTTTCCAAGGTATCTATGGCAGGTAGAGGGGTGATGAGTCTCCAGGTCAGCTATGCTTGATGAGGAATGGTGCCCCTAAAATGACAAACTAATGGTCTATTTACTAGCCTGCTGGTAGGTATAGTGGGGCTGTACTCTGAGGAGAGGGTTTGTAAATTGGCCCTATACTCATTGGAGTTTCAAATAATCAGAGGTGACCTTCTTGGAACATACAAGATTCTTAGAGGACTCGACAGGGTAGATGTAGAAAGGATTTTTCCCCTATTGGGAGAGTCCAGCACCGAAAGGCATCAGGTCAGAATAAGGGGTTGCCCATTTAAGGCAGAGATGAGGATTTGTATTCTCAGGGAGCACTGAATATCTTGAAATCTTTACCACAGAGAGGTGTAAAGACTGGGTCTTGAAGTATATTCAGTGCTGAGATAGATACATTTTTAATCAGTTGAGAATGAGTGGGGAAAAGTTGGGAAAGTGAAGTTCAGGATTATCAGACAAAAACCAAAAGGGCGGTGGCTCAGTGGTTAGCACTGCTGCCTCACAGTGCCAGGGACCCAGGTTCAATTCCACCCTCGGGCGACTGTCTCTGTGGAGCTTGTTCACGTTCTCCCTGTGCCTGCAGGGTTTGCTCTGGTTTTTGCCTAAAGATGTGCAGGCTAGGTGGATTGGCTGTGCTAAATTTCCAATAGGAATGTGCAGATTAGGTCGGTTATGGGAAATTGATCTGGGTGGGATGCTCTGGGGGTTGGTGTTGACTTATTGGGCTGTAGGGGTTCTATGTTCTATGAATTGTGGATGCTGTAAATCAAGAACAAAAGCAGAAGTTTTTCAAAAAGCTCAGCAGGTCTGATAGAAACTGTGAAGAAAAAAATCAGAGTTAACATTTTGGGTCCAGTCAGCCTTCCTCAGAATGGGGAGGTCCTGAGGAATGGTCACTGGACCCGAAACATTAATACAGATTTTTTCTTCATAAATGCTGCCAGACCTGGTGAGCTTTTCCAGCAACTTCTGTTTTTGTTGTTGAGGATTATCAGATCGGCCATGATTGCATTGAATGGCAGAGTACTCTCAATGGGCTGAATGGCCTACTTTTGCTCCTCAGCCTTATGGTCATTTCCAGGAAGAATGAGCCATAGAAACAGACAAAAACATGTGCTTTATCCACCTCAAGTGCTTCTTGGTAAGAGAAAGATCCAAGTCTACATATAAACTCCATAGAAACTGCATTCCAACAACAAATGTAGGATCCAAACGCCACAAAGGTACATAAAGGTTACATTTGATTTGATTTATTGGTGATTTGACATTCTACAGAAGTTCACGCGAGTAGGATTGTTACGTCTCTTTGTGATGTCAAACAGAAATTCATTAGATTCAAATTAGATTCACTCCTGTTGAAATTCAGTGTGGAGTGCCAAAGAACAGTAACTCAGTAACTCATAAATAGTAACTCAGTTCAAGTACACAGACACTAATACCCTCCTCTCTTTTAACGGTGCCTTGCAATTGCATTACTTTTATTATATTTGCTACAAAATGTTCATTGCTATTGAAATTGCACAGTGATATATATAGATCGATGCTTCTATTTACTCATTAATGTGTGGAAACCTATCTAACATACCCACCACATAGCAGCTTGCAAATACAGATGTGGCATCCTTGCATAATGATGCAGAACAACAGAACAATCCAGTAATATGCAGATGCACCACTTTTACACAGAAGCAGCTGATGACAGACACATCATACTTGCAGGCGATACCGCAATGCATTTGCAAGCCGAGCATGACAAGTGCTTCAATTTTTTAATCTTAAGTACCCACACTGATGAAGAAGCAATGTAAGTCTTTAACATAATAACAGGAAATGATGTAGTAGATAAATCATTTCCACTGGTTGGGGATTCTAGAACTAGGGGACATGGTCTAAAAATTAGGACCAGACTATTCAGGAGAGATGTTAAGAAGCATGTCTATGCACAAATGTTGACAGAGATTCCGAACTCTCTTTCACCAATGAATGGCAGCTGGTGCTGGAATATTGTAAATTTTAAGTCTGAGAAAGACCATTTTTGTTAAGCAAAGGTCTTAAGGGAAATGGGCCAAAGGCAGGTATATGGAGTTAGGCCCCATTTCGGTCATGATCTCATGAACAGCAGAACCGGCTCAAGGGGCCGAATGGCGCACTCCTGTTCTTATGCTCCTATGCATCTGATTGATGAATCTATCTCATGTTGCTGGAAAAAATTCTCTCTCAAAATTGAAGGTTTGGTTCTTCCAAGTCAATTTTACACCCCACATCTTAAATATTTTTCATTTCTGTATTTTTTGTATTTTTCCTGCCCAGTCTGAGATGTGTACCCTTATGGAATGGAAATCACTGTAATTGGTGTAATTTTTACCGGGTTAAATGAAGTCAAACTCTATTCCATAAAAGTACTCTTTAAATTAAGGACTATTAGACATGGACCAAAGAACCAGATGCATTTAATTACAATTATGAAAGTAAAAGACAAAATACTTGCATTTATATAGCATTTTTCATAACCAACAGATGTGAAATTAAGTAATAAAAAGCTCAAACGTTCAGCAAACAATAAAAGTACAGTTTATCTTAACACAGATATAATCAGTGTTCAGATTGCACCAATTACAATTTTTAAAAAATGAATGTGAAGAAATACAACAGTTCCTATATTCAAAAAAAAGACACAGTACATAATGAGGTTATTAGTTCATCGTGTTTCTGCTAGCTGTTTGTAAGAACCAACCAACTGATCCCATTTCCATGCTTGCTCCCCCATTGACCAACTCCTTCTTCGTCATCAAGCATTTATCATCCTTAATTTGAAAAATTATTATTAAATTTGCTTCCACTATCCTTCAAGTCAGTCTATTCTAGTTCATTTCAACTCACTGTCTGAAAAACGTTTTCCTTAACTTATCTGTGGTTTATTTGCCAATTATCTTACATCTGTAAACTCTGGTTACAGATCGAGCTGCTATTTATTTCAAAACATTATCAAAACTCCCCAAGACTTTGAACAACCCAAGTTGTGCAGTTGCTTCATGTATCCAATGTGTGTCCAGGTACATTTATAGTGAATCTCCTGTGCATCCTTTGTGAAGCCTTGGCATCCTCCCTATAGTTTGGTGACCTAAATTTAACACATTATTCTAAACAAGGCTCAAATGTAATTGTTTAGCATAGCTTCCATGCTTTTATACTGTGTGCCTCCACTTATAAAACAAATCATCCTGTATTCCCTTTAAATTTCCTTCACCACCACTGTCCATAACTCTGGGCTCTCTTTCTTTAAAACTACATAATTAAATTTCATTGCCTCTCCTTGTTCATCCTCCCAAAAATAGATAATTTTGCACTTCTGTGTTAAATTTCATCCGCCATGTGTCTGCCTATTTCACCAGTCTTTACCTTCATTAAGCCTGTCACCATTCTCCTCACTGCTCACTACATTTGAGAGATTAATGTCATCTACAGTCTCTGAAATTATGCTCCATACGCCAATATCCGAACATTTATATACATAAAACACAGCAGCGGTCCCAACAATGGCCTCTATGTGGCACCGCTGCTACCTATGATGACAAATACCAGTTCACTACTATTCTTTGTTTTTGCCCCTTATTCAATGTCAATTCTATGCAGCTGCTGCCCTAATGCAATGGGCTACAATCTTGCGAAAAAGCATAATATGTTATATATCATCAGACTTCTTTTCAGAAGCCCATATATATATATACACATATCAACTGCACTACCCTTACCCATCCTATCCATTTTTTCACCAAAAATCTCAATCAAATTATTAAATTTATATTTGACAAATTCATGCAACCTTTATTTATTAATCTGTGTTTTCAAAATACTATTCTATATAATTTTATCGCAGATTAATACATCTAACAATTTCCCTGCCATTAATGCAAGATTAATTGTTGGGTTTACACCATGGTTCTGGATGTGAGTTTGCTCGCTGAGAACGAAGCTTCCAGCTCAGCGAGCAAACTCACATCCAGAACCTTACCCTGAGCTACAAATCTTCTCAAAACTCGCTTACACCATGGTCCTTGTTGAACGGGAATGCAACATTGACAATTCTCTAATCCTTTGCTATCACTCCCCTATCTGAAAAGGACTGGAAGATTGTGGCTACAACCTTTATTTCTTCAGCCACTCAAGAATCAGGTCACTCAGATGGGGTGATCTTAACATCTGGCAGTCAATTTACTCCTTTGAATTGGGTAGACAGCAACAAACATTGAAATGCTTCAGTACAAATGTACCCTCCATGCTCACCATTGAAACAGGAAATGTCTCTTTTGCTATGCTCCTATGATTCGTCATCAGTTTGACTTTCACCATGAACACAAGCTCTCTAGACTTCAAAACAGGAGCAGGCCTGGCAGGCAACAAAATAAAACTCTATAACCTGATTAATCATTTAGCAGAGTGAGGTTACTTGGTTTTTAATTGTTTGCCTTAAGCGAACATGACATTGCAGGCTTCAGAATACAGCTATTCACAAGCCTAGAGATAATTTAAAGTAATAAAACCTAGTGCCTGTTGAAATAAATACTATTTATTCTGTGCAGAGGGATAGGGTACTGGAGCTAATTCATGGATGAACAAATTCTTTACTGAATATAGACTAATCTCCTTGTCACACATAATATGATATAAATTAGCTCCAATGGAGTAATTGCACCCCAACCTATGCACACTTTGTTATGATCAGAAATTCACTTAACGCACAGAAAGAGTTCTCGCAACATAAAATTGTGAAAATCTATTTCTAACACTGGGTAAATCCAACCAAAGATTCAATTCTATAATGACTGGAACCTGGGAAAATTTGGAACTTTTTGTTGATGGGTAAAGTGGGATTGTGATTGTGAATAGTAAACCCTGACATGTTTTGAGAATGCAGGCCAATTTTCACTGGGAAAAAGACACATATTGCAACTCTTAGTTCATCTCTGGCATGTTAAAAAAAACCAGGACAGCAAAGGAAGCAGTATGCAGCAAGAATAGATAAACATGAACAACAGTAACAATACCTACTGATGCAGAATCTCAGGCATTAATGAAAATAAAACATTTTTAAGAAGAATCCTGGACCAGTCTTTGTTTTGCTGCTTCCGTTCAGTATTAAATTAAACATGCATAATTTATGTACAGGGATTAATTTTAAAAATACAACAGTTTGTCTTATCATAGTCATTTGTATCATATTATATGAATGGATTTAATGAAGCAAAGATTTTAAAGTTGTTCAGCTACATGGCTACATGTCGCCAAAGGACTAATGATGAAAGCTTCTTTGATGCCAGGAAACTGAAAGAGTGCATCTGCAAGTAATATGGGATCAAAATTGCAAGTATATGGATTGATTCATATTACTGTTCTAGGAGCATGTTAACCTTCAGTGCGTTGTTATTATGAGTTTGGTACAAATGTTGGAAAAAATATCTCCAAATCCAAATGGATGAATAATTTAAACCAGCAACTGTCTGACTTGAAAGTGCTTATTTTGGTCAAACAATCAGCTGTTGGGGATCACAGAAACAGGATGCCTCATGGTGCAGTCTTGGATGTGTAATTCCTCTCTCTTCAGTTTTTTACCTTTTTAATTTCTAAATACATGCTTGTTAATTTTTTTTCTCTCTTTAGGATAGAAGTGAATCTACTAATATTGCAAATACTCAGTCAATTGAATGTGTGTGTGTGCATGCTCTAGTTGTAATTAAGAGCAACTGACACAACTTGGGAAAAGACTAGGGCATGTATAAAAAGAAACTATCCCCTGCTTCCTCCTTTGCCAGTTGGATGCTTGTGAGATTAACACCTGTTACTGCTACAGTTATCACATTTTTCCAATTGACAAGTTCCACCTCCTCTTAGACAAGTAGATTTCTTCCAAACAAAATCTCACAAGATGGTACGAGTAACTTGAGACCTGCCATGTGATAAATGTCACACGTTTTGAAGGAAAAACGTGACAGACTTCTAAAACACTCTAACACAGCTGTTTTTCTAGACCTTCTGTTTAGGCTAGAGTTTGACCACGAGGGACAGTGTCTCTGTAATGGCAAAAATGGGTCTGCCTGGCAGTCTAAATTGCAGCCCCAGACTGACTGAAGTGGACACATTTCACGTGTGTGTGGTTAATGGATGCAGCTGGCCAATAAAATCATCAGCTTTTTTTTTGATTCATTCACAGAATGAGGACATCGCTGGCCATGCAGCATTTATCGTTCATCTCTAATTTCCCAGAGGGCAGTTAAGAGTCAGCCACATTGCTGTGGGTTTGGAGTCACATGTTGGCCAGACAAGGTAGGGATGGCAGCATATTTAGGAGCAGGAAAGCTGACGTTTCGGGCCTAGACCCCCGAAACGTCAGCTTTCCTGCTCCTAAGATGCTGCCTGCACTGCTGTGTTCATCCAGCTCCACACTTTGTTATCTCGGATTCTCCAGCATCTGCAGTTCCTATTATCTCTGAAGGTAAGGATGGCAGTTTCCTTCCCTAAAGGACATTAGTGAACCAGGTGGGCTTTTCCTGACAATTGACAATAGATTCATAATTCCAGATACTTACTGAATTCAAATTCCACAATCTGGCATGGCAGGATTTGAACCCACGTCGACAGAATTTTGTCCAGGTCCCTGGATTAACAGTCCAGCGATAATACCACTAGGCTATCGCCTACCCTACTGACACGGGAATTCAGTAGCTTTGGGTTGTGAACCACAAATTGTAGATTAGACCTGGTGACAACACTTTGTGGATTCAGTTGAATAGTCAGGGTTTCCCTTCAAAAAGGCAAGGTATCCCTTTGGATTTCATCTCAGAGCAGCTTTAGTGAAGGTAAAGTCCCTTCTGAAATTGTTAAGAGCGTGCATAAATATGTGTAGAACATTTAAAATTAATTACTGTCAGATTCATTAGAACAAAAAAGAGACCTGTCAAACTCGGTTGTCAAAACTGTGAAACACAAGCGTCAAGGGCATCCATCAGAGGAATTTGTCAAAGATTTTAAAAGTACGTGTCAAAGTGAGTTGTCAGGCTGATAAGATGTTTAGAAATCCTGTCCTTACAAAAAAATTGTCTGGGATGTTTATAAATAAGTCATTGATTGATTTTTCATACTGCCTGCTGATAAAGGCTGAAGGCTTTGTTACTGGATTGCTGCTGCGTGATTGATTTCACCATCGTCTATTATCACAGAGGGGGGTTTTCTGTTCCCATTGACAGCTACAAGTGTTTACATGCTCTTTGAACTGGGACTATGAATGAATTCCAATGCTTGTTATTATAAGGCACTGTGCACTTGAATTACCAGACTTTATTCGGTTGAAGAAATGTAAATGCATGTTTTTATTTTTGCAACATAATGAATTCTACCACAAAACAATTAAAATGTTGCTTTGGAGAGGTTTGCTTTACCTCCAATATGCTTGTGTTTTGAAGTATGCCCAATGTGGATACTAGGTTAGTATATGGTAAAGGGTGTGTCGGCAAATGAGTTGGCACCAAGCTGGATTGGGACTCTAAAGGGGGGAGGGGGCGCACTAGAATGGATGGGGCATGGGGATGTTTCATGTTTTGCTTTTTGCACATTAAATTTCAACACAGTTCAGATGTCAGATCAATCTTCCTAGGAGTCCACCCAAGGAAAGCGATGGCCTGGATGGTGTCCCCAGCCGAGCACACATATCCTGTGGGGACCAACTAGTGGAGGTACTCAATGACAGCTTCAACCTCTTCTTCCTACAAGCCAAAGTTGCCACCTATTTCAAGAAGGCCACCACCATCCCTGTACCTATGAAAACTCATGCAACATGCCTTAATGACTACTGTCTAGTGGCTCTGACCTCCATTAATCATGAAGTGCTGTGAGAGGCTGGTCATGGCCTATTATCAACTCCAGTCCCCCAGCCTGCCTCGATCCCCTACAATTTGCTTACCGATGTAAAAGGTCGACAGAGTATGACGTATCCCTATCCCTGCACTCATCCCTGGAATACCTGGCAACAAGGTCACCTACATCAGACTCCCGTTCATTGAAGGCAGACCTGTAGTCAACATCATTATTCCCTCCAGACGGATCTCAAAACTGCATGACCTTGAGCACGGCTGTGCTCTTTACAACTGGGTCCTCAGCTTTCTAACCCACAAGCGGCAATCAGTGAGGCTAGATAACTGCACCTCCTCCACAATAACACTCAACACTCGAGTCCCCCAAGGATATGTTCTTAGCCCCCTACAGTTCTCCCTGTACACCCATGGCAGTATTGCCAAATTCTAAATGAATGCAATCTACAAGTTTGCTGACGACATCACTGTAGCAGAATGGACATCTAACAACAACAAGTCAAAATACAGATGGGAGACAGAGGGCTTGGTGACACGGAGCAATGAGAACACCTCTCAATTAACATCGGCAAAACTGAAGAACTGATCATTAGCTTCAGAAAGAAGTGAGGCAAACATGCTCCCAATTACATTAATGGAGCTGAGGTTGAGAGGGTGAACAGCAGCAAGTTTCTCTGAGTGACGATAACCAACAACCTGTCCTGGGCTTGCACAACAACGCCTCTTCTTCTTCAGGCAGCTCAGGAAATTTGGCATGTCCATATGGTCCCTCACCAACTTCTACAGATGCACCATTGAAATCATACCGTCTGGGTGCATTATGGCCTAGTATGGCAACTGCTCTGCCCCGGACAGCAAGAAACTACAGAAGGTCCGGCCACATCTGGAGTATTGTGTTCAGTTCTGGTCACCTCATTACAGGAAAGATGTGGAAGCATTGCAACAGGTACAGAGGAGATTTACCAGGATGTTGCCTGGAATGGAGGGAAGGTCTTACGAGGAAAGGTTGAGACAGGTACGGCTTTTCTCTTTAGAACGACGAAGGATGAGAGATGACTTGATAGAGGTGTACAAAATGATCAGAGATGTAGACAGAGTAGACAGCCAGAGACTTTTTCCGAGGGTGGAGGTAGCTTTTACGAAGGAGACATAGTTTTAAACTGAATGGAGGTAGATATCGGGGAGACGTCAAGGTAGGTTCTTTACTCAGAGTGGCAGGGGTGTGGAATGCATTGCCGGAGAGGGTAGTGGAGTCGGCCTCATTAGGGGCATTTAAGCGGCTATTAGATAGGCATATGGATGATAGTATAAGGTAGCACTGGAGGTCAGAGACCTTAGGTTTAGGGTAAAATTTCAGCACAACATCATGGGATGAAGGGCCTGTACTGTGCTGTACAGTCCTGTGTTCTATGTTCTAAGGTTGTGCGCACAGCCCAACAATCACAGAAGCCAACCTTCTGTCCATGGACATATTTTCACGGCTCACTGCCACGGAAAGACTGCCAACATCAAAGATTCTTTGCACCTCAGTAATGACCTTCTACAACCAGTTCCATCAGGCAGAATTTACAGAAGCCTAAAAGCATGCACGAGCAGGTTCAGGAACAGCTTCTTCTCAGCCATTATCAGACTGATGAATGGACTCTCTAGCCTCAAATAATGCCAACATTGATCTCACCCAGTGCACACGCTGTGCAATGTAACCTGTATGCCGAAAGAACTGAGGATGCTGTAAATCAGGAACAAAAACAGAAGTTGCTGGAAAAGCTCAGCAGGTCTGGCAGCATAAATGAAGGAAATATCAGAGCTAAAGTTTCAGGTCTGGTTCTGAAGAAGGGTCATCAGACCCGAAACGTAAACTCTGATTTTTTTTCTTCATCGATGCTGCCAGACTTGCTGAACTTTTCCAGGAACTTCTATTTTGTAGTCTGTATGCATCTGTCTAAGTCTTTTTAGTCTATCTGTCCTTGCTTACTATGAACTGCCGGTAAACAAAGCTTTTCACTGTTCACGTGACAGTAAATCTACCACCCAGCCGAGCCAGGGTTTTCTATACAACTGAGGCTGTCTGGTGCTGAGATGAACTCTCATTACTGGTCAACTCAGAATCCCTACAGTGCAGATACTGGCCATTCAGTCCAGCACCAACCCTCCAAAAAAATCCCACCCTGTGGGCCCACATTTACTATCGCTAACCCATCTAAACTGCATTCCCTTGGATACAACAGAGCAATTTACCATAGCTAATCCACCTAATCTACATATCTTTGGACTGTGGGAGATCACAGACACCGAGAGATTGTGCAAACTCCACACAGTCACCTAAAGCTCGAATCGAACCCAGGACCCTGGTGCTGTGAGGCAGCAGTTTAACTACTGAGACACCATGCATCTTTGCTTAGCTTACCTCCCAAGAAACCTCCCTACACCGCGATAGCCTCTGGTCTTCCAGGCTGCTTTCTCGTACCCGCAAATTCGACAACCTCATTGTTATTAAATCATGTGATTAGCGGGGGACAGAAAGCAACCCAGATGGACCTTAGGTGTTGCAAAATAAAAAGAAACAGCCAACAGTCCCAAAACTCATTGTCACCATCAAGGTAAAAGCAAAAAAAAATCTTCGATATGGTCAACAATTTTTTCTATAACCATCTCCCATTGTCCAGCTCAATGGGACTGTCCTCATTTGAATTCTAATCTATTTAATCCAAACCCAAAATCTCTCAATATCTTCACTCCACTGCAACACACACAGACCAGTATCTGTGGAGTTCCCAAACATCTACGCTTGGCAACATCATCCAAACACTTGGGTCAGCTGATGATACCAACCGTTAATACTCCATCACTTCTCTTGATCCCACCAAAGCCTCTGTACAATTGTGAAAAAAGAAAAAAAAATCCTAACATTAAAGTTACAATGACAGGAGCCATCAACATCAGCACCAGTGACAGCATACCCTTGTCATGGGCTGCACCTCTCTCCAGCCATTGTTTCATGCTGAACCAACTGAGCACAATGAGATCATTTGCCTCTACACATCCCCTACTTATTTCACCCCCATCTCTGCTCAAATGGTGCTGAAATTCTCATCCACCACTTTGTCACTTCCAAACTCAAATATTCCAATGCTCTCCTTGTCTCCTGTCTTCCAATCTCTGGAATCTTTGTCTTATTCAAAAATACTACAGTCAGATGCCTAGACAGCACCTAATTCAATTCACCTATTAATCCTGTCATTGATAACTTACTTTGGCTCCTGTCCCCAATACCTACAAATTAAAATGATCATCCCACTGCTTTAATAAGGCCTCAGATCCTCTCCCTTTCGGAGTAAGTGGCTCCATTCATAAACTCTCCAATCCTCCACCAGCTGGCACATTTGTAGCACCCAATCCTTTAATCGAGGTTCCTACGCCTTGATAAATTCTCATGTTCTCCACCTCTCCTTTCTTTAAAGCATGCACTAAATGCACCTCTTTGAACAAGCTCTTAACAGGCTAGGTAGCTTGACCATGAAAAATTGCCCATGGTGTTGAGGGATGTGTAGATTAGGTGGGTTATAAAAAAGAGCGGCACAGTGGCTCAGTGGTTAGCACTGCAGCCTCACAGCGCCAGAGACCCAGCGTCATTTCCACCCAGGCAACTGTCTGTGTGGAGTTTGCACATTCTCCCTGCGTCTGCATGGGTTTCCTCTGGGTGCTTCAATTTCCTCCCACAGTCCAAAGATGTGCAGGGTAGGTGGACTGGCCATGCTAAATTGCCGATGGTGTTCAGGGATGTGTAGACCAGATGGGTTATAGGGGGATATGCTGTGATGGTGATTGCAGACTTGTTGGACCAAAGGGCCTATTTCCACTGGGGATTCTATGAAAACCTCTTTTATTATCTACACATTAATATAAACATCCGTTTATTTGGTTACTTCACATTTGACAGAATTCTCAATGCCATAGATGTTGTGTACAACTTCTTAAAGCTATTATTGTAACGGGAGAAATGTGGTACAGGAATGACAGAAGGTATTCCAATAACTGTCCCTGTGAAAGCCATAGGTGGGATTGAAATTCCAGGCTGTAGCAAACCACTGGTGTAAGAAACACTCTGCCTTTCAGGATCGGACATCTTCCTCTTTTTCACATTTTGATTTTACCATGTCAAAAACTTGCACAATGGCACGAAAACTTTCCTTCATAATTGTGCCATTCCCATATTTAAATGTTATTCTATATTTTATCCTTACAGTTTTCTTATTTTAAACCATTTGGACAACCTAGCTTTTTTGATTTCGTGTATTCACATTATTGCATGTTATTCATGTTATTGATCAATATTATGCATCTTTGGAAGTCCACTACTACTACTGTTACTCAAATGCAAGAGATTTTTTAATCATATATTTAACATATTAATAACATCAACGAGGATATGAAATTGTCCCAGCAAGATCTGACTTGTTTGATAAAGTATTATATGCCAGCAACTTTTTTGGAGAGATTGAAGCTCAGTCAGTGGTGGTGCATTATTTTCCACACGAAAATGTTTTTGGCTATTGTATTTGTCAACCAAAAAATAAAAATCTGTTCTTTTTACCTGTACAAGGGAAAAGGTTAGTCATGTTATGCTGCTTCTTTATTGTAGGACTGCAGTGCTGGTCCACTTTCAAAATGTGTAAATGTAACACAGCTAATGCAACCTGACCACTGATTCTACCTCAAAATGGGAACAATAAGTTTACATCTGTCTCATCTCCCAAAAGCTAAATTGAACAATGATATACCATGTACATAATATGCAAATGTTCAGTTAACCATTTGCTTACCTTTGGAGATATATTTTTAACATTTACTTCAAACTTCTAGTTAATAGGTGAAAGAATAAAATCTTAAAGTTACATGTCATTGAAATTTATTGCAACAAATGACATAAAACACTATTGATTAAGCTTTTATTTTCTATTTGTTCATCTATCTGATCAAGGCTTTCGACTCAGTTAAATCAGGGTGTTCTATGGAAGACCATGTCAAAGACTAGATTTCCAGCGAAATTCATCAACATCCTCAGTCTCCTCCATGACAAGATGTCAGCAATGGTCCTCATTGACAGTATTATGACAGGGTCCTTTGAGGTCAAAAAGATATGTGTCATTGCCCTTCTTCTTTTTCTCCATCTACATCGGCATCATTTTTCATCCTGTCAAGAACAAGCTTCCCAGTTTGTGGACTTGAAATGTTTTGTAGACAGCCTAAACTGTTTGAAATCCAAGGAAAAAACAACACTGATCTCATTTATGGAACTTCAGTATGTGGGTGACAACATCCTCTCTGCTCTCTCAGAACACAATCTTCAAGTACATTGAAGAATTGGTCTCAGCCTCAACCTCTAAAAGACTCAAATCATTTATGAACTTGTCACAGGTATAGTTCTAGTCCATCCTTCCAATAAGATCAACAGACAAATCCTCCTAAAATGTGAATATTTCCCCTATCTGGAAAGCTACCTGTCAGCTAAAGCTGACATTGATGCAGAGGTTCAACATTGCACCCAATCTTCAAGCACCTAACGACCATGACATCCGTAATTCTTTTGACTCTTCTATATGGCTCCAAAACTTAGACGACATGTAGATGCCTCCTTAATCGTTGAAAAAGTACTGTCAATGCTGCTTGAGACAAATTCTCCACATCAGCTGGGAGGACAGGTATATTGATATCAGTATCCTTGAAGCAGTTAATAGCATGAGCATCCAAAACCAACTCCACTGGGCTGGTCACTTGTTTAGGATGCCTGAGTTCCAACTACCAAAACAAATCTTCGCCCAGCTCAAGAAAGGCACTCAAACAAGTGGCGTACAAAGAAAGCATTCGGAAGACTCTCCGAAGCCTTTCTCAAGCAACGCAACATTGATGTAAATGCATGGGAAACCCTTTCTCAGAAGAAACTGGCTTGGAGGAACTTCCTGTTCGAAGGGGCTCAGTTCTGAATACACCCAGCAGCAAGAGGAAGTAGAGAAAAGGAACTAGAGAAAAGAATGCCAATGATCTCAAGGCAAAGGTCCACCTCCTGGAAACACCTGCCAAATGTGCACTGGGGATGTGGCTCTGTGATCAAGTTCATCAACTACACAAGGACCCACAGAACCCAGGATGAGCAACTTGCATTTTCCTAGCTGGATAATCACACTCATTAGTAAGTGATTGCTGACGATGATTTGTAGATAATTTATGCATCGAGCTACAGAGAGGAAGATTCCCCCTTTATACTCATCAACAATTTGATTTAATTTATTAATATTGTCACACGGACAGAGATACAGTGAAAATTATTGTATTGCATGCTATCCAGACAAATCATACCTTACATAAGTACGTCAGGGTAATAGAAGAAAATGCAGAATACAGTGTTCCAGCTACAGAGAAGGTGCAGAGAAAGATCAACTCTAATATATGGAGAGGTCCATTCATAGGTCTGATAACAGTGGAGAAGAAGCTGTTCTTAAAACTGTTGGTATATGGTTTCAAACGTTTGTATCTTCTGCCTGATGGGAGAGGGTGGAAGAGAGTATAACTGGGGTGGGAGAAGGCTTTGATTATGTTGGTTTCCTTGCTGATGCAGTACAGAGTGTAAACTACAGCCCTTATAATAAACAGTCCACAGTTGCTTCCAGCTTCCAATGGATTCCTATGTTCCCCTTTCACTGACTATCTTCAGGTGCTTTCTTCAGTTTTCAGACAATTTCTTAAATCTACCAACAGCAGTAGGCTGATATCAATTATTTATCTTCCTCTGCCCACACAAGAACAAAACTTAGAAATTGTAGAAGGTTCCAGGATGTTCCTCCATGACTCGCTACCATCAGCCACCTAGAACATAGAACATAGAACATTACAGCACAGTACAGGCCCTTCGGCCCTCAATGTTGTGCCAACCTGTCATACCAATCTGAAGCCCATCTAACCTACACTATTCCATGTACGTCCATATGCTTGTCCACTGACGACTTAAATGTACCTAAAGTTGGTGAATCTACTACCGTTGCAGGCAAAGCATTCCATTCCCTTACTACTCTCTGAGTAAAGAAACTACCTCTGACATCTGTCCTATATCTTTCACCCCTCAATTTAAAGCTATGCCCCCTCGTGCTTGCCGTCACCATCCTAGGAAAAAGGCTCTCCTATCCACCCTATCTAACCCTCTGCTTATTTTATATGTCTCAATTAAATCGCCTCTCAACCTTCTCTCTAACGAAAACAGCCTCAAGTCCCTCAGCCTTTCCTCGTAAGACCTTCCGTCCATACCAGGCAACATCCTAGTAAATACCTACCTTCTATCGAGGTAGGAATGCTAGTTCATCAATCTGTAATCCCAACACCCTTTCATCTTACTAGTAAATGGATAGTTTACAATATGACTACCCATAATCCAATATCAACCACACCTTTCTTGGACATTGGGAGATTCATAGTAAACTCAATGCCTGCTGTTAGTTGTCTCAAAGCATAAATACTTTGCACCACCTCTCAGTAACATAACCTGAGCTTCCTTTTATCTTTAGCAATTAAAGCTATCCAGCTTTATTGTAAGGCAGATTTTAGAACAGGTCAAAAGCCCTCTTTCATTTACCTGAAATTTAAAGTTACAATATCAAATTATAATAATCTCACAAACATCAAAATTTAACAAATGACAAGGCTGGAGAGTTATCAATTTGAAAGTGCTATTGTAAGAGATTTAAAGGAGGTCAGGGCAAGAATTTTCTCCAAGGGAACGTTGCAGAAGGAAATGGGTTTGGAAAGGGGGATTGGGGTGCAAGTGTGAGGGACACAAGGAAGTGATCAAATAGGCACAAACTTCAATTGTGTGTTGGTATACTTTCTGTCCATAGACTTAGCATTGCACTGATTGTTTAGAGACAAAAAATAACTGCAGATTCTGGAATCCAAGGTAGAGAAACTGGAGGCTGGAAGAACACAGCAGGCCAGGCAGCATCAGGAGGAAAGGAGTAGCTAATACCAAAACAGCCCTATGCTAAAAGGTGCAAACAGTCCTGAAATAAAACCTGCTTCAATCCATGAGCTTGAAATGCAGGTCTCCTTCCTCAGCCACCTGAAAGTGTATTCATCACATGTCTCTCTGATGAAGGGTCTAGGCCCGAAACGTCAGCTTTTGTGCTCCTGAGATGCTGCTTGGCCTGCTGTGTTCATCCAGCCTCACATTTTTATTATCTTGGATTCTCCAGCATCTGCAGTTCCCATTATCTCTCATCACATGTCTGGTTGGTTTCTTTTAAGTTCATCCATGGAATGTCAGGATTCTTGGCAAGGCCAGCATTTACTGCCTCTTCCTAATAGCCCTTTTACTGATTAACTTGCTCTGTCATTTCAGAGGGCAGTTAAGAGGTGTGGGTCTCAACACCAAACCTTGGCTGATTTTCTCCCCTGAAGGCCATTAGTCACCTGGATGGGGTCTTATGACAATTCAGTAGTTGCACAATTATCAATAAAACTGATATTTCATTTCAGGTGTATTAATAATTGAATTTAAATTTTATGTGATGAGGATTAAACTCGATGTATTAATCCGGAACTTTGATTTACTAGACCAGTGGTATAACATTAAACCAGAATTCTCTTTCTACTTGTCTGACTGCCAGATATAGCTTCATGTCTAGATCATTCCCATTTCTGAGCAAATGTGTTTCACACTATAGAGTAACCCATCTGATACAGAGACACTGACCACACTCCTCCACATCCTGTGCACCAATACCGGTGCCAGATTACTGCCGCAGGTGATTTTATCATCTGGTACAATTGATTCGAGTCACTGACCTCATCAAAATGTCAGTGATGGGACATTCACTACAGGAAATTACTGAAAAATATTTTAAAGTGAACATATAAAGTAGATGTGACGGGGAGAAGGTGGGTTTGATTTAGAAACTCCCACTAAATGAGTACTTCAAGGCTCTGCAGTGCCTGTAATCCTGTGATCTCAACTGGCCCCAAGTACCAGAGATAATGGGAACTGCAGATGCTGGAGAATTCAAGATAACAAAGTATGGAGCTGGATGAACACAGCAGGCCAAGCAGCATCTCAGGAGCACAAAAGCTGACGTTTCGGGCCTAGACCCTTCATCAGAGTGGGGGATGGGGAGAGGGAACTGGAATAAATAGGGAGAGGGGGGAGGCGGACCGAAGATGGAGAGTAAAGAAGATAGGTGGAGAGAGTGTAGGTGGGGAGGTAGGGAGGGGATAGGTCAGTCCAGGGAAGACGGACAGGTCAAGGAGGTGGGATGAGGTTAATAGGTAGCTGGGGGTGCGGCTTGGGGTGGGAGGAAGGGATGGGTGAGAGGAAGAACCGGTTAGGGAGGCAGAGACAGGTTGGACTGGTTTTGGGATGCAGTGGGTGGGGGGGAAGAGCTGGGCTGGTTGTGTGGTGCAGTGGGGGGAGGGGATGAACTGGGCTGGTTTAGGGATGCAGTAGGGGAAGGGGAGATTTTGAAACTGGTGAAGTCCACATTGATACCATATGGCTGCAGGGTTCCCAGGCGGAATATGAGTTGCTGTTCCTGCAACCTTCGGGTGGCTTCATTGTGGCACTGCAGGAGGCCCATGATGGACATGTCATCTAAAGAATGGGAGGGGGAGTGGAAATGGTTAGCGACTGGGAGGTGCAGTTGTTTGTTGCGAACTGAGCGGAGGTGTTCTGCAAAGCGGTCCCCAAGCCTCCGCTTGGTTTCCCCAATGTAGAGGAAGCCGCACCGGGTACAGTGGATGCAGTATACCACATTGGCAGATGTGCAGGTGAACCTCTGATAAATGTGGAATGTCATCTTGGGGCCTGGGATGGGGGTGAGGGAGGAGGTGTGGGGACAAGTGTAGCATTTCCTGCGGTTGCAGGGGAAGGTGCCGGGTGTGGTGGGGTTGGAGGGCAGTGTGGAGCGAACAAGGGAGTCACGGAGAGAGTGGTCTCTCCGGAAAGCTGACAGGGGAGGGGATGGAAAAATGTCTTGGGTGGTGGGGTCGGATTGTAAATGGCGGAAGTGTCCCCAAGTACCAGGTTCTTTCTGTGTGAAATACACAGTTGACAGGCTTGTTCCTCTTTGTAACATGGATTTCATCAGTGATATATGTCATGTTGGTGGTGGAACCCACATGGTGCCCTACTTTACGGAGGTAAAAGTCATATGTGGTTGTTTAAAACTAGACAGTGATCTAATGGTGCAATGAAGATCATTCGTTCAGATTCGCTGGCTTCCATTTACAGGCCATCTCTGAGCTGAGAATGGGTTCTGTTCTCAAGCCTGTTTGCAAGTCAATTTGTATGCAAGTTGGAGCACAATACAATACAATATAAAATAGCCTTTCGGAAGTATAGGAAATGTTTGAATGGAACCGAAATTGACCAACTCTTACTTGGGGGGACCTGCTTAGGATTAAACAGCATCTAAGCGCCTGCTCCACAGGCACTAGCCACACAACACCACCCCACCCCGCCTACTCAACCAGTGACTGGGTGACCGCTTTGCAGAACATCTACGTTCTGCTCACAAAAAGTATCCTGAGCTACCTGTTGCCTACCACTTTAACACTCCACCCTGTTCCCTGACCAACATCTCTGTCTCTGGCTTGCTGCAGTGTTCCAGTGATGCCCAACGCAAGCTGGAGGAATAACACCTCATTTTCCGCTTGGGAACCCTGCAGCCCTCCAGACTCAATTTTGTGTTCAATAATTTTAGGGCCTAAACTCTCCCATGTCCCAGCCCCCTACCCCACGCTATCTTGCTATCACATAGCCTACCATTACACCCCCTGTTGTTAGTCACTAACAGACCCTGTTAACAACTATTCACTCTCCCAGGCTGATCATTAGCAGCTCTTTTGTCCAACTGTTCTTCTCTCTCTTTAGGCTCTGTCCTATTGTTTACTCCCTACCCCATCCCCCTCCCTATGTTCTGCATATAAACTGATGTTTTCCCAGCCACCATCAGTTCTGAGGGAGGGTCACCGGACTTGAAATGTTAACTCTGTTTTCTCCTTCACAGATGCTGCCAGGCCTGCTGAGCTTTTCCAGTAACTTCTATTTTTGCCCCCAATCATTGACACCCGCATCCAACACTTGTCAACTCCTTGAGACCATTAGTGACATATGACTAATGCACTTGCAGGCAGCGGAGAGAAGAGAGCTGCATATCGAGCTCATAGTTTGAAGCTCAGGGCTGTTTGCATCATTTAGCACCAGGCTGTATCCATGCATTAGGTGCTTCACCCTGTACTAAAAGCCTTCAGTAGTTCCATGGTGGGGGGCTAGTCCTCAGTCAAGCGAGCAGGCAGAGCACAGAGCTGATAGTGACTACTGGGAGCTGTGTGCACCATCACCAGTTGGGAAATACAACTGGACAGTGCCGAGACAACATTCAGGATAGGCAGGGTCAGTGTCACTTTTATAGGTTAAAGCATGGGTTCCACATCTGCTGGCTACCAGAATATTGAAGGAGCAAATACACGAAGCATGGGTTTGCAAGTTGCAGCTATATTTCGTTTGTAAATGTTCCTTCACACGTATGCAGAGCAAACATGCTGATATGTGAAGTGCTGGTCAGGGGTGGATTGCATCATGCTTTTGGTGCTTGCTAAGCTAACATTGTCATCTCAGTGATGTAGAAGTTATCAGCGATAACTTAAAAGGAGGTGGGTGCAAGGTAAAAATGCCCCATCACTGGGGGAACTTCCAAAGTTGCAGTGGCACGAGGGGAACATCACTCCATTATGTGATTTGGAGATATGATGGACTGAAACGAATGCAATGCTTAGCGAAATGTTTGATGTGGGTCTGGGGATGGGAAGGAGGTCAGAACTGAGCAGACACTCTTTTCCTGATGTGATGTGTCAGTCACTCAGCTGATGCAGCACTTTGATGTTGGTGCACGTGCTGTGACCTGGACCGTGGTGGAACAGACTAACGGGTTGCTGAAGATACACCTCTGCAGCTTGGAGCAGTCTGGGCAGACCACGTTGCACCATCCTGGTGTATTGTGTTCTGCACAACTGATGCAGGCAATGAGGTGATGGCAGCGAGAGGATGAGGAAAGAGAAGCAGCCATCCAAGGAGAGGGATAAGCTGGAAGAGGCTATCTTTGTGACTGGCAGAGCTCTGCTACTACAGGTGTTACAAGGTGGACAGGACCTGACTGACACCCGGTTCCAGTCGAGAAGAACTGGGTGCAGCAGATCATTAAGGTCATGGTGCCAGCATTTTGATCCCATTGTAGGAGTGACCTGCAGCTCCCACTTGTTTCCTTTGTGTTCCCTTTACCTGACTGTCAGTAAGCACTCATGATTGGAATTGTTGGATCGCTTGCCTGTATGTGATGTTCCCTGACAGGACAATAACAAGATGTAACTGACCAGTGGGCATTGGGATAACAGAAATAGTAACTCAGGGAGGGTGTTTAGCGGAGATATATCTAAGGGCAGCAAAGTGGCCTGGTGGTTAAATGTTGACCAGAGTGAGAGCATGAAGTAAATGTATGGCAGTGCCGGCAATGCCAGCTAATGTCAGTGTGGGTTTGTAACTGCTGTGCCATTACCCTGCCGGTGAAGGGAAATGGCTAGATTGCCAATGCTTGCCTGTGCACAGGAACCTTTCAAAGTTGGCATGGTTGCAAGGGATGATAGTCTTTCAGCAGGTATCCACTGAGTGATGAGTTGCTTCGAAACAGCACACGGTACGATACTTACAGGTTTGGCCATGAGAGACATCATAGTGGTGAAGTAAGTGGCGAAAGAGGTGTGTTTGGCTGAGATACAATAAAAAATGTGACTGAGCAAGAATTCCACCCTAAGACCTGACGCAACTCACACTTAACCAAAAAGCCATAAAGATTCAGGCCGCACAATTACCTCTTCCTTCACCAGAATTAAACAGTTTTATTTTTACTTATGTCAATTAACACAGCAGAGAATGTTGGAAAAACTTAGCAGGTCTGGCAACATCCACAAAAGAGTAACCGAGTTAACACTTGACTCTGAGGACTCAAAATATTAACTCCATTTCTCTCTCCACAGATGCTACGAGACCTGCCGAGTTTCTCCAACATTCCCTGTTTGTTTCAGGTTTCCAGTATCCGCACTACTTTTCTTTGTGGGCAGATCTGGCTAGTTTCAATTGGACCATTAAGTAAGAACTTAAAGGCACTTCTGTTTTAATTTTAGGGTTGTATACCTGAAAAATATTTATAACTCAGATGTTTTCAAACACAAACCTTGAGAATAATGTAAGTAATGTCAAGCTCCCAGCATAATCGCTGAGATTGATAAATATTATCCAAAACACAATGAAGTGCTTTCAGTGAGTGGGAGTGCTGGATGGGAAGGGCTGCTGAATTTTAGAGGGTGCAAACTGGATTAACACACAGAGATAAAATAATTCAGACATTGTGACCTCTCTCATGATCCATTGGAACAGTATGACACAAAATACAAGATTTAAACTGTGACTTGTACATAGCCTGTTTCAGATGGATCAACTGAAACAAACAGATAATGCTGCAGAAACTCAGCAGGTCTGGCAGCATCACTGGGAGAGCGGAACAAAAGTTAATGTTTGAGTCCCACGGGGCTCTTCTTTGGCACTAGTGGAATTCTATTGTCCTCAGCAAACCTGATCTTAAGGGGGGAAAACTAAAGCCAGTGCAGGGTACGAAAGCTTGCTCAGCACTGAGGGAGCTCAGATGATAAGCACACATGCAGAGAGGTCAGGTAAAACAGTAGTGCTCCAGTAAATTCTGAATTTTCTCTCGAGGGACAGGAAACAGGAGAGACTGAGGAAAGGTCACCACGCCTGAAACATTAACTCTGTTTTTTCCTTTACAGATGCTGCCAGACCTGCTGGACTTTTCCAGCAACTTTGTTTTTGCTCGTGAAGAGGAGAGGCTGGTTCAGATGTTGAACCCATCCCCTGCAAGGGTGGGGGCGGAAGGAGAGGCAATCAGTCATTTACCTGTGATTTGGCACTGGGCAGCCTGGACATAGGTTCACCATCCAGTGCAGGGTGGCACATGGGCTCTTTAAAGCTCAAAGGTCAAAAGCATGGCATTTTGAAACAAGCTGGCAGATTGCAATGGAAGGCAAAAGGTAGAGGTAGAGGGAGCACCATGGGATGGAGGCTGAAGTAACCCAAGGCTGGTGACCCATCACAAGTCAAGCTTGTGAAGTCCTTGACATTGATCTGGCTCTCAGAGTGACACAGCTACCAGCCAGGGCTCCTTGATTGGACCAGGTTAACAGTCTCAATCAGGGAACTTATTCGGAGGTCCACCCAGCTGGTCTTGTTATAATCGTTACAATAGCACCCTGTCTCTCATTTAAAAAAAAAATTATTTCATTCAGAAAAACATTGTTTTCAGACGAGAGGCTGCCACTAAAAGTAGGAGAGAGGGTGACCTGTCACTGCTCACATAACCTGACAGGAAGTCAGACAGTGAGGGAAGACCAGATGGCACAGATTTAAAAGAGGAGGTTATTGACAAAAGGAGGCTGGGTGGCCAGAGGAGAAACGTTTTTATGCAGCTAAGATTGTGCTTTGGATCCTGCTGCCCCCAGGGCGATGCCTGGAGTTTCAATTGTAGCTTTCAAAACACAAATACTTGATGCAGAAGAAAATGAAAAGATGTAGGGAAAGACAGAGAGAGAGAGAGAGAGAGAGAAAGTGCATGAATGAGCTCAGATGTGGAAAAATATGGCAGGTCAAGTAGCCTCCATCAATATTGTATTATTCTAGAATTCTGAAATGGATTTACTGTTTAGCTAGATAATGATATGAGGGACTAACAAACAGAACGTTATTGCTTGACCTGCTGTGTTCATCCAGCCCCACACTTTGTTATCTTAATATGGTACTGGGATCAGTTGAGGAGAGGGGACAGAAGCTCATGTAAAGCACATACATGGGTACAGACCAGCTGAGTCAAATAGCCAGTTTCTGTGCTATACACTCGATCCAATTTGCTCTGCAGTGAATATGTTTACTGAAAGATGATTGAAACACACCCAAGTTAGAGGCTTCTGAAATGACAGAAAATGGTGGTGAAATACACTTTGTGCACTGAGTTTTTACACGTGAGAAATTCCACACTTTAAAAATAACTTGCTGTGAAATCACACAATAGAGTTAGAGTATAATGTAAAACCAGAGGGTGGGGTTGCTCAGGCTTCACAGCTAAACTGCTTTTTGATATTAAACTCCAACTTAAAGCAGTCAGAGTTGAGGACTGGTCAATTCAATTTACAGTAAATATATAACAGGATCATAGTTCAGCATTTTATTCCTCAGTGGAACAGCAAAAAGAAATATAAAAGAAATTAATGTCACAGCAAGGGACCCTGCACGTCAGGCATAAAATATAGCCCCCAGATTAGAATCAAAGTTGACTGCCAGTTACAGCCTTAACTACAGCAGTAAGGCATTTGCAAGCCCCAAATTACCACATATGTGTCCATGGTTAAGGATGGCACCAAACGCCAGTATCCAAATATTATAGATAAAATATCAGCTGAGTTATATTATATATTTGAAAATATTGAGATGCCGACATAATGAGATTTTCTTTGCTCTAAGAGAGACTGATAGGATGAAACAAAGAATCTTGCATTTACATGACAGCCACTACAACTTGACGACGTTTCAACATGCTTTACGGCCAATTAAATACATTTTGAGATAACGGGAACTGCAGATGCTGGAGAATTCCAAGATGATAAAATGTGAGGCTGGATGAACACAGCAGGCCAAGCAGCATCTCAGGAGCACAAAAGCTGACGTTTCGGGCCTAGACCCTTCATCAGAGAGGGGGATGGGGAGAGGGAACTGGAATAAATAGGGAGAGAGGGGGAGGCGGACCGAAGATGGAGAGAAAAGAAGATAGGTGGAGAGAGTGTAGGTGGGGAGGTAGGGAGGGGATAGGTCAGTCCAGGGAAGACGGACAGGTCAGGGAGGTGGGATGAGGTTAGTAGATAGCTGGGGGTGCGGCTTGGGGTGGGAGGAAGGGATGGGTGAGAGGAAGAACCGGTTAGGGAGGCAGAGACAGGTTGGACTGGTTTTGGGATGCAGTGGGTGGGGGGGAAGGGCTGGGCTGGTTGTGTGGTGCAGTGGGGGGAGGGGACGAACTGGGCTGGTTTAGGGATGCAGTAGGGGAAGGGGAGATTTTGAAACTGGTGAAGTCCACATTGATACCATTAGGCTGCAGGGTTCCCAGGCGGAATATGAGTTGCTGTTCCTGCTGTTCCCTCTCCCCATCCCCCTCTCTGATGAAGGGTCTAGGCCCGAAACGTCAGCTTTTGTGCTCCTGAGATGCTGCTTGGCCTGCTGTGTTCATCTAGCCTCACATTTTATTATCTTAAATACATTTTGAACTTTGTCAATAGTGTCAGAAAAGCAGCAGCCAGTCTGAGCACAGCAAAATACCACAAATATCTACTATTGGCACAGATTGAGGGGTAAAGGTTAGCCCGGACAAATTTCCAACTTTCTCCTTTGAACAAGGTCATGATTTTTTTTTCCCCCTCTACCCAAGCAGTTAGAGGAGGCTTCACTTTAACATCTTTCAAGAACAGGCACACAGAGCTCCTTCAACGCTGCGACAGAATATGAGTTGCTGTTCCTGCTGTTCCCTCTCCCCATCCCCCTCTCTGATGAAGGGTCTAGGCCCGAAACGTCAGCTTTTGTGCTCCTGAAATGCTGCTTGGCCTGCTGTGTTCATCCAGCCTCACATTTTGTTATTTTAGGCTATAGACTTTGTTAATACTTCGCAAAATAAGATTTTTTTTAAAAAAATATCATTTAGGAATAGATGCATTTCAACTGGCATTAGAAGGGCCTTGGTCTGATGTTGCAGCAGGAGCATGTCAATGACCTGAAACAAGACACTCAAAGTGGAGTTTGTGTGACAATGAGGAGATGTTTACAGTGGTCATGTGCTTTGTAATCAGTCCCTTCTGATCGTGTGGTCAGTGCATGCTACAAATGTGCTATTTATTTGCTTAAAAGTGGTTTTGATAGGAAATTGAAGCTTAAGCATTTTTACAGGACTGTAGAACAAAATGCCGAGTGCAAAGGAAGCAACATGTTTCAAATTCTGCTCTCCACACCCAGTGCATGTAGAATACATTGCATACCAGTGCAAGAATACCTCGCCAGAAATCTCATTGCAGCCTTGGTTCAAACATGGACAAAAGAACTGAATTCCAGAGGTGAGGTGAGAGAGCGACGGCACTTGACATCACGGCTGCTTTCAACTGGGTGTGGCATCGAGGAGCCGTAGCAAAACTGGATTTAATGGGCATTGGGGGAAAACTCTCTGGTGGTTAGAGTCATACCTGCCACATAGGAAGGTGGTCGTGGTCATTGGAAGTCAGTCATCTCAGCTCCACGACTGCAGGAGTTCCCCACGGTAATGTCCAATGCTCAAGCATCTTCAGCTGCTTCATCAATGACCTTCCCTCCATCATAAGATCAGAAGTGGGGATGGTCGCTGATGATTGCACAATGTTCAGCACCTTTTGTGATTCCTCAGTCTGTGTCCAAATGCAATATGATCTGGACAATATCCAGGCCTGGGCTCATAAATAACATCCATGCCACACAAATGCCAGGCTATGACCATCACTAATAGCAGACAATCTAACCACCAAAGCTTGACATTCAAGCGTGTTATCATCACTGAATCCCCGCTATCAACATACTGGGGGGTAATCATTGACCAGAATTCAATTGGACTCACCATATAAACATAGTAGCTATAAGAGCAGGTCAGAGACTAGGAATACTGTGGTGAATATCTCACCTCCTGACTCCTCAAAGCCTGTCCACCATCTACAAGGCATAAGTCAGGAGTGTGATGGAATACCCCCCACTTGCCTGGAAGAGTGCAGCCCCAATGATAGTCAAGAAGCTTGACACCATCCAGGACAAAGCAGACAGCTTGATTGGCGCTACACCCACTAACGTTCATTCCCCTCACCACTGACACTCTGTACACACTGTTGCTATTATCTATCAGATGCACTGCAGAAATTCACAGATCCTCAGACAGCACCTTAAAAACCCAAGACCACTTCCATCTATAAGGACAAAGGCTGCAGATTTTTGGAGAAACCACCACCTTCAAGTTCCCCGCCAAGTCACTGACCATCGTGACTTGGAAATAGATCGCTATTCCTTCACTGTTGCTGGGTCAAAATGCTGGAATTCCCTCCCTAATGGCATTGTGGGTCAGCTCACCACGACTTTGTCAAAGGCAACTGAGGATGGGCAAGAAATGCTGACCTGTCAGCGACACCCATGTCTCACAAAAGTGAATTAGAATTAAAGAGTTCTGCAGATGTTTGCAAGAAGTAACAGAGGTACAGCCAACTTAACATGGAACTTTAAGTTGAAAATGGATATCCTTCCACTGAGGTTTCAATATTTATAATGTTGCTGATCAGGATAAAAGGAGTTTAATGTTTATTTTTTATAAGATCATTTCATCTACTTTTATCGAGTAAAAGTAGTAAGCTTTTATTCCCTTTTGTGTGCAATGCCTTTTAATATTCTTTTATAAAATGTATATGGACAGCCACTTGTGAATATGTTCAGTGACTGGCCATCATGGTAGCAGACATGTAGAAAACAGGAGCAGGAGGAAGCATTTGGCCCATTAAGCCTGCTCCACCATTCAACATGGTCAGAGATGGTAATCTAGGTAAAGTCCACGTTTCCATTTGTGCCCATACCACTTGATACCATGAGTCCCTAGAAATCTATTTGTCTCAGATATATTCAGTGACGTTGGCTCCACATGCTTCATTTTTATCCCCAGACTGAACTCCATCTGCTATTTTTCAGCCATTGTCCCATTTGGTCAAGGTCATTTTATAATCTTAAAAAAAACCTTCTTCACTGTCTGTCTACGATACCACCAGTTTTGGTGCCTACCACAAACTTACAATCCATGTCTTCTATATTCTCATCTAAATCATTCAGATCAATGAGAAACAAGAGAACACAGAGCCGATCCCTGTGGAACACTGCTGGTGCCAGGTCTCGAGTCTACCACCACTCTGTCTCCTGCCATTAAATTAATTTTGTATTCAATTAGCAAGCTCACCCTGAATCCATGTGACTTGATTTTACTAATTAGTCGACCATTTGGAACGTGGTCAAAGGCTTTACTAAAGTCCAAGTAAACAATGCCTAATGCTCGGTCCTCTATCTTTTTGGTAATTTTCTCAAAGAAAGATTCAATCAAGTTTGTGAGGCAATTTTGCTCGCACAAAACCATGTTGACTATGCCTAACCATTCCTTGACCCTCTAAATGTTTAGGAATACAATCTTTTAGAATCATCTCCAACAACTTACCTGTGACCAAAGTAATACTAGCAGGTCTATGGTTTCCTGATTTCTCCTTACAATCTTTCTTAAACAAAGGCACAACATTAGACACCCTTCAGTCATCAGGCACCTCAACCATAGATGTAGATGATGCAAATATTTCTGCAAGGGATCCCACAATTCCTTCCCTTACTTCCCATAACATTCTGGGGTTCATGAGATCAGGTCCTGGAGATTTACCCACTTTTATATTCTCTAAAGACCTCCAGAAGTTCCTCTTCTGTAATGTGAACTGTTTTTAAAACATCAATATTTATTTCCCCAAGTTCTCGAGCCTCTATCTTTTTCTTCACAGTAAAAGCCTGACATGAAATATTTATTCAATGTCTCTCGAATCTCCTGGGGTTCAACACAAAGATGACCCCCTTGATCTTTAAGGGGCCGTACTCTCTCTCTAGTTGCTCTCTTCCTCTTAATGTACTTGTAGAATCTCTTGAAAATGTCGTTAACTTTATCTGCTAATGCTGTCTCAGACACACTCTTGGTTTTCCTGATTTCCTTCTTATGGATGCATCTACACTCTTTATATTGATTAAGAGATTTATTTGAAGTCATCTACCACATTGGGGGCATCATGGTGGCTCAGTGGTTAGCACTGCTGCCTCACAACACCAGGGGCCTGGATTCAATTCCACCCTTGGGCAACTGTCTGTGTTGAGTTTGCATATTCTCCCCATGTCTGCAAGGATTTCCTCCCACAGTCCAAAGATGTACAGGCCAGGGTGATTGACTATGCTAGATTGCCCATAGTATTCAGGGACGTGCAGATTAGTTGGGTTATGGGGAACGGGTCTGGGTGGGATGCTGTGAGGGTCAGTGTGGACTCGTTGGATTGAAAGGCCTGTCCCCACACTGTAGGGATTCTATGATGATGATTTTACTGCATTGGCTATGTATTTTCCACTCTTCCACTCAACATTGCCTGCAGCCGTTTTACATCTTTCTCACCTCACACAATCCCATCTAATTCTGCATCACCAAACTCGGAAACATTACATTTGATTCCCTCACGCAATATGTTGATCTATATTGTGATCAGCTGAGGCCCCACTAGTCCCACCCACAACTCTGAAACAGACCTATTTAGTCCTACTCACCATTTCAGTTTGCTAACTGAAATAACTCCACATGGGCTCCTATCCTATCACCAAGTCACTCCTTATTTACACCTGACATGTCCTTGACACAGATCCAGCTTCTTCACAGCCACCTGGCAGAGTGTCAGGACATCTGATAATCCTGTTTATATCTGTCAGCCAGGGCTTCCTGATTGGACCAGATTACAACTCCAGTCAGGGAACTCATCTCCTATGATATCCAGAGATAATGGGAACTGCAGATGCTAGAGAATCTGAGATAACAAAGTGTGCAACTGGATGAACACAGCAGGCTAAGCCGCATCTTAGGAGCATAAAAGCTTTTGTGCTTCTAAGATGGTGCTTGGCCTGCTGTGTTCATCCAGCTGCATACTTTGTTATCTCCTATGATATCTACCTGGCTGCCATCATTGCAATCACTACACTAACTAATTCTCAATACACCTCAGTACATCATCCCCAATCTCATGTATTTTGATTTTGCACACTAAACTCATGTGAGATACATACATAGAGGTTCTCTATCAAAAGTTTCCTGAAAATCAAATTACAACATTTATATTATTTCTCCCATGTCTATTCTACTAGTCATCATCTCAAGAACTCCAGCAGGTTTGACCATAACATCATAAGACATAGGAGCAGAAATCAGGCCATTCA
Organism: Stegostoma tigrinum; assembly: GCF_030684315.1. NCBI lineage: Eukaryota > Metazoa > Chordata > Chondrichthyes > Orectolobiformes > Stegostomatidae > Stegostoma > Stegostoma tigrinum. The sequence goes on from NC_081363.1 coordinate 29,670,727, forward strand.
GCCCATTGAGTCTGCTCTGCCATTGAATCATAGCTGATAAGTTCCTCAACCCCATTCTCCCGCTTTCTCCCTGTAACCCTTAATCCCCTTGACAATCAAGAACCCATCTATCTTTGTCTTAAATATACTCATTGACCTGGCCTCCACAGCCTTCTGAGGCAGTGAATTCCATAGATTCACCACTCTCTGGCTGCAGAAGTTTCTCCATATCTCCGTTCTAAAAGGTCTTCCCTTTACCCTAAGGCTGTGCGCTTAGGTCTTAGTGTCTCCTACCAACGGAAACATCTTCCCAACATCAACTCTGACCAGGCCATCCTGTATTCTGTAAGTGTCAATTAGATCTCCCCTCATCCTTCCAAACTCCTTCGAGAATAGACCCAGACTCCTCAAATGTTCCTCATATGTTAAGCTTTTCATTTCTGGGACCATTCTTGTGAACCTGCTCTGAATCCGCTCTCGGATTAGTATATCTTTCCTAAGATATGGGGCACAAAACTGTGCACAATACTCCAAATGTGGCCTGACCAGAGCCTTTTGGAGCTTCAAAAGTACATCCCTGTTTTTATATTCAAGTCCTCTCAAAATAAATGCCAAAGTTGCATTTGCCTTTCTAATTACTGACTCAACCTGCAAGTTTACCTTGAGAGAATCCTGGACTAGAATCCAAAGTCTCTTTGTACTTCAGATTTCTGAATTTTCTCCCCATTTAGAAAATAGTCCATGCTTCTGTTCTTCTTACCAAAGTGTATAACCTCCCACTTTCCCACATTGTACTCCATTTGCCACTTCGTTGCTCAGTCTCTTAGCCTGTCCAAGTCCTTCTGCAACCTCCCCACCTCCTCAACACTACCTGTCCCTCCACCTATCTTTGTATCATCTGCAAACTTATCCAGAATGCCCAAAGTTCCTTCATCAAGATCATTAAATGTATAAAATAGTGAGAAATTTTTGTTCCAACACTGACCCTTGTGGAACATCACTTGTCACGGCCTGCCATCCTGAGAAAGACCCTTTTAACCCCACTCTCTGCTTTCTGGCAGACAGCCAATCTTCTATCCATGCTAGCACCTTACCTCTAACACCATGGGCCCTTATCTTACTCAGCAGCCTCTTGTGTGGCACCATGTTAAAGGTCTTCTTGAAGGTAGATAACATCCATTGGCTCTCCATGGTCTAAACTGTTTGTTACTTCCCCAAAGAATTCTAACAGTTTTGTCAGGCATGACCTCTCCTTGATGAAGCCATACTGACTTTACCCTATTTAACCATGCACGTCCAAGGATTCAGAAATCTCATCCTTCACAATTGACTCTAAAATCTTACCCATGACCAAGGTTAACGAATACGCCTGTAATTGTTTGTCTTTTGCCTTACTCCCTTTTTAAACAGGGCTGTAACGTTAGTGATTTTCCAGTCCTTTGGGACCCTCCCTGACTCTAGCGATTCCTGAAAGATCACCACTTATGCTTCCACTATCTTTTCAGCTATCTCCTTTAGAACTCTGGGGTATAGTCCATCTGGTACTGGGTATTTATCTATCTTCAGGCCATACAGTTTTCAGCACCTACCCCTTGGTGATAACGACCATATTCAGCTCTGCCCCCTGTCCTCTTGAATTTTTGGGGTATTACTCAGGTCTTCCACCGTGAAGACTAATGCAACGTAATTATTCAGTGCCTCAGCCATTTCCTTGTTCCCCACTGCTATCTCTCCAACATTATTTTCTAGCGATCCAATATCCACTTTTGCCTCTCTTTTGCCCTTTATATATCGAAAGAAACTCTTAAAGTCCTCCTTTATATCACTGGCTAATCAACTGCTTTCAATAAGGCCACCAGTTTGTCAAATAGCTTTCCTTTTATAAATCCATGTTCACTTTGTCTAATGATGTTGATATTTTCTAGGTACTCAAATGTTCTGTTATCACTTCCTTCACAACAGACTCTAGCATTTTCCCTGATACTGATATTAGGTTAACCCGTCTATAATTCTCTATTTCTCTCTCTCTCCTTTTTAAAAAAAGTGGGGTTATATTTGACATCCTTCAGTACGGCTGAATTGTTACAAAATCTGCAGAAATTTAGAAGATGAACAAACAATGCATCAACTATTTCCATGGCAACCTCCTTTAGTACCCTGAAATCTAGATTATCAGGGGGTTTGTTGTATCAGAGATAATGGGAACTGCAGATGCTGGAGAATCCAAGATAATAAAGTGTGAAGCTGGATGCACACAGCAGGCCAAGCAGCATCTCAGGATAAAAATCTGACATTTCGGGCCTAGACCCTTCATCAGAGAGGGGGATGGGGAGAGGGTTCTGGAATAAATAGGGAGAGGGGGGAGGCAGACTGAAGATGGAGAGAAAAGAAGATAGGTGGAGAGGAGAGTATAGGTGGGGAAGTAGGGAGGGGATAGGTCAGTCCAGGGAAGATGGACAGGTCAAGGAGGTGGGATGAGGTTAGTAGGTAGGAAATGGAGGGGCGGCTTGGGGTGGGAGGAAGGGATGGGTGAGAGGAAGAACAGATTAGGCAGGCAGAGACAGGCTGGGCTGGTTTTGGGATGCAGTAACTGATGTCCATTTCAAGATCACAGACTCCCACAGCTACCGAGAATACACCTCCTCCCACCCACCCTCCTGCAACAATTCCATCCCCTTTTCCCAATTCCTCCGCCTACACCGCATCTGCTCCCACGACGAGGCATTCCACTCCCGCACATCCCAGATGTCCAAGTTCTTCAAGGACCGCAACTTGCCCCCCGCAGTGTTCGAGAACGCCCTTGACCGCGTCTCCCGCATTTCCCGCAACACATCCCTCACACCCTGCCCCCACCACAACCGCCCAAAGAGGATCCCCCTCGTTCACACACACCACCCCACCAACCTCCGGATACAACGCATCATCCTCCAACACTTCCGCCATCTACAATCCGACACCACCACCCAAGACATTTTTCCATCCCCACCCTTGCCTGCTTTCCAGAGAGATCACTCTCTCCGTGACTCCCTTGTTCGCTCCACACTCCCCTCCAACCCCACCACACCCAGCACCGTCCCCTGCAACTGCAGGAAGTGCTGCCCCCACACCTCCTCCCTCACCCCTGTCCCAGGCCCCAAGATGACTTTCCAAATTAAGCAGAGGTTCACCTGCACATCTGCCAATGTGGTATACTGCATCCACTGTACCCGGTGTGGCTTTCTCTACTTTGGGGGAACCAAGCGGAGGCTTGGGGACCGCTTTGCAGAACACTTCCGCTCGGTTTACAATAAACAACTGCACCTCCCAGTCGCAAACCATTTCCACTCCCCCTCCCATTCTTTAGATGACATGTCCATCATGGGCCTCCTGCAGTGCCACAATGATGCCACTCGAAGGTTGCAGGAACAGCAACTCATATTCCGCTTGGGAACCCTGCAGCCCAATGGTATCAATGTGGACCTCACCAGCGTCAAAATCTCCCCTTCACCCACCGCATCCCAAAAGCAGCCCAGTTCGTCCCCTACCCCCACTGCATCACACAACCAGCCCAGCTCTTCCCCTCCCCCTACTGCATCCCAAAACCAGCCCAGCCTGCCTCTGCCTCCCTAACCTGTTCTTCCTCTCATCCATCCCTTCCTCCCACCTCAAGCCGCACCTCCATTTCCTACCTACTAACCTCATCCCACCTCCTTGACCTGTCCGTCTTCCCTGGACTGACCTATCCCCTTCCTATCTCCCCACCTATACTGTCCTCTCCACCTATCTTCTTTTCTCTCCATCTTCAGTCCGCCTTCTCCTCTCTCCCTATTTATTTCAGAACCCTCACCCCATCCCCCTCTCTGATGAAGGGTCTAGGCCTGAAACATCAGCTTTTGTGCTCCTGAGATGCTGCTTGGCCTGCTGTGTTCATCCAGCTTCACACTTTGTTATCAGGGGGTTTAACTGCTTTCAGTCCCATTAATTTCACCAGCGCTTCTGTTTTTACTATTTTCTCTCATTTCTTTTTATTCTTATTGGACCCTCGCTTCTCTCGCACATCTGGGAAGTTATTTGTGTGTTCTTCTGTGAACAAGGAACTAAAGTAGTTGTTAAATTGATGTGCCATTTCCTTGTTCTCTATTAGTAATTCTCCTGTTTCAGACTGTAAGGGGCCTACATTTGTCTTCATTACACATTTGCTTTTCGCTCATAAAGACTTTTACGGTCTCTTTATACGTTTTTATGCTTCTTGCTCAATTTTTCTCCTCTTAATCCATCCCTTGTTCCTCCTTTGCTGAATTCTAAATTCTCAATCTTAAGGGGGTTGATAGTTTTTCCTCAATTTTATATGACTTTTCTTTGAATTTAATACTATCTTGAATTTATTTTGTCAGCTATGATTGAGTCACTTTTCTATTATGTTTGCTGCACCAGAAAAGTTATGTACAAGATATGTTCAGAACATTTCTTAAATATTTATCATTGCCAATACGCTGTCATACCTTCCAATCATTCATGGCTATCTTACTCTCTCACTTTAAGTTTCCATTGTTTAGATTTAGCACCCTAGTATTGAATTGGACTACTTCACTTGCCATTTGAATGAATAATACGATTATGGTAGTGTCACTCTTCTCTAAAGGACCACATAGATCTGGATTACTAATTAACCCTTCTCACTGTGAACTTGCCAATGGCTTCCACTCTCGGGAGCAGAGCAATGAGGCAGGCTCCAAAGCTACCTCAGTTGCATACTGCTGTTATATTGAACGAGGCACTAGTCATCCAGTCAAATGAGCTAACCAAGGTTATGGGGAGAAAGCAGAATTAGGCGGTTGAGGTGAATGATCAGCCATGATCGTGATGAATGGTGGAACAGGCTTGAAGGGCTGAATGGCTTCTTCCTGCTCCTATCTTCTATGCTTCTATGGCCTATCAAGCTAGATTGATGGGGTCATAACATATATGATTGAAGTCAGAAGGTTTCAGGCCAAAAACAGATTCTAATATTTCAGCACATTATGTAGTGACGGTAGGATGGTGGATGAGTGGTGCTTTGTCAAATATTTCAGTGAAACAAAAGATGACATAAGAATGCAAGGAATCAGAGCATGGATAGGTCATTCAGACTGGAGACACCCTTGTGAATCAAAAATCTGGCCAACTCAAATTGTGGATTTTCAGTGAACTAGCATCTGTTGCTCAGATGGGAAGAAAGCTGCAAAAACTAATGACCTTCTTCAAATTTCAAGCCCAAGGCTTCATCTTAAATGGGGTTTTTGAAATAGTGTCTGCTACATCTAGACTCTTCACACACAGAAGTATTGTCTCAACATCTATCCTGTCAAGCCCCTTCCAATGGAGGACACACCCCATCTACATCAACAAAGCTGAGGTGGAGACAGTCCAGAGTGTCAAGTTCCTTGGAATGATGATAACCAATCTGCCCTAGACCTCCCACGTAGATGCAACTATCAAGAAGGCACAACAATGCTCTACTTCCCCAAGTGACTTAAGAAATTTGGCATGTCCATAAGGACGCTCACCAACATTCATAGATGCATCATAGGAAGCATTCTACCTGGATGCATAACGGCCTGGTATGGCAAATGCTCTGCCTAGAGCTGTATGGAGCTACAGGCCATCATGGCAGCCAACTTCCACTTCCACTCTCATTTCTCATCAAAGACTCCTCCCACCCTGGTAATGTTCTCTTCCAACTACTTCTGTTAGACAGAAGACATAGAAGCTTGAGAACATGCAACAACAGGTTCAAGAACAGCTTCCTCCTTGCTGTTATTAGACTGCTGAATGGACCTTTCCAACTTCAAATAGTGTTGATTTTGCTAATGTTGAACTTGCTTTGTGCATCTCCTGTGCAGTGTAATGTTATATGTCTCATTCTGTCTCAGCACCCCATGATCTGTATGTTATTGTTTGCTGTGATCCGCGGTACTGCTCGTAAAACAGAACTTTTCACTGTACTAAGTAAATGCAACAACAATAAATCAAATTAAATGAAAGCTCTTATATTTCAATGAAATCATCACTCAGTTTCCATACACACATGTATTTTTACGTTGTAGATGCTTGTGGTGCAGTGGTAGTGTCTGTAACTCTCAGCTGGAAATTTCAAGTCCCACTCACTCCAGGCGCGTGTCACAACATGTCTGACAAGGTTGATGAGAAAAAAATACAATTCTAAAAGCACACAGGTTTGAGTGAAGTTCTAGTAATATTATGTAGCCCTGTTCCCAATGAGGAGTTCTTGTATCTGTTGGGGTGACTGATTCACACCTTGGAGAAGGTCAATATTTCATTGCAAGGAAAACATCTTAAGGGTGGTATTTCTTTGCATGCATTACCCTACGGAGCGCAGAATTTTGTAAATATAAATACAAGTAGTGCTGGAAATACTCAGCAGTTCTGGCAACAGCTATTGAGAGAAAAAAATTATAGTTAACATTTTGAATCACAGAAATTAAAAGTCAGTCATATTCAACTCAAAACATTATATTTTTCTTGACAAGCGCTACTGGTGGTCAAGGGTTGGATATCTCATTTAGCTGGACAGCTAGTTTGCAATGTGGAGTTATGCAAACAGTGTGGGTTTGATTCCCAGGCCAGCTTTCTCCAACCTGCCCTCACCTGAGGTATGGTGACCCTCAGGTTAAACCATCACCAGTCATAGAACATAGAACAGTACAGCACAGAACAGGCCCTTCAGCCCACAATGTTGTGCTGACCATTGATCTTCATGTATGCACCCTCAAATTTCTGTGACCATATGCATGTCCAGCAGTCTCTTAAATGACCCCATGACCTTGCTTCCACAACTGCTGCTGGCAACGCATTCCATGCTCTCACAACTCTCTGTGTAAAGAACCCGCCTCTGACATCCCCTCTATACTTTCCACCAACCAGCTTAAAACTATGCCCCCTCGTGCTAGCCATTTCTGCCCTGGGAAATAGTCTCTGGCTATCAACTCTATCTATGCCTCTCATTATCTTGTATACCTCAATTAGGTCCCCTCTCCTCCTCCTTTAATGAGAAAGCAGTCCTATGACACTATGGTGATTTGCCCTGCTGAGTACTTCCAGCACTTCCTGTTTTTACTTCAGATTTCTAGCAGTCACAGTATTTTACTTTTTTTTGCAGGATGAGGCCGTATGAGATGTTGATATTTCCACAACTAAATATGAGCCAGCTCGTCTCAGTGCACTTGCTGATGGTTGCTGCTGTGCCTTTCCAGAATCAGAGACATTCCAAAGAAGTAATGGAACATAACGACCAGCTAATTAAAAAAAAACATTCTGGACATTACGGTGATAAAACGGCTGACAGCTGATACTAAAATGTCTGTGGAAATCTCATGTCTCTCAGTAAACTGTTTAATAGTCTGAGTTCAGCAAAATTCCTTCAGAACTTCAGCAAATGTTTTGACAGCTAGAGGAAGTGGCTACCAGTCTACTCTTTTAGGAGGGGAATTCTAGTTCATAAAAGAGATAAAAAGGTTGTGGTCTCACATATATTGCCAGCTGGAGTCCTTAAAGATAAAGTCTCTTCAAGGCAAAGGTATAAATACAACACAACTCTGGACAGTGGCTGTGTGAACATAACTGTCAACAATGGAAGGCTATCCGACACCCTTCGTCTGGTGTTAATTGACCAATAATGCTCCCAAGTTAGTCCAGTGGCTGGATTTTATTAAGGTGAAGGATTAGAAAGTCATTATTGTTTAAGAATTCTATTTAAATATGGTAAAAACAGCATAGGCCAATGGCTATTATGAGGAATATTTCTATTTCTGAATTTTCCAGTCAGCATTGCTAATAAAGATCTCTCTCAGATCACACATTTTCCATGACTTAGTCTCTATTTCCTGTGTTAAAATAGAAGAAGGGCAAGACAGTGTGCATTATCTTTCAATGCAGGTCAAGGACCACTCTCTTCAAACTATTGTTTTACAACCACAGAGGCTCTATAGTCCGAATTAGGCCATTTGCCCCATTAGGCCTGAGCCTGCTGTTTGTTGGGGAAATCCCTTCATTTTGCTCTCTGTACACTTTTATATCCTCCTTTGTTTCAAGCAGCTACTAATTTATTCCTTTAAATAATGGTCTCTTCTCTCACTATTTGTGTTGATACAAAATTCCACACTGTAAAAATTCACAGCAAAATCTCTTCTCACATTTCCTCAAACTCTACAAGTTGATGATTCCTCATCACTAACCCTTCCCCAAGTGCCACCACATGAAGTAGTCTTTCCCTTTTACCTCTGTCAAAGATATTTTGACCTCTAAAATGACCTCTAACTTCCCCTTACTAGTGAAAGTATCCTTAGTATCACAACTGAACTTTGCCATCCCTGGGGTAGTCCTAATATCTGGATGCCATGTGACATAGGGTTCAGTGTCATACATTGATTTACATTGTTCCTGAGATGTGCCTTGGGATCTTTAATTATGATAAACATACTTTGTAAATATATGTTGTCATTAATTGCATGGTATTCAATATATCAATATTTTGTAGACATAACAGGCTTTGATACACACACACACACACACACACACACACACACACACACACACACACACACACACACACACACACACACACACACACAGAGTTTTGATATGTTTCCAGCCAAAATAACTCAAAAAACTTCAGATTTTAAGACTTAATTGTATTAGCTCAACTTGTGGGAATTGACTCATCTCTTTAAAGTTGGCATGCTATTGTAATTGGTTACAGAATTAACAGGCCACAATACTTCTAGGTGTTGTTGATACATTCAATTACTTACTAAATTAAAAACGCTTTTTTAAAAATGATAAATTAAATGACTATCAACTGAAAACTGTAAGACTTGTTTGTTCAGAACAGGGATATGGAGCTCCATTGGCTTTTTGAAATAAAAACCAAACTGGTGAAGATTGGTTTATTAATTGACTTAGTGGGCAGAAATATTACTAGATTCAAACATCAGCAGTGTTTTAGCAACAAGCAGGGTCTTACCTTCAGAAATCATCTCTTTCATATCTATCAGGATGTAAAGCTTACCCTCCGGCTCCAAATCAACCTGACAAAGAAACACACAATGATACATTAAAAAATAAAAAAATACGAGTCATATGCTATACACTCATATGTGAACAAATATAATGAAACTGAACCAAGATGAATTCTCACATCAGACCTTTACTTTGATGGAATCATAGACGTTTTACAGCAAAGATGGACATTCAGAACAATCCAAGTCTAATCCAATGTCTATCTTCTCTACAGTAGCACTAGTAAATTTGCAGATGATACCAAAATTGGAGGTGTAGTGAACAGCGAAAAACTTTACTTCAGAGTACAACAGGGTGTTGATCAGATGGGCCAATGGGCCGAGGAGTGGGCACATGGAGTTTAACTTGGGTAAATGTGAAGTGCTGCATGTGAAAAGACAAATCAGGCAGGACTTATATGCTTGGTGGTCAGGTCCTGCTGAACAAAGAGACCTTGGAGTGCAGGTTCTTATTGGAGTGCAGGCTCATAGTTCCTTGAAAGTGGAATTGCAGGTAGATAGGATGGTGAGAAGGTGGTTGGCATGCTTTCCTTTATTGTCAGTGCATTGCATAAAGGAGTTGGGAAGTCTTGTGCAGCTGTACAGGACATTGGTTAGACCACTATTAGAATACTGTGTGCAGTTCTGATGTCCCCGCTATAGGAAGGATGTTGTGAAACTTGAAAGGATTCAAAAAAGATTTGCAAGGATGTTGCCAGGGTTGGAGGGTTTAAGCTCTCGAGAGAGGCTGAATAGGCTGGGGCTATATCGCCTGGAGCATCAGAGGCTGAGGGGTAACCTTGTATAGGTTTATAAAATCACGAGGGGCATGGATAGGTAAGCACACAAAGTCTTTTCCCCAGGGTTGGGGAGAGCAAAACTAGACAGCATAGGTTTAAGGTGAAAGGGGAAAGATTTAAAAGGGAACTAAGGGACAACTTTCTCACACGGAGGCTGGTGCATGAGCTGCCAGAGGAAGTGGTGCAGGTTGGTACAGTTACAACATTTAAAAGGCATCTGGATGGGTATATGAATAGGAAAGGTTTTGAGGGATATGGGCCTAATGCTGGGAAATGGGACTACATTTATTTAGGAATTCTGGTCAGCATGGTCAAGTTAGATGGAAGGGCCTCTTTCTGTGTTGCATGTCTCTATGACTATTTATCACTAAAGTTAAATGTTAGCCTACATTTCCCTACATTGTTACAACTGTAAGTTTATTAAATCATTAAGTATTAGAATTGTACCTTTTGGCTTGTAAGAATATTACATTTTTGATCTGTGGCATTAAATTTAGTGTAGATTACGAAGTCATACGATCCATGCTGGAGTCTGCCTGAATGCAATGGTTTACTATTTGCAGAGATTTCAGCAAGTCTCATATTGGTTTATTAAATGGGAGGCATAGATATTTTGTCTGGGGTCTGTTGTGATTGGAACGAGGTCAGCCAGGTGAACCTCATAGAATATGAGTTCACTGATTGGGGCTGCTGACCTGGTCCAATCAAGGAGCTCTGTCAGGGGTTCTGCTCATTCCAGGAGCTGGCTCTGAGCTAGCTGGGTCAACGTCATGGTACTAAAAACATGTATTAAAGGATGACGAGGTGAAGGGATCCCAGCCTTGGTGTCGTCAGGGACAGTCAGGGACAATGAGAGCAGTTTGTAGGTCCACAACATTAAAGTCACTGAATATCTTAGACAGATGTTATAGTTATTATTTTGTAAAACATGAGGCAGTAAACTTTACTTATAAGATGAAAGGAAGTTCATATCGAGGATAATTACTTGACATTCCTAATTAAATGCAAAACTAATATAGTCCCAGTTTCTTAGAAGATGGGTGGAGGAAATTTGACAGAGATCCAAGTCCTTTGTCTACCTATATGATTTTTAGAAGTTTCTATGCTTTGTGCTTTCTTCCTGAAAGCTGAAGAACCTGGACAACGATGTCTGGTTCCTTGCAGAGAAACTATTAAACAACAGCAAAGGAATTTCAATTTAAAGACTATCCTTGCCCTTTTATTACCCCTTCATTTCTCTGTAACAGAGAAAAATAGAAGCATTTAGTTAATAAAGATAATGCAGAAAATCAATGGCTATGAGTACTGCTCAGGGGAATCACATAATTAGTGGTTCAGGTAATGCCAGAAAGCATTGATTTATGGCTGGAACAGGTTACATTGTAATTGGAATCTAAGCATTTGGGGAAATTGTCAACAGCTTGTCATTTTAACTTGTTTGAGTAAACTATTTCGTTCTTGAACGCATTGTAGGTTCTTTGACCATAAATAAATCAGATGGCCTGCTCTGATGATTGAGAGTGTAGATGCTACTCGACAGAACAGTTAAGAAAGATAAAAGGTAACTATATAATTTAATGTATGTTGTGTGTGCTCACACGTGCATGAGAGTGAGAGAGAAGGAAATGATGAAAAACAATAATTTTACAATAATGTACTGAAATTAGAGAACTTACAGTGAGATACTGGAGTCTGACACTGTCAAGGTTGACTCAGCAAACAGATGTACAGTGACATCATTGTGCTGCCTATTTAGGCTTAATGATACACAGTTCAACTTTTCACAGGATAAACACACATCCCAGAGAATTTAACTCAGCTGCAATGAAATCATCACAACAGGTTGTTTAGTATCTCATTACTAAGTTCAATAAAATAAATGCCCCATTTTCTGCAATTTCCCATTATGAGTTCAAGGGAGTCTCAGTTCATCCAGATAGAATTCTAATGTCATCTGTATTTGTTTCAGGTAAACAGGCTGGCAGGTGTTGTAAAATATTGTACTTAATGTGGCTAATCCAACCAATAACTGCTGTTAAGGGATTCCCCCAATCCAAAACTTGGGATCCAATGGGAGCACATCTATAACATCTGTCTAAGATATTCAGTGACTTTAATGTTGTGGACCTACAAACTGCTCTCATTGTCCCTGACTGTCCCTGACGCCACCAAGGCTGGGATCCCTTCACCTCGTCATCCTTTAATACATGTTTCTGTGCTACTGTTTGTAATATATCCTTGCAAAGGCTTTGATCGTAAGACAAAAGGGGCACAAGTCAGCCATTCAGCCCTTGACTCTCTCTATCTTTCAATGGCTGATTTGATAATCCTCAACTCTGCCCTTCTAGGTAAAAATCTCAACCTTGGATATACTCAATGACTTAGCCTTGACAGCCCTCTGCCAATTCACCACCCTTAGAGAAGAAATTCCTCCTCATTTCTGTCTTAAATGAGTGACTCCTTACTCTGAGATTGTGCCCTCTGGTCCCAGACTCTCCCACAAGGGGAAAATAAGCTTTCCGCATTGACCCTTGAATCGTGCATGTTCCAATAAAATTGTCTCATTCCTCTCAACTCCATTGACTACAGAACCAAGCTACTCAACCTCTCCGAATATCACATGCCCGGGATCAGCCTAGTGAATCTTTTCAGGATTGCCTCCACTGGCTGTATACCTTTCCTTAGGAAAGGGGCTCAAAACTGTTCACAATATTTCAGGTGTGGTCTACAGTGCCTTAGAAAATCTTTCTTGCTTTTATACTCAATTCTCTTTGAAATGAAAGCCAGCAATCCAACAGACATCCCTGTTTTCTGTTCAAGGAGGGAATGCAGGAGGAGGAGGAAGTTCAGCTTTGGAAGAAGTGCAATGTGGTTTGATTTGATAACAGGCTTTGTGAGGGTGGATAATACAATCTAAGATTGCGCTTCCCTGTATTTGAGAAGGTCAAGGGATGACTTGATCAAAGTCTTAAGATTTTAAGCTGGAAAGATTCAGCAGATCAAAAGAAAGAACATCAGCAGTTAGAGAGTACCGGAAGGGTTACAGTTAAAGAACTGGAGGTGGACCTTTTTAAAACTGAAATTAAAAAAGATACTTCTACCCAAAATGCCTTTGGTTTTAGCAGTGGCACTACACCAAGATGAAAAGTCTGAGGCAAGCCCACCCTCATTTGGTATCACCACAGCTATTTAACAGCCATTAGATCACTGACTGGCTCTGTGTGAGTTTCCTACCCCCATCTGGGACAAAGATAGCCAATCAAATGCCTAGCTGCCCTCGAGTCTGAACAACACCAATGGGAGTGGTGGCCATTGGTAGGATTGCAGGCAATTTGCGAAGGGGTAACATGTTGCTAGATCAGTACAGAAATCAGGAATTTTATTGGCATGAGGCTGGCAGGCCCCAATACAACACAGAGTGCGTGACCAGGTGCTGCAGGTTAGAGCAGGATGGAACATACAAGATGGCAGGGAATTACTTGGGGGTGAGCTTCTACTGGGTACAGACTGTCCACACTGGAGATCCTCAGCCTGTAAGAAACCATCATAATGATCCTGCCACTGGACAGATTAACATATACAGTTGGCCAAAGGGCAGGGAAGTCTCCTAATGTCCAGTTGTTGTTAGAATTCCAGGTGAGTCATGTAAACAATACGTACAGTGCCACTGCATCTGATTTCACTGCATCTAACAATGGTTATCCGTGGGCAGAGGAATAGAGAGAGAGAGAGAGAGAGAGTGCTGAGTGGTGGGGAGGAGGTGTGCATAAATTTCCACCTATGAAAAAGAGTTTTAGAAGTTTGGAATTCTTCAGTAAAACCGACTGGCACTGCATCAGTTATTAATTTTATATCTAAGATTGACAGATTTTGGTAAACCAAGAAATTTAGGGATATAGGACAAATGTGAATATGTGGTCTACAGTCGCAGATCAACCATGATCACATTAAATGGTTGCATAGGCTTGAGAGCTAAATAACATTTTACTGTTCCCATGTTTCTTGAGAATTAAAATAAATGAAGTCAATTTTTTCAAAGGGCCTTACTAAATTATATTGAGATCACATGTAGGAACTGTTTTCTGCTTTCCTTTCATCATGGACTTTTATTAAAAAATAAAATATTGATACTAAGGCAAGAAAAATACTCATCTTTGGGTCTCAATTAAACTGGCTAACTATATAGGCATATTGTTACATGACAACCATTTTACATTAAATTTGTGTTCTCTCAGATATTGGCTTAGAATCAGCAATGATACAGCTGGGTTATACATATGTACTTTCCAGTACTTTTCATGGTCAATTAATTCACAGTTAATAAAGAATGAAGTAATTTTGCAATACCTTCCTTAGTCATTTCTTGGATTTGGTAAATGCACTGCAGCTTGTGCTTTGATTGTAATTTAATAGGTAATTTGATGTAATCAAATACAAAATGGCACTGCAACTTATTCCTATTTTAGCTTTCTGTGGAAGAAACAAATCCTGAATGTCAGTTCATTAGAGTTCAGCAGCAGAATACAAAGGATGGGTTCTTCAAATGGGAATGAAAACAGAAATCCACAGGCTCCCAAATTGAAGTCTGACTTCCAGACAACTTTGTGAGAAATCATCAGTGATATGACCAATTCAAAACAGGTTTGCAACATGCATTGCTTCCAAAATTGATTCAGTGAAATATTTGAGTCTTTGTATTACAGCCACAATTGCAATGAGAGCCAGGGCAAGAAACAATTGAAAAACTTTAGTTCATTATTCACATGCCTAGAGTTAAGTGTCATAAGTGAAAAAAAACTGATGTCTCTCTTCCAAACAATCAGAAGAAATGGCTGATCTTTAGATGAACTTTGAGCACATTGTGTGCTTTTATTAAGTGTTAATCTCAAGTGAGTTGTTGTCTACCCGTTGCATGCAGTCGTATCAAATTCACTGTTGTGGTTTTTGTTTCATTTCTGTTTAACATCCTTTATTTGTGGTGTGGTTTATATTCACTGGTCTATGCATACTCTGTTTTTGAGATCAGCAATTGAAACAAGTAAAGCCGATACTTTGAAAACTGTACTTCTACTCCTGAAGAAAGTCACTACTCAGTGAGCAATATCGAAATTTTTAATGGCATGTGTATCTAATGAGAGTGCTTCAGCTCACCAGTTTACAAGAGGTGACAGACATAAACTGAAGTAGATCTGAAGATGTTCATTGCACTTAAGCTAAATTAACAGGCCTCAATAATAGTTTTGGAGCCTAAAAAGCAACATTGTCAGCTAGCCAGCTGTATTCTAAATCAGGGACTCAACTTCTTTGCTTCTGAGGCCCCCTTCCCACATGGCAAAATGTCCAAGGACTCCTTGTAATGTAACATACGTATATTTTCTGTATAAAAGAATTATATTTACAATTGAACAAACAGCCAACTCTCACACAGTGGACCACAGGTCTCGTTTTTTTTGTTCGAAGATTCAATGGAAAGGCAATCCATCATATTTAACCCCCCTGAGTACAAATGGTTTCATCTTTCAAACAGAAGAAAAGCTCTCAATACTTTATGCAAAAATTCATGAGCCCATTTTGACAGAGATTTTGGAACAGAAACACTATCCCTCTTAACCAGGTATTGAAGTAATCCAGAAATACTACCAGGATATTGATACTACCAAATGATTGTTATGTAATATTCCTCATAGCCAGGTACCAAAAAATCCAGCAAAAATAGATATGAGATTTTTATTTTAAGAGTTCATTTGCAAATAATTTGGAATTGATACAAAAGATTTGATTAATTCAGGCCAGGATGACCTGACCTGGGGAAGATTAACTGATTAGCAGCAGCCATTTAAGCAATATTTGCTTCAGAGACTCTACCACTATTACTGAAGACGCTTAATTTAACATATGTGCATTACAGATCTTCAGATCTGATCCTTATACTGTTATGTCTTTCCCTCTCAAGTACAGTATCTATGTTACAAATAAAAGACTGTGTCAACAAGCTTGTCAGAATTTTTAATGGCTGTATTTATTTGCTAAAGATATGGAAAGCAAGCAAGTAATGTCTAATAATAATTCCAATCTCTTATTTAAATTTAACATCAATGCTACAATGATAAATGGTAAATATTAGTAATCAACAACTTTAAAAAGGTCACTAATCCACGTGACTACCAACTTTTTAATTAGATAAATATTTAAATATCCACGCCTTGCAGTAGTCTCACAATGATAAATGAAGATTTCCCCTTCTAGGGTCTGAATACATATTCAAAAATGTCAACTGGTTGAACTAATCATCTCAAAAAAAGTTCAGTGGTAACATCCAAGAATTTAATGGCACATTGCAAAAGTTGGACCAACCATACATGGAGATAGGTCACAGTTTTAAAGCAAAATTTTAGAGTTTACTATTTTCAGCAAATATCTATGTTCATAATTTGTTCTGCTAAAGGTTCAGTTGATTTTTTTTTAAACAGAGGCTGCCTCACCAGAGAGAAATGAAACAATTCTTGCTGCATCTTAATGTCTAACAAACTACTCCATGTAATTGATGGCCCTGACATTGAAATCTTACTTAAGGCCAGGCAGCCTGCTACCACATTGCATAACCTGACTGACAAAGATTTCGTGGATATTCGGCAAATGTTTAGAATTAAAAACAAATGTATTGTAAAAACTTGATTGAAACAATCCTTAATGCACGTACGCATGTGGCAGCATAAAATGCTCGATGTCTCCCTTTTCATTGTTCTGACGTGTTAAGGACGCAATCAGTTTTTCATGAAATAAGCCAGTTGCAAGAGTGAAATTCACGTGTCCTCAAAGTTTGTCTCACAATATCATGGGATGTTGAAAGGCAAAGGTATGGTTAAATCAGCAACATCATGTTCACCACCTATCAGTGTAGCAAGTTGCCTCTGATCACTTTGTCTCTTCCAAATATCAAGCAAAACTCTCTAAGGCCCTTAGAATGCAGGGGTGTTGGATCTGCTGGTGTGAGGGGAAAACCAGTGGTTAGTAATGCTTTAAAGCCACAGGCTGAATTTTATACTGCATGTGGACTGTCCACTTCAAATTTCAGGGGCAAGCTTCCATTTATCCAACAGGACACATTTTAACTTTTCAGGAGATGGCCCTTTGATTTTTTGATATTTTCTAATCAACTTGTTCAGAGATGTGGTTGCACACTTCCAGAGTGAATGGGACATGAATCTGGATCTCTTGGCTCACAGGTAGGCACATTACCACTGCACCACAACAGTCTTCCCTTTAATTTTCATAACATGAAGCTTTCATCCATTTCCATATGCCCTACTTTGTACTGCTGCTGGCCAATCAGAAACTAGTGGCTTTGCACACCGTCTGTGCTAATCAGGAATAGTGGCCTTTGCTGGTGCTGCAGATTGACCTCAGGGGTGATGTTCATTGGTTTACCTAGAGATTCAGCTGCATGTGAAACCTTCCTTGGATTTCACTGCAGGCCCCCATCGAGGGGGGAATTGGGTACCATGTTAGCCAGGTGAGGGTGTGCGAAGATGGACATGGAAAGAGAAGACTGTGGGGGCACAACTGGTTGATGTTGCAAGCTCAGGAACCGCGCAATCCATTAACCATTATATCGGAGCAGTGTTGGGGTACAGCCCTTAGTTGGCTATTAATTGTCTGTTAAGTGGCCTAAATGGGCCTATAGGTGGACAACCCATCCTACAGCTCTCCCATTGCCCCTACAATCATGGAGGGGAGGGTGGCTTGGCAGCAAAAAAACTGTTGGCCCAGGTGCCCTAACCTGTGGGTCCACCTGTCTGTTTTCTCAGCTGTCAGCAGACTATCAAAATCAGGACCATGTCTGTTAACAGAAAGATACATTGGTTTTAGGGAAATGTGTTTTCATTGTAATTGCTGCCACAATTGTTAAGAATTAAGGAACAGGACAGTGATATAAAAGCATTTCAGAAAGACTGAGTGGACTACTTGATGGCTTCTCACAAAGATTCATCCTGACCTTGGTCAACGGAGAACCCTTGTACTCTATCACAGAATACAGCAAAGCCAATCCATTGAAAAGCCACACTGCTTGCATTCAGCTTTCCAGCATAACTGAAACAGTAAGTCTGTTGCCGGCAATTTTTTTAGATTTTCTGAGAAGGTAACAAATGAATTGTGTTATATGTCTCTGGTTATTGGCATAAAAATACATATATATCAGTTGGAGGGAAGTTTCATCCATCATATTTGTAAGCCTAACCATAACAATTGCAGGTCTATTCTAGAAAAAAGCCTCAGTCTGGTTTGGATTATAGTTTTCCCTCACACAATTGTCCCTGGATTCAGCATTGCAGACATTTAAATAATATAGTGACATGAAAAGCGAGGTTGTATTCACTTTTGGTCAGGTCACATATTTCTAAAATTAAATTTAAAGTATTAGGCTCAATAACTGCCCTGATCACTGAGAGGTAAACTCTCAAGTGGGGGAAAAATTGGACACCTCCAAAGGGTGTGTGGGGCATAGCACTCTATAAATAACTAACAGCCACTCACTGTACCACAGCGGCATGCCAACTTTGGTACATTCTAGTTAATCGAATGATTGCTGCGTACAACTGACAGTCAGAGCATTGTTCATTGGCTGCATGCATCAGCTGGGGACCCAACATCATAACTTGATAGAAGCAGTGAATGTTAGGACACACTGTCTCCAGTTACCCTGCCACAGTTATGCCTCCAACACTGCATCCTTCAGCAACAATAATTCTGAGTGCCAATTGAGGAGCATGCCACACACCAAAACACTACACATTGGAAATATGAAATGAGCAAAGATATGCAAGTTGGGTGGATTGGCCCTACTAAATTACCTCGAGTGTTCAAGGATGAATTAGGCATGGGAAATGCACTGTTACAGGGATAGGGTAGGGGGATGGGTCTGGTTGGGATGTTCTTCAGAGGGCCAGCGTGGACTTGTTGGGCTGAATGGCCTGTTTCCACACTGCTGGGATTCTATGGAAGCACGCAGCTGCTTCACATTTTATTCTAATGAGCAGAAGTTAAATATCAGCTTAATTGTACATAAACATTTCTAACATGCATAATATGATTGAGTTCAATGCAATGTGTACACAGGAGAAATCTGAAGAGTTATTAGGCTATAGGTAAGGCTAACTTCAATTGGATAAGGCAGATACTGGATACACTAAACTCGGGAAATCTGGGCAAAAAAACAACAGACGATCAGAGAAATATGTTATGTGATATACAGCCTATTTGGATTGCTAACGGATAATTACTAATCAAATAAAATAGCCATGGGTGACTAAAGACTTAGGTAACAAAGAACAGAAAACAATGAAAACAGAAAAAGAGCAGTATAAAAAGGGAGCATGTAAAGAAGTTTGCAGGGGTTATCAATATTACACTTATAGAGTTAAACATTACACTTATAGAGTTAAATAAAAAGTGATTTGGAGAAATGGAGGTCCTTTGAAAAACAATGGCAATTATGTTCTCAATGAACAGATATCAAAGCTATCAAGGCATTTGGGATATAGAGTCAGTGTGGGAAACTTATGTTGAGGTTGGATATCATCCATGATCTGCAAGGTCAAGGACTAAAAGTCCCACCCCTGCTCTTTTGTCCTATATTCCTGCACTCCATATGCAAACATGCTGATTAAATACTCTAAAGTAATTAATGTTTGAGAAGTAATCAGCACGCTGGACATCCCAAGGAAATTAAAACTGAATCAACGATAAGGCTCAACTCAAAATTAACATAAGTAAAATGGAGAAATGAAGAAAGTAATGGCACTAATCACCAGGAACTGAATGGCAACATTGCCATGCAACAATAACTAAGATTTTAAGTCTCTCAATTTGGGACCCATTCCTTTCGATTGGAAAATTGTGTATATCACTCTACTCTTTTAAAAAAGCAAGCAAGGGAAACCAAAGAATTAAAGACCAGTTAGTTGACATCTGCGTCAGGAAATTAGTAGAATTAAGTAATTGGATGAAGGGATATCTCAGAGGTTCAGCTGATAAGCTCATGGATTTGTAAAGGATAGGTCATGCCTGATAAATCTGATTGTGGTTTTTAAAGAGTGACAAAGTAGAGAAATTTCTACGGATACAATTTACATAGGCTTCCAGAAGGAAATTGAGAAATCTAATACATGGGTGTCAGCTGAAGTTGAAGTTTATGGAAGTAAAAGCAAATTATTGACATGATTCAAAAATTGTCTGAGCAGCGGATGAGTACAGATATATTTGGTCACACAGTACCAGTGATATCACAGTGAGATCTGTTCTGGGGCCTCAAAATGCACTATATTTTTAGTAACATGGATGATGTGATGCAATGCCACATATTCAAATTTGCTAATGACTCAAAAAGTTCAGCAGCATTGTAAAAAGATAAATGGAAGCATAAATTTCAAAGAGATATTGATAGATTAAGACAATGAACAAATCTGTGGCAAATTGATTTCAATGTAGGGATGAGTATTGGTGAAAACAGAATAATTTCCAAAATTGCAAAAAGCTAATAATTTGATCACACTTTTCAAATATTAATGAGAACATAAAGTTGGAATGTTTTCTTCCTCTGTTTGGGTGGTCTAGGGATAAGTTCAAAATTTTTAAAAATGTTCAGAAGCAAAGCTTTAAGGAATGGAAATAGGAAACATTTCCACTCTAAAACTGTGGCTGAAATTGGAACTCTTTCGCAAAGGGCTATTGATACAAAATTCATTTTTCATTCTAAACCTGAAATTGATAAGTTTGTTCCCAACCTACAGTAATAAGGTGTACAAGGCAAGGCTCTATGCATAGAGTTAAAGTTACGGATATTAAAACACAATGGAAGCAGGGAGATTGGAGGGCAATATGTAGAGGAACGGAATGCAATGGCACAAGATGTTTAATGCCCTCACAGGAGTGGTAATAACAACCTTGGTGTGACAAACTACAGTGAAAATTGTAAAACATGCTTGGCTATCATGATTGAATTACTGGCAATGTGTGCAAGCTGTGAGGCTATACATTTACAGTGTACAATGTGTGAGGGCGAGGTGGTACCCATAAACATTATGCATGAGTGTCGACTGACGGAAATTATTGGTCGCTAAGTATTGTGGGCATGTGGTCTATGAGCAGTTTTTCCTGCTCTAGATGACCTTTTGTTCATTGTCCTCAACAGGATGTAAGCCAAGTGGCAGACCTACTAAATGCAACCATCTTTGATTTGTACTGTAATCTTAAAGTCAACAAAATATCCTTCAGCACTTGTACTCCCCATAAACACTGGCAATTGAAACTCTAGAAAGCATCAGGTCCTTGTAGAATCATAGCAACTGCCAGAATAAGTCAACCAGCAACTAGTTGGTAATTTCTTTAAATAGTGCCATAAGAGTGGGCAGGCTCCCTCCTCTTGCTGCATGCAACTTCAACTTTCTGACAGTTAGGACAAATGTGAAGGTGCCATTGTCCCAGAGGACCACTGGGCTGCTCTTTCATTAGAGAGATGCAACTGTTGGTGGATTCACTTGAGGGTCACCATGCCTCAGGCAAAGGGTGAGATTGATAAGGTGGGACCTTCAAATGGTAACCACATCCAGTGGGGGAATTGAACCTGCACTGTCCACAAACCAGCCGTCAAGACAATTGAGCTAACTTGTTAGGACAGTGTGTTAAGTTGAAGCTCTGACTTGAAAAATGTCAGCACTGGCACCATAACAATGTGGCATGCTGTGTGACAATTCGTTCAGACTTTGTCTGCTTATTTCTGATGGATGGTTACTGTACGCACTAACCAACATGGCATCCGGCACAATTGACCACAAAACTGGGAGCAGGCGCCACAGACTCAATTTTGGAGCAGTAAGGAGCTCTAAGCCTGAACAACAGGCTCCAATGGTACTAATTTCACACCTTGGTTACTCCTGATCATTCAGGTTATCATCAACCTGCACTGAAATTACAGATCTTAATCTGAGCAACATTAGAGGGTCTGATTTTCAAAAGTGCAGATGGATTAGGGCTTCTACTCCTGATCAATGCGAACTGATACTTGTTGTATATACCGTGATGCACTCCACAGTCTAATAGCTCAGCGAAATTAACTACCACAGCCCTGACACTTGAGAACTAAACCTGGTTCCTTGCACATCAGAGTATCTCCTTTACAGTGCCAAATCTTAAAGGTAAAGGGAGAGAAGAGGTTTGGGGTAAAAGTAACCAGGTTGGATAGAGACTGAATGTCCAGCATTCTACCCCTACAGCATGTCATTTCTATTAAAACGCTAGCACTTATCTGTGGGATCTCTGCTATAACCAAACAGAAACAAATTTTAATTTGTCTCTTAATAAACAAAGTAACAACTCAGCATTCCTCTTGGGACATCTCTACTCCTTTTATTCCTCACCATCAACCACCAGAAGGAACAGCCTAAAACTCAAGAATTCCCTCCCTAATCCTTTCCAATTCTCTCTGTAATTTAGAATGTTTCCTATACGCTAGCTCTTTGACCAAGCTTTCAGTCACCTGCCCCAATGCTACTTTCTTTTTCATTGTGTCAATTTTCATCTATGTTGCCAGATTAAAAGTGTGACATAAATGCAAGTTATTTTTGCACATGTAGTGATTTATTTCGAAATCATGTTTGTTCCTTTGAAGTACATAATAATAACACACCAACAATAACTACATAAAAACACTGTTGGCATTTCTGTGGTTTCCTGATGTATGTGTATTCACGATGCAAACATCTCAAAGAACCCAGGGATTTACCAGTTAACAGAAAACTGATTGTTACAGATTAGGAACATTATATCTTTCTTCCCCTTAGGCCTCTGAACCAGAAGGTTGTGGGTCACGTTTCCTCCGAGCTCCACGTAGCCAGCACATAAAGTTTATAGGGGCCTAAAACAGAAACTGCTGGAGAAACTCAACAGGTCTGACAGCATCTTTGGGGAAAGAAACAGCAACGAGGGTTCACTGGACTAGAAATGTTAGTTCCGTTTTTCTCTCTACAGAGACCTGATGAGTTTCTGCAGTACTTTCTGATTTTCAGCATCTGCAGATTTTTGTTTTTATGTTGAGTTAAAGGGGCTTCCCGCTTCACCTAATTGATCACATGCTCTGAGAGAAAATGGAATCGTGGGTTCAAGCCTCACTCCTGACACTAGGCCACAAAAGTCAAGGCTGACACTCCAGTGAAGTACTGACAGAGTGTTCCTCTGATATACACGACATCTTTCAGGTGACATTTTACACCGAGTACCTCATCCACTGCCTGAAATGGACACAAAAAATTTTATGTGAAAATTTAGAAGAAGAGCAGAGAACGTACTCCTGTAACCCTGCCCAATATTTCTCTTTCAAATCAACACAACACTAAAACAAAAATGATCATTGTCTCATTGCTTATTTCCTGCATTATAACAGGGCCTACACTTTAGAACGAATGTCATTAGCTGTAAAATGCTTCTGGAAATCCTGAAAAGTACCTAATAAATACAGGTCTCTACTTATCAACACACGGGTTATTTTGGAGAAAAACCAGAGGAAGTTTACAGCGCGGTAGAAAAAGAAAAATCACTTGAAAAATCGTGTCATCAGCAGCCACACAGTTTAATTCCACTTTGCAGCATTTGGTCCACAGCCCCTGTGGGTTACAGCACCTCAGCTGCATAACCAGGCACCATTTAAATAGCAAAGGTGTAGAGCTGCATGAACACAGCAGGCCAAGCAGCATCAGAGGAGCAAGAAAGCTGATGTTTCGGGTCTAGACCCAAAACATCAGCCTTCCTGCTCCTCTGATGCTGCTTGCTCTGCTGTGTTCATCCAGCTCTACACCTTGTTATCTCAGATTCTCCAGCATCTGCAGTTCCTACTAACCCTTTAAATAAGTCAAGGATTTCTGCTTCTGTTGCCCTTTCAGACAGTAAATTTCAGATTCTGTCACGCCTGAGGTAAAAAAAAGGAAATTTCTCTTCTCCCTTCTACACTTTCTATTAATCCATGCCCCCTTAGTCACTGACCCCTCTGCTAAGGTAATTGTATATTTCTCATCCACTTTATCCAGGACCCTCGCAATTCTGTGCATTTCAGTCAAATTTCCCCTCAGCCTCCTTTGCTCCGAGGACAATCCACACTTATGCAATTACTTTACCTTACCTTGCATTTTTACGATGCTCACAAGACAATTATTAAAGTTCTCAAGGCAATCAAGTTTCATCTAAAGGCTAGCTCCAGCACTGAGACACACAGCAGGATTCTATGCTATCCCACTAGCAAGTCTGACGGCAGGCTTGAACATATAATCCAGTGGAAACCTGCCTGCCTTATGAGATGGCAAGAACTGCCGATGCTGGAGTCAGAGATAACACAGTGTGGAATTGGAGGAAGACAGCAGGCCAGGCAGCATCAGAGGAGCAGGAAGGTTGGCGTTTCGGGTTGGGACTCTTCTTCTCCTCTGATACTGCCTGACCTGCTGTGTTCCTCCAGCTCCAAACTGCCTACCTTCTACCTGCCTACCCCTGTCCCCACTGCAATCTTAGTGATGGCACAGGTGAGACAGACAGACTACCTACCAATCAGCCAATTGAGATGCCTTGATGGTATTTGTTATCCACTTAAGGGCCTCATCTTGTCTCTGCCAGGGTTGAAATGAGAACTTTGCAACTACCAGCCCATATACTACAGTACAGTCTTTTAAAAAGAATATGCATCGATATGGAGTCTTTTACACAGTAAAGTGTTCCGAGTCCCTACATAGGAAGTATTTAATGACATTAATAACATTGACATTAGGCTGCTTTAGATCTTCCCATCATTTTATTTCTATGTACCAAAACGTAGCCTAACCTCTGCTGCTCATATTACACCCCAAACCATTTTCATATGGCTTTTACATGCATGTGCGCCTTCAAGGATCAGACGCCCATTGTAAGAGCCACAGGAAAATTATATTTCTTCCACACATAATGTGTGTGTGCTGCTATCAGGAAGCTCTTAAAAAAATCTCCTTGGAAAATTTCCCACGGGGTCGGGGCGGGGGGGAGTCTTCTGATGATTGGAAAACATTCTGATGCCTTCAAATAGCTCTACTTGTTTATATATTGTAACAAGATCTTTTTGATGCAGTGATTAATCCTGGGAATCTGTCCTGGGAAGGTATGTGGACCACAATTGTGTCAGTGCTCTCACGCATTGTGATACATTTTCCATTGAAGAAAGTGCCATAATGAATTAAAGAAATACAAAAAAGAAAAAAATGCTGCCAGTCTGTGCTGTTAGATTTTGTGCCATCATTTAAAATGACTGATAACTCTGGTTGTTACCAAAAGAAAGCCTGCTTCTGAAAATTAATAAAATCTCTATACTTGCTCCTTCTCATTGATTGGATACCATACTGTTCTGTCAGTTTAGGACAAAGTAATTGCATGCTTTAGTAATGACAGCTGTAGCAATTATGACCACTTGGCTGGACTTCAAACTCTATATGGCTTCAGCTCACTACGTGCTCTATTGGTCAGAGAATGATTGCCAATTTCAGAAATCTGCAATAATAGAATGTTCTGTATTTAATGTTTACAACCTATTTAGCAATAAAGCATTACAAATTGTTAAAATACTTGATTTTTTTATTGTATTAATGACAATGGGTTTGCGTTCAGAGTTTTATTAGATTGTTAGAGGTTTAGTATTTTTCTCCCAATAAGATTAACGTAATTACCAATGCTTTTACTTGGTTCCTGAGGAGTGCAGAAATAGAATCAGCCAAAATCGTGAAGAATGGCAGAGCAGGCTCAAAGGGCTGAATGGCCTCCTCCTGTTCCTATCTTCTATGTTTCTATGTATTCTGGTGAATGACTATGGAAAGTTTTTTTTTGATTCATTCATGGAATGTCGGCATCACTAGCTGGGCCAGCATTTATGGCCTATTCTTAATTGACTAGAGAGCTGTTAAGTGTCAACCACATTGGAGTTACGCATAGACCAAACTAGGGAAGGGACTGTCATCTTCGCCTGATGGACATTAGTGAACTACATGGGTTTTTCCGACAATCGACAATGGTTTCTTGGTCATCATTAGACTTCTAATTCCAGGTATTCGTTGCATTCAAATTCCAACATATGGATTCAAACCCAGGTCTTCAGAACATTACCATGGTCTCTGGGTTTAAAATCTGGCAACAAGACAGTAGCCATTGTCTCCTACATGGGGTTAACGGGGCTTAAGGGCTAGAATTTGGTATTTTGAAGTGCAGGTAACAGGGGTGGCATGTGGATGAGTCAGAGGAGAAGGACAAAGTTCAGGAATCGTTTTAATAATGATGTAAGGTGAATTGCTACATTGGAGAATGGAGGTAGGTCTTCTATTCCTTCTGCGTCCATACCCATAGTTCTCATGCGTTTGATTGCATTAAGCAAAACACACTGTGACCCCAACTTCTTTGTGACAAGGCAAACATACTGGGCGTGGATTGGACGTGCATCGTGGAAGTCGCAAAATGCACTGGTCAGATTTTCTTGAGTTGCAGGAAAACACAGCCCCAATTTCTCTGACATGTAACATGTGCATCTAAGAAGTGATTGGACATGCTAACATTGCTTTAGCCAGTTGTCAAAAGTTTTTTAAAAAAGCACAAAGGTTTCTGCCAGTTCTTGGGTGGTATATCAGATGTTGAAAACTAGTCAAAAAGGGATCACAAGTTTTAAATCTTGTCCCAACTTATTTCAAATATTTATTTAAAAGTCTTGCATTCAATGAATGGTTCAATTTGACAGTTGTTCTGCATGCAATATTAGGTATGACCCTAAAACATAGAATCGCAGTGTGGAAGCCGGACTTTCAGCCCATTAAGTCCACACTGACCCTCCAAAGACTCACTCACACCCCACCTTATTCCTGCAAACCCTGCATTTCCCATGACTAATCCACCCAGTCTGCAAATCCCTGGACACAGCAATTCAGCACGGCCAATCCACCTAATCTTGCACATCTTTGGGCTACGGGAGGAAAACGGAGCACCCACAGGAAACCCATAAGGAGAACATGCAAACTCCACACAGACAGTCGCCCGAGGGTGGAATCGAACCCTGGTCCCAGGCAGGGTGAGACAGCAGTGCTAACCATTGAGGAACCGTGCTGCTCCAAATGGTTTGAAAATTACTTAGCTGATACTTGTACATATATCATTAATGTTACTATACTTTCGGAGCTTTTGACAACACTGTCATGCAAAAGGTTAATGCACAAAGTAGGAACTCATGGTGCAGAGGCGTAACATATTATAAGGAATAGAGGATTATACAGCTGGCAAAAAACAGTAAGCATAAATGGATCTTTTCCTGATTGACAGTGGGGTCCAACAGAGATTTATGCTGGGGCCTCAACATTTCACAATTTATATCAATGACTTGAATGAGAAGAGTAGCTAAATTATAAGGTCACATAAAGATGGATTGGAAAGTTCGTTATGAAAACTATATAAAGAGATTGCAGACCAGTTCAGGTATGTTGTGTAGGTAAAAGTCAGGTATACTCTATACAATGTGGAAAAATGTAAACATGTTCACGTTGGCATGAGGAATTAAATAAGAATTGTATTAAATGTAGAACAACTGCAGAATTCTGAAGTGGAGGGATCAAGATGTTTTATAGTTAAAAAAATGTCACTATTCAGGTAGAGCAAGTCGGGAGCACGGCTAATGGAATGCTTTCCTTTATTATGAAAGGAATTTAATATAAAAGCAAGAACGTTGTACTGACATATACAGAACATTGATGAAACCACATCTGAAATACAATCTCCAGTTTTGGTCTCCTTGTTGGAGGAAGGACGTAGATGCATTAAAGGCTGTTGAGAGTAGTTTTACTGCATAGATACCCAGACTGGCTAGTTTGAGGAATAAGGACAGGTTGAACAGGCAGAGCTTGATTTTACTTGTGTTAAGAAAAGAGGGCTGACTAGATTGAAGTACATATGACTCTGAATGGTCTTGACAAGGTGGACAAGGAAAGGATGTTTTATTTTGTGAGTAAGTCCAGAACTGGGACCATTGCTTTAGAGGTAGGGTCAGCCTTTTAGTACTGAGATGAGGAGAATTGTTCTTCTCCAGAGTGACATTGCAACTTTGTCACTGCTGTCTGTGGACCTGGGATCATTAAGTATTCTTTTCAGGCAGAAGTAGATTTCTTGTGAGGCAAAATAATCAAGGTTTTACAGGAGTAGATGGAAATGTGGAACTTGAAACTCAAGTAGTTCAGCCCTGATCTTAGTGAATGGTGTGAAAGGCCGAATAGCCCGAATTCATAGCATCTTTTGGATTTGTAAAGCACAGGGGTCACTTCTATATTAGGTTCAGATGTAACCCAAAATTAGCTTCTACAGAAGCAAAGTACAGTGGTTACTGGAAATCCTAGATAACTATTATTGGCTTAGTCCACATCCTGTCTACACATAGCTAATTGAGCTCAGTAACCAATGCACAGAAGTCTGCAGTTTTCTGGATGTGATTGGGATCTCACCAGTGAGTACCATAGGGAGCAGATGTTCAGTTATTTCTCTGACTGACACCGCCCCACCCCGCCAACTCCACCATCTCTTGCATTGAATGTGCTTGTTTATATACCAATGTAATTCCAGTTTCCCTTCAGGAACAAAGTTTTGAACTTGAGTGACTGGGGGCTTTGTTCCTCAATGGTATTTTGTTGCTTCTCCAAATAAAGCTGAGTTAAATAGATGCTACGAAAAACAGAACTGAGGGTTTGAGCACAAGTGTGATCAAGGTCATGATTGCTAATAGTATAAAATGACCAGCATTTACTTTCATTTCAGAGAAGTAAAGAAATTATGCAACAAAATAGTAATATAATATTGTAGACCTCATGTCAATTCTCATACAGAATTCCAGTTCTCACTCTGTCACTTGCCCGTTTCCTCCCTGGTTGCTGTGGTGGGAGAGAAAAGAAACTCCACCAGGTCAACATCAGCATTGTCCTTCATGCGCTGACCAACAGCAGAGACAATTACGATTAAAAATAGATTTCAACGAAATTGAAAAATAAATCATGGGTCAGGTTTAAATAAAGAACTGTGGGAACACCACAGTGTCACTGGTGCTGTCTTTTTGGATCTTCATCTGCATGCTCAGGAAGATATGCAAAATCACTGTTGCTGGACTGCAGGGTGGACAGAGCTCACTATGTGACACTATTTTAGAGAAGAGGATGAGCATTATGTGGTCTCCTGGTGAATGCTACACAGCTTTTGAGCAACAGTGAATGTCTTGAGAAAGTACATTTCCAATGTTTGGCTAAAAATCCTCAACTTTTCTTTTACTTTGTGTATAGGTCATCCCTCACTGTTTTTTAAGTGATTGTTGTTGGAAGTTGGTGGTCCCTTAAAAACTGAATTTTCCTAGTATTTACTGTACAGCGTGCCATTTTTTTTAACAGCCTTTACAACAGTAATTAACTTTGCAAAATTTTAGCACAGGAAAACAAAACAGAAGAATTATGAGAAACTGAAAGTTCACAATGCACATTGAACAAACATTAACAACTCACCTGGTGGCAAATGTACTCAATTATCAGTGTGTTGTTTTTGAAAGTAAGAAGATTTTATTCTTAAAAACAATGAAAATTAACCTTCAAGTGGAGATGGGCAAAGAAGTGGGGATAGTGGTGGGGGTGGAATCACCAGCCTTCTGATATCATGAGTGACTGTTCTATGGCGATTGGACAAAAGGGTTCAGATAAGTGATTGACACTGAATAATTTGCACCTGGAATTATAACCATAAACACTCAGAGCAGAGGGGAGTGCTTCTCAGGTAGTCCCGAGTTAGCAGTCATCATCAGTTGAGTTTTAGAGAGGTATCTTCTCCATTCGTGTAAAATGGACCAAAAGCGGAGGAAGACAACCTAGGGAAGAGTTCCCCAAGGCTAAAGAGCTTTAACATGA
The DNA here is from genome assembly GCF_030684315.1 of Stegostoma tigrinum. Lineage (NCBI taxonomy): Eukaryota > Metazoa > Chordata > Chondrichthyes > Orectolobiformes > Stegostomatidae > Stegostoma > Stegostoma tigrinum. Next base: position 29,700,508 of record NC_081363.1, read on the forward strand.
TGGAAACGTTCTGCCCCCACCTCCCCCTAGACGATTGTCCTCTGGTATTAGTGAACCATCTCCAATCATCATGGTGTTATACTCCCTTGATTCAATGCACAAATGTATCATATCTAAACTGTTCCTTGTTAGCCAACTCAATAAAACTATCAGAAAATTTCTACAAATTGTCAACTGTCTACATTACGTAAGTGTGATCGTGAACTGCCAAAAATGAATGCATCACTGCTCAGAATGATAATCGAAACCATGAATTCAACTGGAGCCAAATGGAAACAGGCTGACATTTGAGCTAATTATTGCATAGTGATAACATGACTAACTGCTGATTTGGGGGTTTGAACTGAAGCACATTAATGAAAATGGAATGTGTGTCACATAACTGGAATAGTAAGGCATGATAATAATACAAAATGCTTTGGAGGCAGAATGACAAAGCGGAACATGAACATGGAAATAAAAATTGTATTGGCAAAATTCTGATGCAAGTCTTCTTGTGAGTTTTGTCCACCTTGTAATCTGGCAAGATCGTCAGGAGAAAGTTCCCGTTTTTACAGTGGAGACTCTTGGACGGATCCCAAAGAGAAGGAGATTCTGCTGGCTTCAGGGTGCGTGGCCAAGGGAGCGGCATGTGGCAGGTTTCACAAGGGAGCGGCAAGCAGGAGGGTCAGGCCCTCTCCAATATGGAGCCAATCAGGTTGCACAGGAGTCATAGACCCCTGTATGAAATCACCCTAAGATGAAAGTCCTGAAGTATGTTGTGGCACCCGAGAACTTGCATGGATTGCACCACTTCGAAAAAACACCATGTACAAATCATGTACAAATCACTATGTACAACTCATATTCCGCTTGGGAACCCTGCAGCCCAATGGTACCAATGTGGACTTCACCAGCTTCAAAATCTCCCCTTCCCCCACCGCATCCCAAAACCAGCCCAGTTCGTTCCCTCCCCCGACTGCATCCCAAAACCAGCCCAGCCTGTCTCTGCCTCCCCAACCTGTTCTTCCTCTCACCCATCCCTTCCTCCCACCCCAAGCCGCACCTCCATTTCCTACCTACTAACCTCATCCCACCTCCTTGACCTGTCCGTCTTCCCTGGACTGATCTATCCCCTCCCTAACTCCCCACCTATACTGTCCTCTCCACCTATTTTCTTTTCTCTCCATCTTCGGTCCGCCTCCCCCTCTCTCCTTATTTATTCCAGAACCCTCTCCCCATCCCCCTCTCTGATGAAGGGTCTAGGCCCGAAACGTCAGCTTTTGTGCTCCTAAGATGCTGTTTGGCCTGCTGTGTTCATCCAGCTTCACACTTTATTATCTTGGATTCTCCAGCATCTGCAGTTTCCATTATCACATGTACAAATCAACCCTTTTCTTTGTGCTTCAACATTTGGTAACAAAAACTCAGTTCTTATACAAGTGGCACAGTATTTAACCTTCAATCAACATCACTAAAAGTTTCTGGTCATTTTTATTTTGCCAGTAGCGAGTCTTTTTTGCTTCGTGACATCAGCTGGTCATAAGGAGTGCTATATAAATGCAAGTCTTTCTTTTATCCCACCCCCACTCAACGTAACAAGACTTCAACCATTGCTGGAAAAGCAAAGGTTTCCATCTAGTCATGTGGGCAATTGTCCATTGCCCAACCTACTTTAATCCAGCAGCTTTATTTTGTGACGCCTCCGGATGGTGTTGCCACCAAATCTTAGTAATAATTGATATAGTTTCATTTGTGTCATGAAGAGTTTCTCTCCACCAAGGCTAAGCAGATTTTCACACGATATTGTGCCAAATGTAACCTCATGAACAATGTATCATGCCCCTTTGGAGCCCTGCTTGCCTTAATGTTTGCCCGATTCTTCCACTTGCTGTAGGCAGAAGTACTCACCATGGCCAAGATATCCCAGGATTCCTGGTGCCAACTTTCAAAGACTGTTGTGCACCTAATCAGTCAATCTCTGGCAGTTCAGAGCTGCCCCACGTGGTCCATGATATTTGTCCTAGACATTCCCCTTGATGCATGCAACAGCTTACCTCACTTGCTCTGACCACCTCAACTCGCCACATACTAATCCTGCATGGCTCTATGCTACCTACTCACTCATTTGAGGCATCTCACCACATCTCACCAATCTACACAAGCACTAACAATTGTGTCATCCAATTTCCCCCCACTGAATCCCTCCCTCTCTCTCATTCCGGGAGGAAGCAGCTCATCAGAAGCCAAAAAGTGCCAGGACAGGTGTCCAAAATTCAGCTCCTCACCCCTTGTGAATGAAAGGAATTTGGCCCTGCTTAACTAGGACCAGGGTCAGTTCTATGGACAGACAGGAATCTCATTGTATTGGTAAGCAAGTAAGAAGCATTGTCCATTGCTTTGCTAGTGTCCTATTCCCCTCACTGTGAGTGTATTAACTTTAACTTCTGCCCCTTGTTCAAAGCTCCTTCTTTTTATTATCTCCTACAGGTATCACATTAAACTCCTTCCTTTACCTCCAACTATGGAAACATGGATGTCCCAAATGAAGCACCAGCAAGAACCTTGAGAATTATTTTATTTCAGAAAAGTGAAGCTCAAGAAATTCAATGTCAAAGTAGTTTGGGTAAATGGCTTGGATGCTAGTTTTTGGATGTGGGGTGCCTTTGAATATGAAGCCTCTCCTTCTGAGACACCTACTCCTCTTTTGGGAGCCTGCAGGCAGCCTCAACATCATTTGCTTCTTGTGTTGCCTGCCTGTTGCTAGGGAGGGACTAGTGAGTACTAATTACCCAGGTGGTGGTGGCACAGGTAACTGTCCACAAGCCTTCTCTCCCATGGACTCAATCAGGACAAAGGCATGAAAGCAGCAAAGTCACCACCTACCAGCCTTTTATCCCATTTCATCCCTCCCCACCAATAATCCCGTGGCAGGGAAGGGCATTGGGTTTTGCCCAATATCAGTCCAATAAATAGGGTTTGCGAAACAATCAACCAATTTTTTCTTCATTTTGTAGATCTTCATCAACATATTGCGCATTTTAAACAATAGTGCAGCAGAAATTATGGCTGGTAATAATAGCAGATAAATACTAACCTTGCTCATATGACTTTCCTTTGTCAACTATTTAACCCAGTTAAAATAAATGGTATAATTATGCCCATCACAGGGACGACATTGGATCATGTTTAATAAGGATTTGTCTGCTAATAGCTCCAATTATCATTTCTGTTCTATAATTGCTTAATGAGTCTGTCGAAAATGTTTTGTTTCCATGCCCGGGAATAGAAATCGTTGTGTGCTATAAATATTAAAATTCTAAAGTGCTCGATACATGGTTTGTAGAATGAGGAAGGTGATCTGAAGTAACCTCCTGCTAGGATAGAAATGTCCACCGGTGAAGGTCAACCCAGGAGACAAGCAACTATAGGAATGATGCCTCGCTCTCCAACTTGCCCTCAGTTTCTCAGAATGCACGAGATGTATTTGTAGTTACTCAGCAGAAACTGGGAACTCAGAGAAATTGGCAAATAACCTGAGTCATTCAACTACTTGTGATATAGCCAGTGTTGGATGGGGATGGGTAAAGTCAGACGTCACACAACACCAGGTTATAGTCCAACAGGTTTACTTGAAATCACAAATCTTCAGGACTTCATCGGACCAAGGCGCAGCTCTCCAATAGCTTGTGATTTCAAATAAACCTGTTGGACTATAAACTGGTGTCATGTGACTTCTGACTTTACTCACCTACTTGATTCTGCACATTGTTAATCCAGACTACTTGTTTGTGATCTGCTACAGCGAATCTCTACTCATGTAGCACACATGAAATGCTCTCTGTACCCACAGATAGCTGCAATATGTCCTGCAGCAGTGGGCTGTGTTCTGAGCTAGCTGCATTTCTCTTTATTGTAAATCACACTTCAATTTCCTGCCATTTCCTGCTGTAGCAGTTTAGCATTTTTTAGCTGGTATTTTTAAGTCTTTCTACCTCCGATTCATAATTACCCTTGAGATTTTCTTTTTGTTTCCCTGAACAGTGACATATGTAAATTTCACTTACAGGGAAACTATTCTGCACCAGCACAGTTCCTGGCACACCTTGCGTTATTAAGTTAAAGTTCAAAATATGTGAGAATGGAAATGATGCAGTATTTCTAATTGAAATAAATCCCCTACATGCCTATGAGGTGAAATGGAGTCAACAGTGTACACCACACATGGATCATGTGGGAGTTGTTCTGAAAGATTGCAGAAGTAATTTAACACAGCAACGACTTTACTTGTCCAGTTCACACCCAGCTCACTTGGCAAATTAAGTAATTTTTTTCATTAGAGCACACATTTCCGGTAGCAAAACAGTAATTATACATTACTTTGTTATGAGTCCTTCTAATTTATGTTTTTTTGATTAAAATTAACATTCTTATAAATCAACTTAAAGTAAAATTGGATGAAATGAACACATGTTTTAAGAATTGTTTTAGATTTCCAATAATTAAATGTAATACACTTACTGTTTCTGATGTGAGAGCCCTATTGCTCATGGTGAGAGGGTGTTGCACTATGTTACGTCATTTGGAGTGAGTTCAGTCAAATGCACTCAGTATTTCTGATATTCGTGGTTTGAGAATTGTAAATCCACACCTAAAGCCTTCAAGCCTTACTCTTCCACTCCTTCTGTCCATTAGCAATTAATTGATCAACTAGACAATGGCCTGTCTCCTTTAAATTCCCAACCTGAATGCAGCTCTTGGGGACATCCTATGAGTAACAAACAACACTCTGACGCTAAAGACAGAACTCATTAACAGAGCACACCCTACACCTGCAGAAAGGGCAGACACTATTCATTCCAACAGCTGGAACAGAACAAAAACAAGTCTAAAAACTGATGAGGCAAACCCAAACCTCAGATTACCATCTTGTCTGAAACTTCTGCTGTACATAACAGACCTGAAATAAAAAGTCACTTTGATTTAATGTTTCCCTATTTATGGCTTGTCATTTTGGCCAATTTCTCATTCAAATAAACCGTCCTGTCAAAATATTTAAAATCACTGCAGGGAGTCAATAAACAGTCCTTCATATTCCTCGCTATGACAGAACAGCTCAGCCCTGATTGAGGTCTATCTCTGAATATATGCAAGAATCATTCATGACTCATAGGCACTTTGTTGCACCACAAGTTGAACAGCTGAATTTAAAAAAAATATGAGGATGAGCGAGAATCAAAAAGAAATATTGAGAGAACTCAGAAAGTTGCATCAGGCCAGCAGTGTAATCAATCTTCCATTAAGCTAATGTTAGGATTGTTACCTTTGAGAACTGTTCGTGAGTACTGATTCTTCTTCGCATGATTGTAGCATATGGTAAATAGCCAGTGACTCCCTCCTAAATCCAAAACTCCCCTTGAAGAAGTAACTACATTATCTATTAAACTATAGTATAGATCTCTTTACTTTTGCTTGCAAGTCACACCCCAAAAATTAAATTAAACACACATTTAAGAAGATACAAACAGTGAAAAAATTTGCATTTATATAGGGATTTTCACCACATCAGGAAATATACCTAAATACTTTGAAATATAGTCACTACAATAATCATCAAAACTCTACAACACACAAAGAGTCCATTCAGCCCATTGGGACTGCACTTACTCTCTGAAGAGTATGCCATCCTGGGATATTTTACCAGAGCTAACCCACTTAGCCTGTACATCCCGCAGCACTACAGGCAATTTGACACAGCCAATACACCTAACCTCCACATCTTTGGACTGTGGGAGGAAATCTGAGCGCACAGTGGAAACCCACACAGACATGGGGAGAATATGAAAACTTCACACAGAGAGTCTCCCGAGCTCTCTGGCACTGCAAAGCAGCAGTATGAATCACTGGGCCAACCAAGGAGCAAGGTGTCACAAGCAGCAGTGTTATAATGGCTAGATAATTTATTTATTTTGGTGTTGGTCATAAAATAGACAGATCTTCATAAAATCATTACATCACGGGATATTCTGTGGACAGGATCAGCGGAGAAAGAAACCTTTAGCATTTCAGTTTGATGACTTTTCACCAGAACTAGTGAATGTTAGAGATCCAACATATTTTAGGTAAGCAGAATGGCAGGGAAAGGTGGAAAGGGACAACCTCATCTTCTCTGGTAGAACGGAAGACAGGAGTGATGAAAATGACAAAAGGGATGGTACTGTAAGGGGAAAGGAGATGGTAATGAAAAAGTAGAAAACAACAGGTGCTTGAAATCAAAATAAGAACAAAGAATGCCTGAAATCTTTGGCAGATCTGATAGCTTGGAGAAAGAAACAGAATTAACAGGTCCATAACACTTCATAAGATTTGGTAGGAATTAGGAAGCAACGGGTAGGTGTGAAACAGAACAAAAAGGAAACCTCGACTGAGTGCAAAACAGAAGAGATTAAATGGCAGAAAAGTTAATCCTATGAGGCTCAAGAGAATGATAGTGGGCCAAGTAAGGCAACAAAAGATGGGTCACAGGGTTTGTCAATGGAAAAAAGAACCATCACCAACAGCTGCCATTCAAAACAATAGGAGCAGAGGTTGTGGCCTGAAGTTGTTGATCTCAATGCTGAGTCCAATTGCTGTAAAGTTCTGTTACTTGAACTAATGTTGGGGTTTACTGGAACAGTGTAGGGCGGCCAAAGGCAGAGAGAACAAGGTAGAACTGGGGCAAAGAACCAAAAAGGCAGGAAAATGAAAACTCAGAGCCATGCCTGCAGATTGAATGGAAGTGCTCTGCAAAATGTTCATTAGTGACCTCTTCGACAATGAAGAGGCTGCATACATCAGTAGCAAATGCAGTTTACAAAAGAGCATATTAAATTGAAAGTAGTCCAAGTCAACTTGTCCTCACAGCAACAGCACTGCTATAGTTCAAGAAGACAGCTCACCAGCACTTTCTCAACAGCAACTTGAGGTAGACGATAAATGCTGTCACAGCCAGTGAAGCCCACATCCCAGGAATGAATAAAAAGAAAAAAATGCTGTTTTAGCAAGAAGGGTCAAGAGGTAATTCATCCCATGCATGCTTTGCCTCTGGTCTTGTGTTTAAGATAACCTAAACTAAAAAAAAATGATGTTGTTAAAAATGAAATGAAGGCGTGAATTGTAATGAAGCGTTGAGACCTCAAACATTGACTTTCCTGCTCCTCCGATGCTGTGTGACCTGCTGTGCTTCTCCAGCTCCACATTTTATCAACTCAGTCTTTGATGTTGTTTTAGAATTAATGCACTGTGGATGAAAAAGGGGCTCTATTTATCTATTCACAAAAGGAGGGACTCCAGTCGAATGAGAAAGGACTTTCTCCCTACTTATTGGAAAATAAACAGTTGCAAAGGCTGTCTAAAAAACTTGCAGAAAATAAATTCTCAAAATCTCAAGTCTAACCTCGTCATTAGAAAGCATTAGCAAACGCTTTGTAAATCATTACTTTGAATTCATTGTGAGCAATTTAAAATATACTTAGGCTTTTCTGTCCACCAATGATAATTCTGGAACTTTTCAAAATACTGAGTAATCAAAACTCTGTGTTAAAAGATCTTGACTGTGGCTTGAAATACAGAGAAATGGCTAAATGAAGGCACTTCCTCTTTCATGATTTTGTTAAGCCACACTAACTGGTTCAAACAGCACATTTTGCACCAAGCAGCGTCCTCAGACATTTGTGCACTTGCATAAATGTGCAGACATTAATTCACAGTGGATAAAGTTTAAATACTTAGTGCAATTAGCAGTCCGCACACTCACTGGATATTTAAAGCACCTCTGCGTTATGTTTAAAAGTGCCGCATACTGAGTAAAGTTTCCATATACTTAGTAAAATCAGTTCTAAAACGTATCATAATAGTGGTGTTTCATACATCGGCAAGCTGTAGCTGATTTATCACTCCTCTTGAACAAGAATGCTGCTTTTCATCAATTCCAGAGGTGCTGGCTAAAATGAGCATGCACATTTTACACATGAAACTTCAACTTCTTTTTATCAAGGAAATGTAAGCTGAGCTTACCCTCCGATCTTTCTAGAACAGGAGTCAACACACTTCACTAATTTAGTCTTAGAAAATGAAATCTAAAGAAGTGTGGTGTCGTATGAGTAGCATAACTTACAGAACAACACAAAAGTGGATGCAACTTGGGAGAAAAGAAAGAGTATTTCTGATGAAGGGTCTAGGCCCGAAACGTCAGCTTTTGTGCTCCTGAGATGCTGCTTGGCCTGCTGTGTTCATCCAGCCTCACATTTTATTATCTTGTATTTTTAATTGTTTTGTTTGAGAATTTAAATGCTGGTTAGACAGAGTTCATATACTGTTCTAATCAGAATTTTCATTCAGACCAAATACCACAAACTCCAACTCTGCTGATAACTTGTTCCTACATATGCACCAAAATGTGTTATGGCACAAAATAAAAGGCCTTTCAGACCATTGTGCCCACATCATCTATTAAATGAACATCATTACCTGGTGCCAATCAGCCAATCAAGCCAATTCTTCCTTAATATAACCATTCCCAATTCCATTTAGTTCTCCGATATCCCTTCCAGACCCTAAGTGATAACACATTATCCTCCACATGACCTATGGCCCCATTCCTCTCTGTCTGCCCTGTTATTTTTGGTATTTCATTTAGCTACCTGTCCAGTCAATTATTAAATGTTTTGCCAATTAGTAAGAGTATTTAAAGAATCTGTTTCCATGGACATGGCCAGAAATTTTACTTACGTTTTATTTCCTTATAAATGAAATATCTCAATGTTCACAATTATAACGGTCATTTAGCTACATGGTCTGAAGAACTAGTCAAGTTTTGCCTGGTATCTATACTAAAGGGTCTGGCATTGCACCAGTACAGTATGTCTTGGGCTAAACAAACTTTGTTGCGTGTAGCAGGCATCAACATCTTAACTGCAAAACAATGTTTTATTGAATGGATGATCTCGGCTTGCAAATGGGTCTTTGTCTAACTTCTACCATCCACATCATAACAGCATGTATAAAAAGTAGCAAAGATCCAAAGACATTGACAGATATGGGCATTGATACTATTTATTGCTCATCCCTGTTTCATCTCATTAAAGTGGTAGCTGGTCTTCTCTTGAATGGTTCCAGTCCATGTTGTAAAGGTAATCCTAAAATACTGTTGAGGGTTCAGGATAATGATCCCATGACAATAAAGAAAGTGGGATACATGTCCAAGCTGGAATTCAGTGACTCCCTTTCACATTGCTGGGTAGGTGTTGGAACAGCTTAGATGGGGGCACAGCTAGGTTTGGAGCATACATTTTCTGTACTACGACCAGGATGCTGTTGGACCCTTACAAAGTTGTTTTTTGATACCATGTGGAGTCAGGGATCTCTGATGGTGTTAACTTCAAGAGGAGGCTGAGACAAACCACCTGATCAGTGCTTTTGGTTGATGATAGCAGTAAATTCTTCAGCTTTGCCCTTCACACTCATACGCTAGGCCACCTACCATTGAAGATACTCACCAAGCCTCATCCAAATGTTCAAATCACCAATTGTGGCAGGACTGCAGCTGGAGCTTTGAACTAGTTTGTATATTGTGGAATTGCTCAGCTCAGTCAACATCGGTCATTTCCCTCTTTACTGCTCATGTTGCATGTTGTAACCTCATCAGATTAGCATCTCATTGCCACTGGCATACTCTTCTAGAGTAGCTAAACAGCTTGGTAATCTGACAGTGCTGGGGGAATGGCCGATATACCATATCATGAACCTGCAGCTTACAGTGGAATACAATCAAAGGAGAAAGCTCTGGCACCATAATGCATTGCTTTTACACAATGTTGTGAATAATCTGAATTCTACCTAGCCTTTAGAATTCTCACTGATTATATATACACAGAATGCTAACTATATGAATTGAGCATGATGGGTAAATTCAGCCTGTCCTTCCAGTTTATCAGATGCAACCTAGAATTTATATAATCTACACAATCTTGACCATCCATCTATATTCCATTGGGGTCATTTGAACTTCTGAGGCAAGTGATACCCAAACTCCTTAATTACAAGGCAGTCTGATGAGTAGCCCCCAATTTCCCAATGCAATCTTGTTGGTTTGCTTCCTTCAGTTTTCAGTGTGACCTAACACCTCCAAGTGTAAATTACTATACAGAAAGCTACTAATTTTAAAACACTGTTCATTCTGTAATTAAATTACTATTCATTCCAATCAGTAAAATAGGATACAAAGAATTTCATTGAGAAAATAAAGCGCATTTTACAAATGTTACTAATTTGACCTTAAAGATGATCAGCTAGAATCTTTTCACGAAAACAGAAAAGGTATGGATTGAACATCCAAGGCCATTCGGACACAAGAAATAATGCTGAAGATTAATCCACCAGAAGAAATACATGCTCCTCTCAAGGTGCTACATTAAAAATAAGTCACCATCCTCTCTCATGTGAAAGATGACAGGGGCTGATTTAACCTGAGGGTCATCACACCTCAGGCAAGGGGGCAGGTTGAGAAGAATAGTCCTTTGTAGTGACCTCATCCAATGCAGAATCAAACCATTGCTGTTAGGATCACTTTGCATGACAAACCAGCAATCCAGCCAAATGAGCTAACCAAACCCCAAGTCAGTTCATCAGTGAGGTTGTCACTTGCCACACAATGTGGAAAATGGCCCTGGTATATCCTACCCTCAATCATAACAATCATATATTAAGAGGGGCTACCGTTGCATGATCTTTAATGGTGTTACTATTGCTGACTTCCCCACTGTAAACATTCTGGATGCCACAATTGCAAGAAGCCATTTGAAACAGTTGACAAGTTCAATCTTTTCCGATGTTAGAATGCTAAATTTGTTAAGAAGGAGCACATCTTTGATTCACACATGATTGACGTCAACTGAATGAGAGATGCCGTGGCAAAGTTCCAGATATAAGGTATAACTGCACAGCTGAAATGGTTTCTGCTCAACATGTGGCATATTTGCATATTAATGAAGCAATCTTGTCTACTGTTCCTGAATCTTGTGACAAACACTCCCACAGTTCCAGAAACCTATCATGTTCTAATGTCACCCTGTTTAAAGAAAATTACCCACACAGAGAAAGCCTTGCAGGCACATACATTTGTAGGCTAGGCTTTCTCATCAGTGCAGTATAGTTAGAAATATGTACTGCTATCAACATAAAGAAATCCTGCAAATACAATAACTTCAGATTAATAGATCAGTTCTCACATTGGCAGAGTATATCGTTGAAATATGGCCAGTAAAGATAGGGAACCCATCCCCACTTTCTCTCAGAAAAAGTTCAGCCAGCATGCTGTCAGGTTATTCACAATTCATTATAAATAAAAGGTAGTAAGCACTGCCAATGCTGGAGTCAGAGATATCACAATGACGCCACCTGGATACGAGAGGAGCAGCACCTCATATTCTGCCTTGGGAGCCTATAACTCAGTGGCTTCTGAAGAAGGGTCTAGGCCTGAAACGTCAGCTTTCCTGCTCCTCTGATGCTGCTTCGCCTGCTGTGTTCATTCAGCTCCACACCTTGTAGTCTCAATGTGGACCTGACTAGTTTCAAAATCTCCCCACCCCCAGCCTCATCCCATGACCAGCTTTCCCCACCTCCTTGACCTGTCCGTCTTCTCTCCCACCTATCCGCTCCTCCCACCTCACCGACCAACCACTGCCCACCACTGTCTATCAGCACCTACCTACCACCATCCCACCTACCTTACCCAGCCCCACCCCTCCTCTATTTATTTCAGAGCTCTCTTCCCGCTTCCCCATTTCTGAAGAAGGGTCCCAGCCTGAAATGTCAGCTTTCCTGCTCCTCTGATGCTGTCTGGCCTGCTGCGTTCCTCCAGCTCCACACTGTGTTATCTCATAAATCAAACCAATTTTACTGAAAGTTTTGACCAACGTTTTGGTGAACTAGCCCAAAGTTTTCCCGTGTAGCTTGGTAACAAATTTTATCTCAACGCCTACAAAGCGCATGAGAGAAGATCCAATAGAAATGTACATTATTGTTGTACAGAAGTTATTTGACTGCCTCAGCAACCATTAACTTGTTGGAATGCAACTTCCAAATTTTCACTGTTTGTACAAAACATCGCAGGCAAGTTATTACATTAAAACATAGCCACAGGTCAGCTACAGATCTGCCAGTGGCAGTCAGCCACAATGAAAGAGATGACTTTATCTCCAGAATATTGGAAGACAGAAGATCCCAAATTTCTTATGTAATGCAGGTAGGTGCCTATTGAGAAAAAAAGAAAAAAGAACAAAAAATGTCACCGATGACATGACATTTTCAGGAAAAGTCCCATGAATTTTCTGATAGGTAGCATCCAAAACCATTTAGTCCATCACCTATCCAGCATGTAAAGTCTCTCCTTGCTATCTATCTTGCCTTCTTAATAACCCCCTAGTGTTTCAAATTTTAAATTTCTCATTAATTTTTTATCCTTTCACAAGATCCAGCTATCCATACCTCTAACCTCCTCTTGCTCTCCAAAGCCTCCCAACTGGTGATCCCTCTACATCCTGCCTGTTTTTACCACATCATTTGCAGCTCTACCTATACCATAACACTGAGCAGTCAGACTTTCTCCTGAAACACATCTGCTTCACCACTTCTCTGTCCCTCATTGACACACACAATCTCCAGTCAGGGTGTCTCTCAAACATCCCTATAGTGTAACCTCCAGGAGTGCCCCACAGACTTACATTTGGTCATTTTTAATTTTTTGTTTAAACGCTGTCCCTTAGTGTCACTACCTGCTATCTTGAGGTCAGACTCCACATGAGGGTAGCAGTGAAATAACAAGACATAGAGGATTAGATAAGGTGGACAGTGAGAGTCTTTTTCCTAGGATGATGGCGTCGGCTTGTACGAGGGGGCATAGCTACAAATTGAGGGGTGATAGATTTAAGACAGATGTCAGAGGCAGGTTCTTTACTCAGAGAGTGGTAAGGGTGTGGAATGCCCTGCCTGCCAATGTAGTTAACTCAGCCACATTAGGGGCATTTCAACAGTCCTTGGATAAGCATATGGATAATGATGGGATAGTGTAGGGGGAGGGGCTTAGATTAGTTCACAGGTCGGCGCAGCATCGAGGGCCGAAGGGCCTGTTCTGCGCTGTATTGTTCTATGTTCTATGTCCTATGTTCCATGCTCTAAGAAAGGGAATAAGGTGAATTCACATCTCTTTTGCGTGACTTCAAGAAAAGAAGGAAACATCTTCCCTTGGCATCTAATAGCCTTACCATCACAGAAGCCCATAATCAACATCTGAGTGGTTACCTTTGATCAGACACTGATCTGGACCAGTCATGTAAATACTATGACAAGAGCAGTTCAGTTGCTGGTAATTCAATGGTGAGTACCTCAGTTTCTTAGTCCCCAAAACCTATCCATCTACAGGCACAAGTCAGGAGTTAAAGATGAAATAATTTATATTTGCCTAGATGAATGCAGCTCCAATAACAATCAAGAAGCTTGATGTCATCTAGGATCAAACATCTCCTTTGATTGGCATCTCATTCCTTTCATCACAAATACACAGTGACAACGGTGTGTACCACCTACAAGATTCTCCGCTCTCCAAGGTTCTTTTGCGTCTGAACCCGTAACCTCTGCCCTGTAGGAGGATAATGGTATCATGGATGCACGGACCATCAACCAACCTTCAAACCACATACTTGGAGCAGTATCGTCATTTCTTCAACACTAGGACTAAACGCTGGAACTTCCCAGTATAGAACTGCGCATGTACCTACACCAAACAACAAGCAACGACTCAAAAAGAGACTGAAAATTATCTTCCCAAGGACAAATTAGTGACCAGCAGAAAATTCTGACTTTCTCAGCTGTATGAATATGCCAGGAATGAAAATCAGAAAAAGGGAAACTGTTTGGCGCATGACATGAGGGCAAAAGGGATGGAAAGTACCAATGGTGAAACAATGACAAACATAAATATGTAAGGGGTCAGAATTAGTTTGATGCGGATATCCTGAAGGGTTGTAGGGATAGAGGAGATTGCAGGCATAGGGAGGGCAAAGTCATAAAGAGATCTGAAAACAAGGATGAGACTCTCAAAGTCAAGTATACTCAGAATTTCCAGGGTCACTTTACAGTAAAAAGAAATAGGTTTTGCATATTTATTCTTAAAGTCACCAATACTTATGACTTCCAATCATTCACAAGTGTCCAAATATTGCTGGGAATTAACATTCCCTATCAACTTCTGGTATTGGAGCACAAATTTTACTGACTTTGTATTCCTCTAATACTGTTCCCTTTCTTTTCTGTGGCATTATTTTCCTTCAGCACACAGAGTCAGCACCCAATTAGAGGTGATTGGGATAGGCACTGGCTGGAATAGATGCACAGAGGCCGTGCTTTGAGAGGCTGGACAAGCAGATGGTGAACAGGAACTAGGTATGGGGAATTGGTGTAGGATGGGAAGAGAGAATTGGGTGGCAGTGGGACCTGGGATAGTGTAAAGCAGCTGATGAAGGAAATGAGTTGCTATAGTGGTGAGACAGCAGCTGTCTGTGAATTGCTGGAAACATGGGGACTGAATTGTGGGTGAATAGGGAAAGACTGTTTCCACTGATGTACAGATGGAGAATAAGGCCACGGAAACTTTAAGACTTCAACTGTATAGGGATTTGCATGTTTCAGTTGTCTCCATCATATCCCAGCAGTGATCAGAACAATGTTCAACACAAAGATAATCTCTGGGCAAAGAGGATACAGCACACACTATGAAATTTATTCACATGGATTCAGGCGGTACATGGTATTAGTCAGATTTTCCAGACTTCTTCCGCACTGCTACTCTGCTACATACATTAACACCTCCACGGCAGCCAGCTTTTGGTCCTGTGCTATTCTCAGTAGCATCTCTTTTTGCCTTGCGCCATCATCACTTTAGTTACTCTGCCAACCAATCACAATCCTCACCCTTCAGTTTTATTTCTCCTGGTCTGAGTTTATACTTGCTCGAAAGCATCTCCGAAAAATTCCATCATTGAGCTGAACCATTAACACCATTTCTCTCTCTGCTGCTGCTGCACCTGCTGAACATTTCCAGCATTATTTTTTAATTTTAGATTTCTAGCATCTGCAGTATTCTGCTATTGTTCTGAATGATATATTGTATGATTTGATTTTTTAAAAAAGTACACCAATGTCACAGTAATATAAGTTCTTCCAATATTCAAATTTCTGAAAGCACTTTTGAGCCCAACATTAAGTCAAATAGAAACATATTTAGTGGCATTAAGTTGTTGGATATTGTAAATGTTACAAGGCTCCCATCCTTTAAATTTATTTTCGCCAATATCCCCCCACTTATGACAGTTTGTGTGTCGAGTAGCAATATTGCTATGACTGTCTCAGCCAAATTCATTAAACAATAACACAAACAAAGTTGCTGGAAAAGCTCAGCAGGTCTGGCAGCACCTGTGAAGGAAAAAACAGAGAAAAAACAGCGTTAATATTTCGGGTCCGGTGACCCTTCCTGAGAGGGGATGTTCTGAGGAAGAATCACCAGACCTGAAATGTTAAGAGTTTTTTCTCAGTTTTTTCCTTCACAGATGCTGCCAGACCTGCTGAGTTTTTCCAGCAACTTTGTTCTTGTTCCTGATTTACAGCATCTGCAGTTCTTTCGGTCATCAAACAATAATATTACCTTTGTATGGTACCTTTGAAGTAGGAAAGTATGCTAAGCCTCTTCATGAGAGTGTAATATCCTGCTCACTTGCTCAGTTTGGATCCTGCCTGGCTTACTCAGCTCATTACAACCCTAGGGCCAAATGTGGATGGAAAAGCGAAATTCCGGAGGTGAGGTGAGATGAGAATGAGTGCCCTTGACATCAAGGACTTAATTTGACTGAGTGTGGCATCAGGATGCCCAACCAAAACACAAGCCTACAGGAATCCGGAATCATACTTGGTGCAAAGGAAGACAGTTTTGGTTTTTGGAGGGCAGTCATGCCAGCTCTAGGGCATCTCTGCAAAGGTTCCTCAAGGTAGTAAGCCATTTTCTGTTGGCCTTCTTCATCAACAACCATCCCTCCATAACAAGTGTGGCCCTCTGGTCTGCGGGCTCAGCAGCCACTTTCAGAAGCAGAAGCTATTCATCGACGCATTGATCAACATGTATAGAGCTTCCCAATAGAGAGGGAACTGTGTTTGCCTGGAAGCTACACCAACACAAAAGAGGCTCAACACCATCCAGGAGAAAGCAGCCTTTTTTTTGGAACCGCCTCCACCATCTTCAAAGTTCACTCCCTTCAGCAATGACACACTGAGCCAGTGGTGTGCAACATCCACAGGATGTATCGTAGCAAAAGTTTTCTTTGACAGCACCTTTCAAACTGTTACCTCTATCCCCTAGAATAACAATGGTAGGAGCACAATCACCTGACTTGACCCTCCAAGGTCACCATCCTGACTTAGTACCGTATTGTCATTCCTTCAATTGTCACTGATTCAAAATCCTGGAATTCCCTCCCCAACAGCATTAGAGGTGTTTCTACATCAGGTACCTGTACTACACTCCTACCTGGGATGAAAGGGTTACCTTATGAAGGGATGTTGAGCACGCTAGGTCTGTACCCATTGGAGATTAGAAAAATGAGAACTGATCTTTTGAAAGATGGGACTGCATGGGATGGATATCCTGAAAACGTTCCACTTTTGGGGGAGGATTAAAACTAAAGAACTGAGTTTAACTATAAGAAAGCCCCTTTTTAAGACACAGATGAAGAGACAGTTTCCTTTCAGTTTGTAAGGTTCCCTTCATTAGAAAGCAGTGGAGGCTATATCTTTAAATCTATTCAAGATGAAGGTGGTGTTTGGTACCCTTGCTTTCATCGGTCAGAGCATTGAGAATAGGAGTTGGGAGGTTATGTTATGGCCATGCAGGACATCGGTGAGACCTCTTTTAAAATACTGCATACAATTCTGGTCACCCTTCTTTTGGAAAAATGTTGTTAGACTTGAGAGAGTTCAGAAAAGATTTCATAGAATCCCCACAGTGTGGAAACAGGCACTTCGGCCCAACAAGACCACACCAACCCTCAGAGCATCCCATGCAGACCCATCCTCCTATAACCCACCTTATCTTCACATCCCTGAGCACTACAGGCAATCTTCCATGGTCAATCCACCTAGCCTGCACATTTTTGGACTGTGGGAGAAAACCGGAACACCAGGAGGAAACCCGCGCAGACATGGGGAGAATGTGCAAACTCCACACAGACAGTCACCTAAGGGTGGAATTGAACACGGGTCCCCGGTATTGTGAGGCAATAGTGTTAACTACTGAGCCACAGTGCTGCCCCGAAGGATGTGGCTGGGACTAGAGGGTTTGAGCTGTAGGGAGAGGTTGATGAGGCTGGGACTATTTTCCTTTGAGTGTGAAAGCTGAGGTTTATGAAAGTGTGAGGGGCATGGATAGGGTAAATAGACAAAGTCTTTTTCCTAGGATGGGGGAATCTAAAACTAGAGGGCATAGGTTTAAAAGTGAGAGGCGGAAAGATTTATAAAGAACAGGAGGGGTAACTTTTTCACAGAGAAGGTGTTGTATTGGAAGGAGCTGCCACAGGAGGTGATGGAGGCAGGCAAATTACAACAATTAAAAGGCACCTGGATGGATACACGAATACAAAGGGTTTAGGGGATCCGGGCCAAACGCTGGCAAATGGGACTAGGTCAGATTGGGATGTCTGATCAGCACAGGCGAGTTGGACTGAAGGGTCTGTTTCTGGGCTGTTTCACTCTGTATTACACTTTTTTTTGATAGAAAAAGAAGCCAAAGATTATGGAGTGAAGACAGAAAAGTGGAACTGATACCACATCAGGATCATGCATCTTTTTATAGATGTCTGAAGCAGGTTTAAGGGGTCAGATTGGTCAGGTCCTACTCCTAAGTCCCATGATGCAAAAAATGGACTGCAACAGTTCAAGAAGGTGGCTCACCACCTCTTTCTCAAGAACGAGAGGTGACAAATGAATACTGGCCTCAAGCCAGTGACATTCCATTTTGTGGAAGAATTAAAACAACAAAAAAAAAAGTAAAGTTTAACACAAAGCCAAGGAAATGTTCTGATCATTTGAATGGGTGGTAAAAGCTTGGACAAAGAAGTAAAATTTAAAGGCAGCATTTAAAGGAGGAGAGGGATGTAGAGATGTTTAAGAGATTTCCAGAAGTAATGGCCCAGCTAGCTGAAAGTACAGATGCCAAAGGTGAACCAGAGGAACTGGGGCTGCACAATAGAGGCTCCTGAGTTAGAAGATTGTCAAATTATTGGTGGCTTGAACGAGATTATAGAGATAAGGAGTGTTGAGGCCACAAAGAAATTTGAACATGAGAAGGAGAATATTAAAACTGAGTGGAACAACAGGCCTCTGTAGGTTTCCAAACAGAGGCGATGGACACACCATGGACACAATGATGTGTTAAATCACTGAAACTTAACAATTGCTTGCGTTTTGGGAAGTGTTTTTAGCTTAGGTCAACATGAAGGGAATCATGCAACCTGCTCTTAATGTGACATGGTTGTTCATGTCTAAGTGAGATGTGGTTGTTCTACTGGGCAAAGGGTGCATGGTGTTGACTCAGTAAGCAATGGAAATAGTATGTATGCGTACAGTGTTCAAACATGTAAATTCCAATAGCAGAAAATTTTAAAAGTGGAAGATGGTAAACAGCTATACTTTAAACTGCCTATTTAGTTCCCAGATAGGAGTTCAAAACTTGCTGATCAGCATTTATATCTGAACACAAGGCCCATGGGATTCCAATTGCAATGGGCAGGAGTTCTGTTGGGGGGTGGAGAGGGAAACACAGATGAAGCCCTGCCAGAATGGGTTACAGGCTTTGCTAAAGTATCAATGAGTATCACAGGCAAAAGATATTCTGCAAATAACCAGGAGAGAAAGAGCAGTTAGTTAGAGAGAAAAGTTCCATGGTTGTTTTGTAGGAATGAGGGTTGAATGTACACTTAGACTGAAGAGATCAATTTCATGACGGTTTGACACAAAGCCAGTAGATTCACCTGTTTTTAGTTAATGGGGGCAATCTCTAGGGAAAACCTTCAGCATGAAAATCAGGTTTAGGTTTATAAAAAGGTATCAAATTGAGAAAAGAAAATAACAAAAGTAAACTCTAATGAACTGAAAGTCACATTGGACTAATTCCAGGTGAATATGATGTTTACTTAAAGGACATGATGTATACTCGTAAAGGATGCTGCTCAAGTGTTTTAGACATTTAAAAAGTTCAGTTCTGTAGTTTAAATATAATTTGCTGCTCCATAAACACTGTTAATCTATGGCGCTTTTAGTTTTTTGTTACAGTAAAAGATTTAAAGATGTGATATCTTACAGCATTATCTTTTTGAGCCATTAATCAGGGGTGGGGCGGGGGGAAGGTTCAAATTGCTCTTTAAAAATGGTTGATCTCAGCAAAATCAAAACATTGATAGAGTTTCTGGAGTTTTGGGTAAAACCTATGTTTATGGAAATTGAAAGATGGAAGCCAGCCAGGAGAAGAGGAGAACAGTCAAGTCTTCAGTAAGAAGTGGAATGGCTGAGGCAGAGAGAGAGAGGGAGGAGGCTCTAAAAACAGAAGCTGTGTGAAAGCACCTCCAAGAGGTGCCAATTGTGCCAAAAGTAGTAAATCTTTCTATATGAGATCTTTTTAAAACCATCCACTTAAATAATAGAAAGTACCAATGTAACTGGACACAGGGAGAGGCAATAATATAAACTTTTTGCTGATGGTTTTGGCTGGTGCTATAGTATAACTGGGTCATTTTACTGCAGATTTTTCCGATAATCTTCCAGTCAGCTGCTAAGTACAGCCAGGGAGATGAAGGGCATATTTTTAATATTGTGAGCATCAGGAACAATCTGTTCAGTCACACGTCTGTGAAAACTCTGCATATCACTTGCAGTGCTGCACTAAGTCCAATGTTGGCACCTACACTGAGGTTGGGGGGGTGGGTGTGTGTGTGGATGTGGGTGGTGCTTGAGTGTGGTTGCCACATTTATTGTATAATCTGATGGTTCTAACATTTTCAGTCTTCATTTGAGTAACGTCAATGATTTTGCTGCGTGATGAACTCATTCCTATTTGGGAAACTACCAGCTCATAGATTCTTATTTATATCAAGTGAATCACAGGTAGTAACGTGAAAAAAAAAACACTGCTCCTTATGGGTTTCAAACAGATCACTGTACTGTGCACAAACACAATGTAAACCGCAGAGATCATAGCAACCATGTGATCAAACAATTAAGCTGGAAGTTTTAAATTTTCTGCACCGGAGTTGGCTCAGTACAGACAAGCTTTTGAGTACACACCCATTCCTCAAGCTTGCAGTTTCCCTCCCTTAGCAGGATGGAAATACCCTTGATCTCTCTCCCCCATACTGCCATTGTGAGAACAACATGAAGGCTGCAAAATAACCTATCAGTTAGGAACTAAATTATGTTCTCTATATAACTGCTTTGCATCAACCTGCTCTTATTGCAGTCTCAGAAGAGGTTGCAACATACAACATTTGTACTTGTGTTTTTATAGATCTAAATAACTTTTTTTTAAAAAAAGAAGGAACTTTTTTTTCTGTTGACAAGCAATTGCTTTGACAAATGCAGTGAAACGTGTGTGGGTTAGTTTCACTGAGGGATAAGATGCTGCGCATGTCAGAGCATGCTCAAAATCTAAAGCTTACACAACCTTTATAGAGAAGATTCTTACATCAGCTAATAGGTGCAATCATTTTCAAAAACAAAATCAAAACAATAGAATTAGAAATTTGGTGTTATCAGCCATAAGTTGCCATCTAAGGAACATTTAGGTAGAGAGGCTTATTTGAGAACATTAATGTAGATTGTGTATTTTGCTACACTTTCTCAGCTTTTTAACATGATGGGTGCAATTTTCCCTTTTTTAAAAAAATATCGAGATCAGCATACTCAGTGGTGAGTGACATGATGCCCCCACTGGCAAGAAAACTCAGCAGAAGTCTGCCAACAGAGGCCTATTCTTCGGTGCATCTAACTTTAAGAAGATTTTTCCCCTTGCTTGGAGAGGGGAGGCTGCAGTGGGAATTTAAGGCCTTTCCCCTATCTTGGCACACAGATAAACACCTTAATTGGCCACCTCCACTCATTTGAATTGCTGCTTAGAGTTACGCAAGACAAGACTTATAAACAATGCTGTGTACAGTAAAGGTGAAAGATACAGATTCATGTAGTTAGATTAAATGGAGATTTGCTGTAGTCCATTTAAATAGGACTACAATGCTCCATTACTACCTCAAAAACATACTCAAAGTATTCAGTCAGTCTGTACAATATCATTTCAGTTATATTGAAATATGTACTTTCATCATAAAATATATGCAGGACTCATTAAAGAGTTAAGGAATTTAAGAACACAATCAATAAAAACTATGCCAGATTCCACTTTGTGCCGTTTCCCTACTCTTTCTCCATACTTATATTTATTCATTTCTCAAATATATACTCACTTCATTACATTTAAACATGAGTAAAATCTTTTTCATGCGGCAAAGAATTAAGATGTGGAATGTTGGGGGGGTTGGGGTCAGAATATATCCTCGCTGTCAAGGTGAAATTGAATTATCATCTGAAAAAGGGACTATATGTAGAGTTGTGCAGAAAAAGTCAAAGGAGTGGCACTAGGAAAATTGCTCCTTCAGGGAGGCATTCCAGACACAATGGCTATTATGTGATTCAATTCTATTCCTCTTTAAAAGCTACTTTAGACTCTGCTTCCAACAATATGTCGTTCGACAGTATGGTGGCTCAGTGGTTAGCACTGCTACCTCACAGTGCCAGGGACCTAGATTTGATTCCACCCTCGGGCAACTGTCTTTGTGGAGTTTGCACATTCTCCCTATGTCTGCGTGGATTTCCCTTCACAGTCCAAAGATGTGCAGGCTAGGTGGGTTGGTCATGCTAAATTGCCTGTAGTGATCAGGGATGTGTGGGTTATAGCGGGATGGGTCTGGGTGGGATGCTCTGAAGGTCAGTACGGACTTGTTGGGTCGAAGGGCCTGATTCTATAACCTTACAATATAAAAATAGTTCTCTTAATGCACCCTTGATGCTGATAAGCCAATGCTTACTGGGCAGCTGAAATAATTTTTACTCATTCATTTTACCAATTTTGGAAGCATTTACCCTTCTTTATCCTCACCATCATTGGTCAAATGAAAAAAGCACCAGTTTCTTACTGTTTTTCTGCAAAATCATTCATCACCCCAATCACTTCCTTCAGCAACACTTTCATGACTTGAAATCCAACACAAAGCTGGGAGCCCAAATCTTGAGCACAATATTTTAATGTGGTCTATGAGGCATTTTATATAATTTAGCATTACCTCCTTTATTTTGTAACTTTTTCTGAAACCCTGAATCCCATATGCTTTTAAAAAATAACTTCTATGAAATTGTCCTCCCACAATATACACCATTGCCTGGGAATATACACCCACAAGTCGAGAATTTAATGCATTATTCATATATCCTGGAAGAAACAGGTATGCAAGAATACAAGATTCGATTGTCAAAGCACAATGTATTATTTTGTACTGAGGAGGAACTAGTGTATTACTGTGAGGCCACAAGATTTAACTATATAGCCAAACGTCAGCTAGCTGATTTCTGCATATCCCGAATGGCAATCACAGGGAAATTTTATCATGGAGTTTCCTTTGTAGAATTCTAGCAACTGGGAAACACCTGAAATCACTTCTATTGTCAGTAGAAGATCAGGAAATGATCAACTGTTTTGGTTATTGGGAAAGGGTGGTAGGATTAATGATCTATGCGCAACCATGTTAAAGATTATATCAATAGTAAAGTTATGCAAACAAAACATATTTTATTTGTTACAGAGATAGTAGGAACTGCAGATGCTGGAGAATCTGAGAAAGCAAGGTGTAGAGCTGGATGAACACAGCAGGCCAAGAATATGATGCTACTTGGCCTACTGTGTTCATCCAGCTCTACATCTTGTTATTCCATTTGTTACATACCATTTTGTCACTTTATTTTTATTCACTTGAGGGATGTGGGTGTTGCTGGCTGGCCAGCTGTCATTGCCTGTCCCTAGAAGCCCTTGAGAAGGTGGTGGTGAGGTGCAGGCCATGTGGTGGACCCAGAATGCCCTTTAGGAGGAAATTCCAGGGTTTTGACCCAGTTACAGTGAAGGAATGATGATGTATTTTCATGATGGCGAGTGGCTGGGAAGGGATCTTGAAGATCCTTGTGCTCCCATCGATCTGCTGCCTTGTCCATCTAGATGGCAGTGGTCTTGAGTTTGATAGGTCCTGTCTAAAGACCTTGGTGAATTTCTGAAGTGCATCTTGGAGATAGCATGGACCATTAGTGGTGGAGGGAGTAAATGATTGTGGATGCAATGCCAGTCAAGTGGACTGCTTTGTCCTGGATGGTGTCAAGCTTCTTCATTATTGTTGGAGATGCACTCATCCAGGCAAGTGAGAAGTATTCTATCACACTCCTAACTCATACCTTGTAGATGGTGGACAGGCTTTGGGAAGTCAGGAGGTGAGTTACTCGCTGCAAGATTTCTAGCCTCTGACTTCAAACTGCCAATGCTAATATAGCTGGTGCAGATTAGTTTCTGGTCTGCCTGAGCTTGGATGTTGTCCAGATCCTGTTGCATTTGGGCATGGACTGCTTCAGTATCTGACAAGTTGCAAATGATGTTGAACATTGCACAGTCAAACATTGGTGAACTTCTCCACTTCTGATCTTACGATAAAAGGAAGGTCATTGATGCACCAGCTGATGATGGTTGGGCTGGGACACTATCCTGAGGAATTCCTGCAAACATGTCTTGGACCCAAAATAATTGACCTTCAATAACATTAACCATCCTCTAATGTGCCAGGTATGACTGCAACCAGCCGAGAGTTGGTCCCCAATTCCCACTGATTCCAGTTTTGCTAGGACTCCTTGATACCACACTCGGTCAAATACAGCCTTGATGTCAAGGGCTGTCACTCTCACCACACCTCTGGATTTCAGCTCTTTTATCCACGTTTGAACCTAGGCTGTAATGAGGTCAGGAGTTGAGTGACCCTGGCGGAACCCAAACTGAGTGTCACTGAGCAGATTACGCTGAGCAGGTACTGCTTGATAGCACTGTTGATGACATCTTCCATCACTTTACTGACGATGAAGGATAGACTGATGGGACGGTAACTGGCCGGGTTGAATTTATCCTACTTTTAGTGCATGGGATACACCTGGACAATTTTCCACATTTGACTGATTGGTTGATTTATTGTCACGTGTACCAAAATAGAGAGAAAAGCTTTTTTTTAAACCAGCAGTACAGGCAGATCACCACAAGCAGAGGATATACAGATCAAAAAGATTTGCAGGCATACAGGTCACATTATTTGAGACTAGAGTCCATTCCTCAGTCTGATAACGGCCAGAAAGAGGCTGTTTCTGAACCTGCTGCTGCATGTGTTCAGGCTCTGTATCTTCTGCCTGACGGAACAGGTTGTAGGAGATCATTACCGGGGTGCGAGGGATCGTTGATGATGTTGGCCGCCTTTCCATGGCAGTGAGCCACGTAAATGGAGTCCATGGATGGAAGGTTGGCTTCCATAATGGTCTAGTCTGTGCACACCGCCTTCTGTAATTTCATACAGTCCTGGGTACAGCAGTTACCATAACAGGCCGTTATGCACCCGGACAGTATGCTTTCAACGGTGCATCTGTAGACGTTGGCGAGGGATCTTACAGGCGTGCCAAATTTCCTGAGCTGCCTGAGGAAGAAGAGTGGCATGTAGACGCCAGTGATGTAGCTATACTGAAAGAACTTGACAGGGAAGTGGCAAGTTCTACAGCACAAGCCCTCATTACTCTTGCTGGAATGTTGTCAGGTCCTGTAGCCTTTGCAGCACCTACAGTCTCCAACCATTTCTTGATGTCACAGGAGTGATATGTCAATTGGTGAAGACTGGCATATATGGGAACCACTGGAGGAGGTTGAGATGGATCATCCACTGGGCACTTCTGGCTGAAGATTGTTGCAAGTGCCTCAGCCTCATCTTTTGCACTTGTGTTGAGCTCTTCCAACATTGAGAATGGGGATATTTGTGGAGCCTCTTCATCCAATTAGTTGTTTGATTGCCTACCACCATTCACGACTGGATGTGGCAGGGCTGCAGAGCTTAGATTTTATCCAATGGCTCTGGAATCACTTAGCTCTGTCTATCACTTGCTGCTTATGTTGTTTGGCATGCAAGTAGTGCTATTTTGTAATTTTACCAGGTTGTCACCTCATCATTTTTAGTTATGCCAGGCGCTGCTCCTGGCATGCCCTCCTGCACTCTCCATTGAACTGGGGTTGATCCCCTGGGTTTGATGGTAATAGTTGAGCTGGGTATATGCCTGGGCCTGCAAGGGTACAGATTGTATTGGAGAACAATTCTGTTGCTGTTGACGGCCCACAGCATCACGTGGACACCATGTCTTGAGATGCTAGATCTGTTCAGTCTGTCTACTTAGAATGGTGATAGTGCAGGACAACACAATGGAGGTCATTCTCGATGTGAAGTTGGGACTTTGCTTCCACAAAGATTGTGCAGTAGTCATCTTCAGTGGGCAAATTGGTCAGGATGAGGTCAAAGATGTTTTCCTTCTTGCTGGTTCCTCAACTTCTGCTGCAGGCCCAGTTTAGCAACTTTGTCCTTTAGTTGATGAGTAATGCTGCTATCCAGCCACTAGCCAGAGGACATTTTTGCCATCCTCAGTGCTTCCACCAAGTGCTGTTCAGCATGGAGGAGCAGTGATTCATCAACCAAGGACAATGGTACATGGTAACCAGCAGGAGGCTTCCTTGTCCATGTTCGACCTGTTGCCATGAAACTTCATGGGGTTTCCCCAAGCCATCTCCCTTCTGATAATATGCTACTGTGCCATCATCTCGGCTGGCTTTATCCTGCCAGTGGTGGTGGTGGGGGTTGGCACGTTGTCTGTCAGGTGTGATTCTGTGAATATGACTATAGTCAAGCAACAGCCTGACAGCCTGTGAGCTCTGCCAATTTTGACTGTAGCTCCCAGATGTTAGTGAGGAGGACTCTGCAGTCTCGCCAAGGCTCTGGTTGCTGTTTCCAGTGCCTCAGTCAATGCCAGGTAGTCTATCCCACTTCATTTTTTTTGTTTGAAACTTTTTGGTGGTTGTTACAACTGAGTGGCTTGCTAGGCTAGTTCAGAGCACAGTTAAGAATTAATCCCATTGCTCTGTGTCTAGAATCACATATAATTCAGACCAGGCAAGGATGGCAGATTTCTTTCCCAATAGGGCATCAGTGAACCCGATGCCTCTTCCCAAAAATTGGCAATGGCTTTGTGGTCATTATTAGGCTTTTAATTTGCAGATTTTTATTGAATTCAAATTCTGCCATGATGGGATTCAAATCCAGATCCCCAGAACATTACCTGGATGTCTGGACTAATTGTCCTTCAATAATACCACTAGGCCATTGCTTCTCCATCTGCTACATTTAATAATCAGCTAAAAGAGTGGTATGTGATCAAGTCCTCGCAGTTATCTTCAATTAGTGGGTGCTGTGGCACCGTTGTTCATGGCACTGCCAGCCAGAAGCCTGTCAAAACTGATTTCTCCATCTCCTCACGCCCTCCTGCTGCTTCTCACAAAACACAGGTGGCTCAGTCAGTTCAAAAACACAAAGATGGAAAATGCTGAACGTACTCAGTGGGTCAGGCATCTACAGAGAGAGAAGCAAAGGTAATGTTGCAGGCAAATGGCATTTCATCAGAACTGGGAAAAGCTAGAGATGCAGCCCATTTTGACAGGTGGGACAGGACAACAGGAAGTAAGGATGTAGGAGGAGAGATTTACAGTAAGGTCAGTCTCAGGGCCAAAGAGTAAGGTGATGGGGCCAAAAAAGAAACAGACGACGATGTACCTAGAGCAGATGTTCTGCTATATGAAGGCAGCAGTAGAGAAAATATGAAACATGTGAAGTAAATAAAACAAAATGGAGACTTTGAGTTCAATAATCTCACACTGAACTGTACGTTGAGTTCAGATGGCTGCAAGGTACTTAAAGGATGATAAGACGTTCCTCAAGCTTTCATTGGGCTTCAGTGGAACAGTACAGCAGGCCATGAACAAAGACATTAGTGAAAGAGCAAGATGTAGAATTAAAATGACAGGCCACTGCAAACTCACAGCTATGCTTCCATAGAGTACAGCAGATTAGAGATGCTGTGTAAAGCACTTAGCCGATCAGTGTTTGGTCCCCCACTGTGTGGAGGAGACTACATGAATACAGTACACTGACTGGGAATCTGCAACTTAAACCTCAGCCATTCCAATTGCCATTTGCTTATGACGTGTTCTCGAACCAGATTTACAACCATGGCCAAGGATCTGGCTTTAAGTTCTTAAAAAAGGCTCACTGTGCTTCAACTGGGCACAATTGGTGCCTTAGGCTGCTTTCCATGTCACAAACTAGAAGTTCAGCTACAGTGCTCAACTTGAGAATTGGGAGGCAAGTTCCTGGCAATGACTATCTTGACACTGAATATATGAGTATTAAGATAGGTTTTCTTAGCCTGAGAAGGAACAGCAATGTCAGACTCCTTCTTTCTGTTGCAGACTGCTTCTTTTGATAACTGCCCACCTGGATCAGCTCAGAAGCAGTCCCAGCTGAGCTTTGTTGGTGGACACCACACAGTGCCCACTTCTCCCCCAGGTGACCCAGCTCTGACTGCTGATAAAACATCACTGCAAACTGTTGATGCTTCAGTAAAAGTCAAATATGGGATTCAAACTCTGGCCTGTGTTGGAAATCCAAAAAATCTCTTTTGCTGCTATAAAGGACCACATCCAACTTTGATTTTGCAAATTGGAACACAAATATATTGGATAGAGGAGTCAAGAACTCAGTTCATTTGGCAATCCTTGCCATGTTGCACCTACAATCATACTGAAAAATAAAGGCCCTCTTAGCAGAATAATGTGCTGTAGAAAACAACCCCTTTTATATGCATCCCATCAAAACAGAAAAATTAAAGCAATGTTGTTCCGTCACTGACGTAATTCTTTTCAAGATTATGAACGTCCGGTGTCAAAATTTACAACTTTTCAGCCTGAAGTACCCATCAGAGGAGTCATCATCATGGGAGATCTAAGTATAGGATCCACAGTACAAAGTGGAAAGTATGGTGTTTGATAATTCATTTAATATTGTTATTGTTAAATATTGCTACAATGAATGCAGGGGAATTCCTTATTAATTTAGCAATGGAGAAGAGATGGTAGCTGAAATGGCAAATTGATATTCCATTTTGATGAATATTAACAGCTTCAAACCAACCAAATAAAACAAATTTGATTAAATTAATTTAATAAATTACATTGGCCCATTCTTGAGAAACCTGGGACAAATGTCCAGGGAGTCAGAAGACTCCTCAAACCCTTAAATGTTCTGGAAAGGACCCAGATGTTAAGTTGCCTTCGCCATTTCCAACAGACTTATTTTTTACCTGCTGGTGGAGTAAAGGAGGGTAGAATTCACAGATGGAAATCCAAACTCAGCAGGAACACTTGCATTCAGTGCGAGATTAAATATATCCCATTTGACTGCTTTAAGGGCCTTAAGACACACTGAGCACCATATTTTGATGGAATAAATATTGATTTTGGCTCAAACAAAATATTAGAAATAATTGACTGGGATGTGATCTATTATCTCAACTATACTGTAAAACAGGTAGTAGATTATGCATTAAAACAGCAGATTTTAATTCTAGAGTGTTATAAGTGCAAAGCTCTCCTGCACAGGCTTTACCAAGTCACGTTACACTCAGTGGCAATATACCACCATGGAAAATAACAGCCAGATGGGAGATGATTTTCAAAATCTGTCACACAGTTAAGTACCAAACCAACATTTATTTTCACAGAAGCCGGATTTTGGTGCAATGCATAAGCAAGATCAAACGCCATGTGTATCCTGTACGTAGAAATCTGATACTGTAGAGGAGTGGGAGTAAGAAAAATGGCAGCAAATGCATGGCAGGAAGTGGAGATGGGGGTGGGGGCTCAGAGCTCTACGGAGACCATAGCTGGTTTGCAGCACACAAACCCACTTGCTATCAACACCCACTTCGGGAAGCCTGAATTCAGTCTTATTTTATTTCTCTACTAGATTGTGACAGTTTAGGAAGTTGCTGGAAAAGCTTAACAGGCCTGACATCGTCTGGGAAGAAAACTCAGAGTTAATATTTCGGGTCCGGTGACCCTTCCTCAATGTTATGACATTGTTTCACCAGATCCGAAATGTGAACTCTGATTTTTCTTCACAAATGCTGCCAGATCTGCTGAGCTTTTCCAGCAACTTCCTAAACCCTTACAATCTAGTAGAGAAATAAAATATGGCTTAACTGTTTTTGTTCCTGATTTACAGCATCTGCAGTTTTGTTTTCTTTTTAGAGAGAATAGTACAGTCACTCTCATTTTTAACTGGCATACAGATTCACCTTGTGTTAGGCTTGCGCTAACAGAATCCTCGAGATTTTTTGGGAACTAACCACACCGTCATATGTACAAGGAAACCTTTAAGTTCATAGAATCACAGAATCCCTACAGTGTGGGAGCAGGCCCTTTGGCCCAACAAGTCCACACCGACCCTCAGAGCATCCCACCCAGACCCATTCCCCTATAAGCCACCTTATCTACACATCCCTGAACACTATGGTTGATTTAGCATGCCCAATCCACCTTGCCTGCACATCTTTGGACTGTGGAAGGAAACCAGAGCACTTGGAGGAAACCCATGCAGACATGAGGAGAATGTGCAAACTCCACACAGACAGTCGTTCAATGATGGAATTGCACCCAATCCCCTGGCACTGTGAGGTAGCAGTGCTAACCACTGTGCCACCATGTCACCCCAAAAGTTTTGGACTAAACTGGGGCATCACCGTGTGCGCCATGATTATTGACTGACCACAGTCAAAAACCTGCAGTCTTTGAAAAGTTAAAGTAAATGTAGAAATGAGGACCTTATTTGTTTTCCTTATTATTGTGGGCAGAAAATGGAGAAATGAGCTTAGGCTATGCACAAGTAGGAATAGACTGGACATGAGGAGATTCCACATTTCCCAAGAGGGCAGTGGGCCCTTAGATTATGTTCCCAACTGTTGCTGTGGGTGCAGACTCTCTGCACATCTTCAAATGGGCATTGAGCCCAGTATTGACTGGTCTTGCATCATCTATAAGTTCAGTGTATTAATAGACAGTACATAATCCATGTACTATCCCACATTGGATATAATCATCTGACATTGGAGAGGAAGTTTGCCAGACTACATTTTTCCCCATCATTGACCCACTGAAGTTTTCCCTCTTTCATGAGAACACATAACTTCAGAAGTGTCTGGTCATGATGACTGAGTCATTATGTGTTTGATCTAGCTGGTCTTTTCCTGCCTGTCACTGTTTTTAATGTTTGGATTTCAGCTGTCATGAACACCATTGAGCATATTTAGAGCAAATTATTTCATTATAATTTGGCAAAGATAATCACAGCAATCAATCTGCAAAGAAGCCAAACAGAGTGACACTGCATATCAAGCACTTAAAAGCTTTGCAGAAAAGTGCATGCTATAATTAAAAATGGAAAAATGTCATTTGTGCAAGCACCCACACAACTATTCCACCCACATGTTTCTAGGGCAGACTGAAGTGCAGAGTATCGTTGGTGACATTCACTTCTTTTCTTATAAAGTTAATCAACTAATTCTTTATCTGAAAAACAATGCAGGAAAGTTGAAGAAGTATGAAGACTGATCAGCACGACTCTGTCAAGCACGGTAAAATTGAGTGGGCAATTATTCAAACCAAAGGCACATCACGATTGTTTAACACCTAACAAGTGGAAACAAAAAATGGACCACAGGGTGGAAAAAAAAATTAACAGATGTGAAAATGAGCAAATGTTTCCCTACGGGAGTAAGTTATTAAGTGCCAGCAACCACAAGAATTATCAGTTATTGTCTCAAATCACAGGTGGAAAATTGAACACTGGTTGTATGATCGATAATCAACACATGCACAGGGTCCAGTCACACACATCACACCCTTTCCTGGCATTAATGTAAAATTGGAAACAGATATCATCCACATTGGCTTATCTCAGTTTGAGAAGTTATTGTATTGGAACCATCTGATATGCTTGCAGACACAGTTAATTCTTCACAGGTAACTTTTCAACATTCAGACCACTGCAAAAGTTACATTGCTGTACTGATCTCCTCACACGATGCTGACTTTACCATAAAACTGTCCTGTTCAGTGTCACAATGGGCTGTTTTTCCACTAGTGCAGTTAAGGATTCTTCAAAATGGCGGTCTGAAATTTGTGGCCTGAAGTTGTTGACCTCATGGTTGAGTCCTGATAGCTATAAAGTGAGTAAAATAGGTGCTGTTGCTCCAGTTTGCAATCAAGTGGCTCGCTTTGCCCTAGATGGTGGCCAGCTTCTTGCATGTTTTTTGGAGCTGTGCTCGTCCAGGCAAGTGGGGAGCATTCCAACACACTCATGAAGTGCACCTAGTGAATTGTGCACAGAAAATGGGGAGACAAGAGGTGTGCTACTTGCTGGAGAACTTCTTACCTGGTCTTGTCGCCACAATTTTTGTATAGCTGTATTCATATGACCGTATCAACATGGTGGGAGTAGAAACTAAATACTGTAACTATAGAGAAAAACCATTAGGAAAAGTCATGAGGCTAAATGCCCATAAATCCCCTGGGCCCGATGGGTTGTATTCTAGGATAATGAAAGGAAGTAGCATTGGTAATAATTTTCCAGGAATCTATAATTTCTGGAAAAGTCTCAGAGGATTAGAAATCTCACAATTTAACACCCTTCTTCAAAAAGGCGAAGAGACAAATATAGTTACCTATAGGCTCGTCAGCTTTACATTTACCATCACGGAATTGCTAAGTCTATTATAAAGGATGTATTAGCAGAAGGTTTAGAAATACTTAATACAATCAAACAATCAACATGGCTTCATGAAGGGGAAATCATCTCAGACCAAAGAACCCCTACAGTGTGGAAACAGGCCATTTGGCCCAATGGGTTCATATCGACCAAGCCTCCAAACAGCATCCCACCCAGAACCATTCCTCTACCCTATCCTTGCATTTCCCATGGCTAATCCATCTAGCCTGCAAATCCCTGAATGCTATGAGCAATTCAACATGGCAAATCCACCTAACTTGCACATCTTTGAACTGTGGGACGAAACCAGAGCAAATCTATGCAAACACAGGGAGAATGTGCCAAACTCCACATAGACAGTTGCCCAAGGGTAGAGTCGAAGCCTGTGCCACTGAGCTACAGTACCATCCCGGGTAAATTTACTAAAATTCTTTGAGGAGGTAACAAATAGGGTAGATAAAGGGGAAGCGGTGGATGTTAAACAAAAGGATTTTGAAATGGTATTCAATAAGATATCACAGCTACTTAAGCTACTTAATAAGGTCACAGCCCACAGTATTAGCATGCATAGACAATTGGCTAACGAATAGAAGACAAAGTTGGGATAAGAGGGGCATTTTCAAGATGGCAACCTCTAACTAATGGAGTGTCACAGGGATCAGTGCTGGACCACCGATTTACAATCTACATTAATGACTTGGATGAGGGAAGTGAATATATTTTCACCAAGATTGTAGCTGACGCAAAAACAGATATGAAGGCATATCTTGAAGATGGCACAAAGAGTCTGCAGAAAAATATTGACAGGTTAAGTGAATGGGCAAAAACACTTGGCTTATGGAATATAAATACAAGCTTATGTACATTGTCAGATGAATGGAGGAGCTGAGTATTATTAAATGGAGGGATACTGCAGAAATTTGCAGCACAGAGAGATTTTGGGGTTTTGGTACACAAGTTTCAAAAGGCTAACGAACAAGTTGCCAGATTTGGAGAGTATAGGGAGAGGCTGAATAGGCTGAGGCTATTTTCCCTGGACTGGAGGCTGGGGTGTGAGCCATTGAGATGTACAGCATGGAACAGATGTACAGACTAGCTGGAATACAATGAACAGTTTTGTGTACTTAATTTCGGGTCTTAACTTGACATTAAGACGTATTGACTTGGGGGCAGTCCACATTAGGTTAACTCGGCTTATCCTCAGTATGAAGGGGCTGTCATCTGAGGAAAGGTCACTTTGATTGGGCCGGTACTTACTGGTACATAGAAGAATGAGAGCAGTCCTTATTGCAACATGGAAGACCCTTAGGGGGCTTGACAGGGTAGATGCACAGCAGCCATTTCCCCTTGGGAAAGAGTCTAGGGCCAGGCAGTATAATCTCAAAAGTAAGGGATCAGGACATATGAGATAGTAGTAAATATGTGGAATTCTTTATCAGAGGACTTTAGATCATATAGAAGTATTTGGACTTTAAAAATATTTTCAAGGCTGAGACAGATTTTTATTTAGTAAGGAAATCAAAAGGTTATTGGGATATGCAAGAAAGTTGGAGATGAGGATTATCAGATCAGACATGATCCCATTGAATGATGGAGCAGACTCAATGGCCTAATTCTGCTCCTGTGCCTTTTGGTTGCTCAGTTCAACTTCTGGTCAACGGTAACCCATAGGTTGTTGATTATCTGGGATTTAGAGATGCTTATGCTATTGACCATCAAGGGAAGATGGTTAGGTTCTCTCTTGTTAGAAATGGTCATTGCCTAGCGCCTATGTGGTATGAATGTTACTTACCACTTCCTAGCCCAAGCCTGGATACTGTCCAGCTCTTGTTGCATTTGGAAACAGGCAGTTGAGGAGTGCCTAAGGACTGGTACTGAACGTTTTTCACAGACAAAGGTGCATTCTCCACTTCTGACCACATGTTGAAGGGAAGGTCATTGATGAAGCAGCAGACAATGTTTGGGCCTCGGACAGTCCTGGGGAACTCCTAATGCAATCCTTTCAGATTTATTGAATTGATCTCCAATAATCCAACCATTATCATTTAAGCTAGGTATGACTACAACCAGTGGAGAGCATAGGGTCACATGTCACATCAGTATCTGAAGAGTGGCAAATGATACTGAACATTCCACAATCAACAGCAAAAATACTCACTTCTGAAGGAATGTCATAATTTTATGACCATTTTAAATTAAACCATGATTGCAAATCAGGGAAACAAGTTGGAAACTGAGCAATGGAAAGTTAAAACCACACCTCTCAGGGAACAGTATCATATGTTACAACACAGAAAGCCAGTCAGTGATGCATAGAACTGGAAGAATGAGAGGTAATCTGATTGAAACGTACAATATTCTGAACGAACTCAACAAGGTATAAACTCAGAGGCTGTTGCCTTTCTGCCTTGGGGATCTACAGCATAGTTTGGATACATAATGAGCAAGGACAGCACTCAGATTCCCCAACACTTCCCTGAATTGTTGCTGCATGTAGTCAAAAGTGAAATTTTCCCTAACGGTGAGACAAAAAACAAACCTTGCTGCTGTCAAAACGGTGTGGCTGGAGGTAGCTGAAGAGGTGAGCCACCACAGTATTATGCCCTGGTTTTCGATACAATGCAAGTAGTTTCAAGATTTACCCAGGTTAGGGAAAGTTTGTACATTTGCTGATCCATTGGCACATTGTGGTGTAAGCCCCAAGCCTGTAGTTCACTTTTCCCAAGAATTCTCAATTGCATCACCTCTCCCAGCCATTTAATACACACCGTGCCCTTCCTTGTCTCCCATTCTCCACCACTGCCACTCACATCTACACTTACATTTGTTTAGTTGTCATCCTCACTAATTGCATTTTATCCACTGGGAGAATTGGTGACTTTTAGTTCTGTTTTACTTGCTCCCAAGTGAGAGCCGGAAGCAAATACATTGGAAAGGTTTGGATACAGTTCTAACAATTCTATAGCTCACAGATACAAAGGAAGAGGTCGCGAAGTTAAATAACACATCACTGTCCCTCCCAATCAGAGATGGAGACTGTGGGAATTTGTGAGTAATTTAGTTAATAATATGTTTGATGTGCACACTGGATTCATTTCGTTACTGACTGAAAGATGAGAAACAGAGTATTATCAAGATTGTTACTTTTACTGTAACAAAATCATAGCTTCTTTTATCTGCCAGGAACTTATAAAGTAGAGCAAAAATGTGTGTAGTAAAGCATGATAATAGTTTCTCAAAATTATTTCTCATTTCTACTTAGGATGCACAATCACAGAGCCTCCACCCATGTACTAGCATTGATGCTTCCACTTCTATGAGTCCAGTTAGACAATCTGTTGGGTTTTCACCTGCTCATTTGCAATTCAGAAGCAAGCAAGAACTCATACAGGTATCAGAATCTGCAAACTCCTTAAGAAATCTCATTGAGATGGCAGAATTTCCAATATCATCAAACAGAACCAATATCAAACTTTTCTGGTATGGTAAACTGGCAAACAACGCTATGAGAGGTGGAGGATTTAAGAAGTTGCAGGAGCTAAAAATCCAATAAAGGCACAATTTCCTGCTAGCTAAGTAATGCAGCAGGACAGGTTGAAGTCTATAAGGTCAATGTGTGTTGCAGTTGAAGATGAGCTTTCACTGGGAGGGTGGGAAAGGATGTTTAGTGAGTACAACATGAATTGTGAGATCACAGGGGGATTGCAATCAATTGTGATTGGGTAGAGGAGTAGAAACATACAGTGATTGTGGGGAGCAGCTGTTGAGTGCCCAGGAAGGGAAGCACGTTAGCCCGGGGAGATGGCATGAATTGTTCATTCATATCTGGACCCACAAGCACCGCTAGAAAATCATGTAACCTTTCCACACAATAATCCTCACCTTCCAGTGTTCCCACAACTGGCCAGGGGTAACCCAAAATGCAGGCCATGCAGGAACCTCATAAAAATATTTAAATGAGCGACACTCTCTGTTCGAGTTTGGTTGCACGATAACTATTAATGCTAGATATCCAAACCTATCCAATTTTGGTAGTTCCAAATTTCCCTCAAGCTGTTAAAGCTAAATTATGTTGCAATATGACAAGTTTTCCCAAATATATCTGCAGGCCTACGACCAATGGTTCACTCAGGAGATTGGGAGAGAACCCTATTTAAAGTAGACTACGGAATTACTACCAGCCATGAAGCTAAGATTTGGAATCAGGGAAAATACTGGGGATTCAATTTGGTGCCTTTCTTATAGTCCAATTATATTGAGCATTTACTGTCTAACCTAGCTGGTCAAAAGCAAAACTAAACAGTAGCGGTTGAAGCATTTAACGGCAGACAGACATTGCAAAAATTAGAGATATTCAGCCACTTCGAATAAATTGATGATTATGTCATCAGCCCAACTTATGCATGTGCAAAGCTAACCAAAGAAAGGAGACGCAATATTTCCCGCAAGGAATGCGCTTCTTTTGTGGACATACCAAAAATGCCTTCCATTTGCCTGTAATGTACCATGCATAAAACATTGGACTGTACCTTTACAAATTCTTATTTATTCAGCAACCCAGTAAGTATTTTCTCAGCAATTTTTCTGACCATGTCACTCTTCCTGAACATACACTCACCCCACAACTCATATATTAGTGCCATAACAACACAAGGGTCCAAGGACACACAATGAACACAGTTCTGGGCTCATGTTTCGATGTGAATAAGATCTAGGCATTTTAATCCATATGGATCCCTTTAGTCATCAGCCTTCAAACCTGCAATTCATCGGAGCCAAAAGAAAAACAGAATGTTCCCGAATCAAAACACTTTTGAGTTTAAAACTCGAGAGCAATTTTGGGATAAATGAAACAACATTTCAAGTAAACAATAAAAGCATACAGCAGTCTTCAAAGTGTCGTTAAAAAGGTGACAACATGTGGATTTGCTACATTCTGAGGATTTCCCTCTGTTGTAATTCCACTTATAAACTATCTGCCTGTGCAGGGCAGGATTGTTTACTGCTGCAGCACATTAGCTTTCCATTACAAGGAAAGTTATTGAATACAGCGCATGGAAATTGCAATATACACTAATGATGACATGTTGAAAAGCACTGTCCAAAGGCAAAAAACATGAATAATAAGAATCATGCTGGCAAATGGCAAAAAAAATTCAAAATTTGGAAAGAGATTGTGGCATAACCTTGTTAAACTGAATGTTGAGTCCTGAAGGCAGTAAAGTGCCTAATTGGAAGTTTAACTGCTGTTGTTCCATGAATTTGCACCGAGCTTCTCTGGAACAGTGCAGTAAGTCAAGTAAATGTAAGTGTGAGAGCAAAGGGATGAACTAAAATGGCAAGCAATCATAAGCTCAGGGTTATGCTTGCATCTCATCTTGCTCAGTCTCAGAGAAAGGGTGTATTTTGGGTGATTGAGCAATCAACCAAGGCATCACAGAATGAGCAACCCTTCAAATGCTGAAGTAGGAGAGGAAGATGGATTTGACTGTGGCATCATGCTGGAGATGGTGAAAATGACCAATAATGATCCTTAGAAAGTGTTGGCTAAGGGTGAGAAAAGTGAAAATAAGGGGCAATCCCATTTTTGTTCTGAAGGGGAGGGGAAGGGCAAGAGCAGAGAGTGGAAAACAAGTTGAACACAGACGAGGCCAAGTCAATGCCAATGGGGGACTGTCCTCATTTGAGGAAAAAGGAAAATATGTCGTAAGTGCAGTGGAGGAAGGTGGCATCCAAACAGATGCATAGAAGGAAAACTATGAGAATTGAATGGAGTCCTTACAGGTAATCAGGGTAGCTGTGGAATTTTGTAGGTTTACAATATCTACAAACCCATCACCAAAAAAGAAAGCAGAGAAGTCATTGAAGGGAGGGGAAGTGTTAGAGTGGACCAAATGAAGGGTTGAGAAGGTTGGAAATTTAAAGCAAGATTGAAGGCATTTTTTAAGCTCTGAGAGATATTGGCATTAATAAAATGAACAATGTATGAAAAAGAACTTCAGGCAGAAGTACCCCAAACAGACTGCTAGAAGGAATTTTCATCATAGCCATAAAAAGGCAGACATAGCTATGATTCATATGGGGACCAAAAGAAACCATTTATTTGAAGGAAGTAAGACAGGTTAAAGGGAAGTTGTCCAATAAGAGAACAAGGCAGGGCAGGGAACTGTACGTGAACTAGTTGGGCCTCTGTTCAAGAGACAAAGACCATGTGGATTTGGTTAAATTTAACCCTTATTTAGGAATATTTCTTTCGGGTGGAAAAAATCAAAGTGGCCCAAGCACTTCTAATTAAGATTGGTATTAGTTGGCCAAAAAATTTTAAAAAGCTTCTGAAAAAAATGATATCTCTCTGCCTTATCTCAAAGCTTTTCATACGCAATCTTGGAAAGCTTTACGTTTTGTTATGTCATTGGGTTGGTGTTGCAAGAAATAATTTTATTAGTCTCTTCAATAATGATGGTCCACTGAGCTGCCTCAATAATTTCCAAAGCCTGACCCACCAACTTTTCTCAGCTCACCCATTATCTCAAATCCTCTACAGCATCTCTTCTATTGCTACTGCAGTTCTAAATTTAGTTAACTTCCAGCATATCTATATCACATTCTCTAGGCCTAGCTATTCCTCCTTGACCCAATGCTGCCCAATTTGGTTAACTTCTCCCTTTCCTCTGGCACAGTTTCCCTTATGAAAATTGTGATCACCACCCGACATTTAATCCTACCATCCTTCCCCAAATATCTGCCTCTTCTCCAACATCCTCTTTCTTATCAAATGTTTCAAATTGTATGGTTACCATCCACCTTCATGACTAAATGTCCCTGTTTGGATTCCTTCCAGTGAATGTCACTAATGATATTCCAAAGAATGTGGCCATCACACGTTATCCTTCTCCTTTCCTTCAACTTTCTTACACTTTGGAAACAGTCTATCACATCATCCTTCAAATTTTAGAGATCTGTGTGACAATGCATCCTTATGATTCTAGTTCCATCACACCCATTATAAACAACATGTCACCTACAATGATTTATTTCCAGATGGTCATCTCCAGTGTAGGTCAAGGTGTTATATTTGGCCTATATTGCTCTTCATGTGTATGTGCAACCATAGATGCATATCTCTAAACCAGGGATTAGAAATCTTAACAAGTATCATTATTTAAATTTATACAAAACTGCAATACTCTAAATAGCCAAAATACTATTACCCAAATGCTATGAATAATGCAAAACAAGAACGGCAATTTTCAACCATACTCAAGGTTTTTACAAAAATGCTGTTAATTGAATGGTACTTTCACAGAGGTACAATGTTAATAAAAGTTTGAAAATAGAACAAGTGAATTACTTGTCAGAGTGGTAATCAAGGATGGGAGCCCTTAATGACCTTATCATTTTACTTATAAACACTGAAGTAGTCACGTTCAATGACTATCTCCATTTCCTATTTGGCATTACATTGCCCGACCTTAACTCTAATCCCATAATGGATAAGATGAAACAGTTTTTCTAACTGAATATTAGCAACATGAAAGGAACTGACTTGTGCCTCTGCAAGATCGGCACTCCCTGGACCCAGTTTGCGTGTGTAAAATGAGCTGAACATAACTGAACTCAACCGGAACCACATCAACCATTGTGAATTCAGTCGAAAGGATTTTTAAAAAGCGTACGTAAGGTTAAGGAAGCTAAAATCGGACAGGGCTCATGAGGAATATAAGGAAGGCAGGAAAAATACTCAAACAGGGAATTAGGAGAGCAAGAAGGGGCCATGAAGTGATCTTGGCAAGTAGGGTTAAAGAGAATCTCAAGGCATTCTATAGATGCATTAATAATGAGAGGGTAACTAGGGGATAAAGGAAGAAACTTGTGCTTGGAGGCAGAGAATGTGAGTGAGATCCTAAATGAGTAATCAGTATTCACCCAGGAAAAGGATATGTAGGATAGTGAGAATTTTGTGGAGTATGCTAGTAAGCCGGGACATTTTGAGATCAAGAAAGAAGTGCTGTTGGATCTCTTGAAGAGGATTAAGGTGGATACGTCCCCAGGGCCTGATGGTAGCTACGCCAGGTTACTGGGAGAGGTAAGAAAGGAGATTGCTGGGGCCTTGTCCAAGATCTTTATATTCATGCTAGCCACTGAAGAGGTCCCAGAGAACTAATGAGTAGCTAACGTTGTTCCTCAAGAAGGAAAATAAGGATAGTCTAGGAAATTATAGACCAGTGAGTCTCACATTGGTGGCTGGGAAGCTATTGGAGAGACTTCTTAGGGATAGGATTTATGCATATTTGGAAAAGCATGGCCTAATTAGGGACAGTCAGCACGGCTTTGTACGGGGTGAATCATGTCTTACTAACTTATTTGAATTTTTTTGAGGAGGTGATGAAGGTGACTGAGGAGGGTACAGCAGTGAATGTGGTTTACATGGATTTTAATAAGGCTTTCGGCAAGATCTCTCATGGTAGGCTCATCCAGAAGATTAAGATGCATGGGATCCACTGTGACTCAGCAGCATGGATTCAGAATTGGCTTGCCCATAGAAGACAGGGTATTGGTGGAAGGATATTTTTCATGCTGGAGGTCAGTGACTAGTGGTGTTCTGCAGGGATCAGTACAGGGACCTCTGCTGTTTGTCATATATATAAATGACTTAGGTTAAAATGTAGATGGGTGGATTAGTAAGTTTACAGACGATACAAATATTGTTGAAGGTGTGGATAGTGTAGAAAGAAAGTTGTTATAGGATACAATGGGGTATAAGTCAGTTGCACATATGGGCAGGGACGGAATTTAATCTGGGTAAGTGTGAAGTGCTGCACTTTGGAAGATCAAATGTCAAGGAAAAGTATACAGTTATTGACAGGATTCCAAACAGCACTGGTGTACAAAAGAAAGACCCATAAAAGTGGCCATGCAAGTAAGTAGGGTGGTAAAGAAGGCATATAGCATGCTTGCCTTTATTTGTCAGGGAATTGACTACAAGAGTCAGGATGTCATGTTGCAGCTTTATAAGACTTCCGTTCGTCCACATTTTGAGTATTACGTTCAATTCTGGTTGCCACATTACAGGAGGAATGTGGATGCTTTGGAGCGGGTGCAGAAAAGTTTTACCAGGATGCTGCCTGGATTACAGGGTATGCGCTCTAAGGAGAGGCTAGAAAAACTTGGGCTGCAATCTCTTGAGCGGCGCAGACTGATGGGACACTTGATAAAAGTTTGTAAAATTATGAGTTAGGGTTGATGTTTCAGAATCTTTTTCCCCAGAGTTGAAATGTCTAATATGGGGGTGAGGGGGCATGCATTTAAGGTTAGCGGGGGAAAGTTCAAAGGACACATGAGGGGAAAGTATTTTTTTACACAGGGAGTGGTAGGAGTCTGGAATGCATGGTCAAGAGTGGTGGTGAAGGCAGATACAACAGGGACAATTAAAAGGACTTTTTGATAAGCACGTGAATGCCCAAGGGTGGGCAGAAGAGATTAATGTCATTTGCTGTCATGTTCGGTACAACATTGTGAGCTGAAGGGCCCATTCTTGTGCTATACAGTGCTATGTTCTATGTTCCTGCTTTATAAACCACTTGCCTCTGACTGATCGAAAAAAGATTTATTGTTGCCTGCAGAGGATACCGTGCCATATTCGACTCCCGCTCCGAAGTCCAAAAAGAACTTCTAATGGGGAATGATGGGGAAAAAAAAAACAATCAGGATCACTCTTTTGTCAAAGCTTGAAAATTCTAGGTCAATATCTTCAAAAGTTAGATTAGGGCATGAACTTCCAATGGTTATACTGCAGGAGGTTGAGCAAAATTACATTGTTTGGTTTAAAAAAACACAGATTAACAAATGGTTCCTGCTGAGCAAATTTATTAACAATGCATATGGAGAATGAATCCTTGTGTTAGGTACCATTGAGTCATGCCATCTGCTGTGAAACTTCATCAACCCCAATCAGAAATGAAACTACATGGTGTAAACTTAAATACAGTGAAATTCCTTACAGTGATAACAGTTCATTGTTTCTAATAATGGAAATCCATGAAAACATTCATCAGACTTTAGCAAAAAAACTGTTTATCGCCCTGGCAAAAATATATTTTGATTCATACAGCATATTTAAAAGATGAAATGTTATAGAAAATAACAGGAATTTTGTCAGAGGAGAAAGCCGGGTGTGAACTTTGTTTGTGCTATCTCACTAGGGAATCCGTGCTCAAAGGTTTCCTTACAATTGTTACAATCCGTATCAGCATTGAGC
Organism: Stegostoma tigrinum; assembly: GCF_030684315.1. Lineage (NCBI taxonomy): Eukaryota > Metazoa > Chordata > Chondrichthyes > Orectolobiformes > Stegostomatidae > Stegostoma > Stegostoma tigrinum. The sequence goes on from NC_081363.1 coordinate 29,742,853, forward strand.
ACTCACTTGTTTAAAGCTCCATAGGTTTCCTCTCAATTTCTCATCTACCACTGCACAGTTTGCAAAACCATCCAGACATCTTGCCAAAACAATCATTCCTTGTATGTTTGCTTTGGACAGTGAATGTTAGCAATCAGCACAATTCAGGGTGAAATGGGCGTCGCAGACAAACCTAGTCTTCTGTTCATTCAGTTACCATCAACACAAACCACACATTTACCCCCACATTGTATCAGCAGATATCAGCCAAAGTAGCAAAATTCTGTGTTTGAACTGAATGGGAGAATCTCGGGTCTTCCCCTCTAGTGGGTTTGGTGATGGGGCAGATTTTAATCAGGCAGGAGAGGGACAGGTGGGGACCCCTGCCACCTTCCTGCCTCCACTTTGATTAAGTGTGTGGCAGGAAGAAGGCTTATCCTAACTTCACAGAACTGAGGACAGTTAATGGCCACATGAAAGCCTCACGTCAGCATGGCAAGTATTAACCAAATGAACGGTAAGTGGACTCTTCATGTGGAAAGTACAACAAGCAAACCCACTGGGTGGAGAGGAAGGATTTGGGAGTGGGTGGTCCTTTCTTCAAAGGAACAAGAGACCCGGCATTAGAGAGAGGGGTTCCACTGAGAGTCAACCCCCACCCCTGCACTCATGCAATTCACTTCCTACCACTCATCTCTGGCCTGATGGCTGATCCCAGTTCTCAGAGTGTGTCATAATGGCAATGCTACAACCTCCACAGTAGTCCTGCCACTCAAAGAGCTGCCACCCACTGATGGCTTAGTTAGTGAGGAAGAGAGGGGATTTTTCCCTCAGGTCCTTGATCCTATTGCTGCTCTGACAAATTCTGTGCAGAATGAGATAGCTACCTGAGAAAAAGAGATGAGGAGGGGTTTTGGCTGGCTTTCCAGCTCAAAGCTGAAGTTCCTGTTGCATCAGAGAGATATTATGAGCTAAATGATCATAAAATATCGTCATTTGTCAAGTGGTAACACTTGCTTTGGAGCAGAAAGGTCATTAATTCAATCTCATTGCAGTATCTAGAATACATAATGTAGCTTGATAAAGGTGCGCAGCTCCAAAGGAATGCTGCAATGTCAATGGTGTCAAATTTAAGTGAGATTTTAAATGAAGACCCTCAATGCCCTCTCATGGACATAAAAAATGGCAATTTTTGAAGAAGAGAAAAATAGTCAGCTTTTACTCTTCAACAAACATTACTAAAAGAAATAACCTGACAACTTATCTCATTGTTAAGTAAAGAAAGATGTGTGATTTATATATTTTCTTACATATATTAACAACATTTTTTTAGAGACAGAATTTCAAAGTGGGATATCAGGATTGGTCACTTCTGCGAGATGTTCTTTTACGAAAGAAAATAATTCTGTCAAACAGTCCTTTCAGAATTGTGACCCAACCAAAGTGTAATTGCCTAAGAGCAAGTCCTGTGAACATGTGAAGTGCCCTTGGAAAATGTAGATTTTACAGTGGTTCAGAATAACTAAGGATTAATGTTAGCTTAGTAAACAGAGATTAAAAGTTCTAACAGTTTTGGAGGAGACTTGACTGGGGTCAAATATAGTCTTTTTCCTGCAAAAGGAGTTTTTTTTTCCACACCAGTGAAGGAAACAAGTTACCTCAGTAGAAAATATTTGTGAGACTTCCAAAGCAGGTGTGCTTAGGTAGTAAGCTCCAAGTTGTTAGAAGCTGAGAAAGAGGAAGCACTCAAATTTATAAATAATCATGTGAGCAGATTTCACAGGAAAGGCACTGGCGAGAATCAGTTAAGTTGAATTTCTAGGAGTTAACTATCCAGATTTGAGTCTCTGGAACAGATTGTGTTTGGAATGAGGTTGAAACTTTATTTTCCGGTGTTTTAAGATCTTTCAATGGTGTTCCACATTTGATACTTGTTTTCTTCTTTTCTTTTATACAATATACTTCTGTTTCATTGGTAAAGAAACACTGTAGACCCATGTGACTGACCATCACATTAACAGACATTTCAAAAGCTTGATCCGTCGAGGCAGATTTAACTCTGGGATCTGAAAGATCCACTTGTGCTCTCTTCTGGGACCATGGCAGTTTTCTTTTTAGTAGAAACAAAAACAGGAATTGCTCAGCAGATCTGGTCGCATCAGTGGGTCTGAAACGTTAGCCAATTTCTCTCCACTGATGCTGCCAGACCTGCTGAACATTTCTAGGAATTTCTTTTTTGTCTCTGATTTACAGCATCCCCAGTTCTTGTGGTTTTTATTTTGTTTCTATTGGACATTGTTTGTGTGCACTTGGGTCATATGTTTCTTTCATTACTAAAATGACTACACTTAAGCAATTAACCTAATTGCTTATATAAGATAATAAAATGTGAGGCTGGATGAACACAGCAGGCCAAGCAGCATCTCAGGAGCACAAAAGCTGACGTTTCGGGCTTCTGATGAAGGGTCTAGGCCCGAAACGTCAGCTTTTGTGCTCCTGAGATGCTGCTTGGCCTGCTGTGTTCATCCAGCCTCACATTTTATTATCTTGGAATTCTCCAGCATCTGCAGTTCCCATTATCTCTGAACCTAATTGCTTATGACTGCTTTGGGAAATCCACTAGATTGTGAAAGGCATTACATACATGCAGGCTAAGATAACAAAGTGTGAAGCTGGATGAACACAGCAGGCCAAGCAGCATCTCAGGAGCACAAAGGCTGATGTTTTGGGCCCAGGCCCTTCATCAGAAAACAGGATGAGGAGAGGATTCTGAAATAAATACGGAGAGAGGGGGTGGCGGACTGAAGATGGATAGTGGAGAAGATAGGTGGAAAGGAGAGTACAGGTGGGGAGGGCAGGCATAATGGGCCCAAGCTATGCCTGCATCTTTGTAGGTTTCATGGAACAGTCCCTCTTCCGCACCTACACTGGCCCCAAACCCCACCTCTTCCTCTGTTACATGGATGACTGTATCGGCGCCGCCTCTTGCTCCCACGAGGAGCTCGAACATTTCATCCACTTCACCAACACCTTCCACTCCATCCTCAAGTTCACCTGGGCCATCTCCAACACATCCCTCACCCTCCTGGGCCTCTGTGTCTCCATCTCAGGCAACCAGCTAGAAACTGACGTCCATGTCAAGCCCACTGACTCCCACAGCTACCTAGAATACACCTCTTCCCACCCACCCCCCCCTGCAAAAATTCCATCCCCTATTCCCAATTCCTTTGCCTCCACCACATCTGCTCCCAGGATGAGGCATTCCACTCCCGCACATCCCAGATGGCCGCGTTCTTCAAGGACCACAACATCCCCCCCCGCAGTGGTCAAGAACGCCCTTGACCGTGTCTCCCATATTTCCCACAACACATCCCTCACACTCCGCCCCCGCAAAAACCGCCCTAAGAGAATCCCCCTCTTCCTCACATACCACCCCACCAACCTCCGGAAACAACGCATCATCCTCCGACACTTCCGCCATCTATAATCCGACCCCACCACCCAAGACAATTTTCCATACCCAGCCTTGTCTGCCTTCCGGAGAGACAACTCTCTCCGTGACTCCCTTGTCCGCTCCACACTCCCCTCCAACCCCACCACACCCGGCACCTTCCCCTGCAACCACAGGAAGTGGTACACGCCCCCACACCTCCTCCCTCACCCCCATCCCAGGCCCCAAGATGACTTTCCATATTAAGCAGATGTTCACCTGCACATCTGCCAATGTAGTATACTGTATCCACTGTACCTGGTGTGGCTCCCTCTACATTGGGGAAACCAAGCGGAGGCTTGGGGACCGCTTTGCAGAACACCTCTGCTCGGTTCACAATAAACAACTGCACCTCCCAGTCGCGAACCATTTCAACTCCCCCTCCCATTCTTTAGATGACATGTCCATCATGGGCCTCCTGCAGTGCCACAATGATGCCACCTGAAGGTTGCAGGAACAGCAACTCATATTCCGCTTAGGAACCCTGCAGCCCAATGGTATCAATGTGGACTTCACAAGCTTCAAAATCTCCCCTCCCCAACTGCATCCCTAAACCAGCCCAGCTGTTCCCCACCTCCCTATCCCCTCCTCCCACCTCAAACCGCACCTCCATTTCCTATCTACTAACCTCATCCCGCCTCCTTGACCTGTCCGTCCTCCCTGGACTGACCTATCCCGTCCCCAACTCCCCACCTATACTCTCCTCTCCACCTATCTTCTTTTCTCTCCATCTTCGGTCCGCCTCCCCCTCTCTCCCTATTTATTTCAGAACCCTCTCCCCGTCCCCCTCGCTGATGTAGGGTCTAGGCCCGAAATATCAGCTTTTGTGCTCCTGAGATGTTGCTTGGCCTGCTGTGTTCATCCAGCTTCACACTTTGTTATCTTGGATTCTCCAGCATCTGCAGTTTCCATTATCTCTGACATACATGCAGGCTATTTTCTTCTATTTAATCATAGGGTTAATAGAGGAAATCAATGTGAAGTCTAGATCAAGGGTAGCATAAGCATTCTCTGATATGACCTATCGCAGAGTGCCTCAACTTCACTGTGGCAGTGCTGTGTCATAGCACATTTTCATTTGCTTATTGGATTTCCAATCTAATCTAACACCTGAATGCCTTTTCAATGGCAGTTAAAATCTGGCCCGAGCCAATTTCTTTTTGCGAACAAATATATCTCAATTGGCTGTAAATATTAAAATGTGCATATTTGCTCATTAGAGAAAAAAAAGGAATAAAAGCTTGCGTATATATAAAACACCTAGAATGAGAGGTCATCACTTTAGCATATGAGGGGTTTCAGATTTAAAACAGAGATGAGGAAAAATGACCTCTCTGTAAGGGTCACAGATCTGTGGAATTCGCCACCCCAGAGTACGGTGTTTGCTAGGAACAATGTCAACTTAAGGAGGAAATAGATAGATTTTTAGTTAGTAATGGGATGACAGATTATGGAGCATGGGCAGGAAATGGAGCTGAGGCTGAGATGAGATCAGCTTTGATCCTAGTAAATGGCAGTGCAGCATCAAGTGGCTGAATTGCCTATTCCTGCTCCTGGTTCTTATGTTCTGTCACGTTCTTAGATGTCCCAAAGGGCTTCACAGCCAAAGAAGTACTTTTGAATGTAAATCAATAAAAACGTAAGCAAAAAAAGAGAGGCAATTTGCAGCTGTCCCACAAGTCACAACGAAATAAATAGCCAGAGACTCTGATGGAGAAGGGTAGGTTGAGGCAAAAACGTCAGCTGGGATATTAGGAGAATTCCTGCACTTCTTTTCAAATAATTCCAGGAGATGCCCACCTGAGGTGAAAGTCAGGATTTTGTCGAATTTTTCAAAAGAAAGAAAGCATCTCAGATGCAGCATCACTCACTCTGTAATGTATTGGTGTGGCAGCCAACTCTTTGGTGAGATTGAACCATGAGAATGCTACCACTGAGCTTTGGCCAAATATTTTGGTGAATTATAACATTAGGTCAGGGAGCACAGGGAGGACAGTGCTCAAATTAACTCAGTTCTAGAAAGGAAAGGTCCTATTCTTGGTTTTACACTAGCTAGTAGGCTGCATTATAGTACTTCCTTAAAGAACAAATAACTCTCTAGAATTGTGCGAGAGTTTTGGCCCCTCTCACAAAAAGTCACAGAGTCATATAGCACAGGAAAGGTCCTTTGGCCCATTGATATGCCAACAATAGCTACCATTGAAGGTGCGCTTATCCCAATTTCCTGCACTTGTCTCATATCCTTGAGTGTGATGATATTTCAAGTGCTCATCCAAAATTTCTTGCAAGGTTGTAAGGCTCCGGTCTCCACAACCTTCCCAGACAGTGCATTCCAGATTCCCATCACCCTTTGAGGGAAAACATTTTTTCTCAAATCCCCTCTCCTGCCCCTCACCCTAAAACTATGCTCCTTTGTGATTGACCCCTCAACCAAGGGAAAAAAAGCTGCTCTCTATTCACCTTGTCCATATGCCTCAGTCTTATACACCTCAGTCAAGTCCCCACTCTAACGAAAACAATCCAAGCCTATGTAGACTTTCTTTAGAACTCAATTTCTCTGTCTCAGGCAACATCCTGATGACCCTCCTCTGTACAGTTGAAACTTAGTGTGAAAGTTGGACATAAATCTTTGTTTCATGTACAGCACTCTTTTCCAATTAAACAAACTCTACCAGATCCAGGCCAAATAATGGAATAAAATTTGGGGTTAAGCCTCCTAACCACGGTGAGGGATGAAACAGCAAAATAGTTTGATAAAATTCAGATACTGGACATACTGTTATATGCAAGTTCCACAAATATAATTCTTTCTTGCTAAATGAATACAGAAGAGCATGCAACAAAACAAGAACATTCCTATGCATCTTCGGAACATTGTCCGATTCTGGGCTCATTTAGGGATATGATACAGATTACAAGCAACAATAAATTCCCCTTAGGCTCACATTCACTTCTGTAACACTCTTCTTTCATGGTGGAGGATTATAGACTATTTACACGCTATTGTAACTGCTCCTGCTGGTGAGAAGATGTAGCCAGATACACTGCTCCTAGCGCAACAATGGTGCTCCTAAGTATCGTTGGGATCTATTGGTCAAACAGTGTGACATACTGCTTGAGAAAGTACAGGGAAACAGAGAAAATAGAGGCATAAGTAGGCCATTTGCACTTCAAGCGTGATCCATCATTCAAAATGACCACAGCTGATCTTCCAATTCAGTATAAAAGCCAAAAGAACTGTGGATGTTGTAAATCAGAAACAAAAACAAAGTTGCTGGGAAAGCTCAGCAGACCTGGCAGCATCTGTGAAGCAAAAAATAGAGTTAATATTTCGGGTCCAGTGAACTGTCCTGAGGAAGGGTCACTGGACCCAAAACATTAACTCTGTTTTCTCCTTCTCAGATGCTGCCAGACCTGCTGAGCTTTTCCAGCAACTTTGTTTTTCTTCCAATTCAGTATGCTGTTCTTGCTTTCTCCCTAAGGGCAAATGAACAACTTGCAGGAGCAAGGAATTCAGCCCCTTGAGCCTGCTGTGCCATTTGATATATGTATCGGAATCAGACTGAAATCTTCTGCTGCCAACATCATACAATTTGGCAGAAAAAGAGATGGTACAGAGGATGAATTTGGTAAAATAATGCAACCCAACAGAGCTCAGAGAAGCAGGAAGGCTGACGTTTTGGGTCTAGACTAGGCCCAAAACATCAGTCTTCCTGCTCCTCTGATGCTGCTTGGCCTGCTGTGTCCATTCAGCTTTACACCTTGTAATCTTAGATTCTCCAGTATCTGCAGTTCCTACTATCTCGAGAGCTCAGAGAAATCAAGGATATTCTAACAAACCAAGAAAATCCATTGTTATAAATATTTTTACTAAGATGAAATAAAGGTTGAGCCAAGTGGAAACTGATGGATAAATAGCTAGTAGTTTCTTCCCTTTTAAATCCCTTGCTCAAAGACAGCAGTGAAACTGTGTTTTCTCCAAATGTTACTAATGGCTTGTTAAAATCCAAGTGCGGCAGATCATTCCGCCTCCAGCTTCCAAATGTATTTCAAAGCTTCATTTGGAACCAGGTGCAGGGGCAAGAGCAAGAGATGATGCTTCATGTTATGCAGAAGTACTGTGTGCTAAAATAGAACACACTGCAAAATGTGTGAATCCACGTTATTGACGAGTGGGTGGTAATTAATATGAAATATAACATTAGAGCAGAATCAAATGTAGCTAAAGAAAAGAGAGAAAAGTTGGAGATAAGCTTCCCAAAATGCTTTGTTGGCAAATGTATTCCACTGTGTGGGACTCAGTGAGAGCAATCCTACCAATTAATCTCTGCTAAGTTAATTCACAGAAACATTGAAACTAAGAGCAGCTGTTGGCCAATCAGCCCTTCGATCCTGCTCTGTTATTCAATATGATCATGACTGATACTCTATCTCAACACCTTATTTCCCCTTCCTCTTCACACCCACTGATAACGTTAACATTTTCAAAATGGTTATATTCAAAAAATAAATTGCTAACGACCCAGCCTGTACAGGCTTCTGTGATAGCAAGTTGTACACCCTTTGAGTGGCAGAAATGTCTCCTCTTCCAAGTTCTAATCTATTTCCTAAGAACATGACCCCTGGTTCTAGACTCCCCACCCAGGGAAATATTCTCCCTGTATTTCGTCTGTCCAGCCATGCTCGAATCTTATATGTTACAATAAGACTCCCTCCCATTCTTCCAAACTCTAGTAAATACTAGCCCAGTCAAACCAATCTCTCGTTATACAACAGTCTTGCCATCCCCAGTATCAGCCTGGTGAATACACACTGTACTCCCTCGAAGGAAAGTGTGTCCTCTCTTCAAGATAGTGAGAACTGCCGATGCTGGAGTCTGAGATAGAGTCTGAAAGTCTTCTTCTTCCTTCTCTGTTCTAGTGGATGCATTCTCAAAGAACTCCTGTAGATTAATTAAGTATTATTTCCTTGCCATAAATCCAGGCTCACATTGTCTAATCTTGTTAATACTTTCCAAGTGTTCTGTTATCATGTCTTTTATAATAGATTTTAGTGTCTTCCCCATGAACGCTGTTTGTCAACTTGTTGTAATTCTCCTTTTCCTCTCCTTATTATTTTAAATAATGGGGGAGGGTGGCTACATTTGCCTTTCAATCTGTAGCAACTGCTCCACAATCGATAGAACTTTGGAAGACTATAAGGTATGTAAAAGCAGAATTGGGCCATTCAGCCCATCGAGACTGCTCCACCGTTCAATCATGTCTGATGACCACCAATGCATCCAATATTTCTGAGGTTACTTCATTTAGTTTTCTGGGATGTAGGTTTCCAGGCCCCGATGATTTGTTAGTGTTTACCCTCATTTCATTCTCATTTGGACAGTAACTGGGGTACGGAAACTGGCCTGAATGTACTTGGGCTGGGAGCTGAGGGGTGGTAGAAGGATGGGGAAAATTAGTTAAAAATTCATATTCTTGGTTGTTATCCAGTGATACTTGCTGAAATGGTATCTATGTTAACTTCAGGTGAAGACCAGTTTGAGCTCAGTTGTAGACAGCAAACAGCCCCATGGCCTGGCTCCCTCACTGATGGTCTTACTCCAGTCCAGTGCCTCCCTCAAATAGATGTCCTTCATATACAGCACTGGGCAATGATCAGCACCAGACTATTCAGAAAGGAGGAGGAGGAGGAGGAGGAGGAGGAGAACTGAATCCCATCTAAGACAGCAGGAGTTGTGAGATTATGACTGAGCAGAAATCTGGATTATTTTTGGTTCCCCTCCTAATTTCTGAAGATTTATAACATGAAATTTAGAAACGTTGTGGTCTGCAAAAGTCCACTGCAAAAATTAAACAGTTTGGTATAGTTTGCAGGCTCACTATTATATAACAACCAGTATACAACCAGTACTACCTAACGCTGTGTCCAATTTCAAGTTGTATGATTCATCAATATCCATCAACTATTTTCCTGAATTTATAACAATGCTCTTAGCTATCAGTCTCAGAAACTACAACAGACCTAAGTCCATGGGGGTCAACACACCTTTCCTGCATCTCTCCTATGCTCTGTCGCCTGGATCTTTGAAATGCTCAAAAGCAGCAGATGTGTACAGAATAGTACAATGTCCCAACTTTTAGCAGCAATGCCATTTAAAGACTTGATGCTGCTTCATTATGGAGTTCTTGCACAGATTTAGCTATTGTAGTATAGTTACTTTTGCACTTTTTTCCCTTGTTCTTGTGTTTAGTCCAATGTTAATGTACTTTATGTGTGATCATGGATCCACTGTGTTGTCTACAAACCTACTAAAAAGGAGTTTTGATATACAACAATGCCCTTTCAAATTTATTGGGCCACTGTATTTAAAACCAGACTATGGATGTATGGAATCAAGAATGTCACGACAGAATAATGATCAGTTCTGTTCACGAGAACTGCCCGTGGACGAACACTGTGTGAATGAATAACAACAGTAACGAGGGCTCTGACAGCAACAACTTACCCAGCCTTCAAAGGTCTTTGTGCCATTTTTCAGCAGTTCCTCGAACTGTAGGGTACAATTCGCCACAAAATCATCGTACCCGATGGGGGTGTCGTGGAAAACCGTCAGTTCGATCTCACTGCTTCGCCAGATCTGGGTGCTGAAGTCCTCGTTAAAAGTAGGCTGACTGGTTTTCTGTTTAGTGACTGTCTGTCCGACCCTCCGGTTATCCACCTTCACCATCACGTACGGATCCAGTAACTGGTAACTTTTGCTGGATATTGAATGCCTGAGGGCACATCGGGTTGGTTTCAGATCCACTGCCTCCCCGATCTTCACTTTCAGAGATCCACTGAAAAACACCATCCTTGAAGATTCAGTCCGCTCTGTATACCACAGGGAATGGTCCTTCTGATTGTAACACAGAAAGTCCGCAGAGATAGTTACAAGCAACAAAAGTACTGAAAACAATACTTCCAAAACAAAAACACCCTGATTTAATCGTGGAGGGCAGTTTAATTACAGTGACAGAGAAGCTGGGGTAAGATTTCTCATTTGCCAGTATCCGTACCCGGCAAAACTGCTCCTGAAGCAGGGAACATTGCAGGTGTCTAGAATTTCGGGACGCCTCTGTAAGTCCTTACTGATTGAAGCCGGTTTCTGTGGAGTTGGTTCTTTACTGAACACCGCACACTTTCGATTTCTCAGATCGAGATCTTCGCAGGGACCGAAGGGAGATGAGGATTTTGAGTGACCCTCGAGTGATACCGGATTCCCCGAGACTCGATCTGAGTGAACAGGAGCCACTTGTTATTTCAGACTATTTGGGTGCTGAGAAGCAGGAAGCAATCAAACGTCAAATTTCCGCGTGTCAATTACTGAAATTCTCTTTAAAAGCAACACACGCTGTTAGAGCTTTGCAATTCTCTAAGGAGTGCACTTCCCAATTGGGGAATCGATCTTTAGTCGTAAACCTTTCTTACCATTTTTGCTGTTTTAAAAAAACTCAGATTTAGGCTTACACTATTTGACTTTGATCGCTTGCAAAGAATTCTGGGGGTTGTAGTCTTCCCTTACCTTTGTAATGGCCAAGATTGAGTATTCAAAACTACAACTCCCAGAAAACCGAGCCCATAAATCAGCAGACCCAGCTTTGATTGTGATTGGCTGCCAGTCCACAATATTTGGTGACCAAAGGCTGAAGTTCTAATTGCAAGGACCTACAGGTGACTCCCAGTCCGTCCCCTGCACTGAGGGAGTGGCTCTATTGCAACTTCACCTGTTGGGTGGGGTTTATGTTGTCAGGTGTTGAGTGAGAAATGCAGGTTTTGTGTGTGTACTGCTTCGTTCAGTGTAAGGACTAGCTTTGTACGTGAACAGCTGAAATGATAGGGCGAATGCGTACAATCTGATAAACACTACAGCGACGCAGAAGCAGGAGAACATAGACGGCGAACAAGAACAGAAGTTGCTGGAAAAACTCAGCAGGTCTGGCAACATCCGTGAAAAAGCAGAGTTAACGTTTCGGGTCCAGTGGGACGTGAATATTCAAAGATACATGATATTTAGGAAGATAGGATGGTGGGGAATAAATGACTTAATTATTTATTGTATTAGCACAATAAAGAAGTTTGACTGAAGTGAAGGTGTAGGAGCAGTTGGGAGCAGTGTGTAGAAATCTACCAGTAACCTTAGGGTAGGACAGAGTGTAAAGAAAGAAAGATGGAGGGTTTTGTCAGAAATGTACAGCAACAATAATACAGCATTAGTCAACAATGTAGACTGGAAAAATCAAATTAACAAATGTAGGCTAAGTGGAGTGCTCGTGGAGCATTTAAGTATGGTTCTTAAATCAACACATTCTGGAGTCAACCGGCACTGGGGAGCTGATGGCCTCCTGGTGTTATTGCTGGACTGTTAATCCAGAGACCTAGATAATGTTCTGGGGACTGGGGTTCAATTCCTGCCATGGCAGATGGTGGAATTTGAATTCAATAAATATCTGGAATTAAGAATCTAATGATGACTGTGAATCCATTGCTGATTGTCAGGAAAAACCCATCTTTGCAAAAGCAAAGTTAATGTTTTGGGCCAGTGACCCTTGTTCAGAAAAGCTCTGAAAATAGTATTAAACTCAAAGAAAAAAAACATCAATTAAGTAATGATAACCTGTAAGTAAGATAACTGGACAGAATGTAGCAAAAAAATCTGCCATCTTTACCTGGCCTGGCCTACATGTCATTCAAGACCCACATACTCAAAAGCTTTTGGAATCCACCACCTCAAAAGATGGCAAAAGCACAGTCTTTGAGTATCTTTCGGATGGATGAAGATGGATTCTGACTTCTGAGAGTGAAAGGTTAGCCCTGATCTGTTTGCATGGCAAACCAGACTTGAGGGAGCAAAAGACCTCCTCTTATTCCCAATACCTGTCTCTAAATATGTTTACTCATGCCATTGTGCTCATTGGATTAGTTTGCTTCAAGGTCATTTTGAGTGGCATTGTTGGAGGAAGGCTTGGACTGTCAAGTAGCATTTTATGTTGCATGTTATTTTCCCTGTGGAAAATGATGTAACCAGAGTCAATAGGTGACACACTCTCCATAACACTGAAAATGTTCAGAACAATTCAAAATAATTGCTTACCATCTATCAATGAAGCTATTCTCTTTAAAATTGATCACGGGAGGTCATGGCTTACTGGCAATGATATTAACTAGCAAGCCAGAGGCTCAAGCTAACCTGGTCTATCTAAATGTGACTGCAGACCCACACCAATGTGGTTGAGTCTTAACTACCCTCTGGACAATTCCGAGGGCCACTGAATGCTGGTGTAGTTAGCAAGACCTACATTCCACGAACAGATCTTAAAAAAGTAAATTCATGAGTCCACAAATAACCAAATAAACCCATTGACCTTCATTTCATTTCATGGTTTGTGCCTACCAACCTAAGTAAATGTTAATATGTAATAACTCACCACATCTGCAGGTCATAAATAACAGGGTTAATCAGAATTTGTACAGTGAAGCCTGAGGTTTTTGTTTTCGATGAAGACGATTGTGAAATTTCTCAAACATTTGCAGCATTATTCTACTGCAGACATTTCAGAAATAGTGCCCTGTTATGTTAAAATAACCATATAAAGTAGACATTCAAGGGCTTTTGTGGTGAAGTGGTAATGTCCGCACCTCTGAGTCAGTATACCTGCATTGAAGTCCCACCTCCTCTAGCAGTGTGTAATGATAACACGGGCTGATTCAGGGTAAACAAAAACTAGAGGAAAAATTCAGTAAGGCCATTCATGATGAAGTATTTGCCTACCTGACTGACAAAAACATGTGGAGAAACACTTAGTTTATATTTTAACTGTGATACTAATGTATATGAGAGAAATAATGTGTATTGTCAACAGGAAAGTTTGGCTAAAGAGGAAGTCATTTCAGAATGCAACTGAAAATAGTATTAAACTCAAAGAAAAAAAACATCAATTAAGTAATGATAACCTGTAAGTAAGATAATTGGACAGAATGTAGCAAAAAAATCTGCCATCTTTACCTGGCCTGGCCTACATGTCATTCAAGACCCACATACTCATAAGCTTTTGGAATCCACCACCTCAAAAGATGGCCCCGTATAGATAGTTAAATTGATCGCTGTTTGCTTTTTCTCACAGCTAGTGTTTGAGACATCTGTATTAGATCATAGCCATCCAGCTCATCCCATTCTTTAGGCTTGATTGTACATGTTAAGACATGCACACTGTGCACAACTCCTTTCCAGTACATGTTTATATTATCTGTCCTGAAGTTATTGGGCAAGTGTCAGGATTAGTTTAAATGCCCACTAGTATTATTTTAAATGAGGTTTTCTAAGGGCATAGCAGAGATGCAGAAGTTGGAGTCAGAGTCAATACGTTGTGCAGCTGGAGGAACACAGCAGGTCAGGCAACATCAGAGGAGTAGGAGAGTCGACTTTTTAGTCCTAGGCCCTTTATCCTATCAGCATGCATGACACAGGAGGACGTGAAGATGCTGTTACTCACCTCCAGTTAAACTGCTGCAGGTGTATAAAAAGACAAATGGCAAGTTAACCTTTTCCAGGTGATGGTGAAATCCGCAAAAATATTCAATTAAATTCAGTGAGCACAGATAGGATCATCAGAAAAAGTGGCTCACACCACATATTTCATCCGACAGAATCTGGGTTGAAATTGACAGGCTGGGTTCAAACTGAAGCTCCTTATTTGATGGTATCTGTTACAAAATTAATTAGATTTTTCTTACAAACTCTTCAAACTGGTTTTTAAGATTGTATCGCTAAATTAACAGAATAAACAGAAATGTTTAAAAGAAAAGAAATGATATTAAAGACAATACAATAATTTAGTTTTTCGATGAATTTTGAATCACATTAGATCCTCTAAGGTTTAAGGGACATTTTATTTTGATAACTAATTTAGCAGTAATTTGTTTTGTTTTATAATGCACATTATGAGTTAGCCCTGACATCAGCAATCCAGACAGAGGAGCAATGGATTATTTTGAGGATTTCAAAATTCTAACCAATTTTCAGGACTTTCAGATTTAATTCATTCCTTGGTTAAGTTCTGTGTGACATGGTGCAGTGATTTTCTCACAGTTTGTGGCATCCAATCATTAATGCACCATCTGCTGGATTTGGAAAGCGGTGCACAAGATTGAACTCTTACTGATGCCAAATGGCTGAATTCCAAAGCTGAATTCATTGGGGTTATTTTAATTAAAGGATTTATTTCACGCCTTTCTGGTTTTAAAAAGTAATAATATTAATATAAGAACATTAGAATAAAACTGCTAACAACTCAATTTTTGCTTGCCTGGAGAATGGGAATGGTAGTGACAAATGAGATATTCCACATGGGAAGAAAGTAATAAAGGTGCAAAAGTGAAACAACGTTCTTTCATTGTTGTGCTCGTTAGGGCAAAAGATAATATTATTTGTGGTTAAATACCAACTTATAATTTAGCATCAATGTTAACATAACAATAGGTATGACACAGGTTAAGTGTTCCTTCCATTCAATTTCTATCGTTGTCTTAACCTCATGTTAATAATCTCATCCCTGCTGCACAGAGCAAAATCTCATAGGAGTAGGAGTGGGCTATTCATTCCTTGAGCCTGTTCCACCGTTCAATGATATCATGGCTGACCTATGGCCTAACGCCATATACCTGCCTCCAGCCCAGATCCTTTAATACATTTGTTTAATGAAAGTTAATCTCAGATTTAAAATAAACAACTGATCTGGTGTTAAAGAGATAATGGGAACTGCAGATGCTGGAGAATCCAAGACAACAAAATGTGAGGCTGGATGAACACAGCAGGCCAAGCAGCATCTCAGGAGCACAAAAGCTGACATTTCGGGCCTAGACCCTTCATCAGAGAGGGTCTGATGAAGGGTCTAGGCCCGAAACATCAGCTTTTGTGCTCCTGAGATGCTGCTTGGCCTGCTGTGTTCATCCAGCCTCATATTTTGTTGTCGTTGATCTGGTGTTAAATGCTGTTTATGGAGGAGAGTTCCAACCTTTACCATCCTTTGTGTGTAGGAGTGTTTCCTAACATTTCTCCTGAATGATCTACCCCTAAGTCTCAGACTATGTCCTCGTTCTAGAATCTCTAACCAGTGGAAGTAGTTCATTTTAAATTGGATTAATCCTTCACCTTCTAAATTCAATAGAAAACAGGCATAACTTAAGTAATCTCTCATCATGACTTAATTGCTAAAGTCCAACTATCATTCTTGTAAACCTACATTACACACCCTCCAAGGCTAATATAACCTTCCCAACTTTCTCTGTAGTGTTTATCCAATTAAAGTCTTAATGTTAATGGTAGCAAGTTAATGATACTTGATGTCAAATTGTGTGCACCTCTTCACTAGTGATGGCAAGATGGTGGCAGAGTGAGATGCTTCAACCAGAACTTCTCTGCTCCACCCATTCTTTTTCCTTCTTCTCCCTTGTTCCTTCTTTCTGTATTTTTATTCCAGCCAATGACTTGGACTTGCCTGGAGGGGAATCCTAGAGTGAAGGCTGGCACAGGGAAATCAGTCCTGGAGCGAAGGCTTGCACAGGGAACAAGGTGTGGAACAGAAGCCGGCACAGGGAGCGAGTCCCGGAGCGGAGAATGGCACAGGGAGCGAATCCCGGAGCAGAGAATGGCATGGAGAGCAAGTCCTGGAGCAGAGACCAGCTCAGGGAGCGATTCCTGGAGCGAGGCCGGCACAGAGAGTGATTCCTGGAGCGAAGGCTCGCACAGGGAATGAGGTCCAGAATTGAAACCGGTGCAGGGATTGAGTCCCGGAGTGAGGCCAGCACAGGGATTGAGTCCCGGAGCGAGGCTGGCGCAGTGTGAGAGTCCTGGAGTAGAGGCCAGCGTGGAGAGCGAGTCCCGGAGCGAGGCTGGCCTGGCGAGCGAGTCCCAAACAAAATGTACCTTGGAGCAGCTGAGAACCGGTGTAGAGCAGACTGGAGGCTTGGAGCAGAGCGGGGTTGGTTGTTGGGCTGGGGGCTTGCAGTTAGACCACGTGTGGAAATCCCTACACTGAGCTAATGTTTATTCCCCATCTCCCTCTCTGATGGAGGGTCTAGGCCTGAAATGTCAGCTTTTGTGCTCCTGAGATGCTGCTTGGCCTGCTGTGTTCATCCAGCTCCACACTTTGTTGTACTATTTATTTATAGCAATTTATCTGACTGTAATGTCCATCCTTTTTAACTATGTCTTATTTCTAACTTATCATAAGAATCACTGCAAAGTAGTGCATCTACTTTTCTTTTTCATTCTTCTTTTTGTATTAAAATTTGTACCTAGGTACTTGCACCAAAGACGGTACAGGTAGTGGTGACATTGTAAAACCTTTCACTGTACTCCTGTACTTCTGTACACGTAACAATAGGGGATATTGTTCTTCCACAGTTTACTGGTTTGACGTTTCCTATGAAAGCACTAGCAAATGCAAGAACAGGATTTCATTCCAACAGTGTGAACCAGACTGAAGCTCATATTTCTCATGGTGGAATCTGTATGTCAGTGTGCTATTCAATCCATCTTTTTTTCTCTCTCTTTGTTTAAAGTAATAAAGAATCTGCAGCATTATTTTCGTGATGTACCAATTCATAAACTGTTCAAATTTAAGTAATGTGGCCATGATACATTTTGACAAGAAGGAGACAGCAAATTATCAAAGGGCCAACATAAAAACAATGAATTTGCATGTTAAGAATAATGACCAAATTCCAGTTGGTGAATCAATCATCAGTTAATAATATAAATGCAAAACACTGCAAATGATGGAATCTAAAAGAGAAATAGCAGGTTCTGGAAAACACAATGGTTCTGGAAAACACAATGGTTCTGAAAAACAATCATTTGACTTGAAGAATTAAGTCAGTTTCTCATTGCATTGATGATGCTGAGTTTTTCCAACACTTCCTATTTTTACATCAATTAGCAATGATTCAGGATACTTTTCTTGATAAAATTACTCATCTGTTTTTCTCACTGTTCCAATTGTATTCTTTTTATTTCTAAAATGACCTGCGTGATGCTGAGATGCTGTTCCATTGATGTTTGATAGCCCAAGCACCGTAAAATAAAATCAAGAACTGTAGATGTTAGAAATCTGAAACAAAAACAGAAACGCTGGAGAAACTTAGGTCCGGAAAATCATTTCGAGTCCGGTGACCCTTCATCAGAACTTGTTGACTCTGCTTTCTGTTCACAAATGCTGCCAGAGCTGCTGAATTTCTGCAGAAATTTCTGTTTTTGAACCCAATGTACCTTGCAACCTTTATGTACATGTTAAGACATACTCTGTTTGTATAAGTAGATTTTGCCATCCTGAAAGGCATCACTGCATAAACCAATCCCATTTATAATTACTGGCCTGTAGTTCTGAGCAGTTATTACTGAATAATAATCAAGAGAAGGAATTTGACCAGTTTACAGAAGGTGGGGAGAGGGTTTCAATAACTGTCCAACTGAAATGTTTAATCCAGCTGGCAGACTGATTTACTTTATTGAGGAGGTTTTCAGTGGAGCTCAAACTTATTTGGAACGTTATCTCAAAAGATAATTATTAAAATACTGTACCAAATACGTTCACCATTTCCATGATCCATAAAGATGCCAGCATGCTGTATGCGTCTTATTACTGGAACTATCTTCCTCTAAAAAGATTGTTATGCAAAATATTCAAAGCACTTTGCATGGCAGTGTAATCCATGCTGTAAAACAGTGAAGTAATTAAAATTCATGGTGCCCTCAGGGTAGGCAATACGTCCTTAAATCCATATCATTCATCTCTTCTTCAGATTAATTTCTTACATTATATAAGTTAAAACCTTATGAAACTCTGTGGGATTTAATTTGTACAATTGGCTAAATCTCAGTCTCAGCTTCATCAGCAGCATAATAAAATGTGAGGCTGGATGAACACAGCAGGCCAAGCAGCATCTCAGGAGCACAAAAGCTGACGTTTCGGGCCTAGACCCTTCATCAGAGAGGGGGATGGGGGGAGGGAACTGGAATAAATAGGGAGAGAGGGGGAGGCGGACCGAAGATGGAGAGTAAAGAAGATAGGTGGAGAGGGTGTAGGTGGGGAGGTAGGGAGGGGATAGGTCAGTCCAGGGAAGACGGACAGGTCAAGGAGGTGGGATGAGGTTAGTAGGTAGCTGGGGGTGCGGCTTGGGGTGGGAGGAAGGGATGGGGGAGAGGAAGAACCGGTTAGGGAGGCAGAGACAGGTTGGACTGGTTTTGGGATGCAGTGGGTGGGGGGGAAGAGCTGGGCTGGTTGTGTGGTGCAGTGGGGGGAGGGGATGAACTGGGCTGGTTTAGGGATGCAATGGGGGAAGGGGAGATTTTGAAACTGGTGAAGTCCACATTGATACCATATGGCTGCAGGGTTCCCAGGCGGAATATGAGTTGCTGTTCCTGCAACCTTCGGGTGGCATCATTGTGGCAGTGCAGGAGGCCCATGATGGACATGTCATCAAGAGAATGGGAGGGGGAGTGGAAATGGTTTGCGACTGGCAGGTGCAGTTGTTTGTTGCGAACTGAGCGGAGGTGTTCTGCAAAGCGGTCCCCAAGCCTCCGCTTAGTTTCCCCAATGTAGAGGAAGCCGCACGGGGTACAGTGGATGCAGTATACCACATTGGCAGATGTGCAGGTGAACCTCTGCTTAATGTGGAATGTCATCTTGGGGCCTGGGATGGGGGTGAGGGAGGAGGTGTGGGGACAAGTGTAGCATTTCCTGCGGTTGCAGGGGAAGGTGCCGGGTGTGGTGGGGTTGGAGGGCAGTGTGGAGCGAACAAGGGAGTCACGGAGAGAGTGGTCTCTCCGGAAAGCAGACAGGGGAGGGGATGGAAAAATGTCTTGGGTGGTGGGGTCGGATTGTAAATGGCGGAAGTGTCGGAGGATAATGCGTTGTATCCGGAGGTTGGTAGGGTGGTGTGTGAAAACGAGGGGGATCCTCTTGGGGCGGTTGTGGCGGGGGCGGGGTGTGAGGGATGTGTCGCGGGAGATGCGGGAGACGCGGTCAAGGGCGTTCTCAATCACCGTGGGGGGAAAGTTGCGGTCCTTAAAGAACTTGGACATCTGGGATGTGCGGGAGTGGAATGTCTTGTCGTGGGAGCAGATGCGGCGGAGGCGGAGGAATTGGGAATAGGGGATGGAATTTTTGCAGGAGGGTGGGTGGGAGGAGGTGTATTCTAGGTAGCTGTGGGAGTCGGTGGGCTTGAAATGGACATCAGTTACAAGCTGGTTGCCTGAGATGGAGACTGAGAGGTCCAGGAAGGTGAGGGATGTGCTGGAGATGGCCCAGGTGAACTGAAGGTTGGGGTGGAAGGTGTTGGTGAAGTGGATGAACTGTTCGAGCTCCTCTGGGGAGCAAGAGGCAGCGCCGATACAGTCATCAATGTACCGGAGGAAGAGGTGGGGTTTGGGGCCTGTGTAGGTGCGGAAGCTGGACTGTTCCACGTAACCTACAAAGAGGCAGGTGTAGTAGGCAGCAGCAGTAAGGTCACTTCTCACAAAAGTTGCAAATGTTATTCTCTGCCAGTTTCCACTCAAAACTTATAGTTTTTAAAATTTGTATCCCTATAATCTCTTTGAAAAAAAGAGTTTCTTCGGTCCAATATTAATGATTCAGTTCATGTCAATTTTTATTTTATCCATCCCAGAGGCTTTTTTTACCATGTGTTTGATGAAGCTATTCGTAGCAGAATACAGAATGTCCATTCCCACTTACTGTTCAGTGAGAACTATGTTATTTTCATCGACACAGCATGGATTAAGCTCTTGCGATCTTGCAGGAAGATGTCATAAAGAAATGCTACTCTAACCATTCCATGGATTTATTGAAAATTATCACACTGATTCCGGAAATATCTTTTGAACAGTAACAAGTGATATATGTGAAATGAATACTTTTGATACTTTACATGGTTAAGTTCAAGTAGTAGTACAGAGCTTCAGTATTCTTAAAAAAGACACATTTTGTTGAAACTTGTCATCTTGTGCCTATCGAGACACTGGCTAGCTTAAATGGCTGGTATGTGATGCCAACAGTGTCGGTTCAGTACCTAAACTGGTTCAGGCTACCATGAAGGACTTTGCTTCTCAACCTCTCCCCACAGTGTGGAAACAGGCCCTTTGGCCCGACAAGTCCACACCGCCCCTTGGAGCATCCGATCCCCCTATAACCCACACACCCCTGAACACTACAGGCAATTTAGCATGGCCAATCCACCTAAACTGCTCATCTTTGGACTGTGGGAGCAAACCCATGCAGACACCGGGAGAATGTGCAAACTCCGCACAGACAGTTACGCGAGGCTGGAATCAAACCCGGTCCCTGGCGCTGAGAGGCTGCAGTGCTAACCACTGAGCCACCGTTCCGCCCATAATAGGGAGCTTCTTTGCTCTGCCTGTTCTTTTTCTCTCTTACCTTTTTCTTCTTTTTTCTTTCTTCTCTCTCCCCTTAGCCTTGGAGGCAAATCCTGGAACAATGGCGGGCTGCAATCCCAGGAACAGTGTGGGGGCTGCTTTCCCCGGAACAGTGTGGGGGCTGCGATCCCCAGAACAGCGCGGGGGCTGCGAGCCCATGAACATAGCAGGGGGTGCAATCCCATGAACAGTGCAGGGGCTGCAATCCCAGGAATAGTGCTGGGGCTGCAATCCCCAGAACAGTGCAGGGGCTGCGAGCCCATGAACAGAGCAGGTGCTGCGATCCCAGGAACAGTGCAGGAGCTGTGAGCCCATGAACAGAGCAAGGGCTGCAATCCCCAGAACAGTACGTGGGCTGCAAGCAACAAAACAGTGCGGGGACTGCGAGCTCTGGAACAGCGCATGGACTGCGAGCACCCAAATAGCACAGGGGCTGCAAGCTCCGGAACAGCACGTGGGCTGCGAACTCCGGATCAGCACAGGGGCTGCGAACTCCGGAACAGCGCATGGGTTGCGATCCCTGGGACAGTGCAGGGGCTGCAAGCCCCAGAGCAGTGCGGGGAAGCAGCCCTGGAGCAGTATATATGGAAACAGCCCTGGGAATATAGCTCAGGCAGCGTGTCCCAGGTGGAGACAATGTAAGGGGAGGTAGTCCTGGAACTTAGCTGGAGCAGCTGAGTGCCAGTATGGAGCGGACTGGGGCTTGGAGTGGAGCAGGTTGGACGGGGACAGTCGGACCACGTGCAGAGGCCCAATGCTGACCTGCTACAATGTAATATTGATTTGAAATTTCCTACTTTACCGTAATGTCAACCCTTTAATGATGTCATATTCTGAACTTATTTTTAAACTAATGCAACTACTTTCATTCCTCTGCTGTATCCAAGGTTTGTATGTAGGTGTTTATACCCAAGGTGTCACCATAAGAAGGCAAACATTGTAAAAACTCTTTATTTTACTCCTACAGAGACAATAAAGGACATTCTTCCTGTTGTCTTTGGGTTGGTGACCCTCAGGTTAAACAATCACCACTCATGTTTCCCTGTAATTAGAAAGCGGTCATACAGCATAGAAACAGACCCTTTGGTCGAGCCAGTCCATGCTCAACATAATCCCAAACTGTGATCAGAGATAATGGGAACTGCAGATGCTGGAGAATCCAAGTTAACAAAGTGTGGAGCGAGATGAACACAGCAGGCCAAGCAGCATCTCAGGAGCACAAAAAATGACCTTTCAGGCCTAGACCCTTCATCAGAAAAGGGGGATGGGGAGAGGGTTCTGAAATAAATAGGGAGAGAGGGGTAGGTGGACCAAAGATGGATAGAGGAGAAGATAGGTGACCATAAGACATAGGAGTGGAAGTAAGGCCATTCGGCCCATCGAGTCCACTCCGCCATTTAATAATGGCTGATGGGCATTTCAACTCCACTCCCCTGCACTCTCCCCATAGCCCTTGATGCCTTGTGAGATCAAGAATTTATCAATCTTTGCTTTAAAGACATTTAACGTCCCGGCCTCCACTGCGCTCCGTGGCAATGAATTCCACAGGCCCACCACACTCTGGCCAAAGAAATGTCTCCTCATTTCCACTTTAAATTTACCCCCTCTAATTCTAAGGCTGTGCCCGTGGGTCCGAGACTCCCCACCTAACAGAAACAACTTCCCAGCGTCCACCCATTCTAAGCCACACATTATCTTGTAAGTTGCTATTAGATCTCCCCTCAACCTTGTAAACTGTAATGAATACAATCCCAGGTGGAGAGGGGAGTATAGGTGGGGAGGGGATAGGTCAGTCCGGAGAAGACAAACAGGTCAAGGAGGCGGGATGAGGTTAGTAGGTAGGAAATGGAAGTGCGGTTTGAGGTGGGAGGAGGGGATAGGTGAGAGGAAGAACAAGTTAGGCAGGCGGGGACGAGCTGGGCTGGTTTTGGGATGCCTTGGGGGGAGGGGGCGAGCTCCTCCTCCCTCACCTCCATCCCAGGCCCCAAGATGACTTTCCATATTAAGCAGATGTTCACCTGCACATCTGCCAATGTGGTATATTGTATCCATTGTACCCGGTGTGGCTTCCTCTACATTGGGGAAACCAAGCAGAGGCTTGGGGACTGCTTTGCAGAACACCTCCGCTCGGTTCGCAGTAAACAACTGCACCTCCCAGTCACGAACCATTTTAACTCCCCTTCCAATTCCTCAGACGACATGTCCATCATGGGCTTCCTACAGTGCCACAATGATGCCACCCAAAGGTTGCAGGAACAGCAACTCATATTCCGCTTGGGAATCCTGCAACCCAATGGTATCAATGTGGACTTCACAAGCTTCAAAATCTCCCCTTCCCCCACTGCATCCCAAAACCAGCCCAGCTCGTCCCCGCCTCCCTAACCTGTTCTTCCTCTCAACTATCCCCTCCTCCCACGTCAGGCCGCACCTCCATTTCCAACCTACTAACCTCATCCCACCTCCTTGACCTGTCCGTCCTCCCCAGACTGACCTATCCCCTCCCCACCCCACCCCCCCACCTATACTCTCCTCTCCACCTATCCTCTCCTCTATCCATCTTCAGTCCATCTTCCCTCTCTCCCTATTTATTTCAGAACCCTCTCCCCAACGCCCTCTCTGATGAAGGGTCTAGGCCCGAAACGTCAGCTTTTTTGCTCCTGAGATGCCGCTGGGCCTGCTGTGTTCATCCAGCTTCACACTTTGTTATCTATAATCCCAAACTAAACTAGTCCCACTTGCCCATATCCCTCCAAACCATTCCTGTTCATGTACTTATCCAAGAGTACAGTGACTTTACCTTTATTAGGACAATTCACAAGAATACAAATTCAAGGGGAAAACAAACATTTATACCACAGTGTGTGCACGTATTTTTTCTGTTGAAAAGGCCAGGGCCCTGTGTATTAAGGAGTAGCTTCCAGTCTTAAATTGGTTGTTAGTGTAATTCTTAGCACACTCAGAATTATTCAGTGAATGATGTCCAGTTACAGAGTCACCTCTAATATTAGGCACAGTGTTGCGAATTTTGCAAGCATACACTGGTTGATTAGTACCTTGCTTGTTTCAAACTGCTGAAGGCTTATGCTACTTGATATGATCCAACAATCTTTGGCTAAACGGCCCAAGAGAACAAGATGAAAAACTTCCACAAAATGTGACTTTTCTCAGTGATATGGTCAAGTTCATCATTTGAAAATATAACTTAATCGTTGCCTTTTTGTTTTTTAAAACAGAATTTTTCAACGTTATGCAGTTTGCAAATGGAAATTGAATTTACTGGTGTTCAAGATGAATGGTTGAAGAGTGGTATTCCTGACTGTTTAAGGTAGTTATTAGATATCCTGCTATAACTACACTTCAGGCAATTAGAATGAAAGAGAGTAAGATCAATCACAAGTACTAATTTTAAATGGAAAGCTATATCCGTGAATATATGTGCAGAAATGACTAGAATTTATGCCGTCCCTCACTACCAGTTTAGAGGCAGAACCGCATTTAACTGAGCAGGGCCAGGGTGTAGTCTCCTTTCCACCTCTTCCCCATTTAAGTCTGGGGTGTGAAGACCCATCAATGGCCTTTCTGCTCCAATGCCAACTGGGTAATTAATTGATGTTCGGTCTGCAGTTGGTATGATTATTATTATTCGGGGAATCTTAAGTGTAGGCTCCCAGGAAGAGTTGCATGGCACTCAATGCTTGATCGAGAGAACCAACTTTTGGGAAGGGGGAGCCTTTTGAGAGTGACTCACCACCCTTTCTTCCAAATCCGTTGTGTCTTCATTCCTGCTACACTCCCCAAAGCCTGGCTACCTTACTGATCCTGGCTTTCCATTGGCAGCACTGGTCCTGTTGGCAATGCCAGCCTCTGACTGGCAATCCCTGATGTCACTGATCCTGGGGAAGGCCCACTACGGGCCTGTTAAGTGCCTGATCAGCATTTGATACGGTGGGCCTCCCTCAAAGGAGGTAATGTGAGTCTCTCCAACCAGTGGACAAGACCCTTGCCTCCCATGTCTATAGCAATTTCATAAAATGACTCTGTGAGATATGTTCCCCATCATTCTATTCCCTATTGTAATATCATATTTATCAAAAAGAAAATACTCATAGAGCAGCATCTTGTAGGGGCTATGATCTATGCTCTATGGTGAGAAATGTGGCAGATTCACACAAGAAGTCCAGCAAGATTTTTTTCAACATTGGGAGCAACTTGCTGCATCATTGTACAAAGTTCCAGGTGTCATGGTGAGATTCCCACAAGGCAGCAGTGAGTTGCCGATTAAGGGGGATTATTGCTTGTTAACAATCTTATTAACTGTGCATTTCACCTTATTAAATGCAGCTTCTTTTCTACTTCCCTACTGAGAGCAAACCAGATGCCCAGAAATTTTACCCTTGAAGTCAGAGCAGCTCTTTGGCCTCAAGCTTGCTGCTGGCTACAAATGGCCTTCATATTACTCAGCATGAAACAGCAACACAGGGCACAATCCACAGGCAGTCAGCTCACAGATTGGAGCTCGGGTCTGCTAAATTACTCTCTTAGCACTCACTCACTCAACATCTACCTGCATGCTTACTACTCCCCTGCCTTACCTTGCTTTGCCATGCCAATTAGCTCAGTCAGACTACCAGGCTGCTTGTCTTGCTGGTCAGCAGTCCTCAGTCAGGGAGGTATAAATCTTGCTGTGGGGGGAAAAAAAGTGTCTTATATGTAGTTGAAGGTGCACAGCCAGTTCTGAAATTGAAACATGTATCAATTGGCTGTGTACTTGGAAATCTTAGGCTTGTTTTGAATGTTTGGCAACTAGCTGGAATCAGCGAATTAATTTAAACCAAGCACTTAGTGATTGAAAGCCAATCGAATTTAAATCTGATGGTTTTGACAATCACAGACCAATGCTATTGTAAGAAAATTGATATGTCATTCAAGGTATGTGAGGAGAGGGTTTTTGAAAATCAGTATAAACCAAACCACCATCTGAGAAGTAAGCATTTAGCTGACACAAGAAATCACTAAGCTGTCTCTAAAAGGTACCTTGGCACTTCCAGCTAAGAGTCCTCATAGAGAAAACATCTCTGACAGGTGGATAAGTGGAAGAAGGGCATTTATGACTTGAGAATAGCAGAAGAAAAGCACGTAGACTTTGTGAGACTAAATTTTAATTTATTTTCTTAATTCTTGGGTTTATATAAGTAGGAGTTGTATTTATTGGAACAGGACACCAGTAGAATTTAGTTCAGTTTGAAAATAGTTAGTAGTTAAGGGAGAATTGTTCGGTGTGTCAGTAATTCTGTTAATTTTTTCACTGTTTTGGTTAAATAAATAAATTGTTACTTGTTTACTTTATACGTAGCTAGAGATTTTCTTTCATTTAACTTCTGTTTCTCCGTAACAGTTTAACAGGTGAGGTGAGGTGAGGTGAGCTTCTTTGTGTATTTTGAGTTTAATTGTTAGAAGGGGACCTCTTATCCCACCATAACAGATTGGGGGCTTGTGTTTCAATTCTAATTATCAGAGAGGTTCACCCTCCTGTTTCTAACAGGTTTGGGGCTCATCTGGAACCTGACTGGTTTGTGTGTGGGATCTGAACAGATTTGGACAGATTTAAACAGACTTGAGGATTGGTGACTTTAGATCTTTTAATAAAACTTAGGTGAGAAAAACATGTTTAATTTCGGTTACTTGTGGTTGCTTATATCAAAGGGAAATGGCTCTTAACGTTGCTAAAGAGGTTCTGAGATTTGAAGGTACTTCCCAAATTTGCCAAGAAAGTTAAGTAAAACAGAGGAAAGATATATTTTTGGAATTAGCAAACAAGCTGGAAGTGAGTTTAAATAGGGACGAGAAGGAAGCTGAAATTGTTAAAGGAATTATTCAAACATTTAGGTATACTGGTGAAACAAGGGAGCTAGAAAAAATTAAATTGCAAATAAGACAACTGCAGTTAGAGAATGAAAGGGGATTGAAACAGTTTGAATTACTGTTATAAGCAGACAAAAAAAAACAAAAGGAAAGAATGTTCATGTTGGAAAAGGTGAAGTTGGAACTAGAAGCAAAAGACTTCAAATGGCAGAAGGAAAAGTACAAGATAGAAGGGAGGCTGAGCTGTCTCATCATAGCCAACATCCTGGTAAGGATATATACAAATGTGTCTAAACATTACTGAAATTCAATGAAAATGATGGAGAAACCTTTTTAATTTCCTTTGGGAACTTGGCTGGGCAGACAAATTGGCCAGAGACTGTGAAGGTAATGTTAATTCAGACCATGTTGGTAGGCAGGGCTAGTGAGGCATTTACAGGGGAGGTGTCCGGAGACTATGCAGAAGTAAAACAGACTATTTTGAGTGCCTACAAATTGGCAGCAGAAGTATGTAGACAACAGTTCAAAAATATAAAGAAGGAACCAGGTCTTTCCTGAGGACTCTTATCGAGAAGTGCCATGTACTTTTTATAGAGAGCTTAGTGATGAGTGGAGAGCTGCCCAAAAAGCAACTCCCCAGGCAGATAAAGTACAGACTGGGTGACTGCTTTGTGGAACGGCTAAATTCTGTCCACAAAAATGGCCTCCTGCTTCAACACACCACCATGTTCCCTGGCCAACATTTCTGACTGTGGCTTGCTGGAGTGCTTCAATGAAACTCAGACTAAACCTGGAAGAGCAGCATCTCATTTGGGACACTGCAGCCTTCAGGACTCAATATTGAATTCAAAAATGTTAGGGTCTGAGCATCTTCTTCCATGTCCTTTACTCACCACCACACACAATAGCCTATCATCACATGAGCTGGTTTCACACAGCCAACCTTATTTTCATTCATTTATGGTCCTTATTTGCATATTTTCCTTCTAGTGGCTCATCACTAACCATCTAAAAATTCTGGCTCATCACTAGCCATCCCTTTGTCTACCCATTTGTTTTTTTTTCTCTCTCTTTCTCTCTGGGTTCCATCTCTATCTATTGTTTACTCTTTTCTCTCACCAACTCTGTTTTCAGCATTTACACCAACCTTTTCCTAGCTGCAATCAGTTCTGGAGAAGGGTCACTGAATCTGTAATATTAAGTCTGCTTTATCCTCATAAATGCTGCCAAAGCTGCTGAGTTTCTCCAGCAATTTCTGCTTTTGTTTCAGATTTCCAGCTTCTACAGTCTACGTTATTTGTTTCCTGATAGACTGACTGCGGCCCACCCTTCCGAATAGCCAAAAGAGGCTGTTTAGAAGTTGGGAAGTTATGTTGCAGTTGTACATGATGTTTGTGAGGCTGTACTTGGAGCATTGTGTTCAGTTTTGGTTGCCTTGCTATAGGAAGGATGTTATTAAACTGGAAACAGTGCAGAAGAAATTTACAGGGATGTTGCCAGGACTAAAGGGACTGAGTTATAGGGAGAGGTTGGACAAGCTAGGACTTTTGTCTTTACAGCAGAGGAGACTGAGGGGGAACCTTACAGAAGTGTATGAAATTATGAGAGCGTAGATAGGGTGAATGGACTCAGTCTTTTTCCCAGGGTCGGGGAATCGAGGACTAGAGGGCATCAGTTTACAGTAGGAGGGGAAACAATACTTGGGAACCTGAGGGGCAACTTTTTTTAACACAGAGGGTGGTATGCGTATGGAATAAGCTGCCAGCGGAAATGGTTGAGGCGGGTACATTAACAACATTTTAAAAGCATTTGGACAAATACATGGTTAAAAAAGGTTTAGATGGATATGGGCCAAGTGCAGGGAAATGTGCTGAGCGTGGATGGACATTTTGGTCGGCACAGACCAGTCTGGGCCAAAGGGCCTGTCTCCGTGCTGTAGGACTCTATGAGTCTAAATCTCATGGAGGAAATCCTACGTGAAACTCAACTAACCTGACACTTAGCCAAAGAAACATAAGATTCAGGACATAGAGTCGATGGTTACACAACAAATATAATTCCATATTCTGGTGTTTACTTCAGAATCTAGGTGGTTGACCCACACCACTCAGCGAGAGCTATGATCCATCCCACTTGACTCAGGAAGTTGATTTTATCTCCTCAACCAAACTGGTTTCCACACAATTATGAAACAGTAACTGTGTGAGAATTCTGAAAGGAGCTGAAATGGACAGTAAACTTTTAACAGTCAAATGACAGGAAGTGCTCCCTCTGCTGGTCAGCTGGAAGACTAAGTTATGACAATCAAAAAAAACTGTGGATGCTGGCAATCAGAAACAAAAAGAAAAATTGATGGAAAAACACAGCAGGTCTGGCAGCATCTGTGGACAGAAAGTAGAATTAAAATTTTGAGTCCAGTGACCCTTCTTCCAAACTGATTGTAGCTGGGAAAAGGATGGTGCATAAGCTAGAGAAGGGGTGGCAGGGAAGGGGAATGAGTAAGCAATAGGTGGAGATGGAGCCCAGAGTGAGAGACGTACAAACAAATGAGTGGTTTTAAGTCAATCTGGGAGAATAAATAGCTGGCAATGGTCTCCATTAGCGGCTGACAATGGATTGGTTGTTGTAGCAGCCCATTTGATGTGCTGGTGGTTGGGATAGGGTGACATGGGAGAAGGTGCTCAGGCCCTAAAATTATTGAACTCAGTATTGAGTCCAGAAGGCTAAGTCATTGACTGGTTAAGGGTTGGTGATTCAGAAGGACAGTGGAAACCTTCAAATGCCACTGAACCTACAAACTTCAGCAAGTAGGTCATTAACATTATTGCATTTTGTACCACTAAGACTTTAAACATTATCTGCAACCCAGAAAATAGTTATGAAATTTGTGATGATGTTAGCTGATGCTAATACCACACAAATCAGGTGCCAGAATGAGATCTTGCTTGATGGAACATAAACTTCAGTTTCCTTTTTTTGTTTTCCATGGAGACACAGTTAGAAATAACTGAACATAGTTACAAGGGGCTGCTAATGTTTGTTTAATAAAAGAAAAAGAAAGATTCATTAAACAAAATACTACTACAAATTGTGTTACACTAATAAAAACTATTTGAAACCGTCTCATTACAAATGTCTGAAAGAAAGATTAATACAAAGGTAAGAAATCCTTGAAGTAGTAGACCATTCAGCCCCTTAAACTTGCTCTACTATTCAATGAGATCATGGTGGTCAGAGATAATGGGAACTGCAGATGCTGGAGAATCCGAGATAACAAAGTGTGGAGCTGGATGAACACAGCAGGCCAAGCAGCATCTTAGGAGCACTGTTTGGCTTTTGAATTCTCTTTTACTCCCAATTATCTTTGATTCTCTTGCCTAACAAGAAGTGGTCAAGTTCCAAATTAAAATATTCAATGACCCTGCCTTCTCATCCTTCCGAGGCAGAGAGTTCCTAAGTCACACAAATCATTGGGAGGAAAAAAATATTCTTTTCTTCTCTCTTAAAAGTTGACCCCTAGTATCAAAACAATAACTGTTAATTCTGGACTGACCCATAAAAGAAAACATTCTTACTACATCTGCCTGCTTAAGGCCATTCAGCATCTTACACATTTCAATTAAATCACCCTGACTTTTCTAAACTCCAGAGGACACAAGCCCCACCCTGTCCAATTCATCTGTATAGGACAACCTGCCCATTCCAGGTGTCAATGCAGTCAACCTCAACTGTACAACCATCAGTGCACTCACAACCTCCCTTAGAAAGAAAACCAAAACACATGATATTTAAAATGTGCTCTTACCAATACCTAGTTCAACTGAAGTGTAGAGATAACAAGGTGTAGAGCTGGATGAACACAGCAGGCCAAGCAGCATCAGAGGAGCAGGAAAGCTGACGTTTCGGGTCTGGAGCCTTCTTCTCTCATTGTTATGTTCAATTCCTTTTGTAATAAAGTGTAACATCCCATTAACCATCTTTATTATGAGCAGTACCTGCATATTAACTGTTTGTGACACATGAACTATAACACCCAAATCCCTCTTCTCCTTAACATTCTGCTGAAGTTCTCCATTTAAGTAATACTTATTTAAAATTCTTCCTGTTAAAAGTAAACAATTTCACAGTTTCCCACTTTATACAGTATCTGCCAGATTTTTGCCCACTGTCTCAATGTATTTATACCTGTCTGAATCCTTCTTAGGTCTTCTTCACAACAGACTTTCTGACCAACTTTAGTTTAGCTACCATACCTTCATTCCTTCATCTGAGTCATTGGTGTAAATTGTACAATGCTGAGGGCCCAGCAAAAACCCTGCAAGATTTTTCTTGTCATATATTGCCAATCAGACAGTGACTCACTTTGCATACACTCTGTGTTCTGTCAGCCTACCAATCTACTATCTACACTAATATATTGCCCCCCCCCCCGACATCATGAGCTTTAATTTCTTGGAGTAAACTTTGAGATGACACCTTAGTAAATGCTTTCTGAAGATCTAAGAACATCTGTGGACTCTCCATTATCCACAGTGCATGTTACTCCTTCAAAGATATTAAATGAATTAGCTAACCGTGATGTCCCATTCACAAAGCTGCTGAGCCACCTGAGAACCAATCACATGGCTGTTGGCAAGCAAAAGGCCTTTGACATCGACTACTGTCGCTAGTCCACAGACCAATCAAATTCTTGTTGCTAACAAGAGCTGTATCTGTACAATCTGAGCTCCAATTACTACATGACTGCTGTAGCTATTAGATTGCTTGATTTCAAAACTGTATCCTCTCTTTCAGTTTATTTAAAACAATTCTTTCTCATTTTAGTCCCCAGTTTTTAAAAACATGAAAATAAAAAGGCACAGTCCTTACAAGAGACACTGGCAATTATCTTTCAATCTTCCCTAGATTCAGGAGTATTGCTGGACGATTAAAAAATTGCAATTATTACATTTTTGTGCTGAAAAACGGCCCAGCAACATGTCATTACTGGTGATGGGGAAGCTGTTAAATACTGTTCTCTAGGTTTCATTAATAATGGTATAGAATACAAAAGTTGCGGAGGGGGAGGGTTTATGTGGTGCTTATGTATAAGACACTGTTACATCTACAGAAAACTCCAGCAAGTTAGTTAGATACAATTTTCACTTAAAACCTCAGCTTTCATGCACACAGTATCCTTATTTGTGTTTAAAATACAAGTCTTAGACCCAATCTTCTCCCTTCAAAACCTCAGCTTGAGTGTTGGGTGCCACACATAAGGAGGATGTGACTGTTTCGGAAAAGAGTGCAGAAGAGGTTTACGTGAACAGTCCCAGTGATAAGACACAACAGTTATGAACAAAGATTTGGAGAAGATGGGAGAGAAGTTCCTTGGAGAAGAGCTGGCTAACAGGAGACTAAATTGAAGTTTCACAGCCACAAGGAACATGGACAGGGTGGATAGAGAAAAATTAGTTCCATACATAAATGGATCAAGAACCAACGGATACAGTTTCAAAGTGTTTTGCAAAAGATTCAGATACAAGGTGAGAAAAATCTTTGATGCAATGACTAGTTAGGTATGAAAAGTTCTACCCAGAAATGTGGCAGAGGCAGATTTACTTGAAACATTCATGGTATTAGATGATTATTTAGATAGAAACATTGTGCAGGGTTGAAGAGGACAGGCAGGATATTGACACTAAATTAAAATGCTCAGAGATATCGTGTTGATGCAGTGGGCTGAATAGCCTCCTACTGAACTGCAACAATCAAGTGACCTGCCACTCATCTTTCTGCAATTTTATACTTTTTCCTTAAATTTGATTGTTCCCCTAACTTACTTTGTTAATGATAGATGTTGGACCTTCCCCTTAGAAGTTGTCTTTATGGTAAGAATATCCTCATTCTGAGTATTCTGAAAGATCCCCAAAACCTCTACCACAGCATCACTATTAATCTATTCCCTGGTCTATTCTATTTTACTTAAGCTACCTCAGCTTTCATGCACACAGTATCCTTATTTGTGTTTAAAAGACAAGTTTTAGATCCAATATTCTCCCTTTCAAAACTGGATGGAATATGCAATCATATTGTGGTTGCTGCTACCAATGGGTGTCTTAACTCTGAGGTCTTAATTAATACTGTCACATTACATAATGTAATGTAATGCAAGTTCCCCAGTTCTGAGGAAGGGTCACCGGACCCAAAACGTTAACTTTGATGTTCCTTCACAGATGCTGCCAGACTTGATGAGTCTCTCCAGCAACTTTGTTTTTTGTTCCTAATTTACAGCTTTCGCAGTTCTTTCAGTTTTTATATAGGCTCCTTAGGCTCACTTCTGACAGCCTTGTCTGCTTGAACTGGTTACAAGAGAAAGTCTTCTATCAAAGACTTCTTAACTTTAAGTGAACCAGTTTTTGCCTGACTAAATGCATTACTGAGCCTCTCATTTACTTTTTGTGGGTTTGAAACCACAAGTCATCAAACACCTCAGCAATTATCTCCAAGGTGTTTGGTTGGAGGTTGTTGGGGGTGGGGTTGGGGGAAATGCTCACTAGTCATTTAAGAGAAATCAAATGAGTTTTTGGAATCTTCAGTTCACTGTTCAAGAAATGGCTTTCTGGCCTCTTTTTAAAAAAATCAGATTATCTCAGAACTGAAGGCTAAAATCCATCTTCCTTCCATTTCAGAAATTAAGCTCCCAAAATAATATGAATACATAATGTTAAATTGTATACATTTAATTTAAACTAATCCCCATAATATAATAGAAGGTCAATATCAGGAAACCTGGAATCATAGCTGATGTGCTGAAAATTTTGTCAAACATTAAGATTGACAAGTCGCCAGGCCCGGATCAGATTTGTCCTCGGCTGCTTTGGGAAGTGAGAAATGCAATTGCTTCGCCACTTGCGAAGATCTTTGCATCCTCGCTCTCCACTGGAGTCGTACCTGAGGACTGGAGAGAGGCAAATGTAATTCCTCTCTTCAAGAAAGGAAATAGGGAAATCCCCGGCAATTATAAACCGGTAAGTCTCACGTCTGTCGTCTGCAAGGTGTTAGAAAGGATTCTGAGGGATAAGATTTATGACCATCTGGAAGAGCATGGCTTGATCAAATACAGTCAACACGGCTTTGTGAGGGGTAGGTCATGCCTTACAAACCTTATCGAGTTTTTTGAGGATGTGACTAGAAAAGTTGATGAGGGTCGAGCTGTGGATGTAGTGTATATGGACTTCAGTAAGGCATTTGATAAGGTTCCCCATGGTAGGCTCATTCAGAAGGTCAGGAGGAATGGGTTACAGGGGAACTTAGCTGCTTGGATACAGAATTGGCTGGCCAACAGAAGACAGTGAGTGGTAGTAGAAGGAAAATATTCTGCCTGGAAGTCAGTGGTGAGTGGAGTTCCACAGGGCTCTGTCCTTGGGCCTCTACTGTTTGTAATTTTTATTAATGACTTGGACGAGGGAATTGAAGGATGGGTCAGCAAGTTTGCAGACGACACAAAGGTCGGAGGTGTCGTTGACAGTGTAGAGGGCTGTTGTAGGCTGCAGCGGGACATTGACAGGATGCAGAGGTGGGCTGAGAGGTGGCAGATGGAGTTCAACCTGGATAAATGCGAGGTGATGCATTTTGGAAGGTCGAATTTGAAAGCTGAGTACAGGATTAAGGATAGGATTCTTGGCAGCGTGGAGGAACAGAGGGATCTTGGTGTGCAGATACATAGATCCCTTAAAATGGCCACCCAAGTGGACAGGGTTGTTAAGAAAGCATATGGTGTTTTGGCTTTCATTAACAGGGGGATTGAGTTTAAGAGTCGTGAGATCTTGTTGCAGCTCTATAAAACTTTGGTTAGACCGCACTTGGAATACTGCGTCCAGTTCTGGGCGCCCTATTATAGGAAAGATGTGGATGCTTTGGAGAGGGTTCAGAGGAGGTTTACCAGGATGCTGCCTGGACTGGAGGGCTTATCTTATGAAGAGAGGTTGACTGAGCTCGGTCTCTTTTCATTGGAGAAAAGGAGGAGGAGAGGGGACCTAATTGAGGTATACAAGATAATGAGAGGCATAGATAGAGTTGATAGCCAGAGACTATTTCCCAGGGCAGAAATGGCTAGCACGAGGGGTCATAGTTTTAAGCTGGTTGGTGGAAAGTATAGAGGGGATGTCAGAGGCAGGTTCTTTACGCAGAGAGTTGTGAGAGCATGGAATGCGTTGCCAGCAGCAGTTGTGGAAGCAAGGTCATTGGGGTCATTTAAGAGACTGCTGGACATGTATATGGTCACAGAAATTTGAGGGTGCATCCATGAGGATCAATGGTCGGCACAACATTGTGGGCTGAAGGGCCTGTTCTGTGCTGTACTGTTCTATGTTCTATGTTCTATGTTCTATGTTAATTTTTAATGCATTAAGTCTCTATTCCATGTCTCAGCACAATTATTATCAATAACAATTAAAAGTGAAAAGGAAGGACCATCTGGCAAAACAAACTTTTATACACCTTGCAATATATGTTTTATATATATATGTAAATGTTTTAAGCATAACTGAGATAAACTATGTTAGAGAACACATACAATTTTATATACATACATACAATTTTATATACATTGTATATAAAATTGTATGTGTTCTCTAACATAATTTATCTCAGTTATGCTTAAAACATTAAAAGATGGTAAGCATTTACCAAAGAAGGATTTCTTAAAGTGGTAACAGCAGAATTTAAAGGCCATTAAATTTCCCCAAAGTCAACTGGAAATAGCTTGTTACGATTCTCAACAGTCTCATAGCCTTAGCTAGGGAGAAGAAAGCCTGGCAGGAATCCTACTCTTCATCATTAGCCACTGACCTTTGCTGGAAACATGAATGTGGATGTCAGGTAGTGAAGGAGCCAGGACAGCTGTGTTGCTGCCCTTTCCCATTCACAGAATACCCCAATTCCACACTTGCCTTTTACATTTAGCTCCAGTTATACAACATAAAATGCTTCTCGATAGAGAAAAAAAACCCTGCAAATTGGATGGTGCAAAATTAGAGACTCAGAACAACTACCTGCATTTATCTAACCCCCTTAACATAGTAAATGTTCAAGACAGTTCACAGGAGAATGATGGAACAAAGGTTATCACTGATCAATGTGATTTATTAGGGCAGAGAAGAGTTAAGCTTTAAGAGTGACTTACAGGGAGAAAGAGATTCCAACACCAGGGACTTGTGGCCTAGGTGAATGGTCCCTAATGCTGGAGCAATTACAATTAGGGACGTATGAAAAGCCAGAACTGGAAAGTTCAGAGGATTGTAGGGCTGAAGGAGAAGGAGGGGAAGTTGGTGAAACTATAGGGTGACTGAAAGAAAGGACAGAAATTTTAAAATTGAAGCAATACCGGAGGAGAACCTAATCTAGGTCTCCAAGCACAGGTTTGACAGATGCACAGAACTTGGTGCAAGTTAGAATATGACCAGTTTGAGGTAACCTCAAGTTTATAGAGGGTGACAAATTGGAAGCTGGCCAGAAATGCATAAGAATAGTCGTCTCGCGGGCGAGCTAAGGCTGGAGTGGGATCAATTCATTTTTACGAGTTAGGGAGTTTTGTACTGAAATGGATACATAGTCACAAGTTCATCTTCCATTCGAACATAACATCAATGTTGTGAATAGCCTGGTTCAGCCTCAGCAATAGCCTCTGAGATGCATGGAGTGGCTAGACATAGAATTTCTCAGGGGGAAAGTGGATAATGGCTTCAGTCTTGCCAGTTTTTAGTTGGAGGAAATTTCTTTTTATCTCCTTTTAGGTGTCAAACAAGCATGATGGCAAATTAGTGACAGTGGAAAACTTAAGTGAGTTGGTGATAAGATTGAGATAAAACCACCCTCACCCTCACCCACATGACCAGATTCACCTTCTTATCTGACTCCGGTAGCATACTTTGTAGGTGACTGCTTGAGTGTCAGCATTGACCACTGCTCCCGGTCACACTGCTGGGAAGAGGGTGGGGGTCGTGTAAGTCCTGATTGGCCGACACGCTGTGAGGTGGTTAGGGCTGGAATCTCCCCCAAGGATTGGTCAAAGGTCATACAATTTCCTCAGGACTTCGTGAGTGGGCCCATCCACAGGGGTCACCAACAATGTGTAGAATTCACTCCATGTCACCAAGTGGCAACATGAAAAACAGCAATGGGGCAAAGATAGCGGACACCAGGGTTAAAGGTGTGCTATTGCAGGAGCTATTGCAGATAATTCTGTGACTACACTGGAGAAGTAGATTACACTTTCGTTATGTTTCTCAAAATGGGAGGCAAGGCAGGGAAATGAGCACATAGTGTTTTTCAAATTATCTTTAGCCTGGTTTAATTGAAAGTGGAACATTTATAATTAAGAAGACTGTGTTCAGAGTGCCCTTTGAACTTGTATTTGGTGATTATCTGCATTCCCACTACGACTCCATAACAACCCACCATTCTCGATTCAGTATTAATTTAGTTAAAGTAAACGGCTTAAGCTTCTGCTGTGATGTCAAAGCATAACTGGAGTGGGGCATGAAGATGTCTTCACTTACATTTTAGGTGTGCCTTGTATTAAATCAATTCCTATTGTTACTACATGTGTAATCTAAAAGAACATGAAAACAAGAGTTCTAAAAGGTGGTTCATATAGAAGTTGATGAAGGATTGAGTGGTCTGGCAGAATGTGCCTTCAAATTTGGTTAATTTACCAGCTTTAAATCCTATCTTAAATGAAAGGTTTACTGATTCTTTGAATATGAAGGTAAAAGTGATCACACAGGCTTTATTGTAACTGTACATGGCCCGTTTACATGTGAAATTGAATGCCAGATGTAGCATATTAATTTGTGAATTGAAATTCTTTGAAACATAACCAGCTGTCCAGGGCGCAATTAAAAGACAACCCTAATTCGCTGTCAGGACTGGATACACAACTCCTACCAGGGGCCTTGCATAAAATTGTTTCATTTAAGTATGATGATTATGATGTGATACACTTATTCAGGGTATAAATGTTGAACAGGCCTGTTTAATCATTTTCCTGAGTCTGTGTCTTAATGGTGGATCCATGCAGTGGTTGAAGTAAGAACACTGAATGGGCTTCACATAACCCAGTTCCACTTAAAATCTTGCCTGTCCTCATCTCAGATTCCATGAGAGGTAATAAGAGAAGCAGATAATAGAGATAAATGGATATAAAAGGAAATAAGAGGAAATAGAGAGAAAGTGAAAAAGAGATGAGAAGTGAGCAACTGAGAAAAAGAAATGCTTCATTCCTTTTTACTGAATTGTGAGGATTAACAGGAAGCATGGTGATAGCTGGCTGGAAACAAGCCTTGTCACCGACCTCACCATTAAAGCGAAATAACTGATCTGCTAACGAGCAGGATTGGCCAACGTTGCACAAAACTTTGAGGGAGACATTCCTATTTCTTCAAAATTAAACTTCTGCAAGTGTGGTCGGGCATTGGAATGAGGGGAATTGAATAAGAAGTCAGAAGGACTGGATAAGAAACAAGCGAAAGTTACAAAAAGGGAAAAATACTTTTATTAGAATGAATTGCCGCTTCACAATTTTTTTCAGTGAAGTTCAAATCTTGGTGGGATCAAATTCTGCCTCGTTTTGATTTAATTTTCTCAGGATAATATGAATGCTTCTGAAAAAAGCTGAATATCTCTAATCTAATTCTAGAATCAGTGTGAAGTCTTTTCTACTGATGTTTTGATAGTTTTTGAACAATCTACTAAACCATTGAAAGTGTCACATTTTCAGTACTTACAATTTAATTTCAATTGCAATGTTGTATGTTGCTCTCCTTCCTCTAGCCTCCCTCAGCAATGAACTATTGCTTTCAATTATTGAGTTTCAGTTGAATTACTGATCTATAATTAGTCTTATTTTAGCAGTGAACAACACTGTGGACCTTGTCCTGAAAGCTGCCATCTGTTTTTTGTACAGCACAACCACCCATTGAGCCACAAGAGCTCCCCTGCCGCTACCCAGCCACCAGTTTTATTGATTTCTCCCCAACCCCCTCACCTTTAAAGAGATGAAAGTTCTTAAAAAGTTTTTGATGGTTTGCGTTAATGAGCTAAGCAGCTGTCGGGTGAGTGAAGGTCATTCTGAAATGGACTACTACAGGGCAACACACCTAAAAGTTGTACTGGGGTGGCGTGGCGATTACTAGGTGGTGACAAACCCTCAAAATAATCACCTAAAAATGTGCTGTGAAACTATGAATCTCACAGAGAGGGATAATACAGTTAGTAGGCGATAGGTTGCTCATTGATCTCACTGTAGCAGAAGTGTTGGCCCAGGAAACAGTGCAGTGAACACTTTTGCTGCAGTGTGGCAGAATCCTAAAAATTATTTTTGAAGAAAGGGTAAAGACTTTCATTTAAGTGCTGCCTAAACAACCTCAGCACACATCCAAGCACTTTAATGGCAATTAAGCATTGTTGTTGATTGTGTTGTAACACCAGGAAATTAGGAAAGCTGTTGTGTAATAGTAACATCACTGAACTAGTAACACAAATCTCAGTTGAATGTTCTGGGTTCAAATCTTACTATGGCAGATGTCTAAAATTGAATTCTATTAAAATAAATCATGTATATAATGTTATCATGTAACCACGGTCAACTAAATGTGTGTTTTTTTAAAAATCTGGTACAATTACAACATTTAAAAGGCATCTGGATGGATTGATGAATAGGAAAGGTTTAGAAGGATTAGATATATTTATGATATCTGGTCAATATAGATGCTGTCTGTTTCCATGCTGTATATCTCTATGTCTCTATGGTTCACTGATATCCTCTAGAGAAGGAAAATTGCCAACGTCACCTGGTCTGGCCCACATTTGTTTTTATTTTGTTAATGGGATGAGGATGTCATTGGCTAGGCAGCATTTACTGTCTATCCCTAATTGGCCAGAGGTCAATTCAGAGTAAAGCACATTGGTGTGGGTCTTGAGTCACACGTAGGCTAGACAAAGTAAGGATGGCAGTTTCCTTCCCTAAATGACATTAGTGAACCAGATGGGTTTTTCCCCCAGTAATTGGCAATGGATTCATTCCATTGACAATAGACAATGGATTAATTCTAGATATTTATTGAATTCAAGTTCCACCATCTGCTGTGGCGGGATTTGAACCTGGGTCCCCAGAATGTTATCTGGGTCCCTGGATTAACAATCCAGCGATAATACCACTGGGCCATTGCCTCCATGTGACTCCAGACCCATAACAATATAGTTGACTCTTAAGTAGTCTCTGGGCAATTATGAATGTGCAATAAATGCTGGCATAGCCAGTGATGTCACATAAAATTAGATTAAACAAATGTTGTTTTGAAGATGTTACAAACAAAACTGATAAATATGAGCTGATAGATGCAGGATGCCTAAATTTTCAAAAAGCTTTTGATAATGTCCCCTGTGGGGTTAGAAAAAGTAAAGCATTTGGAATAGGAGGTAATTTAATTGGCTTGGATTGATGATTGGCTAACAGACAGAAAGCAGAAAGTAGGAATAAATGGGTCATTCTGCCATTGACAGGTTGTGATGAATGGAGTACCACAAGGATCGGTAATTGGAACCTCAGTTGTTCACAATTTATATCAACGATTTGGAGTTAGGACCAAATGTAACATTTCTAAATTGGTGGGTGATATTAAACAAAGTGTGTTGTGAGGCAGATGGAAAGTGTCTTCTGAAGGATTTGGACAGGCTTAGCAAGTGGCCAAGAGCATGGCAGATGGAATATAATGTGGGAAAATGTGAGGTCCTCTACGTTTATATGAGAAACAGATGTGTAGTATATTTTGTAAATGGTAAGCGATTGGAAAATATGGATGCACAGAGAGACCCAGAAGTGCCTTTGTCAATAAGTCACTGACATCAAACATGAAACAAGCTATCAGGAAGGCTAGTGGAATGTTTGCCTTTATTACAAGACAGTTGAGTACAGCAGTAGTAAAGTCTTGCTTCAAATGTATAGGAGCTGGTTGCACCAAACCTGTGGCACTTTTGGTCTCCCTATCTCAGAAAAGATGTTATTGCCAATGAGACAATAGTTCATTTAACTTGTTCCTGGGATGTTGGGGCTATCCTATAAAGAGAGGGTGGGCAAACTGGGTCTGTTTTCTCTAGAGTTGTGAAAAATGAGAGTTGATCTCATTGACACCTACAAAATACTTAAAGGGATAGATCGAGCAGATGCAGGTAAGATGTTTCCACTGATTGGAGAGTCGACAACCAGGGAACACAGTTTAAAAATAATGGGAGTCCCAAGATGAAGAGTTTTTTTTTGCTCAGAAGGTTGTGAACCGTTGAAATTCTCTACCGCAGGCAGATGTGCATGCTCCGTCTTTGTGTATGTTTTAAGGTAGAGATTGATGGTCTTCTGATTACTAGAGGTGTGCAGGGTTGTGGAATGATTGGGTGAAAGATATTGAAGTGTTCAATCAGCTATAGTAGCGTTGAATGATAGGGCAGGCCCAACGGTTTGAATGACCTTGTCCTGTTTCTATGTTCCTGTATTTATTTTTCAGAGTACAAGCTGAGACTGTGTCACCTGTTCAGATTCAGCAGGGTAAGGAAATTAATGTGGGAGAAGAGACAGGCATAGATAGATTTCCACAAAGAACCCATACACAGATTAATTATCACAGAATCTCTACAGTATAGAAGCAGGCCAATCAGCCCATCAAGTCCACACTGACCCTCTGAAGAGTGACCTATCCCCACTCCCCAACCCTATCCCTGAGACTTTGCATTTCCCATGGCTAATCCACCCTGTCTGCACAGCTCGAGACACTATGAGCAATTTAGCGTGGCCAATCCATCTAACCTACACATCTTTGGACTGAGGGAGGAAACTGGAGGACCCACAGGAAACCCATGCAGACATGGGGAGGATGTGCAAACTCCACGCAGACAGTCACCCGAGGCTGGAATCGAACCGGGGTCCCCGGTGCTGTGAGCAAACAGGGTGCTCTCCCAGGAAGTCAGAGTTAATGGAGTTGATTAAAGGTGAATTATGACTGAACCACTTGATCTGAACTTCCTAAACCTTTTCCCACTGTAATTCCATTTTGAAGCTTGAAAATTGTCACTTTCCCTCCATGAGAATTGTGAAAGTAGGTTAGGGGATGGTGTTAGAATAGGTGTTACAGCTTTGTCAAAATTCTACGGTGCTTGCGACTGCATCAGAGTTCTCAACCCTAGAGCTTGCAATCCCAATCTGAGTCCTGACCTCCACAATGGGGAGCTCTGCGCTAAATGGTTTCAAATTGATTTCATCCATTTTAAACTTATCAGCTGGATTTCTGTGATAATGGGAACTGCAGATGCTGGAGAATCCAAGATAATAAAATGTGAGGCTGGATGAACACAGCAGGTCCAGCAGCATCTCAGGAGCACAAAAGCTGACGTTTCGGGCCTAGACCCTTCATCAGAGAGGATGAAGGGTCTAGGCCCGAAACATCAGCTTTTGTGCTCCTGAGATGCTGCTGGGCCTGCTGTGTTCATCCAGCCTCACATTTTATTAGCTGGATTTCTGTGCTTGGCCTCTGTCTTCTCAATAT
This sequence comes from Stegostoma tigrinum, assembly GCF_030684315.1. Taxonomy (NCBI): domain Eukaryota; kingdom Metazoa; phylum Chordata; class Chondrichthyes; order Orectolobiformes; family Stegostomatidae; genus Stegostoma; species Stegostoma tigrinum. The sequence goes on from NC_081363.1 coordinate 29,785,229, forward strand.
TTAAACAGCAATATCCAGAGAGGATGCTACTGTTTCATACAATCCAGAAGATTTATCCTTCTGTACCCTCTTCCGTGCTAAGGTTTAAGCCCATCTAGTTTACAAGGACACCGAAGGACACGAGCTTTAGTAACAGCTCACCTTTGGTGACACAAACCTGAAGTTTGGAATTTAACAATGGTTCCACCAGTTTCCCAGCTTTCCTGGAACTCAGGAGGAAAAGCAAAGCAAGAACAGAGCAACAATTTTGGAGGCTGAAACCATCATTGGGAAACATTCCAATAAATCCTACCAGCTGCTTTCTTACCTGTTGAAATGAAAATGTTCATCCTCAGGATTTGTGTTGACAAGTAACTTGACACAGGTTTTCATTATCAGCACTGCCAGCTCAGTAGATCCTGCCTGGTTTAGCGTCGCTTTTTATTACTTCTGGTGGCAGATGTATATTATTCTGTGATACTGAAACAGAACTAACTCAGAGCAGACATTGGGGGCGCTAATGACACTATGGAGTTTCAGTGATCTGATCTGCCCTGAGAAGGTCAGTCTTGAGACTGAGCAAGGTTTTCTCCACCTTGTAGGTTGATGTCTGGGTCAAAGACCTATATGGCCAAGTGCCAGGACTGCCCCTGTGAAGAAATGGATGTAAAATCACTGAATATATTTAAGGGAGATATAGATTTCTAAAGCTCAACGAGGAGACCTGGAATATCATGTTGAGATAGACTGCCTGCAGTGACCGCATTGAATGACAGAACAAGCTGAGTGGGCCAAGTGGCCAAATCTTGCTTCGGTTTTCTATGGTTCAATATTTCTAAGCAGTAAACTTGAGCCAACAGCTGGGAGGCTGCCAACTGAGCAGAACAGGAGAGATCTCTATACGAGAGAGGAATAAGTGGAGGGATGTGGCTCATAGAATGCCATACCCTACACACAGCATTTTCAGCCAGAAAATATGCTTCATGATACTTTGGAATATCAGTATCTCAAGAGGCTGAGGGTATCATACCCAATGGTGACCAAACCTATAGCCTTCAGGAATCTGATCTGCTGCTAACTGGACTCAGTGACCAATTTTAGTAGTGACAATCAAAGTCATCACTGTATGACCATCAAATCCAGTTTCTGATCCAGAAACAGAACAGTGAGAAAAAGACACCTAAGTTCAGTGAAAGGTCTGCGGATTCTCTCATGGTTGTTAAAAATGTTTCAAAACTACTTTTCAGCATTTTCACCAGGCAAATTAACTCAATTATAATTTCTTGGGCAATATATTGACCTGGAAGTTGTACCAAAAGAAAGGTATGCTTTGTAGCCAGACACAAAAGGGAGCTGAAAGACAAGGCAGCAACAATAGAGGAGCTGGGGTGTGATACAGGCATAAAGAGAATGGAGACGGATATAGAAACAGGAAAACACTGAATCCTTGGGATGAGAAAAAATAAATCTCAAGAAACCTCCTAATATGACAAAGTTACAGAGATGGGTGTTTTGCTGAAAATAATGAAATATTGGTTTGCTGTTTGAAAAGGAGCTTGGAAAGCTACACAATCAGAGTATCACACTGGAGGGAGATTGGATTCATAGAGGTGAGTCTTCCTGTTGATTATTGTACCTGTGAAGCCGAGACATGAAAGGCCTTTTCAGATAGGATTCTTGACATACCCTGTGTGGATAATAAACAGCGTACTGTGGAACTGTGTCGCCACATAATGCAAATCAAGCTGAATCATAATGCTTGTCATTGCTATGCTGCTCGTCATCAATTTACTAAAGCAGGAATCAGGAATTAGTCTGTCTTCCACAACAGTTTGTTTCTTTCACAGTTCAATACAGATTCCAATCTGGTCTCTCCTCTTCCAAGGGAAAATCAACGCTTGAATATTTGCCCCAATGAGTATCAGTTGCTCTTAATTGTCTCAATTATTCTTAATAGTGCCATCATTTAAACATTGACAGATTTCCTTTCTTTCTTTAAAAATATGAAAACTAACAAAGCACAAATTTACAGCAATATGATTGAACTCATAACTTCTCTGGGCAATTAGGATAGGCAATAAATGCTGTTTAGCCAGTGACCACTCATCCCAGGAATAATTTTTATAAAAAAAACTCACCAAGACTTTCACTGCTTTTGGGAAGAAGGTTTTGCATTATCCTGCTGCTCTGTTGCCTTATCAGGCTCTGACGTCCCTTTTGTTCCCTCCTTACCACTTATGTCAGAATGTCTGCAGATGATCCATGGTGCGTGATCTTTTCTTCCAGACAAAACTCCTGAATGATGAGTCGAACTTGGGCCATGTTTTCTTGTTCTCAATTCTTGCTCTCCCTTTGTTTGTCCTAAGGTGGGAGACAGAAGGTGATGCTGGCAGGTTGCTTTTCGGACTGGAGGCCTGTGACCAGCAGTGTACTGCATGGATCAGTGCTGAGTCCACTGCTTTTTGTCATTTATATCAATTTTTTGGATGTGGATATAGGAAGCATGGTTAGTAAGTTTTCAGATGACACCAAAATTGGTATTGTAGTGAACAGAGAAGAAGGTTGCCTCAGAGTATAATGGGATCTTGATTAGATGGGTTGATGGGCCAAGGAGTCACAGAGTTTCATTTAGATAAATGTGAGGTGTTACATTTTGGCAAGCCAATCATTATACATTTATTGGTAAGGCCCTGGGGGAGTGTTGCCAAATAAAGAGATCTTAGGGTGCAGGTTCATAGTTCCTTGAAAGACAAATCACGGGTAAACAGGATAATGAAGAAGGCATTTGATATGCTTGCCTTTATTGGTCATTGCGTTGAGTATAGGAGTTGGGAGGTCATGTTACAGCTGTACAGGACATTGATTAGGCCACTTTTGGAATGCTGCATTCAAATCTGGTCTCCGGGCAGTAGGAAGGATGTTGTAAAACTTGAAAGAGAAAACATTTACAATGATGCCACCAGGTTGGAGGGTTTGATCTATAGGGTGGAATAGGCTGGGGCTATTTTCTCTGGAGTGTTGGAGGATGAGGGGTGACCTTATAGAGGTTTATAAAATCATGAGGGGCATGGATAGGGTGAATAGTCCAGGTCGTTTCCCCTAGGGTAGGGGAGTCCAAAACTATGGGTTTAAAGTAAGTCGGGAAAGATTTAAAAGTGTCCTAAGGGGCAATCTTTTCATGCAGAGGGTGGTAAATGCATGGAATGAGCTGCCAAAGGAAGTGGAGGATGCTGGGACAATGATGACATTTAAAAGTCAGAAGTCACATGCTGCAAAAGCTTGTGATTTCAAATTAACCTGTTGGACTATAACCTGGTGTCATGTGACTTCTGACTTTGCTCACCTCAGTCCAACTCCGACACCTCCATAACATTTGAAGGGCATCTGGGTGGGAAGGGGTTAGAAGGATATGGGCCAAATGCTGGCAAATGGGTCTAGGTTAATTTAGCACATCTGGTAGGTATGGACGAGTTGGACCGAAGGGTCTGTTTCGTGCTGTACATCACTATGACTCTATGGCCCTCACAAGGGGCATACCTGTAACTTCCCACCAAGCCATGCACTGACTTGGCTCGAAACTACATCATCATTCCTTCATTGCTACTGGGTCAAAGCTCTGAATTTTCTTCCTGGCAGCACCATGAGTATTCCTGCACCTCACAGATTATAGTGGATCAAGAACATCACTCACCAATGCCTTTACAATGACACTTAGGAATGGAAAATATCACCAGCACCACCTAAATTCTATAGACTATCGAAAATCACCCCCTCTGAACTGATTCCAATGCAAATAAATCTCACCTTAAATAAGGGGACAGAAACCATGTAAGGTGTGCTCTTGACAAATCAATGAACAGTTATAAAGTTACTTCCCTACCTTAATGTTCCATTCCATTTGCAATAACTCAATGAATTCCGACAACATACCATCACTCTCAAAAAGAACACTTTTTTCTGCCTTCATTAAATTGCTTAATTTTGCCCCTATCTGTTCTAATGTGCTCTACATTCTAGTCTCCATGAACTTGAGGTCATTAAAACCTTGTAACAAAAACAGAAAATTGCCGGAAAAACTCAGCAGGTCTGGTAGCATCTGTGGAGAGAAAGCAAAGTTAACTTCTCTGGTACAGTGGCCCTTCTTTAGAACTGATTATAGCTAGTTAAAGGTTGGTATATTATGCTAAACATGGCCTGGGAGATGGGGGTAAGACTAAATGATAAGTGGAGATGGAGCCCAGAGAGAGCGAGAGAGAGACCAACATTTGGGCAGCAAGGGAATGGATAATGTCAGCCTGAGAGAATCAATAGCTGCTAATGGAGACCTTCAGTGGCTGACAATGAGTTGATTGTGGTAACAGCCCTTGTGATGACAGTCCTTGAACTTGATATTGAGTCCAGGAGGCTGTGGGGTCCCAAGTGGAAAATGTGATACTGTTCTTCCGGCTTGCACCGAGCTTCACTGGAGCACTGCAGTGAGCCTGAGACAGAGATGTCAGCGAGGGAATGCAGTGGTGTTTTGAAGAGTCAGGCAACAGGAAGATCAGGGTTATGTTTGGTGGACAGAACGTAGGTACTCTGCAAAGTTGCCACCCAGTCTATGCTTCATTACCTCAGTGTAAAGGAGGCTGCATTGAAAGCAGTGAATACAGTAGAATAGATTGACAAAAGTGTAGGCTACTTCATCTGGAAGCTGTGCCTGGGGCCTTGGATGGTGAGGAGAGAGTTAGTAAACGAGCAGATGTTACACCTTCTGCATTTAAAGAATCAACCTTTTCCTGGCTACAATCAGCCCTGAAGAAGGGTCACTGAACCCAAAACGTTAATGCTGCTTTCACTTTACAGATGCTGCCAGACTTGCTGTGTTTCTTCAAAAATTTGTTTTGTTTTGAGATTACCAGCATCCACAGTTCTTTGTAATTTTATCATGAAAACTTTATTGTCATGTGCCCTTACTCTATCAACTCTCATTTACCTTTCACCCTTGTGCCCACTTTTCTATGTTGTGCTGGTTAAGCAACACCATGATATTGAAATGATATTAACAACTGCATTTTCAAATGCCTCTCCTCCAGCCTCACAACCTTTGAGTTATCTGCACTTATCTAATCCTGACCCCTTGAGCATCTCTAATTTAATCATTTCTCCAAGGATGGCCGTACCTTCAGCCACCTAAGTCATAAGTTTAGGAATTCTGATAGAATCTCTACAGTGTGGAATCAGGCCATTTGGCACATTGACTCTCCAAATAGCATCCCACCCAGACCCATCTCTCTACAATTCTGCATTTCCCATGTCTGACTCACCCAACCTACACATCTCTAGTGACTATGGACCATTTAGCATGACCAATCCACCTAACCTGCACATCTTCGGGCTATGGGAGGAAATTCACACAGACACAAGGAGAATGTGCAAACTCCATGTGGACAGTCACCCGAGGGGGGAATCGAATGCAGGGCCCTGGCACTTTGAGGCAGCAGTGCTAACCGCTGAGCCATTGTGCCACCCTCCCTAATTATCTCTCAAAAACACCTTTGCTTCATTCAAGATGTTCCTTAAAAATGGTTGATCTGGCCAATCTTTTGGTGAGGAATCCTTTAACGAGATAACAATCTTCCGATCAGCCTTAAGACAATCTCTTGTCCAAGACATTTCAAAAAGCTTCTCAACAGTAATAACAGTGGCACTCATTCAGGCAGGTGGATTGTACTCCCAGTCTTGACTTGTGCACTGCGCCCAGCCTCTGATTTATTTCTGTCATCATTGTATTTATGTGGTTGGTCTTGTTAATTTTCTGGTCAACGATAAGCTCTCAGGATGATGATGGTAGGGGATTCACTGATGTTGATGCTGTTGAATGTCAAGCGGAAGCAAATTGACTTTGAGAGAAGCAACATTTGGATTTGTAATGTGTGAATGTTGCATTGTCACTGAATGTTGTCCAGATCTTGCTGCATGTGGACAAAGCCAGCTTCAGTTGAGGTGAGAGGGGACTTGACAGTGCCCTTGACCACGTCTCCTGCATTTCCCACAACACGTCCCTCACACCCCGCCCCCGCCACAACTGCCCCAAGAGGATCCCCGTCGTTCTCACTCACCACCCCACCAACCTCCTGATACAACACATCATCCTCCGACACTTCCGCCATCTACAATCCAACCCCACCACCCAAGACATTTTTCCATCCCCATCCTTGTCTGCGTTCCAGAGAGACCACTCTCTCCGTGATTCCCTTGTCTGCTCCACACTCCCCTCCAACCCCACCACACCCGGCACCTTCCCCTACAACCGCAGGAAGTGCTACACTTGCCCCCACACCTCCTCCCTCACCCCCATCCCAGGCCCCAAGATGACTTTCCATATTAAGCAGATGTTCACCTGCACCTCTGCCAATGTGGTATACTGTATCCACTGTACCCAGTGTGGCTTCCTCTACATTGGGGAAACCAAGCGGAGGCTTGGGGACCGCTTTGCAGAACACCTCAGCTCTGTTCGCAGTAAACAACTGCACCTCCCGGTCACGAACCATTTTAACTCCCCCTCCCATTCCTCAGACGATATGTCCATCATGGACCTCCTGCAGTGCCACAATGATGCCACCCGAAGGTTGCAGGAACAGCGACTCATATTCCGCTTGGAAACCCTGCAGCCCAATGGTATCAATGTGGACTTCACCAGCTTCAAAATCTCCCCTTCCCCCACTGCATCCCAAAACCAGCCCAGTTCGTCCCCTCCCCCCACTGTATCACTAAACCAGCCCAGCTCGTCCCCACCTGTTTAACCTGTTCTTCCTCTCACCTATCCCCTCCTCCCACCTCAAGCTGCACCTCCATTCCCTACCTACTTACCTCATCCCGCCTCCTTGACCTGTCCGTCTTCCCTGGACTGACCTATCCCCTCCCTACGTCCCCACCTATACTCTCCTCTCCACCTATCTTCTTTTCTCTCCATCTTCGGTCCGCCTCCCCCTCTCTCCCTATTTATTCCAGAACCCTCACCCCATCCCCCTCTCTAATGAAGGGTCTAGGCCCGAAACGTCAGCTTTTGTTGTCCTGAGATGCTGCTTGGTCTGCTGTGTTCATCCAGCTTCATACTTTGTTATCTTATTTCAGTTGAGGTGGATGATCTTGATCTTATTGAATGGTGAAGCAAGCTCATTCTCTTTCACCTTTTTTAATGTGTAGCTTGAACTGCATGCACGAGGAGCTCAAAAATGTTTCCTGCAATGTTTGAAAGCTAAACCTGCTTATAATAAGAGGAAAGGAGTTATATAGTGCCTTTCACAACCCAGAATATCCCAATGTGCTTTGCAGCCAATGAAGGACTTAGCAAGTGTAATTACTGGACGTATTAAAAAGCTGATACTTTTCTGAAGAACCTAATTTTGATGACCCTCTGTGAGGTACTAACAGTGAAATGGGACATGAAGTCTGTGTGTGTTTTACATGGAAATAGCAGATTAAATACTAACACCGGCTGTCTAACAAAATGGGAACGATGATTATGATCTGATATTGCTGGACTTCACAAGCGATCAGGACTGAAATTGAGCCTTATAATTTTAAAAGCATTTACAACTGTGGGCCTTTTCACTATACCATCTCCTTTAACAACACTTTGTTCGACATTGGGGAAACCCAACAACAAGGTCAAATTTAAAATCAGACTGTGGTGAATTCCTGGTGAGACTAACTTGACTTAAATGTTAAAATTAATGGTGAGGCAGTACAGAGGCAACAGTGTTTGAAAACTCATACTTTAGAAATATCAGTTTGTTACTCAGATGAGCTAATCGTCTTGGTCTGTGACATAGAATCATGGAACTGCTACAGTGTGGAAGAAGGCCATTCAGCCCATAAAGTCCACACCAACCATCTGAAGAGCATTCCACTCAAACCGCCTTCAACTCTATCACTGTAACCCTGCATTTCCCATGATTAATTCACCTAGCCTGCACAACTTGGATTGTCGGAGGAAACCGGAGCACACAGAGGGAACTCACACAGACATGGGGAGAATGTACAGACTTCAGTCACCTGAAAGCAAACCTGGGTCCCTGGCACTGTGAGGTAACAGTGCTAACCACTGAGCCACCATGGATCAAGAGAGGTTTTATCTGACAAAATATTAGAAGTATTGACTGAGTTTGCAAAAGAACACAATCTTGGATATGCATGACAATCATAGAATGATAAGAGCTTAAGGCAGGCAATGTCTGGGCTACAGTAACTGTGTTTTTCTTTTTTAATTGAAATCAAAGGCAGACCATTAAGACTAGCTGTTCCTCCATCTAGGAGCATGTAAAGAGAGAGAGGCCAATTAACCTTTCAGCTGCTGACTTTGCAGCAATTTTCTATTATAAACTTTCAACACAGTATTTTAACACCTTGCCTCAATTGGCCAAGGGCTCAAAGTTGTTTTGATAGTTTTGCTTTCCCCAATTTTGCTGAAGTGTAGGTTTTGTTGGAATATGTTGAGTAACAACTTAATACAAAATCCAAAGCATGTAAGTGATTTGTATAGATTGCAAATCATTAAAATTAATTATGGTGCAAGAAGAGACATTATTATGGAATTGCAGAACAGTGAATCATGGTACCTCTCATTTTGAAATACAATTTATTGCTTTGCAAAAGGAGCCAATGATTTTTTTTTGTGCAGTTTTCCAAAAACAAATTCTATTAGTCTTTTCACATTGGCATCAGGATAATTTGATACTGAATAGTGTGAGGGGGATTTTCCACACTTGTGCTGGCCCATAAGAATAGTTGATTTTCTTCAATGCTTGCATTCACAATAATCTTTAAGCAAAGAAAATGTAAAAATGTTGAATGGACTACTTATGTAAAATGTAGTCCTTATCATTCCAGTAAAACACTCCACTGTCTTCACTTCTCACACCACAGACAAAGTAAGGGTGTATTCACAAGCCACTGTTTATATTCCAGGATAGTGAATTCTTCACTCCAAAGCTAAGATCCACTTTCTAAAGACTGGATTAGAGGTGCTGATGGGAAGCCTCCAGGATCTCAGGGTTTTGTAGCCGGGCAGAAATACATATTTGGGTTTGAAAGAACAGAATTGCCCAATGTCATGGTCAGACCTTTCCTAGCATGGCAAGTTAAGAACTGAAATTTCATTCAAATATTTTGAAGCAATTGACTGCCTTTCCTTTAGGTAAAAGTGGGAAATCATCTTTTCTATCACATCATATTTCATGTGAACATTATCAGACCCCATTATTTCAAGCGCACAACACAACAGTTGTTCAGCACAAGGTCTTTATTGAAGTTTAGCCTACGGTGTATATATGTGTCTATAGGCCAGGAGACTAGATGGCAGATGAGTGACATTTGTGCATGATTGCTTTTTAATACTAACCTCTGCTTTTGATACAAGGAAAGCAAAAGGGCATCCATTATCATGTACATTTTAGTTACTGAAATTACCAATTACTACACAACAGTTTTCATGCCTTAGCGGTCCATTATTTCCATCAGTCTATGTGTACGCATTGCACACATAGTCTGTAAATCAGAGATAATAGGAACTGCAGATGCTGGAGAATCCGAGATAACAAGGTGTAGAGCTGGATGAAGAGCAGGTGTAGAACAGGCCAAACAGCATCTTAGGATCAGGAAAGCTGATGTTTCGGGCCTAGACCCTTCATCAGCAATGCTTTAATCTGTGGGTTCGCTGACAGTGGCCTCATGGCCAATGGTGGTGGGTACATTGTGGGGAAGGCCCTGGGTACAGCTGGGGATTTGGGAGGTGGAGGAAGCCTGTTTTGTGTGGCAGGCACCAGTAGGTTTACTGTACTTACGGTTTTTAGTGCCCAATAAAGCTGAATAGAATTGTGAGTTCAGGTTGTGGATCCTACGATGTGGATCTAGGCCCGAAACATCAGCTTTCCTGCTCCTAAGATGTTGCTTGGCCTGCTGTGTTCATCCAGCTTTACACTTTGTAATCTGTAAATCAAGCTGGTCTCTTTTTCACTTTGTACCCTAGTACTGGATATGAGCTGTTCTTACATCACATTAACTCAGGGCTCAAAGTGTGCCTTCAAATCTTTTAAAATTCCTGCCATGTGTTTTCTTTTCCTGTTTTTCAGAGAGATTTAGGATGGAATATATTGTGAGACAGTCTTTTCCTAATGAGATAAAAGTGTAGTCACTTTTTCTTGTTCTGGTTTGCTCAACAAAGACTTGGATATAACATACTTCTGCCATTATTCATGGAATAGTTTGCAGTTATACCTCATATCCCCAATAACTTGAAGTTGATTGGGGAAAAGCTGCATCCGTTTTGTCTTAAGAAGTGTTTTCACTGTGATCTTTGTTTTGTTTCAATTTCCTTTTCAGAGGCAGTTCCAAACTCTGCAGCTGTGCTTTTTAATTCAGCTCTGCACAATTGCCCTTTTGATACCATGTTTCAAGTGAGCAAGACAGCAATCTGTTCTATGTAGAATTTCCTGAAGTGAAGTTTAAGTTGACAAGGTATGTGTTTTATTCAAATGTCATACGACTAGTGGGGAGGTAGTGACATAACAGTAATGAGCTATACAACATGGAAACAGAGTCTTCAGTCCAACTCGTCCATGCCAACCAAATATCCTAAATTAATCTAATCCCATTTGCCAGTGTTTAGTCCATTTCCCTCTAAAACCTTCCTATTCGTGTACCCATCCAGATGCCTTTTAAATGTAATTGTATCAGCTTCCAACACTTGCCCTGGCAGCTCATTCCATACACATGCCACTCTCTGTATGAAAAAGTTGCCCCTTAGGTCCCTTTTAAATCTTTCCCCTTATGCCCTCTAGTTTTGGACTCGCCCACCCTGGGGAAAAGACCTTGTCTCTATACTCTATCCATACCCACTCATGATTTATAAACCTCCATAAGGTCACCCCTCAGCCTTCAACGCTCCAGGGAAAATAGCCCCAGCTTATTCAGCCTCTCACTATTACTCAATCCCTCCAACCCTGGCAACATCCTTGTAAAACTTTTCTGAACCCTTCTAAGTTTCAAAACATCCTTCTGATAGCAGGGAGACCAGAATCGCATGCAGTATTCCAAAAATGGCCTAAACAATGTCCTGTACAGCCATAACTGACATCCCAAAACATATGCTCAATGTGTTGACCAATAAAGGCAAGCATATCAAACTATCCTATCTACCTGTGACTCTACTTTCAAGGAACTATGAACCTGCACTCCAAGGTCTCTTTATCTAGCAACACTCCCACGTACCTTACCATTAGGTGTATAGGTCCTGCCCTGAATTGCCTCTCCAAAATGCAACACCTCACATTTGCCTAAATTAAACCCCATCCACCACTCCTCGGCCCATTGATCCATCTGATCAAGATCCCGTTGTACTCGGAGGTAACATTTTCTCGCTGTTGACTACATCTCCTGGACTATCTAACCCAGAATCTCAGCCTAATGTTCTGGGAACATGAGTTTTTAAATCCCACAAGGGCTGATGGTGAATTTTGAATTTTATAAATATTTTGGATGAAAAGCTGGTCTAACAATGGCTGTGAACAGAAGCGTCTGTACCTGCTCCCAAAGGTCCTACAGTGCAGATAGAGGCTGTTCAGCCCATTGAAACTGCACCAACGCTCTGAATAACATCCCACTTAGACCCATCCTATCCCATAACCCTGCAGCTCCCATGGCCAATCCACCTGGCCTACACATCCCTGGGCACTATGGGAAATCTAGCATGGCCAATCCACCTAACCTGCATGTTTTGGACTGTGTGAGGAATCAGGAACACGTGGCAGACACCCAAACAGACATGGGGAGAACATGCAAACTCTATACAGATAGTTGCTTGAGGCCAGTAACAAATCTGGGTCACTGATGCTGCACCACCGATGCAATGAACCAACTTGATACCTAACAATAGTATTTCTTCTGTAGATACTCTAAGGGGGCGTGCTGTATACCACTGATCACTAGACAGGGCCAAGATGAAGGAGGATCAGTGAACTGCCTCAAACAAGCCTTCCCTGTTACCATATATTGGTAGAAATGGCAAGAACCACAGCATAGCAGATGTAGTCATCTGGAACAAATACCACACCCAATAAGTGAATTAGGATTGTGAGGTTAGTCTTGCAGGTAGCAACTTTTCATCTCCTATTTCTAGACAGGAGTTAAGTAGATACACATTTATATTGGGAAACAGAAGTCTTTTTCTAACTACATTAGTTCATTATCACTAGGTGGCACTACCGCATTTACACAGAGACAGCAACTGGTAATAAAATGGTTCTGCATTCCACAGCATAAGCTATGCTGGTCTTAATACTTTCTACATTTATGGTACATTCCTAATGCCTGCAACTGGCAAGTGGAGAGGCAATGGCCTAATGGTATTATTGCTAGACTGTCACTCCAGAAACCCAGACCAATGTTCTGGAAACCTGTGTTTTTTTTTCTTTATTCATTCATGGGATGAGGGCGTCGCTGGCTAAACAGCATTTGTTGCCCATCCCTAATTTCCCAGAAGGTTGTTGAGAGTCATTGCTGTGGGTCTGGAGTCACATATGGACCAGACCGCGTAAGGATGGCAGTTTCCTCCCTAAAGGACATTAGTGAACCAGATAGGTTTTCCCTGACAATTGACAATGGATTCACAGTCATCATTAGATTCTCAATTACAGATATTTATTGAATTCAGATCCACCATTTGTCCTGGTGGGATTTGAACTCTGGTTCCCAGAACATTATCTTGGTACCTGGATTAATAGTCCAGCGATAATACCACTAGGCCATTGCCTTCCCCATATGGAATTTGAGTTCAATAAAAAATTGGAATTAACTCTCTAAGGATGACCGTGGAACTATTTTTAGGGGAAAAAGAACCCATCTGGGTTCACTAATGCCGTTCAGGGAAGGAAGCCACAACAATGTGGTTGACCCTTAAATACTGTCTGGGCAATTAGGGAAGGGCAATAAATGCTGGCCTGGCCAGTGATACCCACATTCTGTGAATGAATTGAAAAGATATCTGGCTGCATAAATGTGGCCAGTTACTGAATGTGATTACTTTACTCTGACCAACAATGCCTCTGTAGTATCTCACTTGAGTTCTCTTATCAATGTGCAATTTCTCAGAATGAAATTCTCCAGGGTTATACACACCCATACAATCACATGTTCACCACAGGTTACTTTAATTATACAGGCAGATGTAAAGAACAGTGTCTATGTTGGTGACCTATGCTTTCTGACAACAGGGAGGATCATGCCAGATGAGTTTAAACTGCACATGAGCAGTAATACATTAAGCATAGGGCCTTGCTTTCTTTCAAAGAGAATAGTAAGCCTCTGCAATGTATTGCTGGTTGCTGCTCTATCTTCAATTTAAGCTGCTCTGGTCCTTGACTGAAGCAGAGGTCATATGCCATAGTCTGATTTGTTAAGATAGTGAACACATGGCTCACGTGCGAACTGGTTTTGATCACCTGTAAATGTCAGACTTTTCCAGAGTACATTTCCTTTGTTCGCCCTGGGATTTTGTCTTATTTTACCTCTCTCAGGAGGTTGTTATGTCCATGGGAAGGGGAGCTAGTGGAAAGTGTCTTTTCATGATGTTCCCACCATCACAAGTGTGGGATAGACCCAATGGACCATCAATTTTGTATGTTTATTATGTTAAACTACTGTCAAAGACAGTAGACAGGCCACAAAATAAAACCAAATCATCCATATTACATGAAGGCTTTTGAGCTAATTCTTTATTAAACCTGATTTACTAACACTTGGGGAGGTACAAAACATTGGAAACATTTGTTTTCTTGTTTTAGGGGACAATGGTGAAGCAACATTTGATGAGTGAATGAACAAAGTAATATCTTGTGTTAGGAAGCTGTTTTCATATTTCCCCCACATGCTCCTTTCCTGTTCTAGCCTATTGAGTCTACTCCACCATTCAATTATGGTTAATAAGTTTCTCAATTCCATTCTCCCGCTTTCTCCCTGTAATCCTTGAACATCTTGACAATCCATAACCTACCTACCTCAGTCTTAAGTGTACTCAATGACCCGTCCTCCACAGCCTTCTTTGACAGTGAATTCCACAGATTCAACACACTGGCTGAAGAGGTTTCTCCCTATCTCCATTCTAAAATGTCTTCCCTTTACTCTAAGGCGGTGCCCTCAGGTCCTAGACTCTCCTACCAATGGAAACATCTTCCCAACACCCACTCTGTCCAGGCCATTCAGTATTCTGTAAATTTCAATCAGATTACCCCCTCATCCTTCTAAACGCCATTGAATATAGACCCAGAGTCCTCAAACATTCCTCATATGTTAAGCTTTTCATTCCTGGGACCATTCTTGTGAACCTCCTCTGAACACGCTCCAGGGCCAGTACATTTTTCCTGAGTTATGCGCAATACTTCAACAGTGGCCTGACAGAGCCTTATTGAACCTCAGAAGTACATCCCTGCTTCTATATTCAAATCCTCTCAAAGTAAATGCCAAAGGTGTATTTGCTTTCCTAACTTCTGACTCAACACTTGCAAGTTTACCTTGAGAGAATCCTGGACTAGAACTCCCAAGTCTCTTTGTACTTCAGATTTCTGAATTTTCTCTCCATTTAGAAAATAGTCCATGCTTTTATTCTTCTTACCAAAGTGCATGACCTCACACTTTCCGACATTGTACTCCATCTGCCACTTCTTTGCCTACACTTCTAACCTGTCTAAATCCTTCTGCAGCCTCCCCACCTCCTCAATGCAACCTGTCCCTCCACCTATCTTTGTATCGTCCACAAACATAGGCAGAACACTCTCAGTTCCTTGATCTAGATCATTAATGTACAAAGTGAAAAGTTGTGATCCCAACATTGACCCTTGTGCAACACCACTTATTCAGGCCACCATCCTGAGAAAGACTCTTTTGTCCCCACTCTCTGCTTTCTCCCAGACAGCCAATCTTCTATCCATGCTAGCACCTTACCTCTAACACCATGGGCCCTTATCTCACCCAGAGCCTCCTGTGTGGCACCTTACCAAAGGTCTTCTTGAAGTCCAGGTAAATAAGATCCATTGGTTCTCCTTGGTCTACCCTGCCTGTTACTTCCTCAAAGAATTCTGATAGGTTTGTCAGGCATGACCTCCCCTTAATGAAGCCATGCTGACTTTGCCCTATTTAACCATGCACGTCCAAGAATTCAGAAATCTCATCCTTCACAATGGACTCTAAAATCTTACCCACGACCGGGGTTAGGCTGATAGGTCTGTAATTTTCCATCTTTTGCCTTGCTCCCTTTCTAAACAGGTGTGTCCTCTGGGACCCTCTCTGACTCTAGCGATTCCTGAAAGATCGCCATTAACACTTCCACTATCTATTCAGCTATATCCTCTAGAACTCTGGGGTGTAGTCCATCTGGTCGAGGGTGTTTATCCATTTTCAGGCCATTCAGTTTTTCTAGCACTTTCTCCTTGGAGATGGCCACCATACTCAGGTCTGCCCCTAACTCTTGAATTTATGGGATATTACTCATGTCTTCTACTGTGAAGGCTGATGCAAAGTAATTGTTCAGGTCCTCAGCCATTTCCTTGTTCTCCATTACTGTCTCCCCAGCATCATTTTCTTGCAAGCCAATGTCCACTTTTGCCTGTCTTTTGCCCTTTATATATCTAAAGAAACTCTTACAGTCTTCATTTATATGACTGGCTAGCTCACCCTCATATTTAATCTTCCCCCTCCCTATTTTTTTTGTTGCCCCCTAATGGTCTTCGTAAGATTCCCAATCCTCTGATTTCCCATGTGCCCTTCGCCACATTTTTTTGCTTTCTCTTTTGTGTTTATCCTATCCCTGACTTCCCCAGTCAGCCATGGTTGCCTCATCATCCCTGTACCACGCATATTTTCCCTCAGGATTAATTTTTGTAGTGCCCTCTGTATTAGTCCCAGAAACTCCAGCCATTGCTGCTCCACTGCCTTTCCTGCTAGGCGCCTCCTCCAGTCAGTTCTGCCCAGCTCCTCCCTCATGTCTCTGTAGTTGCCTTTATTCAGCTGTAATATCATTACCTCTGATTCTATCTTCTCCCTCCCAAATTACAGGATAAATTCAATCATATCATGATCACTGCTTCCTAAGGATTCCTTCACCTTTACCTCCCTTATTAAGTCTGCCTGATTGCACAACACTAAATCCAGTATTGCCTGTTCCCTAGTGGGCTCCACCACAAGCTGCTCCAAAAAGCCATCTCACAGACATTCCACAAATTCCTTTTCTTGCAATCCACTACCAACCTGATTTTCTCAGTCCACCTGCATATTGAAATCTCCCATGACCTCTTTAACCTTGCCTTTCATACATGCCTTTTCTATCTCCTGGTGTACCTTACGGCCGAGCTCCTGACTACTGGTTGGAGGCCTGTACATAATTTCAACTTTGGATGTTTTTTCACCTCTGCAGTTTCTCAACTCTACTTACACAGATTCTGCACCATCTGATGCTACTTCTTTTCTTACTATTGATTTAATTTTATCTCTTACTAATAAAGCAACCCCTTCTCCTCTGCCCTGCTGCCTATCTATTCAATAAGGTACATATCCTTGGGTATTCAATTTCCAATCCTGATCCCCTTACAGCCATGTCTCCGTGATGCCCAGCATGTCACATCTGTCAATTTCGATCTGCACCACAACCTAATTTACCTTATTCCTTATACTGCGTGCATTCAGATATAACACCTTCAGTCCTGTAGTAACCATACCGCTTCTCATTGTAATAAAATGTGAGGCTGGATGAACACGGCAGGCCAAGCAGCATCTCAGGAGCACAAAAGCTGACGTTTCGGGCCTAGACCCTTCATCAGAGAGGGGGATGGGGTGAGGGTGCTGGAATAAATAGGGAGAGAGGGGGAGGCGGACCGAAGATGGAGAGAAAAGAAGATAGGTGGAGAGAGTATAGGTGGGGAGGTAGGGAGGGGATAGGTCAGTCCAGGGAAGACGGACAGGTCAAGGAGGTGGGATGAGATTAGTAGGTAGGAGATGGGGGTGCGGCTTGGGGTGGGAGGAAGGGATGGGTGAGAGGAAGAACAGGTTAGGGAGGCAGAGACAGGCTGGACTGGTTTTGGGATGCAGTGGGTGGAGGGGAAGAGCTGGGCTGGTTGTGTGGTGCAGTGGGGGGAGGGGACGAACTGGGCTGGTTTAGGGATGCGGTGGGGGAAGGGGAGATTTTGAAACTGGTGAAGTCCACATTGATACCATTGGGCTGCAGGGTTCC
Source organism: Stegostoma tigrinum (assembly GCF_030684315.1). Lineage (NCBI taxonomy): Eukaryota > Metazoa > Chordata > Chondrichthyes > Orectolobiformes > Stegostomatidae > Stegostoma > Stegostoma tigrinum. Next base: position 29,802,468 of record NC_081363.1, read on the forward strand.
CAAGCTGAATATGAGTTGCTGTTCCTGCAACCTTCGGGTGGCATCATTGTGGCACTGCAGGAGGCCCATGATGGACATGTCATCCAAAGAATGGGAGGGGGAGTGGAAATGGTTTGCGACTGGAAGGTGCAGTTGTTTGTCCCCTTCCCCCACCGCATCCCTAAACCAGCCCAGCTCTTCCCCTCCACCTACTGCATCCCAAAACCAGTCCAACCTGTCTCTGCCTCCCTAACCTGTTCTTCCTCTCAGCCATCCCTTCCTCCCACCCCAAGCCGCACCCCCAGCTACCTACTAACCTCATCCCACCTCCTTGACCTGTCCGTCTTCCCTGGACTGACCTATCCCCTCCCTACCTCCCCACCTATACTCTCTCCACCTATCTTCTTTTCTCTCCATCTTCGGTCCGCCTCCCCCTCTCTCCCTATTTATTCCAGTTCCCTCTCCCCATCCCCCTCTCTGATGAAGGGTCTAGGCCCGAAACGTCAGCTTTTGTGCTCCTGAGATGCTGCTTGGCCTGCTATGTTCATCCAGCCTCACATTTTATTATCTTGGATTCTCCAGCATCTGCAGTTCCCATTATCTCCGCTTCTCATTGTCACTTGTTTATCCAGTGTGCTTGAAGTTTGATTCCTAATCCTTTCCAAACACTGTTCTATTTGTGTCTGTGATGGAGACTTTAATAACCTCTCCTTAGTTCTCCTTTCCCATCATTTTTTTCATATTTTCCACACAGTGGAATCTACCCCTACAGATGCCTATTGCTTTGTTCCCCACTGGGGGTGGGAAGTTATACCCTTCCCTTCCCCTCTACTTTCTATTTTAAAGTCCTGTTGATCAGCCTATACAACCTATTCACTAGAACATTGGTCCCAGCTCAGTTCAGGGGCAGTTTGTCCCAGTGGTACAGATCCCTCCTGTTCCAATACTGATGCCAGTGTCCCATGAAAAGGAAGCCCTCTTTCCCACACCACTCATTTAACTATGTGTTTACTTCCATTATTCTCACTTCCCTTTGCCAATTTGCACATGGCTTGGGCAGCAATCTGGAAATTATAACTCTTGAGGACCTGCTCTTTAATTTCATTTCGAGATCCTGATGATCCCCAAACAGGTCTTCTTTCCTAGTCTTGCCTATAATGTTCCGTCATGGACCACAACAACTGGATCCTCCCTCTTCCACCCCAATATCCTTTTAAGCCGGTCAGAGACATCCCTTACCCTGGCACCGGGCAGGCAACACACCATTAGGACTCTCGATCCTGTGTACAAGGGATACTATCTATTTCCCTAATTATAAATCCCCTACAACTACTACTTGTCTTTTGGCTTTCCCTTCTTGAATGGCCTCCTGTATCACAGTTTTGTGATTTGTTGGTTCATCCTCCCTGCAGCTGTTATCCTCAGCCACACACAGAGCAGGGATCAAGTACCTTGTACGCGTTTGACAAGGTCTAGAGCTGAAGTTCCTCTGTTCCTGAATGCAGGATTCCTCTACCTGCCTCGCTTACAGTCACCCCCTTGCTGCCACTAGCCAAATTTGGACTACTTACTCTACCAGGAGCCACAATGTTTGAAGCTCAGATTCCAGCTGAGTCCCTTGACAACACTTCCTCCACAAATCCCTAGATAATAAAATGTGAGGCTGGATGAACACAGCAGGCCAAGCAGCATCTCAGGAGCACAAAAGCTGACGTTTCGGGCCTAGACCCTTCATCAGAGAGGGGGATGGGGGGAGGGAACTGGAATAAATAGGGAGAGAGGGGGAGGCGGACCGAAGATGGAGAGTAAAGAAGATAGGTGGAGAGAGTGTAGGTGGGGAGGTAGGGAGGGGATAGGTCAGTCCAGGGAAGACGGACAGGTCAAGGAGGTGGGATGAGGTTAGTAGGTAGCTGGGGGTGCGGCTTGGGGTGGGAGGAAGGGATGGGTGAGAGGAAGAACCGGTTAGGGAGGCAGAGACAGGTTGGACTGGTTTTGGGATGCAGTGGGTGGGGTGGAAGAGCTGGGCTGGTTGTGTGGTGCAGTGGGGGGAGGGGACAAACTGGGCTGGTTGAGGGATGCAGTAGGGGAAGGGGAGATTTTGAAACTGGTGAAGTCCACATTGATACCATATGGCTGCAGGATTCCCAGGCGGAATATGAGTTGCTGTTCCTGCAACCTTCGGGTGGCATCATTGTGGCAGTGCAGGAGGCCCATGATGGACATGTCATCAAGAGAATGGGAGGGGGAGTGGAAATGGTTTGCAACTGGGAGGTGCAGTTGTTTTTTGCGAACTGAGTGGAGGTGTTCTGCAAAGCGGTCCCCAAGCCTCCGCAAATCCCTGTTTGGTCGTGGTGACTGTGCTGAGATCAAACAAGCAGAGTGTCACAAAAATCAGTCTGAGAACCTCAATTATTTACTACCTACTGTAAGTTAATGAATGGGGGAGGGGTAAGAGTGTAATGTATCCAGTTTGATGATGATATGAAAATACATTGGAAGGCAGATTGTGGTGAGGACGTAAGGAATCTGCACAGAGATATGAATAGTTAAATGATTGGGCAAAACCTTGGCAAATGGGAGGTAATGTAGGAAACATGTGAGGTCATGCACTTTGGTAGGAATACTCAAAAGGCATCCTATTATTTAAATGAGAGAGACTCCAAAGGAAGTGCATCAAAAAGGGATTTTGGTATTCTTGTGTGTGAAACACAAAATGTTAACACACAGATACAATAAGTAACTAAGAAGGCAAATGGGATTTTGGTCTTTATTATTTGCAGACTGGAGTTTAAAAACAGGAAAGTCTTGTTACAATTGTACAGGTTTTTGTTAAGGCTACACCTGGAATACTGTGTACGGTTTATTTTAAGAAAGAATATACTAGCAATAGGAGCTGTTCAAAAGAGATTCGCTAGGTTGAACGCCGAGATAAATGATTTGACTTATCAAGAATAGCAAACCAGGTTAGACCATTATTGATGGGTGATCTTATTGAAACCTACGAGATTTAGAGAAGGCTTGACAAGGTGGATATTGAGAAGTGTTTCCACTAGTTGGGGAATCTTGAACTAGGAGACATAGTTACAGAATAAAGGGACCCTCATTCAGATGTGAGATGCAAAGACATTTCTTCTCCCCAGGGGACAGTGAATGTCTGGAATTCTCTACCCAAGAGAGTTTTTAAAACCTTCAGCAGTGTCAATTCTTGTAGCTACATGCAAAGAGGTATGAATGGTACACTACTGTCTTTCTCCATTTGCTCTTGCTCTCCTCAGACACAAGTGACATCTAACCAAAGAAAGAAATATTAGAGCAGTTGACCAAACATTTTGTCAAAAAGGTAGGGTATAAGGAACATCTGAAAGAAGGAGAGAGAGTTGGAGATACAGAAAAGTTAAGGATTGAAATATAAACTCTTAGATGGCTGAAGGTACTGTGCTTCTGGTCAGTTGAAAGATGAACAAGATGCACAGATGTCGGAGGAGTAAGTATGTGGAGCTCTAGGTTGTAGGCTAGAGATAGGGAATGTTGAGGCTGTGGTAGGATTTAAACACAAGTTTGTTAAAATCTGTTGCAGATGTAAAAGTGGTGTAACGAATATTGAGATCACAAGTTGTACAATATATAAATAATTGCTAACCACTTTATCACACATTTCTGGATATTATTAATCTATTAAACAATCTGCACTGAAGACAGAATTCTATCACTTCAAATATTCACTTCAAAAGATGCATTTTTATAGAAAGCTTGGACTACTAACTGACTGCGTTTAACACAGGAACACATGTTCCTAATTTTATTTTGACAGTTACCCCTAGAAATCTATATAAATACATTTTAGCAGCTGTTAACAAAGATGAACTCCCAATAAATGTTGGTTTCTGTATCAGTTTTCTGACAGTGAAGTGCTCTGCATGGTCTTCCCTGTAGACTGAAGAACTTAGTAGACTAAGACATTAACTTGCTCCAACATAATCTTTTAAAAATAAATACAGTCTTTAAAAATCTTGAAACTAATGACATCTCCAACTTTACAGATTATGTCCTAAGGATGGGATCTGTGTTATGGTTTGTGTCACTGTGCATATAGTGATGGAAGAGCCATAAAGTAACTGAAATTTGTACACTCTACATTAGTTGGCAGAGATCACAACCAGTTATACTAGTTACACTAAATAAGACTTACATGTTCAAGCATAGAATATTACATTTTCACCCATCAGATTTACAACTAGCATTCTGGAGGATTTCTTCAAAGAAACATTGAGTTAATAAACAACTCTCACTCATTTCAGTGAAAATAGAGGAACATTTTGTAATACTTTTCAACTTCACATACTTTTTTGTTAAAATTGGTGAAAACAGAAATGATATCCTATTCCTAACTAAAAATGTAATTAATGTTGATAGAACATGGAAGACACACATTACATGGGCAACATGGCAAAGAGGCTCACTGGTTTGCACTGCTGCCTCACAGCACCAGGGGCCCAAGTTCGATTCCAGCCTCAAGTGACCAACTGTGCGGAGTTTGCACATTCTCCCCCTGCCTGCATCGATTTCCTCCGGGAGCTCTGGTTTCCTCCCACAGTTCAAAGATGTTTAGGTTAGGTGGATTGGCCATGCTAAATTGTCCACAATGTGCAGGGATGTGCAGGCAAGGTGGATTAGCCATGGGAAATGCAGGGATAGGGTGGTCAGAGGTGGGCAGCGGGGGAGGGCAGGGGTGTGGTCTGGGTGGGATGCTCCTCTGCAGATGGTCGGTGTAGACTCAATGGGCTGAATGGCCTGTTTCCACATTATCGGGATTCTGTGCTGAACAAAAGTGAACAATCATAGTCAGTATATTACAGAGCAGAAACCTGTGGGAAGGAAATTGAGGATGAAATTTGTAAACAACTTAGAGATGTGTGTACTGATGCTGAATTGATACTAATTCTGTATGTTAAGCTACTAGGATAGGAAAAGTGACTGTTTTGCAAAAAGCTCTTATTTTGGCAGTAAATTCAAAACTCAGCCAAACTGTTGCTATTCAATGAAAATGATGTATTCCTTGATCTGGTTCAGGTCAATGAAGTGGAGAAAGAGGGTGACCAAGAGTAGTTGTGATGTAGTGACTGGGATAGCTCTCAAGACACTGAATGAACAGAGAAGGCGAATGAAAAGTTAAACACAAGGGCTTTTGAATGAAAATAAAAACAAATAGCCGAATATAAAGAGACCGTGTCCAAGTTAGCTGGAATTGACAAACAGAATCAATGATCAGGAACAGATAATGTTTAAGTAAGGTTGTTGACTTGCTTGCCGAGCTGGCTTGTTCTCATTCAGTTATTTCGTCACCATCTGACATCATCTATGGAACGTCCGATGAAGCGATGTTGTTCTAATCTGCTTGGAATTTGTACTGTCCGGTCCGTTGTCATGACTACTGTCATTTCTGGTTTTGATCTGTATGGGTTTGTATATAGAGTCCAATTCTATATGTTTATTGATTGCATTACGGCTGAAAAACTATGCCTCTACAAATAGAATATATAGAATTAGGCCCCATATACAAACACATACAGATCAAAACCAGAAATGACATTACTCACCTTAACGGACCGGACAGTATAAATTCCAGGCGGAGTAGAATAACATCGCTTCATCGGAGGCCCCACTGATGATGTCACCTAGCATAGTGATGAAACGTCTGAACAAGAGCAAGCCAGCTCAGCGAACAAGTCAGAAACCTCATCCACAACCCATGCTACAGTCTGCCAAAACTTTAGATGTTTAAGTAAGATATAGAAATGATTACAAATTGAACACATTCCAGTAAAGTAAGGGAGTGCATAGCACAGTGTTTCTGTGAACAAATAGGGAAATTAGGTCAAATTTCAAACTAAAAAAAAATTACTGTCCAGATAATTCAAAATTTCACTCCAACATCAGGAGGTCAGAAAATGCAATTGATGTGAAAGACAAGATATTTGAGGGAACAAAAAAGCTTAAAAGAGGTAAGTTTAAATAAAGATCTTAAAGAAGGAGAGGTAGGCTAAACATGTCAAAATATAAAGACGAAGGCATGGATGCCATTGGTAGCACAGGAGACTGGGATAAGTCAGAGCACAACAAGAGATGGCAGCCTCAGGGAAACAGGGTGCTCAAGGAAGGAATCATTGTGCTTAAGGATATTACAGATACCTGGAGGAGTGGAGTAATTGGAAAACTTAACTATGAAGATGAGAGGTTCAAATGGAAGTTAAATCAAGGGTGGAGAATTCCCTTCCCTGGAGTTGGCAAGACAGATAACCAGGAGGGGAAATAATTGGATAAGTTTGTCTTGGACAGAAATCCAACTTGTCACTTGTGCTATTAAGTACAGCTGAGAAAATCCATGGTTGACTTCTCCAGCACACCAATATTTAAGGGCCTTAAATGACCATTTCAGGGGATAGACTTATTGCTTCCCCAATCATCTACATTTTCGATGGGTGAGAAAGTTTCCACTGGTTGACAGAACAACAAGTCCAGTGCACAAATCTAGGTAATTGCAGAAAGGATGGGGGCAGGAGAGAGTCAAAAAATGTTTGAATTGTAGTAGTTAGAATGTGAGGGAAGAAGAGAAATATTAACCGGGATAGAGATCCAGTAAGAAAATGGGATTAGATTAATCTCTAGTGGAACAAATTGCTTGTACCTGATTAATGAATTAGTCATGTGCTATTACAGTATAAGGATCTAACAGACAGGAAGTGGGCCAGAAAAGAGAGCTCTTCATAAATGTACAAATTATGTTGCCAATGCAGTAACTTCATCTTTAGATTTTAGCACTTGATTTCTTAAATTGGACAATACAGCCTATTTACAAAAGAAGTGATGCATCACTCAAATATTGCAACATATTTTCTTAAACCTTATATCTCTCTCTCGCACACACGCACCTCTGTTTATGTTCTGTCCACACAGCCTGAATAAAAAAAATGCAAATCACAGTAAATGTTATAAATGGTTTTCTCTTGTCATCCTGTGTCTCTTTTCCTTCACAGTTGTACATGCCAGGTATAGTCTGTGTACTGTCAGTAAGTAACCTGGAGCAGAGACAGATGCCACCTCAATAGATCAGTAAATTATTCAGTGACTAGATGAGCTTACAGACTCAAAGTTCCAGGTTTAATTCCCAGTCTGTGATGTTGCCGGATCTCAAGTTGGTATGGCAGTACCAATGTTACCTGTTGGCTTCAGCACCTTTAGTATTGGCAGGAGGGAAGAGGAAATTATTCCAGAATTCCTGTTGCTGCCCACTGCTGCTGGAAATAAACATCCACTGACAGAATGGAACTGAACTATGACATTGCCACATAAGCACTAAACAAAAGCCATCTGAGTCAGTGGTCAGCATCAGTAAGTTTGGCTTATAATTTTATAGTCTAATGCAGAGGAAAAGAAAGTCAAATTCTGGGACAATATATTAAATGTAAGCAAGTGGTTTAATATGAGTAAGGTGAGTGCTGATCTAGGATATTACAAACAGAAGATGCTGGAAATACTTGGCAAGTCTGGCAATATCTGTGGAGAAGGAAACACAGTTAACATTTCACATTTGGAATATATCATCAGAGCTAGGAAATATTAGAAATGCCATAGATGTTGAGTGAGTGAAAGGGTGTAGGATCACGGACAATGGTGTGGTCATGAACAGATATAGTAAGAAGAATGTGTCCAGAGGAAATCTGGATGGCAGAGTCCTAAAGCAAAATAGTGGAAATCATCGAGAACTGAGACTAAAGGAACAAAGTAGCAATGAAAAATGGAAGAAAGTGACAGTCAAGGTTATGAATTAATGCTATTGAACTCAATGCTGATTCTAGAAGGCTGTAAAATGATCACTCAGAAGATGAGATCCTGTCCCTCGAACCTTCATGAGGTCAAGATGGAAAGGTCAGAGCAGGAACAAGGTGAAACGATGGATGACTGGAGCTCAGCCACATATTTGAGGATTGAAATGAGGCTATCCAGCCTGTCTTTGGTCTCAAGACTGTCGAGGAGACACCACATCAGCAGTGAGTACAGTAAATTACATTGAAAGAAATCAAAAGTAAAATCACTGTTCCATCTCAAAGGAGTATTTGGGACCTTGGATATTGAGAAGGGTAGAGGTCAACTGGCAGGTACTGCATTCCATGGAAAGATGTTTTAGCAAAGGGATAATGAACTGAGTGGCTGAGGAATTGACACTAGATATCATGGAGGGAGCGGCCCATTTAGAATGCTGAAAGCAGAGAGGAGAGGAGGATGTTTTTGCTAGGGGATCAATGATGGAGGTGGCAGAAAATGTTGATCCATCGAAGTGGCTGGTTGGTGGTAGATGAAAAGAGCAACATACAACTTGTATCAGTGGACGTGCATGCATCCACAGCAGATATTTCTTCTTCACTTCTGTTTTCTAGACATTTCCCAAAGTGGCCATGATGAAGGTCCTACGAATTGGTAAGTAACAGTTGCAAAATGCTTCTTGAAGTGAAGGCGTATAATATCCTCCTCAACGTCCAAATCACTCTAGGCTCATGAAAGCCACAGTCTCTTCTGATCTTTTGTGTGCTCCGAGTCCCTAAATGACCAATGTTGGGTGGCTCAGTGCTGCAGTATTGTCTGGAATCACCTCCTTTGACACTGAGCTCCAAATAGCGTTTGATGTACTGAGTGTCTACTATGCTTACTTTATCTACTCTGTCACAGCAACATGGGTTGTGGCTGGGGCCAATACAAGCAAGCCATTTTGCTAGAACTTTTATGCTAGATAACTTTTAACCACAATAAAGAACAATTGGAGGAGGGGTATCTGCACATTGCCATTTCGTCATGGTTGCTTACACATTGATATTGGCAGATATAAATGAAAAAGCCACACATTCAGGTACCCAAATGAGAATAGTGCACAGCATGGCCTAATAAAACCAAAAGAGAGAAAATAAAACCAAACATAACACACTTCACTGAATGTAACTTAACTTGCAAAATAATTTCCTTTATCAGCCTTTGTATTTCATTTAAAAGGTTGTTTTAAATATTTCTTTCCATTGGTAGATGAATGGAGAATGCTCTTTTCCATTTTTCCAAGACAAAAACAGTTTTGCTCAAATACAAAATCCATTTTAAAAAATGCAAGCTCAAAAACTGCGGAGCGCTCAAGCATTGCACCGTTCCACCTGTTTTACTGGGACACATTGGACCCTTTCAGTGGATGAAGACGTTGCATATCTGTACACACTTCCATATCTGGCATTTTGACTGTGTTTGAATAGCTTCTTTCTCCATCAACACCTTTAGCTGAGCTTTGTGACAGCTGCACCCATTTCTAGTTTACCAAGGTTTTAGTGAACATATCTTGGTTACATGCTTCAATGCAGAGTATGAATGTTAAAGATCAAAATCATCAAAAGCTTTTCTTTATTTAGAAATGAGGGGCATGCTGGTGCTGATAGGATGGCCAGTTGTATACAACTTGTGGCAAGTCAGCTGCAAATGGATCTTCAGACTAAGGATGAGGCAAGACTCTGTCTTGATGTGAATCAATGTCCAAATGACACAATCACAGCACCAGATGCAGATCAATACAAACTTCTTCATTAATACAAACCTTAAGAGACCAAATTAAAAGGGATGTACAGTAGTACCAGCTTTACATTTCCTGGAAGATGCATTCAAGATGCTACCATTTTGTGAGTAAGGGAGTTTTACTTTATTTGTAAAAGTCTAATTTTTGACTGTATTTAGCATTTGGCCAGAACCTGCTGTTTCAATTCTAAATTTCTCAACATGAAGCAGAGTTTCACAAGGTCTCCACAAGAAGTGGAGTTGAAGTTAGGTAATTGAGAAAGCAGCTGAAAATTTTTTCTCTGTTACTGGGGTCAGCTAGCACTTTGTTTCCGAAGCATACAAAGCTGAGCTACAACTTGGCACAGAGTGTGGATTTGAACAGATTGCTGGTGATTAATGGAATTAGGTTAAGAAGGGGCTCTGAAATAGAGATTATGCATACATGAGTTCTTTTATGTTTGACAAGATGTAACACAGGAATTAGTTCTTTTGTACTTTTTGTAACCTACTATAAGTGGATGGGTTATATGTGTGAAACATTTTTTTGTGCAGCCCTTCTCAAGCTTTCTGATGTGGAGTGTAATACATCAAAATGATTGACGCAACCTCCTGTGTTGATTAGGCTAATTACAAATTAGTTATCACAGTCCTTCAAATAAAGGGACAGCAAAAACTGTTTTGGTACAGGAGTACAGGGCTTTCATGGAGCTTTCCAAAGGGGTGTGTGATATACTAAGCTGATCGCCATGAGTTCCAATCGTGCTAATAGCTCTCATTCAATGTAAAAGTCAACATCATAACTTTGGTCTCATGGGCTAATTAGCCAACTATATAAATGTCTTGGATGAAGGGACCAAAGGTATAGCTGATAAATTTGTTGATGACTCAAAAATAGTTAGAAAGGTACATTGTAAAGAGGACATAAGGAAGCTATAAAAGAATCTGAAATGTTTATGTGAATGGGAAAAGTTCTGGCATATAAAAGTTGGAATATGATACAAGAAATTTGAAGTTGTTCATTTTAGAAGGCAGAACAGAGGCTATATTATTTAATTGGAGAAAAACTACATAAAGCTGCCACACAAAGGGAAGTGGGGGGACTTGTACATGAAACACAGAAAATTAGCACACAGGTACAGCAGGTAATCAGCAAGGCTGATGGAATGCTGACCCTGATATCAACTTTTGGTTCCCTTATTTAAGGAAAAATATTATTTCATTGGACGCAGTGCAGAGAAGGTTCAATATGATGATCCCTGGTATGGAGGGATTGTTTTAGGAGCAACAGCTAAACAGCTTGGTAGTTTACTAAACTGGAATTTAGAAGAATGAGAGGTAATCTCATTGAAACATTGAGGATTCTTAAGGAGCTTGAGAGTGTAAATGCTGAGAGGGTGTCTCCCTCATGGGAAAATCTAGGACCAAAGGGCATAGTCTCAGATTAAAGGGTGCCAAATTAGGACTGAGATGAGGAGGAATTTCTTCTCTGAGGGTTGACGGAATTAGGAACTCCTCGCAGCAGAGAGGTATGGGAGCAAAGTGCACGTTTAGGCTGAGATAGATCGGTTCTTGATCATTAGGGGAATTAAGGGTTACGGGGAAAACACAGGAAATTGGACAGGAAGCATTTCAGATCAGCCATGACCCTATTGAATGGCAGAAGAGACTCAAGGGGCTGAAAGGCCTCCTCCTTTCCTATTTCTTATGGTCTTACGTAGAGAAGCTGCTTACTCATGGAAAAATCTAGAACTGTGGTACACTGTTTAAAACAAAATGTTTTCCCATTTAGATAGGTAAGAGGAGAGTTTTTTTTACTCTCAATGGGTTGTGTGTTTTAGGACACTTTTCGTCCAAAGGCAGCAGAAGTAGTCTTTCAATATTTTTAATGCAGTTGTGGATAGATTCTTGGTAGACAAGACAAGTATCAGGGGTAAGCAGGAATGTTGAGCTGACATTGCAATCAGAATAGCCACAATCTTAGTAAACGTTGGAGGAACCCAAATAGCCTACTCCTTCTTCTCACTCATATGTTCTTATGTTAGACTTTAGAGTAGTGACATTCATTGATTTTATAAATGTGTTTGAGCTGAGGTTTATATTGTTCATGATGGCTTGCCTACTATGGTGATGGGTAAGTGAGTTTTAAGCTTAAACAGAGAATTCCTCATAAATATAACTGGCAGAATTTTCTCACGTCCTGAACAACGAGAACTTTGGTGAGAAATTTCAGAGAATCACATGAAAAATCAAGCGAGACCATTCTTGGTGTCAGGACTAACTGGTGGTATTTTCCAAGCAAATCCCAGACGTCAAAATGAGATTCTCACCAAAGAGTGGTTGATGAGATTATCAGTCATTATCCCATTCCATTATTATTTATTCTCACCTCGTTAATATGCACTCTCCTATTTTACTATCCACCAGAAAAATGTTGAGATTTTCCAATATGAAAGTCAGAGTAGGCACTTGGTGACTGGTAGAGTTAATAAGGGTGAGCCAGTGGATGTGGTTTACTTTGACTTTTAAAAGTCTTTTGAGAAGGTCCCACATAAGAAATTAACATTTAGAAGTAAGGTACATGCATTGGTGTGGGGGCGGAGGGAGGTAGTATATTAACATGAAAACATGGCAGGGAGAAAAAGTGAGGAAAATTAAACAGGTCTCTTTCCAAGTGGCTGGCAGTGAGTAGTGGGGCACTGCAGGGATCAGTGCTTGGACCCTAGCTATTCACAATATCTGATAATGATTTAGTTGTGGAAAATAAATTCAATATCTCCAAGTTTGCAGATGACACAAAACCGTGTGAGAGGGTGAGCTGTGAAGATGATGCAGAGATACTTCAGTGTGACTTGGACAGGCTGAGATCATGCACAAATACATGGGAGATGAAGTATGATATGGATAAATGTGAGATTATCCACACTGGTAGCAAAAACAGGATAACAGACTATTAACTGCATGGCAATAGATTAGGAAAGGGAGAGGTACAACAAGATCTGGGTGTCTTAGTTCACCAGTGATGAAAAGTAAACATGTAGGTGCAGCAGGCAGTGAAAAATACAAACAGTATGTTGACCTTCACACTTAATGCCTCTCTGCCTACTCACAGTATCCATGCCTTGCTTTTGCTCACAGAGAGAAATCTTCCATTGAACTTGATGAGAATGGCACTTTGACACTTGACCAAAATATGGTAAGGTTTAGCCCAATCTGTTAGGATAGCTATACAACGTATAGAATGGTCAAAAACACAAATTGAAAAGTAGACTTAGAGTCTTATAATATGTCTAATTTCTAAATACCTAACGTCCATAGGTCTGTGCAGTCATAGTACTGAATTATTGCCTGCCTATAGTAGTGTGAGCAATGGTGAGTAAGACAGGAAAATACAAAGAAAATTAAAGTCTCAATCTTGACATGAAGAAGATATTTTTTGATATTTCCTTTGAAGCATAAATGGCAAGTTCATACTTTTAACATTGAATAGTCACTATCTTACTTCACCTCTTTAAATCTTAATTCACCACATTTATAGACGACTCCCAATTCTGCTCTCCTCCTCACAGAAGCTCAATATTGAAAATTCCCAACATTGTAAGCCAGACCTAGCATCTGGAGGACCCTGAACCCAATTTGATGCACCACAGTCTGGCGCAATCCTGTGGTGGTCACTTGGAAGAAGAACCACTGATAATGGGAACTGCAGATGCTGGAGAATCCAAGATAATAAAATGTGAGGCTGATTTCCTAATCTATTGCTATGCAGTTAATAGTCTGCTATCCTGTTTTTGCTACCAGTGTGGATAATCTCACATTTATCCATATCATACTTCATCTCCCATGTATTCGGGCCTAGACCCGAAACGTCAGCTTTTGTGCTCCTGAGATGCTGCTGGGCCTGCTGTGTTCATCCAGCCTCACATTTTATTATCTTGGAAGAAGAACCACCTTCGTATCCCTTATCCTATCCACAAGACTTCCTGGTACCTATCCACAAACCAGGGAGAAGGAGAGAGCGAGAGCTTTCCTTTCATCTGGGCCACTTCCTCTGTGATAACAAACAAGAAGCACAGTGTGAACCAGTTCCGAGCCTGCAGCATCTGAAGTGATGTGAGGCTGGGCTTTAAATATAGCATCCATGGTTTGAAGGCAAGAAGATCGCAGAGGCAATGAGCGTTTTGAATTGTGAAATTCCTTGAGAAAGGTGACCAAGAGCCTGGTTGTGTAATTAACAAGATGGAGAGCTGGAGACTGCGTGAGAAAAGCCAAGCTGAGCGATGGTGAATTAGGTGCCATGAATCACACTCAAGAAAACATTGAGCCAAAAATAGAAACATTCTGTCCTTCAGTATGAAAGCAACATGAAAATTAGTTCTTTAAATTGTGATACAAATATTTATTCAAATCAAAATAGATATAAGATCCAGGAAAGTATAATAAGGCAGTATGTTGTGGTTGTATTGGCAGTCTTGTTTGCCCTGTCTTTTATTGTATTTTAAAAGTACTTTTTCTGCCTGCATGAGATTACCCTTTGGGTGAATTCCTGTAGGGAGTGTGAATCAGGTCATCAAATAAATAACTCAAGTTTGAGACCCACTCTGAGTCATGCTCCTTAAGGTAAGGCTAGGAAAAGTGGGTGGAAAATGAGAACTTGGCCAAGGGCCACCACTGACACTATTTCTACAGCTGCCTATGGCCTGCACCATACCCCCCGCCACCCCAAACACTAAAGACCGAGGAGGCAGAAATTTGGAAAGACGCCATCACATGCAAGGAATGGTAAATTCCTGATGACAAGCCAGCTGAAAATAAAATCCACACATGTGCAACAGGAGTTAAAAATAAAATCAGCAACAAAGTGCAAACACTGATTTTTCAGATCAGGTGACCAAACATTTCAGAGAACCTGTGTGCAAAGCCGAGACACAGAAAAACCGGTGATCCTGATGTGATTTATTGTCACCAGTGCCACTGATTAAAATAAGTGCCTTTTTGCCTGATCCCTGCTTCAAAGAAGAACTCTAAGCGCTCATAAAATTCCAGAGTACAAATAGGTGCCTCTGAGTTCTAGTTATTACCCCATGCCCCACAAGTATTGAGACATATAATCTGTAAAAAGTTAGCTTCAAAGCTCCATAGAGATTGGTGTTAACCCTGACCTCTGCCCTGCACTACTTGGGGTGTCCAGGCTTTGAACCAGGTGTTTTAAATAAGTGCATTTTATTTCCAGAGATGCAATCAAAATGTTCACACTTTTGCATTCGGAATAGTAATACTTTCTCTCTCTTTCACAGTCCATAATTTATATTCTCCCGTTGTACTTCTGGCATTTTGCCTCCCTACCTAGCATGGTGGCATCAATCTTTAGGAAAAACACTGCAATAAAACATGCATTAGGAGCAAAGGCCGAGAAGATATAACAAAAGTCAAACATGGGAAACAGTTCATGTGAACACAGGGATTTAACCCTCTTTCAGCTTCCTTTTAAAAGCCAAGTGGTGTAATTGTCCAGCTATTTTAAGACGGTAACATAACTAAATAATGTACAAAATTTGCGCCTCACACCGTCATGTCTTCAAAATATTGCTTGCCAAATGCAAAACTTAATCCTCAGATCTCTCTCTGCAGTTCAATGCTTAATTGAGAGTGCAGAGAAATCCTCACTCAGCGTATCCACTGAATGCCATCGGTAACCTCAGCTAGTCCACGCTGATTCTAAACAAGAGTTACTCATTGCAATTTAAGCCATTCCTCCTGAGTATTAGGGTATGAGCTCAGCTAAACATCACCCAAAAGCCAGTCTAAGTCAGGTTGTGAACAAAAGACAGTTCACACGTACACCATACAACTATGTCACATTCAGTTGTGGATAGCAGATACTCTCTACAATGACACATATCAAATAAACCACAAACTGGTAGCAATGAAATATCAGACAACAGGGCTTTGTGGAGCAGTCTGTAAAAGGAGAGTTATTGTGGGCACATAAAACATTTTAAGAAATGTCTGTGGAAAGAAAAGAATTTCTCCATCATCAAAATTGCCAACTTGCAGTACAAACAGCTTTTCAAACATTAAGATGACTTGCCCAATATTATGGTAGTTTTGATCGTGCATACACTCTTTATCCTGCAGAGGGTGCACTGGGTCCAAGCACAACTATGGGTGCCAGTTTGGTGCATAAAGGGATTATTCTGCAGGAAAAAAAATCAAGTACTCCTGTTTTCAAGCACAAAGGGTTGCAAATTGGGTGCACACACGAGTCCTCCACTTACCTCTCCCTCCCCAACCCAACCTCCAAACTGGTCCATGCTGCCTCCTCATTTGATTTGGTTTGATTTGATTTGATTTGATTTGATTTGATTTGATTTTGTTGCATGTACCTAAGTGCAGTGAAAGCTTTGTTTTGTGAGCAGTACAGGCAGATCATAGCTTCAAGGAAATACAGATCCCAGGGTGCTTAGACTGAGCGAAGCATACAAGGCCACGCAGGAGGTGCGCAAAGCGAGGTCAACATTGTTTGGAATTAGAGAGGCCCATTCAGCAGTCTAATAACAGCAGGGAAGAAGCTGCTCTTGAACCTGTTGGTGCATGTGTTCAAGCTTCTGTATCTGCTGCCTTATGGAAGAGGTTGGAAGAGAGCATTACTGGGATGGGAGGGTACTCTAATGATGTTGGCAGCCTTTCCGTGTCAACGAGAAGTGTAAATGGAGTCCATGGATAGGAGGTTGGCTTCCATGACAGTCTGGTCTGGGCTGGGCACACAACTTTCTATAGTTTCTTAGTCCTGTGTAGAACAGTTGCCATAACAGGCCATTAAACATCTGGATAGAATGCTTTCTATGGTGCATCAGTAAAAGTTAGTGAGGGTTCTTTTGGACATGCTGAATTTCCTGAGCCACCTGAGGAAGAAGAGGCAGTGATAATGAAATGTGAGGCTGGATGAACACAGCAGGCCCAGCAGCATCTCAGGAGCACAAAAGCTGACGTTTCGGGCCTAGACCCTTCTCCAGCATCTGCAGTTCCCATTATCACTGATACAAGAAGAGGCAGTGTTGAGCCTTCTTGACAATCACATCTACGTGAGAGGCCCAGGACAGATTATCAGATGTCATCCCCCCTAGGAACTTGACACATTTCAATGATTTCAGCTTGCAATGTAGCATTGAATGTGCTGCTGGCTGATTGCATGCACACTCAACAATGGTGGGGTGGTGGCACTAGCAGCATGCATGACAGCTTCCGAGTGTTTGAACTGGCCTGGACTTCTAAAAGGGAAATTGCAGGGAATTACCATATGGAGAAACACAGCAAATGGACCACTTGGGAAAAGAATGAGTGGGTTGCCAGATTTTCTGATCCATTGTTAGAAATTGTATTAGAGGAGGTGGAAACAAGGAAGAAGTGAATATTTCAACAGAATATAGGCAGCCCTCTAAACAAACTCTTGGAAGGGAATGGGAATAGAGAAATCAGCTCTAGATGTGACTGTGGTGATCCAGGAACAGCGCCAAAAGAAGCTTAAAGATCTCGCATTTATAGCCCGAGTCAGGGAATACATCTTCAGATGACTTCTTTCCACTGCACTGCTGAACCTCTCATTGATCATTCACCCATCAGTAATCTGAACGCACAGCTAACATTCATACAACTGTACAATAATCTGTGACATTCAGATACTCCACCTCAACCTCCCAGACATACCAATGCTTTGAGCCTCATACTCACCTCTCACAGCTTCCACACATAGCTGGATAGTTATGGCAGGAACAGTACCCAACCACAATGGAACACAACCACTGATGTTGCTTTCTCCTTCTTGCAGGAAAAACTAGAAGCTCCAGGAGCACAGGACAACCAGCAGCAAACGGAAAAATCAGGATCTGACAGAGGCTCCATCAAGTGGCCCTGAAAACAGTCAGAGTCGCGATACACTCCCATCTTATACCATTTCTCAAATGCCACCTCACACTGGCATTCAGTATAAGACACAAGGGGTGTGGCCATGGACCTTTTGGTTTCCACCACCTGTTTCTCCCACTCCAACCCTCCGTTTCTGAATGTTCTGCTTTAAAATACCTGTGGACTGCCAGCTGACCAGTCATACCTGCCTCATGAGAAAAGGGAAGAGCTACCTACCACTAACCTCTGGCAAGAAAGCACCATTCCTTGGCCTGACTCACTCACAGCCAGCTTCTCAGGCTCTGGCACTGTGTGTACCTTACAGGATGGTATACAGTAGTGGTCTGCATGTAGTTAGCCACCATATGTGAATGGGCTACAATCTGGGGTGGGCTGGAGAGCGGGCGCGGATGCAGGGTTCGAGGGGAGGTTCAGCCTGCCTGACGGAGAGGTCACAGGCACATTGTGTTGCAAGGGACTCAGATGAGGATTTCAATGATGTGGCTTGCAGCAGAAGGCAGACAAATCAGCACATCAAGGTGCATGGTGCATCGGCAGGCCTGTCACCCTACTGTCACTGTCAAGAAGCACGAAAGAGTCAACTCCTATGTGGATCAGGGTTTTACACTGAGCTTGGAGTTGATTCTTTCCCGGGTGGTTGTTACAAATGGTAAAGTTGCTATAGAACTCCCAGGACACAGGCTGAACACTCATTACTTAGACATAACTAGAGGTGCTTTAACCTGAGGGCTACTGCACTTCAGGTGAGGGGCAAGGTTGAGAGGTGGGACCTTCATGGTAGCCTCAGCTGGTGTGGGAACTGAACCCATGTTGTTGACCTCACTCTGCAACTGAGCCAATGTCAGCACTGAGTACTGTGAGAGACCAAAAAGGCCGATTTTTTGGCCATAACCTGAAGTGATGAACACACTGCAACATCTGCAGCATGGAAATCTGATGTTCTGAAACAACTTAGACAAGGGGACAGTAGGAACTGCAGATGCTCGAGAATCTCAGACAACAAGGTGTAGAGCTGGATGAACACAGCAGGCCAAGCAGCATTTTAGGAGCACAACAGCTGATGTTTCTGGCCTAGACCCTTCATCAGAAAAGGCAGAATCCCTGAGGTTGGTCCGGAGGGAGGAGGGTAACTTCTTCAGCTTAGGGATCCTGGAAGAGGCTTCGCAGTGAGGTTAAAATTGTGGTCAGAGATATGGGAACTGCAGATGCTGGAGAATCTGAGATAACAAAGTGTTGAGCTGGATGAACACAGCAGGCCTAACAGCATATTAGGAGCACAACAGGAAAGGCTTTTTCTGATGAAGGGTCTAGGCCCAAAATGTCAGCTTTTCTGCTCCTAAGATGCTGCTTGGCCTGCTCTGTTCATCCAGCTCCACACTTTGTTTTTTTGGTCCTGGACTCTCCTTCAGAAATGGGGGAGGGGAAGGGAGTTCTGAAATAAATAGGGAGACGGGGGAGGCGGATAGAAGATGGATAGAGGAGAAGATAGGTGGAGAGGAGACAGACAGGTCAAAGAGGCAGGGATGGAGCCAGTAAAGGTGAGTGTAGGTGGGGAGGTAGGGAGGCAACAGGTCAGTCCAGGGAGGATGGACAGATCACGGGGGCGGGATGAGGTTAGTCGGTAGGAGATGGGGGTGGGGCTTGAGGTGGGAGGATGGGATAGGTGGGAGGAAGGACAGGTTAGGGAGGCAGGGACGAGCTGGGCTGGTTTTGGGATGTGGTGGGTGGAGGGGAGATTTTGAAGCTTGCGAAGTCCACATTGATACCATTGGGCTACAGGGTTCCCAAGTGGAATATGAGTTGCTGTTCCTGCAACCTTCGGGTGGCATCATTGTGGCACTGCAGGAGGCCCATGATGGACATGTCATCTAAAGAATGGGAGAGGGAGTTAAAATGGTTCGTGACTGGGAGGTGCAGTTGTTTATTGTGAACCGAGTGTAGGTGTTCTGCCAAGCAGTCCCCAAGCCTCTGCTTGGTTTTCCTGATGTAAAGGAGGCCACAATGGGAACAGTGGATGCAGTTTACCACATTAGCAGATGTGCAGGTGAACATCTGCTTGATGTGGAAAGTCTTCTTGGGGCCTGGGATGTGGGTGAGGGAGGAGGTGTGGAGCAGGTGTAGCACTTCCTGCGGTTGCAGGGGAAAGTGCCGGGTGTGGTGGGGCTGGACGAGAGTGTGGAGCTGACAAGGGAGTCACAGAGAGAGTGGTCCCTCCAGAAAGCAGACAAGGGTGGGGAGTGAAAAATGTCTTTGTGGTGGGGTTGGATTGCAGATGGTGGAAGTGTCAAAGGATGATGCATTGGATCCGGAGGTTGGTGGGGTCATTCATGAGGATGAGGGGGATTCTGTTTTGGTTTTTATTGCGGGGAGTGGGTGTGAGGGATGAGTTGCAGGAAAAGCAGGAGACAAGGTCGAGGGCATTCTCGACCACTGAGCGGGAGAGTTTGCGGTCCTTGAAAAACAAGGACATCTGAGATGTTTGGGAGTGGAATGCCTCATCCTGGGACCAGGTTGCAGAGGCTACCTACTAGCCTCATCCCAACTCCTTGACCTGTTCGTCTTCTCTGGAGCAACCTATCTCCTCCCTAACTCCCCACCTACACTCACCTTTACTGGCTCCATCCCCATGTCTTTGACCTGTCAGTCTCCTCTCCACCTCCTTTGTCCATCTTCTATCTGCCTCCCCCTCTTTCCCTATATATTTCAGAACCCCCTTCCCCTCCCCCATTTCTGAAAAAGGGTCCAGACCCGAGATGTCAGCTTTCCTGCTCCTGTGATGCTGCTTGGCCTGGTGTGTGCATCTAGCTCTACACCTTGTTATCTTAGCCAAGGAGATTCCGGGTTAATCCAAAATGCTGGTGGAAGTCTGGATCTGGAAGTCCAACCCCATGAATATGGCACCAGATATTTTCATTGTTGGGGGGCAGCAGGAGCAGGTTTCACTTGACATCTTCCAGTTCACAAAGGAAACTACAATTACACTTGTTAAAGTGCAGTTGCCTTCAGTAATGTCCAAATTTCACCAACGGAATGTCCAAACTTATGAGCTTTAGAACATTCATGACAAGGTCCAAATCTGCTGGGACTATTTGGAGAGGTGAGCTACACTTTTGAATAGGAACAGGGCCAGTTTAGGGGAAGTAAAATTGCTAAAAATAGACATAAATATGTGTAAAATGTGGGAAAACCCAAAGAAACTGCCAAGCTATCAGGAGAACTGTCACAATTAGGGTACTACAAGTTGTCAAGACATTTTAATCTCCTGACCTTTAAATGTTTGAGGAAACCCTCTGTAGTGTGAAATAATAGTTGCTATTTCAGTCTGTCTGTTGACATAAGCCTGAGAACTATGACTAAATTATTTGTACTGTTTGACTCACTTCACAATTGATTATAATGAAAGTGCAATGCCTGTCTGTTCACAGTTTGATTGACAGCGCCAAGTGCTTATAAATTCTTTGAAGTGGGACTATGAATGCAAATGTGTAATTCTATAATGAGGAATTAGGTAGTTAAGAAAGTTAGGTGTTTTGTATAGGATTTTTACCATTGTAAGTTTTCATATTAACAAATGACACTTAGAATGTCATCTTATTTCATCTTAGTATGGGCCCCAAAACCTAATCATGGTGGATGTGGTGAGAATTGGCAGGGAGGGTGTAGTAGTGAAGAGTCATGCGTTATCATGAGGTGACACAAAGTTGGCATTGGATTATGAAGTGCCCCAGGGTGTGGGTAGCAGAACATAGTTCATCATGGAGGTTATGACAGGGTGGGCATACTGATTGGTTAAGAAGCAAACATTTGCAAGAAAGGTATGACGGACATGGAGATGGATGAGGTGGCATGACTTGGAAAAGCCTGGAAATAAAATGTAGGTGTGTGTGTGTGTGTGTGTGTGTGTATGTGTGTGTGTGTCTGGGTGTGCGTGTGTGTGTGTGTGTGTGTGTGTGTGTGTGTGGGGCAGGGGGGAATGGGTTGAAGGGGTGAGGGCTGTAGGACTGTTGTTCTTCAACCTATTTTCTTTTTAACAGGTACAATGAAGTCCTATATGGCAGACACAAGCCTTTTAAACAACTTACCTCCATGGCAACTGCTCCTATGGCTGTCCCCAGACTCTTTCTGGGGGATGGTGGGCCCGATGTGTACTTAGTAGCGGCACGGTGACTCCATGGTTAGCAGTGCTGCCTCACAGTGCCAAGCACCCGGGTTTGATTCTGGCTTTGTGCAACTGTCTGCGTGGAGTTTGCATAATCTCCCCTTATCTGTTTGGATTTCCTCTGGATGCTCCGGTTTCCTCCCATAGTCCAAAGATGTGCAGGTTAGGTGGATTGGCCATGCTCCATTGCCCATAGTGCCCAGGGACATGCAAGCTAGGTCAGTTAGACAGGGGAAATGTACAGTTACAAGGATGGGGGTAGGTCTGAGTCGAATGCTCTTTGGAGGGGTCAGTATAGACTTGATGGGCCGAATGGTCCACTTCCATACTACAGGGATTGAATTCCATACTACAGGGACAAAAATTGAATTTTCCGGGGCCCATTCTCTCAAGTCGGTTTTGCAGAGCTGGACATTTTCCCAACTGAGTGCTTCTGACTCAAGAATGAAAATTCCAGCCTAGTTGTTGAGAAATATTTTTAGCAGATGCTCCTGTTCCTTCAATATCATTGGCATCATTGTATTGCAGTATGTTCGAGCGGAAATATGGATTCTTAGCAAAACAAACAATTTTTTATTACTGCTCTATGTTTTAATGTTTTATGTTTTAGGTAAATGATTATGGTATTTTCTGGTTAACACACTTGTGGTTAGCCACTCTAATGGCATTCTAAGATCAAGAAATATCTTGGTCCCAATTATCCCAGACTTAAGAGATTACTGTGCAATGTATTCTTTAAGATACCTCAATTAGCCAATACATGAAATTAAACTAGTTTCTATATCCCTGTACGCTTAACTAAGGGCCTCATGTTTCCCCTGAAAGGACTCCAAACTCGATAGTTTACATTTCTTTAATGCAAGTTCTGGATGGAACACTGCAGGTAAATACTTGTCTCTTAAAACTGCAAAGCAAAATAAAATTCAAAAGGCTTATCAGATGTTCAAAGAAACATACGGCAAAGAACTTCCTAGATATCAGGCTGCACCAACTTTATCATTTCTAATTGACAGAGCCCACAGTAACATGAGAAAATTTCAGTTCCACAGTATATTTTTAAAAATTGTGAATAACATCAGCATAATAAACACCACTGAAAAAGTAGTAAACCACAAACGCCTGATGCAGGTATACTTGGCTATTTAGACGCTTATGCAACGGCTAAATTTTCACTGCAGATTCTCTCTACCTTTGCATTTCTGTGGTAGTTAAACAGAAAGCCCATGCATTAGTACACAGAGACCCTCCTTAATCAAGCAGAGGGAGAAGTGCAGAGGAAATTCACCCTTTAGTATCACTAAGGGTTGGTGTGAAATTATGCAGTTATCATTAGACAATGACAGTTCTAACCAAATTTGAACAGTAGAGGGCGAGAACATTACATTGTTCAAAATCAATGTCAAAAGAATTCTTGATGAATGTCTAGATAACAGCAAAACTAAGTTAGTATGTAGCATGAGGGAACATATTTACATTCTAACAGTACTTCTATATATTTGCCCATTTGGAGCAATTGAATTTTGTATTCATTTTAATGTTAAAGTTTCTCAGCAGTGTTTGAGTGTCAGCTAGGAGAGTGCATTGTCACTTGGAAGATAATAACCAATTTTGACAAGACCTCAGTGAGAAACAATAAAGTTAGTCAATTCAAGGATAGATCATTTTCAAATTCATTTGCCGACCTCCCACAGATTTGGGGAAAACTAACACACCAATCCCAGCACTGAAAATCTGAATTCAAGCTGCAGCATCCTGTATGTATTAAATCATGCACAAGCTATGAATAAAATTCTGTTTTAAAAAAGTTTCATTTATAAAGGGTTTCTTCTTTGCCCATGTTTAACCTGTTTAGGTTTGTACATGTTTAGTTCTTGTAATTGAGACAAACATGGGATATATTGTGTATTCATGAAATGACCTTCTCCCTTTACCCCCAAGTCATGGATTTGTGACTGCCAAGAACCCTGGGGCAAAGAAGTAAGGTCAACGACATGAGTGCACATACCACATGTTCCAAAAATTAACCTTGCCTACAAAAATGTGAGCATTTTCACAAAGAATGGTGGTAGAGATAAAAGAATTGTAATATGCAGGAACTTGCTTAAAATCCAGGCAAGTACACCAAAAAAAAGTGGTTAATGGAGAAAACAAGGGTCTATTGTACACTGCTGAAAGAAACTGTAAGAGGTTAATAATTGAAGACAGACAAGAATTAGATGAATAGAAAGTATTATGCAGAGAAAACGAAATTTGCTTACAAGCTAAAGGTGGTGCGAAGAAGTGATTTGTTTTTGTACTAAAATACTTGAACTCATAAAAAAAATCAAACTTTAACTGAGGGAAAACAAGTTTTGTCTAGTCTGCCTAGTCAAATTGCACCTCTCATTAGCTGAATGATTTGCCAATAGTGGCTATGGAAAGTTAATGGCTTCGCCAGGGTCAGAGCATGTTTCTCCTTTGGGAGGTCGGGAGGAAGGAGCCAATCCACATCCTAAACATGGAATATATCAAAATATATTACTTTACAAGCTTTTCTGCTACAAATACAGGCACAACATTCTTTTCCCTGCAACTACTTAAAATACTGTCATAGATTACCATCTGTCACAACTTGAGGATGAAGGTGTAGAAATGAAGTCAAGGAGTGATAGTTTAAATCATTGTCACCCGACAGTGCAGATGCAGGAAAAGTACAGTTCCTGCCTACTACCATATTCAGACTTGAAAACAATACATCCTGACCTTATTGTGGCCTCAGTAAAAATTATTGTAGCACATGCAATAGCATTTGATAATGGAAATAGTATCTTAGATTACAGTAAATCCTTGTTCTGTGGTTATTTCATTGTTGCACGTATCAGCATTTAAAGAAAACATTCACCTATGGCCTACAGGTTTGTATCCTTTAACTGTTTCTATGAATCCCATTATTGAACAAGTTGCAAAAACAAACAAAGAAAGACAACAAGAATTACAGCTAACTAAATTAAAACAATTTTTGAAATCAACTTTGGTATGTTGGTCTAATGAAACAAATTGGATAGATGAGGTGGAAGTAAATGTGTCTATTCCATGTCATAGCCTTGGAGGTTTTGGAGCATTGAATCAGTTGGGAAGGAACTAGGTGGGGACTCCATCACCTTGTTGTCTTTGCCATTTACACCTGCCAATTGATACCCTCAAGTAGGCAATTAATGCCCATTTATAGATCTCGTCCTGGCAACAGTGATATTCAGTCTCTGTTGGGAGGGGTAACCATAAGGAACCCATAGGCAGCTCCTCATCCAAAGGCACTCAGTGTTTGATCAATGGACCCAGAATCAAAAGTGGGGTTTTCTGAAAGCCAACCTTACTCCTGGCCCCCTATGCCCCTCTTTCGCTCTTGTGACTGCTATCTGGCAACCCGCACCACCCCACCCCCTACCTGACCCTCACTCAGTACATGGCCTGGTATAGCCTTTTGATTCTGGGCCTTTGGTGGGTGCAATGCCAGCAGCTGCCCTGCTCCCAGTGGCGCTGCTTGCAATGGAGAGTTGCCAACCTTTGTTTGGCCTGCAGCTCTCAGGGGGTCTTCAATCTCAGGAAAAGTCTGATGGTTGCCACTTAAGTTCCAGATGGACACAGCAAGACCTTCCTCAACTTAGCTGACAGTGGACTCTCACTGGCTCTCAGTTGGTGGGCAACACCTTATTGCTGGGATTAAATTCTGCTGATGAAATCAGAAAATTTTGCACGTGGGTGACAGATAAGTCCGCATCAGAGAGAGAATGTTTTCTATGTAACTCATCATTCGATTTCTGCGATATACTGAAGTGTCAAACTTCAAACCTGTAACTGGTATTTCTCTGAGATGCTGATTGATTTGCCATGCATTTCCAGCATTTTTCTGCTTTATTTTAACTTGCATCATTCACAGTTTTTCACTTCTGAATAGGGACTGTATCTTTGCATCCTGGTGGCCTCTGTGCCAATCTAGCCCTCAGCTTCTCTGTAATTCTCCACCGTTCCAGTTTCCTGTTCTCACCAAAAAGGTCAGTTCAATCACTCAGTTCTGTGTGCTGCTCACCAATAGTCAGTTGTCATGCCTCTCATATTACCAGCATAGTGAAAAAACATTGGCTTCATATAACAATAGTTCCCAGCATTACCTCAGTGTTACTTTACAGAATAATAAAAACCTCTCCTTTCAGATTTATTAAATATCACCACGTAAATGCTAAACTATGACAATGTGTTTCTTTCATTCATACATTTTCCAGCCAATTTTATTTTAAACAATGCACAAGTCAATTGGCACAATTTGCAGATGCAGTCACAGACGCAGTCGTATGAATTGTTGAGGGAAAATTAATTTAGGGATTTTTTGTTTAATACCCACCAAATTTTACAGGAGATTGATTCATTACATGAACTGTAGTCAGTGACTTCATGCAGGAAAATGGGTTCACTAAACGCTATTTTAAAACTGTCAAGGAAGCTTTTTAGTCTTCTGCTACTACTGTTAGGAATAAACATGGAAGGTTTAAGAGGGAGAGATTAAAATTTTCAAAGTGCCCAGATCTAAACTATAACTGGAAATCTGCAGTGAATCAGAAGATACTCTAGCACTTGCTTCATTTGTCTTTCCTAAATTCCCACATTGCAACAACAATTACACTTCAAAAGTACTTAATTAGCTTTCGGGTTTCATGAGGTTCTGAAAGGCACCATATGAATGCAATATTTTCCTTGCCTCTCGAACTACTCATACTTTGGAAGCATTCAAAAAAAATTCAAGTTTCAAAACCTGAAGAATTTTAAACTAATTCTGAATTGGTCATGGTTGAGATTTATGGGTCACAGACCAGCATCAGCACTGTCGCTGAACAGGATTTAATTCTAATTGACCAGTGTCTATGGTGAAAGTTGTGGGAACATGATCCTAATGTGAGCTTCATTAAGCACATTCCATGAGAACTTTTCAGCACTCAGTCTGCAACAACGTCCTGTGCTAATGAAGCTCTGTGTGATGCTCAAAGGACCTCTTCAGTTTGGAGACCAACTGTTGACAAATGGTCGCTTATGGATATCCTAAAATGCAATTATAATTTTTTAAAATGTTTGCACTGATCTTGCCATTTGTAGGCTGTTATTTCGTTGTGGGCAACATTAATAATTATCTACCAGCGTTTCACTCAGCGTATTTAGCTTTCCCGAGACCATTTGAACTTAGTTTCAATGTTCCATTTAAAATGTCTTATGGCAGAACCTGCTGGTTGATTGCTTCAGAAATTCTTTCATTTAACATGGAATTATTGGAAAGGCAGACAGCAGTTTTAATTGCAAGGAAGGAACAAATGCTTTTTATGACCTTTAACCTTCAAATATGTTATGACTTATTGGAATTTGGAGTCATTATAGTCAAGATGAGAGCAGGGGCACTGAAGTTGAAACCAGGGAATTTTAAAGATTGAGGTTTTGCCTGTGTTGGAGGTCCTAGTGATGTGACATTTAAGAAAATTTCTGTCACTGTTTTGAGGAGTCATTCATTGGTTAGGAGTGAGGAAACTAAAACTTAAGAGCCCATTTTCATAGAAGAGTTCAATTGAACAAAGCTCAAAGGTTGCCTTGAGCTTATAAAACACTCATCCCCTGCCCACTGTCCCAGTGGAATTTTCATTAGGTCTAGAATAAAAGACCGTCATGGAAAAGACATCTACTAATATAAATAGCCAAACATTATTTCTAGTTCATGACAACTTCCTTCAAAATAATTACAAAAAGGGAAACAACAAATTATTTGGTAACATTAGTAACTTAATGCGGATCTATATTTAATGCATGATATAGTACACAGGGGAAACAAAATAATCTTCAATGCCTTTCATAATATTTGAGAAGTAAATATCTTCTGTGTGATTCCTGTTCTGAACGGAGGAAATATCACAAGGTCCCCCATCATTTTTAAATTAAATGCTCTTTTTGGCTGCAGAAACTGATCTCCAAATTCCTGGCCTGCAACTGGTTGCAGTTCCCCTCCTTGTCAGTGGCCTGCACCTCTACTAGAAAACACACACATAGGCAATATTAGTGGGCATGGCTGGCATCCTCAGAAATAAGACCAATGTTGCAAACATTCAAGGCCCTAATACTAAGTCCTGGACAGCAACATAGCCAAGTAAGAGCGCTGACCCTCCTACAATTTTAATGGCTGGGCCACATAAGTCATGAAGATATTCAGCATGAAAACAGACCCTTTGATCCAACTTGTCTGTGATGATTAGTATCCTAAATTAATCTAGTCCCATTTGCCAGCATTTTGACCATATGCCTCTAAACCCTTCCTGTTCATGTATCCACCCAAATGCCTTTTAAATGCAGTACGTGTACCAGCATCCACCACATCCACTGGCACCTTATTCCATACATGCACCATCCTCTGCATGAAAAAGCTACATCTCAGATCCCTTTTAAATCTTGCACCCCCCACCCCACCTTAAATCTATGCCCTCTAATTTTGGACTCCCCTGCCCCAGGGAAAAGACCTTGGCTATTCACCCTATCCATGCCCTTCATGCTTTTATAAACTTTTATAAGGTCACCCCTCAGCTTCAGATGCTCCAGGGGAAATAGTCCCAGGCTATTCAGCCTCTCCCTTTGGCTCAAACCCTCCAACTCTGGCAACATCATTGTAAATCTTTTCTGCATCCTTTCAAGTTTAACAACATCTTTTCTACAGCTAGGAGACCAGAATTGAATGCAGTATTCCAAGAATGCCTAACCAATGCCCTGTACAGCTGTAACATAACATCCCAACTCCTATATTCATTCACTGACAAATAAAGGCAAAACCCACCCTCATTGTATAATCCTGTATTTCTCATGGCCAATCCACCTAGCCTGCACATCCGGGGACATATGTGGCAATTTAGCATGGCCAAACCCCCTAACCTGCACATCTTTGGACCGTGGGACAAAAACCACGCAGACACGGGAGAGTGCACAAATTCCTCACAGATAGTTGCCTGCGGATGGAATCAGACCCAGGTCCCTGACACTGAGGCAGCAGTGCTAACCACTGAGCCATCATGTCACCTGAGAGCCTTCTGCATTGAACAACTCCACAAATGCTCTACTCTCTAAGAGAAGAATTTCCTCTTCATTTTTATCCTAAGTTGGGGATACCTTGCTCTGAGATGGTGCCTTCTGATCCTAGATTCTCCTGCAATCAACTTTCATCTCTGGATTAGACAATTGGCCTACATATACCATTACTGTATTCATGGACAGAAAGGAAATGATATGACAGCTACTGAAGAAGTAGCACCCTTTAACAGCACTGATATAGAGATCTCAATGTTTGAAAAGGGAAAAGTCCCTAACATCATGAATTAAAGGGAAAGAAAAGATAATACACAAACTCTCTTCATCAACACCACTGCAGACTGCTTTGAATTTAAAGCACATGTAGAAGGAAAAGATGCTGTTGAAAGAGCAATACATTATCATCCATTCCTGTCTGTCAAAGAAACTCATCCTGAAGATGTTAGCAATACATTCATTACTGTTGAGGATGATGGTCAAGACTGTTATTCTGTTGATAAAGGAGCCAGGGGCAAAAGACCAATATTAGAATGTTTTTGGAATGGATGATTGATTCCCTACACCACAGGAAGGATTCCGAGTTCTGTGCACCCCCAAGAGGACAGATGGCACTGGAATTTTTCAACAGGATTTCAGAAGTGTTTTTGTGTTTTTTACCAAACATAAATATCGGGTCAGCACCAACAAGTTGATATTTATGGATTTAGAATGGAAATTGAAGGATAAGAACACACTTTTCACGAATGTTGTGAATGGCCGGGAGCAAGGTAGACGCAGAACTTGCAATGTGACTTAAAGAATGCCATGAGAAATATAACAAGCAAATAAAATTCACTTCTTACAAAGGCACAATCACAAAAAGTGATCTACCATCTGAGAGAATGCAAAATTCCTTGGGCTTTATCTGCTGGTATTGAGTGAGATGGTAAGCAGGAGACTTGGTTAATACTGTCAAAACAATGCCAATAATTTATGGGTACATAGTTCATTTCCTTCTTTAGAGTGGCTATGAAGGTGATGTGCACTCTATTGGAGGAGAAATACAAGTAGCTGTGCCTTGTCATGCTTGTGGCTTGTTTACTTTATTACTGAGTAGAGAGGACTAGTCTCTCCCTTTCACACATTACCATCAAACTCCAAGATAGCAGCTCAGTAAGCAATGCAGCATTCAGGCCCCTGAGTGCAACAGCCTGGGGCTCAACCACTTTTCCTTTTTTTCTTTCTTTTCCTTTTCCTTTCTTTTTCTTACTTTCTTGACGGGGGGTGGCGCTGGCAGCAGTGGGGGTGTCCAGCATGGCAGAGTCATGTGTGTTTTCCCAACAGCAGTAGGGGCAGAGGAGGGCGAGGTTGGGCCTAGTCCCCCCAGCACGGGGCCGGGCAGGATCGGTGGCGGCTGCTTCAGTATGATGGGTCCAGCATTGAGCTCGGACCCAATACAGGACCCGGCGGCTTCAGCTGCATTGCTATGATCAGCGCAATGGAGATTCATGGCAGTGATTTTGTCAACGGAGGCAAAGTAGCGGTAAGGAGTGGTGACATGGTTCCAGGGGCTGTGCCGCAGCATAGGGGCTCGAGGCTGGTTGACTGCTGTATGCTGATGTTGGACTCAGCATTAGGGTGGATGGGCCTGGACCCCAGCCCGTGGCTAAGGCACTTAACAGGAGGGACTGAAATATTGAACTTTTAACTTTGTCTGTTTATTTTATACCTTTAAATTCTCCATCTTAGTTTATTTTCTGTGCTTTTCAGACGGTGCCAGATAGTGGCAACGTTTTGCACCACTTTTTATTGTATTTCTAACAAACTCATGGAACAAGTACATGTGACAATAAATAAATCAATCAGTCAATCAATCAAGCAAAAAAAACTGATAGTTTAGCTGCATTAGCTGCAGAGATGTATAATATTAGCACCATAATTCTGTAATTTCATTGTCTCCCAATTTAAATGTACTAAAATGCCTATTTAGGCTCATTAAAGTACATTTAAACACTTGCTTAAGTTTTGAAAATGTTACATATAGAAGCAAATAGAGATATACTTAAAATGAGAAAGAAAATGCAAAAAAGTTTTCTTTATCTATATAAAAAAAATCATTGTATCAGTCTCGTGGCCATGGAACTTTGACCTGGGTCAACTCCAGCTGGTTCAGCGGCACTTGAAGCATGCACATTCCAAAACACACTTCCATATTTACCTAAATCTTTTAGAAGGGCAGGCACGGGAACTTCATTGGGCGTGTGACAAAAATCCAGTTTCCCAACCACAGGTTTAAGTTTTGCTATCAAGTTGCGAGAACCTTTCAAGCTGTCACCTTCCCGACCTTTGGCAACCTGATTTGCATTTGTTATTATTCTGTGAATACTCATTAACACCGCAGTCCACTAGAATTATGTTCAATGATGTGATCTTGTTAACCAAAAACAGCAAGAAGAACACACATATTCACAAACCCAATTATTTTACCATTGTCAGAAATCACTCGCTGATGTGTATGATTGTCCATCTAAGAAAATCTGTCTCACTAGTCATTGGTTCTGTGGATCCTTGTGTGGGTAATGAGTCCAAATCCTACAGCTGCATCTCTGGCCATGCATTTAGCAGGTGCTTCTGGGAGTTGATCCTTGACCTTGAGATTGTGGGTTATTCTTTCTCCAGTTCATTTTCCATCTTTCTCTTGCCATCAGGTGTTCTCAAAGAATCATGTTCCTTAATACAATTGGAATTCAGACATCATGCTCCACTGAGTACAAACTTCTCCAGTTAATTACTCTCATAACCAAGGTCTTCCTTTGTGCAAATGCATACAATGTTAGGGATTAAGCCTGGCCAAGTCAACAAGCATGCCCAAGAAAGGCAGCCATACTGGCTGATGACAGGAAATCAGATCAGGGCAGGCAATTGCAGATAATCTCAAAAGAAGACTCAAAGCAAAAGAACATCTTTTGCGGTTGTACCCTTGTCCCATGCAAGCCTTTCATGAAAAGCTTTCAGATGTGCCTGTCCTCCTATTGTGGTGAAAGGTCACTGACTTGATGCTGTGTGGGCTATTTAGTCTTATAGTTGCTTTGATGTTTTAAATATGGACCTTGCCTATGTATGACAGGCAGTAGCACTGCAGGGCCAGTATTACTACATTGGTAGCTGCAATGAAGTCTATAAAACTGTAATACATAGGAACAGAAGTAGGCCATTCAGCCCATTGCGTTTTCTCTGCCATTCAATGAGACAATGGCTGATCTGATAATCCTCAACTTCACTCTCTCAATGATCAAAAATTTGTGCATCTAAGCTTTGAAAATACTGATGACCCAGCCTCAACAGCCCCCTGTAGTAAAGAATTCCACAGATTCGTTACGCTCTGAAAGAAGAAATTCCTCTTATCTCTGTTAAATATGTGACCCTTTATTCTGAGACTGTGTCCTCTGGTTTCAGACTACTACAAGGGGAAACCATCTTTACACAATTACACTGTTAAGTCCTCTAAGAAAGTTTGTTGCTTCAATATGTTCACCTCCCCTTCTTCTAAATTCCAATGAGAACAAGCCCAAATTCATCAACCTCTCCTCAAATTACAGTTTTTCCAGCCCTGGTATCAGCTCAGTGAACCCTCTCTGGATTGTCATCAATGCCAGCAAATCTTTTTTTAGATGAGGGGCCAAAAGCTGGCCATACAGTCACCTGTGGCCTGACATAGTTTTAGCAAAACCTCCCTACTTTTGTAACCCATTCCCTTTGAAATAAAGGCCAGCATTATGTTTATCTTCTCCATTACTCACTGAACTTAGATGCACGCTCTCTGTAATTCACAGATGAAGTCTTCTGAATCCCTCTATTATCTAGCTTTGTGCAGTCATTCACCGCTTACATAATATTCAGTTCATCTATTATTCCTACAAAATGCTTAACCTCACATTTTCTCTCATTATATTCCATCTGCCAACATTGATTAACCAGAGCATAAGGCATTGAATAAACAGTAGTACATGCCCTGGTAAAGTGCAGCAGATCATTCATTCTCTTGTGGTACTGGAAACAGGCTCTGAAGGCCCCACATCCAATCTCCACATCCCTTCATCTACCACCTCCCTTATTACTTACTCCCACAGCACATCTACAACAAATCCCTCCGCCCACTCACCCCACTCCACAAACCCCTCAGTGCCCCACAAATGCTTCCCCCATTGCCAATTGCAGTCCCATAAGACCATTAAACCATAAGACATAGGAGCAAAAATTAGACCATTCAGCCTGTCAAGTTTGCTCCCCCATTCAATCATGGCTGATAAATTCCTTAACCCCATTGTCCTGCTTTCTCCCCATAACCCTTGATTCCCCTGATAATCAAGAACCTATCTATCTCAGTCTTAAATGTACTCAATGACCTGGCCTCCACAGCCTTCTGTGGCAGTGAGTTTCATAGATTCACCACTCTCTGGCTGCAGTAGTTCCTTCTTATCTCCATCCGGGCTGCCTTTGTCAGTCAGAGGGGATTACATGTTGCCAACCATAGGGTAAAGAAATTCCTCTCTCCCCAAACAAACTTCAGCTGGCGCTCTGGGAAAGCTTTGCTGAAGCATGGCACCATTTTTTGCCTTGACCCTTCCAGGGCTCGGTAGGGGCATGAGCAGAGCCTGAGTGATATTCCTGGGTTTGCATGACGAATAAAGTATTATCTGGGTGTCTTTAACTGTGATGCCTGAATACTGGAGCCCAGTCAGTCCCTGTGGACATCAGAACTGCCTGCCCATGAAACTTGGCATTTTGCCTGCCCATGAATGTGCTGAGAAGAACATAATCACATGGGAAACCCAACCCATACTCCAGCAGAAGTCTGTCTTGCTTTCAAGCCAAAAATTCCTCCCACTTAGCCTGGCCCAGAATCAATTTATCAGAGGGGCAGAGGGGTAAGGCAATGTGACTCTGTGTAGCTATTCTCCGGTCAGTTTAAATACTGCACTGTAAACAGCTACGAGGCTATGGGAACTTTGAAAAACCATCGTTGAGAACTCCTGGTAACATTAACCTGCATAATATACACCAGCGTGCTACTGCTTTTTAACTTTGTTGTGCTTTGGGAAGATGAGGGTTAAAATGCATCATGCCCTGTCCCTCCTGTTTACTTCAGCTCTATGAAAACACTGTGGTCATAAGCGTCTTTAGCTGCCAGGGAATTCTTGTTTGACCTTTGCAGGAGGAGCACAGCTGTGCCAGTCAGCTAAAGAAATGACAGATGAAAGCAAGATTCACCGAGTGACTAATGAGGGGATCATTCACTGGCCATATGCTGACATCACAGAAACCAACATATCACACCTCCAGTCACCAAGTTCATCTCATCAGCTTTATACAGTCAATGTTTCTAAGCAACCCCTTTGACTTGAATTTTCCAAAAACCCCACGCATATTTGTATAACCATCAAAGCAGAATTTCTGTTTCAAAACAAAACTTCAGATCTAAGAGAGTTCAAGCAAATTTATGAAAAGTCTGCTTCAAACTTAAATGGAATTTAATACCTTCAGTGGAATTTTCCTACATGATTTACAATTAACCATCTTTCTGGTTTTTTTTACCGCGCAACAAAATAGTCTAACTTGCTTTCAAATGAAGCCATGATGTTCAAATTTTAAGGCGTTCACTTTACAACTCCAAATAATTCTGTCACTGTAAAAGCAGGCAGTCTGTAAACAGCAGGTTTGAGGTGGCTTATTTCATTGAACCTTTACTATGTTGAACAAGTAGGGCCTCCGTACAAATACAATAGTTTAAAGCTGCCTTGGAAGATCTGTTTGAAAGTCATGCACTAAGTCTCAGACCACATCACACAGATTTCTCCAATGTGTTCAGATCAACTTTCAGTAGGTGAAATGTTAGCCACCAAGGAACAATGTTAGTTAATTGGAAAGTGCTCCCATTTATTAAGCAGAGTTAGAATTTAATTGATGACTGTCCTTGGCCTGTACTATGCAAACATTTAAAGTGTGCCATGTGGTTCAATGCTGAGGCTATAGCTTACAGCCCAATTCGAATGCTTTACTTTTTAGTTTTCAGCACATTTTTGGAGGTGATGGGCCAATATTAATTTCTGGCAGTATTTTTCGGTGCAACTAATTTTAATGCTTTAGTATTCTTCATTTTAAAAAGTGTTCAGGTTGTGTGTAAAATTAGGTCATGATTGAGACATGATTCCCTTGGTAAAGGAATTATGAATATATTTAACATGGCCTTAATCATCAAAGCGGGTAATTCTTACAATTTTTTCATTTTAACCAATCTGATAATGAGTTCCTGGTGCAACTATTTTATTTGCTTCTTAGTTTGGTGATTTTAAGATGATGCTTTTAAAACACATATGTTTGAAAATTTTACCTTGGGTGTTGTTTTATTAGGGTGTATTTTTAATCAAAACAATGGTTTTTTTTAAACTGCACAATGCAATGTTCATTTCTGCTCATAAATGTCAATAATTTTGTTCTTCTTTGGGCAAGGCCTGCAGAATTATGAGCCAATTAGAAGTGGATTTATTTTATCGTCTCGTGTAAGCAAGTATAGGAATAGATTTTCTTTCTCTTCATCTACTCCTTGTCGGCAGCAAAGTAGGGTGTGACATCGTGGAGGGGAGTGGTCAAAACAGGGCTCTTGATGAAGTGGCAGCCCAGCCTAGCGGTGGAGCCAGGGACTCTTGGTTGTGGTAGGGCTGGAGCCTGCATCTCCTGACAGAGGTGTGAGTGTAGGTTCAGTAGAGGATCCAGCATTAATGGTCTGTCAGTGGGCTGGGTCCAGCAATGAAGAGATGGGGCCTGAAGAGTGGCGACTCTGACTTTGGTGGGTCCGCCATGGGTCGTTGGTCATTGGTCAGCCAGCTCAAGGGCTCAGGACTCATTGTAGAGACGGGAGAGTAAAAGGTGGACTTTCTTTCAACTTTGTCTTTTTTATTCTTTTTATTCTTGAATGACCCTGATTATGGTGACAGTTGATGCTTTTCGCCATATTTTCTCCTGTTGTTCATTGTAGAGTACAAGTGACAATAAACCATCATTCATTCATTCATGCACATGAGTATGGACTTGCACCAGGCCTGCCCATCTTCGGGATTACTGGCTATCATCAGAGAGCCAATGCTCAGGAACCTGCACCTCCACCATCTCAGGTTTGAGTGGCTGGTGACGGGGAGGGCTGTGACAATTGGGGTGACCAGTGTCGGGGGTGTGCTAGGTGGTGGAGGCTTTGGCTAGTTATTGCCACAGGAATTTGCAAGCAGGGTGGCAATGGGCATCCATCTCACTGCTGAGGCCATCGTCACCTGATGTTTTTGAGATGGGCACTGTGGGAGTGAGTGCTTTATTTCGCCCTCCTTCCCTCCCTACAATCCCCTCACTTTTTAGAGGATAGCGTTGTCCTTAACAGGCTTTGCTTGTTAACGTTTCATTAGTCACATGGGTGTTTTCTTGGTGTTGGGTGAAAAAAATGTATAATAAAGTCTTTGCACAATAAAAAGAAAGGAATACATGAGTCCAGTGAAAAGCATGCAAAGTTGCCATTCTCCGGCACCATCTTGTTTACAAAACTAAAATTTTAAAAATTAGTTGATTAACAAGCTATTGACATTCCAGGAGATCAAGACCTGGACCTGCAAGTCCTACCGAGCAAAAGCTACCAGCAGTTATATTGCACAGCAGCGCCACTAGGGAGATGGTGGCTACTGCTGGAACCACATCCGCAAAGGTCTGGAAGTCATGGTGTGGGGCATTGTCGTGAGATTGGCAACAAGACGAGGGTCATAGCTCACAACAACCCATCAATTCTCTTCCAGATTCAAGGTGTCTCAACTGGACATTGGGTATCTTTGAATGACGGACACCTTGCTGACACCCACGTCCATGGAGACTAGAAACAAACTCACACAGGATTGCTTATCCTGCTGCCTGCATGACTGCCCTGTCACTGGTTTAATACAGGCAGCAGCAGCAGATTATATGCCTCGTATAATGCCTTATATGAGCATTAATTGATTACTGAAGGGTCTTGGTTGGCAGTGGGGGCAGGAAGGCTGTTTGTGGGCCTTTCTGTTACAGATGTAAACAGGGTAGAAGCAGGACGATGGTGGGATTCCCACACCCAGCACCCTCCTGCCTGTTTCAATCTCTCCCTGCCTCTAAACTAGCAATAGGGAAAGGCATGAATATCACCTTTACAGTCTTAAAAAGCAAGGGAAGCTAGCGAGAGGCAAAAGGGAAAGGGTTAAATCGTATGCAAGGGTTAATGAAACTTTGAATGTGGAAATAGAAGAAAGTGAATATAAAAAGCAACTAAGTTAGCTAGTACAACAACATTCTACAACATAATTAAGAAGTGACAATATTGGTTTGGACACTTTCTCCTGATACTGACTTCAATTCTCTTTTAGTAACTGAGGATTGGTGGCTACTGAAGGCATGTACCATTCGTGTGAATCAGGAGTAGGCCATTCAGCCCCTTAAACCTGCTTTACCCTTTAACAAGATCATGACTGGTCAGATTGTCACTTCAAATCCACATTCCTGACTACCCTTGGTAATTTTCATCCCCTTGTTTAAGAATAATCTGCTTTTCAAAATATTCCAGGATTTTTCTTCCAGGGAGAGAGCTCCAAAGATTCACATTCCACCCAGTGAAAAAAAAACACCTCATCTCAGTTTTAAATGGGTGAAGCCTGATGTTTAAACAATGACGCCTAGTTCAAGATTTTCCCAAAGTAGAAATATCTCTCCATATCTACCCTGTCAAGATCCTTCAGGATTTTATATGTTTCAATCAAGTCTCTTATTCTTTTAAACTCCATTGGTCTTAACCATCTAACCCACTGAATCAATTATAAGCAATAAAAGCCAAGCAAAAATACACATTCAATGATGGGAATTACATTAATGAAGTATAAACTGCACATGAGCATATGTACATGGAATCCCACTTATATTTAGTCTATCCTAGACTGACTATTACTTGAAAGGAATGCTGTGCATGGAACAAGATCAATAAAAGAGTTTAATTCAGGAGTGATCTTAAGTGGGTATTGCAGTTGATGAAATGCAGATACTGGTGTGTGCAATCACTAAAGGAAATCACTAATTCAGGTGGTAGATTTTAAGTTTGTAACATGTTAAAGTTGTACTTACAATATCTCGTGGGCCAAAATTGAAATCTATGTGAGTTGTAGATGAACAAACCCAGGATGATGAGGAGTGGGACTTGGTGCAGAATAACTTACAGATATCAATGCTTTTG
This sequence comes from Stegostoma tigrinum, assembly GCF_030684315.1. Lineage (NCBI taxonomy): Eukaryota > Metazoa > Chordata > Chondrichthyes > Orectolobiformes > Stegostomatidae > Stegostoma > Stegostoma tigrinum. Next base: position 29,840,462 of record NC_081363.1, read on the forward strand.
GATTGCTTGAAGTTTACAGAGGCCAGAGGATGAGAAGTTCTTCAGGCAAACATTGGATTGGACAGTTTAGATTGGACAGTTGTATTAATACGACCTTGAGCAGTGAATGATATGATTTGAAAATAAATGTTTGTAACAGAAAAGAAATGGGGTCCGAAGCTTGGCTTGGGATTGAGTACGGTGCTGATGTTATGAACAAGCTCGTTGAGTCAGAAATTCTGGCTCAAAATGGGAATAAGTGGCAAGATAGGCAGCATTAACTTCAGCTCTTCAGTGAGGCTCACTTTGTGTAGAAAAATAAGGTGAACACTCTGAGTATGCTTGTACACCAAAGCAAGTGTAAAGCGAGTTAAGCCTACCATGCAGAGGGGACGGGGTGACTTAGGAGATAATAAAGGTAAAATCTTACTATGAGGTCAATGTAAATGTTGCTCACTAAAATCAGCCAGCCTTAATGTTGGTTTACAGTAGGCAGTAGCAACTCTTTCTAACAAAAGCACTCACTGCCTCTGGGAAAGTGATCCAACTGTCAAAGGTAGAGTCAGTTTCTCAGGGAAAAAATTGGAAATTTAACAGATAAATGAGATTACTGTCTCCATGGAGCAGTAACCCAGACTTTCAAAATTCTTCCAGTTGAGCAAGCTTTTAGCAGTGGGGCTATGTTAGGCTCTCTTTAAATGTATTTATACTAGAACAAATGGAAACTTGCGTTTAATGTGCTCAAGTGCATTAGCAATAGATGTATATGTCACAGCCATTTCACTTGTGTTCATCCTCAAACAACATCTCCAACCCGAATCTGCCTCAGAAATTACTCCATCACAAAAAAAGGAAGGATTCCTCATTGATTTTCTCTATCTGGAGCATCAACCAGTTTTGTCACAAGAAGCCAGAGGTTAAAAGATTTTGCTCTTTTCAGAAAAGATTTCTTTATTTCCCTTCTAGAAATATTTAGAAAAGTGAAGACAAGTTGCCTCCATGAAGAGCTAATCAACCCAAGAGCTAATAAGCAGCCGAAATGTGACTTTGTCCATTTGGTAGAACCTATCAGCTCTGGAGATAGAGTATCTAACTTAACAAAAGATACTATAAAAGGTTTATATCTTTGTTTAAATAAGAGAGCAAGGTAAGATAGAGGAAGTAGTGGTGTAGTGACATTGTCACTGAACACGTAATCAATGACTTGCTAATGCTGTATTAGAATGGTTTGACATCCCATCACAGTCAATGGTGAAATCTGAATTCAATTAATAAACCTGGAATTCAAAAGTGTCGATTGTGAAACCAATGTTGATTGTCATAATAACCTGTCCTTGTCACTGAAATTTGTATAGCATGCAAGGATAAATGCCAAGTGCTGGTAAATGGGATTGGAATAGATAGATGTTCAATGTCTCATGCAGACATGATGAGCCAAAGAGTCTCCTTCTATGCTATAACTATGACTGCATCATCCACCCTATCTATGCACTTCATAATTTTGTGTACTTCTATCAGATTGCTCCTCAGTCTGTGACACTCTAGTGAAAAGAATCTAAGTTTGTCCAATGTTTCCTTATAGCTAACACATTCCAATCCAGATAAAATTCTGGTAAACCTCTTTTCAATCCTCTCCAAAGCCTCCATACACTTCCTGTGGTGTGGGGACCTGAACTGTACACAATATTCCAAATGTGGCCTAACTAAAATTTTCCACAGCCACAACATGACTTGCCAAATTTTATATGCCCTGACCAATGAAAGCAAGCCTTCCTAACACTTTATTCATTTGTGTTGCCATTTTCAGAGGCCTATGAACTTACACCTCAAGATCCCTCTGTATCTCAATGTTTCTAATGGTCCTGCTATTTACTTTCCTCTTGCATTTGACCTCCCAAGATACATCACTTCAGACTTGTCTGGATTAAACTCCATCTGCCATTTATCCAGCCAATTTTACAACTGAACTATATCTTGCAGTGTACTTTGACAACTTTCCTCATTATCTACATCACCAATTCTCATGTCCTCTGCAAAGTTACCAATCAGATCACCTCCAGCACTGATCCCTGCAGAACAACACCTGTCCACAACTATGCTCCTTCTTTGTGACCAAGCTAATCTTGTATCCCATGTGACTTAATCTTCTGGACCAACCTACCATCAGGGGCCTTGCCAAATGTCCATGTGGACAACATCTACTGCCTCACCCTTATCAATCATCATCGTCACTTGCTCAAAAAGCTCATTCAAATTTGTGAGACAAGACCTCCCCCACACATAACCGTGCTGACTATCTGTAATAAGTCCATTCTATTCCAAATGTGAATAAATCCTGTCCCTAAGAATCTTCTTTGATAATTTCCCAACCAGTGATTTAAGCCTCATCAAAGTTTCTATGAAGACAGCGAGCTGACAAATCAATTAGTTTGTGTTCTGCTAAAAAAAAATGAATTTATTGCAAGTCAGTAATCTATATAGAAGACTGGTGCTGAGCCAGAGAAACAACACAATATTCAGCTTGCACTAAGCTTTGAATCACCCAAAATAAGAAAGCATTTGGAAGTCACAGTCGTAGAAACAGCATTGGAACAAACAACATACAGCATAGAAACAGACCCTCTGGCCCACCATTTCTGTGCAGGCTAATAAACACCAAACTACATCAGAGATAGTAAGAACTGCCAACACTGGAGTCAGAGATAACACAGTGTGGAGCTGGAAGAACGTAGCAGTCCAGACCATCAGAGGAGCAGAAAAGCTTATGTTTCCAGTTGGGACCCTACCAAACTATATAATTCCATTTCCTGGCATTTGGTCCATTGCTTACTATGCTCTGGCATTTAAGTGTTCATCCAGATGCTTCTTAAACGTTGCAAGAGTACCTGCCTCCAACATCCTCTCAGGCAGCATATTCCATATTTATACCACACTCCATGTGATTTCGTTTCTCAGACCTTCTCAAAACCTCTTGGTCCTCACCTTAAACTTATGCTGTCTTGATTTAGACACGTTTGCCATCTTCGGCAGATGACATGTTTCTCACGATCTACCTTGTCAATGCCTCTTATAATTTTGTATACCTTAGTCAAATCCCTCCCTCAGCCTCCTCTGCTCTAAGGGAAACAAACTCAGCCTTCCAGTCTGTCCTTATGATTGAGACTTTTCAGCCCAGGCAACACAGTGTCATAGAGTCATACAGCATGGAAACAGCCCCTTCAGTCCAACTTGTCCATGCTGACCATGTTCCCTTCAGGGATCTATGGACCTGAACACAAAGGTCCCTTTGTTCCTTGGTACTCCTTTAAGACCTACTATTTGTTGTGTATAACCTTCCTTTATTGGACCTCCTAAAACACATCACCTTATACTCCATCTGCCATTGCTCTCCCCAATTTATCTGCTGATAAATATCAGACTATCCTCCTCAGTATGAATAATGGCACCAATTAAAATTGTGACTCAAGTTCTTTCCCAGAAATGAAACTAATCTTGGAAGAATATAAGTTGAATATTTCACACTATTACTAACAACATTGAGGTTGGTGGCTGCAGGAACTTTGGTCTGTAGAGATTCACCCCCCATTCTGTCACTGTGGCCAGGGTAGTAGTCCCCACAGACTAGAGAGTACAGCCATTATCTCCAGTATTAGTCAAATACACCCTGAAGAGGATCTGTCCACAATGTCCTCCTCTATCCTGGGTGATCCATGAGATTAATCTACATTCCACAGACCTGATTTCTTTTGTGTGAATGGAATAGATCAGGCTTTGATGTGGTACTAATCCTATGCCAGTCACTGCAAACTATCTCAAATTTACTAATTATTATGTATCAGCATAAGGTTCACAGTGACAAAGCGGGCAGTTTAAAATGAATGAATGACTTGCTGCAATCTCTGCTCTGCAGTTGCTGTGTCATAATCATGTGTTGTGGGCAAATTTCAGACCTTTAACATCAAATCCCTTACCTATCCTATCTTTATGTCAAAGGCCAACTGGCAACACTCAATTAAGATAGCCTTTGTGCTTTGAGTATAAAAGACAAGTTACTCAAGAAGCAGCAATACTCACCATGGAACTTGGTACCAGGTCTGCGGGACTGTCAGTGGAGCAGAGGCAAGAGCAGATGGTATGATTATTGTTCTGCTTGCACTTGCAAGTCAGCCTGGAAACAAACTGAAACTTCAGCCTTTTTTTGAACTGCACATTCATCCATTAGTGAGCCCTGTAAGGTGTACCTGGCAGTGGTCACAATAGACAGAAGCAATGTGCCTATAATTGGTGGAGTTCTGTAACTCATCACTGCCACTGATGAGGATATCCCAACATTTCCTCGCCAATCAACCCCATCCTAGACCCATAATTCTCTGTTGGCTAACAATCAACAAGTAACAGTTCTCCTTATTTGAAGGGGAAATTAAAAATATCTCAGAGATCTAGAAGTCTTCCACATTAGGCAAGAGATGATTGGAACTAAGTCAATCCTTTGACACAAACTGATGATTGACCAGCTCTCAGGCCCATTATTATGGCTTTTAGCCTTGGTCTGTATCTAAACACTGTCAGCCTAACTAAGCGAAGTACTTCCCAGCAGGAGAGGTTGAACTGCACTTGTAGAGTCAATAGAAACTCGACCTGTGGAGCTGGAGTTAGAGACAGTCAATTATGGTGATGGATTCCTGCACTTCAGCCAGCCAGTTAATGAGAAGATTCTTCCTCACAGCTGGATCTCTGGATATGTCCTAGACATGGTGCCATGAAAATAGGTACCATCACTAGAGGACAATAAAAATCCAGAGAGGTCTTGATAAACAATTTAATGACAGTTACCTTGAAAAACAGGATAAAAACCTACAGTCAGTGGAAAGAAACGTTGTTTTAACAGATAATTGTCCAGGCAAGTTGACGAGCTCCAGGACTGAGAACTAACAGGGCTTTTCTAGCAAAATTAAAGGTTAAAATGTACCCAAGTTTCAGACCATTCTGATAACTGAAGGGGGAATTGTGTTTGTCAAATTTAAGCTTAATTGAACTTAATTTAACCACTTTTTATTCTGTGCAGCTCACAGTCCAGACCATCCGGAGGTCATTAGACTGCACTGCAGTGATTGGAGTCAACATCAATTTATTTTTAAAGTGGAACTCGGTAGTTTACTTACAAACACAATCCTTTGCCAAATTATGTTAGCGGTGTGCTGTGTGCTGCAGAAATCCAGGTTGTAACACTGCACTTGGAGACTTGGAAACCTTCCCCTCTGAGGGCATTTGACGTCATTGCAGACAAAATAAATGAAGTCTGCAGCATTGCACGTTTAAACCTCAGCACCCAATTGTGGTTCCAAAGGGAAATCGTATATTTTTAATAGCAAATAAACATAATTGTGAACAGATCACTATTTTCTTTAAAGTACGCAAATGCACCTTTTCTTTACATATAACTAAATCATGTTCTTAAAAACATCCTTTGTCTAATTTCAACCGTTAAAATGTTATTCCATTTTTTTGTTTGAATTAGGGCAACTCTACCAACAGCCGGCAGGCATCAGCGGGTAAAGTTTTCCTTCTGTCTGGAAGGCAAATTCAGGCCTGGATCTTTGTGGAGTTTGGGTGCTGGAGTGGGTAGGCCCTGATTTTGGGAATTACACCCTTATTCATGTCACTGCCAAATTTTTGTTGGTGTTGGTAGGATGTAGCCAGCAAGCTAAACTGTACTTCTAACCTGGCCAACACAGTAGGCATCTCCTGGCTACCTGCAGTTTTGATGGAGTTGAGGCAGCTTCTCAAGGACCCTGGTTCACAGCCCCCTGAGAGGACTCATGAATCAGCATCTGGATTTGAGAATGTTTAGAAAGGTGAAGTCAGAAGTTCTTACCTTGCTGTCATGGCCTATCCATGTGTTCTTTGCCCCTATACGGCCAGCTGGTTGCTCCCAAACACACCCTATGGGCCTCATACTCTCAATAACAATTCATGCCCTTCCATCCCTATTTACCCATCTTGCAGTAGGTTCGTAACTAATGAGCCATATAATAACAATGGCAAGTGCGAAACCACTGAAACACTCTTTCACGAATCTTCTTTTGACATTAAGTTCCAATAACACTGCAAAGTGGCAATCAAACAGACTAACAAAACTACCAAAAACAAAGGCATCAAATGCTTCACACCTCCTAATCTTGTCCAAATAAACATCGAGACATTGGCAAGAGAGATCATAGAAAGAACTTATCATCACAGAAAGAGTTTATTAGAGCTACTTAAAAAAATGTCAATCAAGCAAAATCAGCTATTCAGTTCCATTGTCAAAACGGAACCCCTAGCAAGCAAACACTTTTATTAATCTAGGCTGACAGCCAAACGTGCATAATAAGGTTTGTGAAGGCGTACTTTTCATTTGCTCCAGAAACATTAGCCTGCTTGGACAGTTTAAACACCAATACGATGGCATTTGTGGGACATGAATTGGCTTGGAAGGTAGAAGCGGCCTTGACATTGAATGGGGTAGTAAAGATCACAAATGATAGATACAAGGTATAAAGTCCCAGAGAACCAAGGCGAGCTACCTGCCTCAGTAACCAAAATCCAGCCCTTAGTAACTAAAGCAGGTTTCAGATGGGAACAATTAGCTAAATTAGCCAGTTAGCAACAACATAATGTTCCATCCAAGTACCTTGCTAATCTCTCTCATCTGCAGTCTTTTTTTGAGAGACAAGTAACAGAAGAGATTGTTGCAAACTGTCTTGAAAGAAAGAGAGATGGAAGGAGTTAAGTAAAATGTGAGGATTGTATGAAAAAAACTCAGTCCAAAGGAAGAAAGTCTAGTCAGACTTTTCTCCTCAACACTTTCAACTCTGCTTTTTTGATGGTAAGTCACGCCAAATTAAATTGTTATGTGGCCACTAGCAACATTCCCAACAAGTGGTCATTTTTCATGGATGAACTTGGGTGCTGAGAGTCAGCAAACTGTTTCACTGTCAAAGTCGAGATTGAATAAGTCCTCAGCTAATGTGTATCAGAGATCACTGTCTGGCATCTTTAGAAATCAATTAACACACAGATATTGTCAGATTTAAACCTATCGTGAATGAACAAACATTGCCTGTTCAATTCGCATTGTCCTGAATGATGGGAAAAATGTTAATAATTTCCTGATCAAGTAAAATAACCTAAATGAGCAAGAAACACAACCTGAAGTATCTCACTTTTTATCCTATTCATGATTGAAGTATTTTTATACCATCATGTAATCTTAGAGTGGTATTACACCAGAGGCCATTCAGAAGAGGGTTTTGATGGCACTATCAGTTATTCCCACTCCAGTATTCTCTCCCTGTAGCTCTGTAAATTTTGTGACTTCAAGTATTTATCATTATTTTCTGATCATTTGTTAAATCCACAGATTATCCACAGTTTTCTTTGGATGGGCCTGAGAATGGAATGTGTGGTTGACAGTCCAACAGCGATATAAATAGCAATGACAGAAACATTTATTAAAGGAAATCTTCAACATATCGGACTATCACCAAATCAGAATGAAGTAAGAGTCATCACAAATGATGTCGCAGCCTTTGACTGGAAACCAACAAAAGTTTCATGTTATCTCTTTTTAGGCAGGGCCACATCATCTTATTCCAATCAGGCGCTTGAAAATCCAGTAGTAAGTAAATAGCTGCTAGGATTAAGCACCCGGAGGAAGAATTACTACCCACTGGGAGATGTGATGCCTGGTAGATAGATTGAATGACATTATCCCTAGGGAGACAGTGTCTGCAGCCAATTGTAGTGCTGGATCCCAGGCCAAAGTTGAGTGATGGCAAGATGGGAGCAGTCGGGGTTGGGGGGAGGTGGTGGTTCTAGGAGGAAGGGATAGGGAAGTCCTCCATTTCCTCAATTGATCAGTGTGCATTGAACCCTCAGGAACCACAGGTGACCCCACATAGGTTTGTCTTGCTGCCTGTACGGCAAGCCGCTGATCAGTATTGGCCAAGAATGCATTGTGGACAGGATGACAGCCTTTAGTTGGCAGAAACTATCCAATCAGGGTCTTCAACTTTTCTGATTCTGTTGTGGGACTTGAGTGTCACTGGCTGGCCAGCATTTATTGCCTATTGCTAATTGTCTGTGGGTGATGAGCTGCCTTCTTGAGCTACTGCAATACATAGACTCAATACGTAATTAGGGAAGGGCTTGGTGATGTGGTGGGAATGCCATCTAGAGGAAGGTAGCGGAGTTCTTACCCAACAGCCGTCTACTTGTTTAAATGTGCCCCTGTCACCAAACAGCCTTGAAAGAGGTCACAAAATTCCACCCAATGGGCAGAATCTTCCTCTCATGCTGCTCATGAGCTTGGAGGCAGGAAGAGTATTTACTGAGATGGGGTGGTGGTGACCCGAACCCCACTCCGTTCCCACTTCCACCTGAATTAACTGCTGGTCATGAAGGCCAAGGGGCACCCTTGCCAGCCCATTGCTAATGAAAGCCTGGCAGCGCTGCATTTGCAGGCTGGCAGGCCTGCTTCACTGCTCACAGACGGCAGCCAGCTTGTCATCTCTGGAGTTGTGTTGGTCGCTCAAACAAACCTGATCAAGGGATTGGATATATGAACAGGGAGGGAGGGATGCTGAGAGATATCAACACCTCTGCCCTTCCTACTGACCCTCTTACTACTTTCCTGACCCCCACGCAGTGAAAGCCTATGTTACTTAGCTGGAACCTGCTCAGTGTCCTCCTGCATGGCCACATCTGCTGAGCATAAGAGTTGCTGACACCTGACTACAGACAGCTCTCTACCATCCTCTACTTTGCTCCCAACTCCCCACTCTCACCTGCCCAGGTCTTGATTCCAGAGGAATGCCCACTGCGTAGCCCCACCACTACCTGATCAGCTTGTGGTTTTATGGGCTTTTCTCTAAACAGGCAGCAAGATTCCTCCACCTGTTCTCCACACAACAAGCAAGATGCCCAACACCTCACCAAGATTTCACCCAATGTTCCTTTAAATAGTACTTATGATATTCCTTCCATTCAGGGGAGGTCTATGCGCTTTTCCGCATCTCGTATGACTTCTACAGTTACTTGACTAAGTTTAATGCAGCAGGAGCTTCATACGTATAACATAGAACAGTACAGCAGAGTACAGGTCCTTCAGCCCACGATGTTGAGCTGAACTTTTACCCTAAACCTAAGATCTATCTAACCTCCACCCCTACCTTATACTATCATCCACATGCCTTCCTAATAGCAGCTTAAATGCCCCTAATGAGGCCAACTCCACTACCCTCTTCGGCAATGCATTCCACACCCCTCCCACTCTCTGAGTAAAGAACCTACCTCTGACATCTCCCCTATATCTACCTCCATTCACTTAAAACTATGCCCCTCGAAATAGCTACCTCCACCCTAGGAAAAAGTCTCTGGCTGTCCACTCTATCTATACCTCTGATCATTTTTTACACCTCTATCAAGTCACCTGTCATCTTTTGCCGTTCCAAAGAAAAAAGCTCTAGATCTCTCAACCTTTCCGCGCAAGACCTTCCCTTCATTCCAGGCAACATCCTGGTAAATCTCCTCTGCACCTTTTCCAACGCCTCCACATCTTTCCTGTAATGAGGTGACCAGAACTGGACACAATACTCCAGACGTGGCTGAGCCAGGCTTTGGTGTAGCTGGAGCATAACTTCACGTCTCTTGAACTCAATCCCTCTATTAATGAAAGCTAACACACCATACGCCTTCTTAACAACTCTATCCACCTTCAGGCAGTGTTCAGGGAACTGTGGACATGAACCTTGAGATCCTTCTGCCCCTCCACACTGCCAAGATTCTTTCCGTTCACCCTGTATTCTGCTTTCAAGTTTGTCCTTCCAAAATAAATCACCCCACACCTTTCAGGGTTAAACTCCATCTGCCAATTCCATCTTTCATTCATGTAATGCCCAAAACTCCATCTCCTATCCTGAAGATAACCTTTATGGTTGACTGCTTGAGGCCAGCACTACTTTCCAGAGGTGATCTTTTCCGCATACCACAGCACCCATCCGTGTGCCTCTCTGATTGAGACTGCCTTTGTCTTTTAGCTTCTGACTGGCCTGCTTTATGTTAGTAACATTTCTGCTTTTTTAAAATATACACATATACATACACACATATATTAAGTATGCACAGCTATTTCCTCTGCAAGACTGTTAGTTTACTTTTCCCAATTTAAACAGTTCTCCATCCTTTTAAATGCTCTGTTTCTTAAAAATTTAACTTCCGTTCTCTTCCCATGCCACTACAGAAGCACAACAAAATACATAAATAAATCGGTTGGAACTTTTTAGAATTTCCAGAAGCTTATGACAAGAGTTTAATGTTTTTGACACAAAATAATTTTTTTTGTTCACCCAGTAGTTTTATCAAAACATTTTAAATCTAGCCTTAAAGATACATTTAAAATAAACAGAAGATTTTTCTATGTGCAAATTTTACAGCAACTTTTTCTTTCTGCTTTTGGCTCTGAAACAAAAAACTCCAAGACAGACATTTAATGATCTCAACAGAAATGAACTAAAGCAAAAAAAAAACGCACTTCAATAACTATAACATTTCATGGTAGCCTACAGAGAGCAATTTTCCATCAAAGGTAGACTATACATTTAAGAGTAAATCTTAGAAGCATGTAATAGCATTTTTATAATGTGTATGGTTCTGCGTTTGCAAGCAGCAGCTCATAAAAATTCTTGAGAAAATTTATTGCGATTAACTGACTTTTTCTTTCAGAAAACAGGAGGCTTAAAGCTGACACTCAGCAAGTCTCAGTTTTTCACTGTACAGTTCTCTAAGAACTGAGCTTGCTCAGTCATATATTTACAAGTCACCTTTTCATCCAAGCTAATATAAACCAGATGCTCAGGCTCCGCAAGGACCATAGTCACCTCAGACATCTCAGTAGAGTGTACCCACCCTGCTATCCCCTCCCCCCAAACCTCAGGCCCATTTCCTTGTCTTTTGTCCTTCAACTGATTTTAACCTCTTCCTCCCCCTACCCAATCCTCACCACACCCCATTAAATCTGCTTCTCTTTTTCAAATGACTGGAATGTTTGTATTTAAACCACTTTTTTTCCTGCAGACATGCAACTTGGAAAATAAATTTCTATCTGGTAATAACTTTAACCCTATAACTGTCCTCAAGGCAGGATTTTGAGGAACACAGTACTTTTATGGCAGCCAGGCTTGACTCATTGCTTGTATAAAGTCCATGGAATGATCACAATACCTCTGACAACAGTAAGATACATTTTAAAAGTAAACTTTTTCATCTAAAATGTGGAGCACATGCAAACGCATCAAATACATGATTTAACAATTTACATATGAAAATTGTGGTGTTATGACACCACTAAAATATATTTATTGTTTCATTGCAGTTTAGATATGTTAAAATTTTGTATATAACATCAAAAGTAATTGAGTTAGCTTCCATCTTCCATTTGTTACTGTGTTTGTTTTTCCAAACAGTTGCAGTGCAAGTGATAGTTAACTTTATTTTCTATTTAACATGTAGCATCAGCTGAAGTGAGTGCAGACCACCCATGAGGTAATTGTAACTAAGATGATCAGATAAATTGTTGAAGAAATTATACTTACATAGGTTAAATACTACAGAAGGCAAAATCAGAATTGTTTACACCATATAGACTCTTTGGTCAGGATGATTGTGATGCTATGAGCACTCAGAGTAAGAACAAATTGAACATCAATTTCTGGTGTCCACACATCAGCAGTTTGCTGTCCATGATGTCCTGCTCCTCATAAACTTCGCAATAGCAGACAATTGGCACTAAAACAAATGCTTGGCTTCAAAGAGCCAGGCTTGTTCTGAAATAAATAAATTATTAATGGGACTTGTTACGACTCCAGCTGAAGGTAACACTGAAGGTATCCTCAATGCCAACCAATGGGCCGCCACCAAACCCATGGATGACACTGAATTAGTAAAGTCCCTGGAAGAATTTAAGAACTAGGGGGCAGCACGGTGGCTCAGTGGTTAGCACTGCAGCCTCACAGCACCACGGACCTGGGTTCGATTCCAGCCTCGGGTGACTGTCTGTGCTGAGTTTGCACATTCTCCCTGTGTCTGCGTGGGTTTCCTCCGGGTGCTCCGGTTTCCTTCCACAGTCCAAAGATGTGCAGGCTAGGTGGATCGGCCATGCTAAATTGCCTGTAGTGTTTAGGGGTGTGTGGGCTATAGGGGGATGGATCTGGGTGGGGTGCTTCAAGGGGCAGTGTGGACTTGTTGGGCCAAAGGGCCTGTTTCCACACTGTAGGGAATCTAATCTAAAAGTAGGAACACAAGTTGGCAATTCAGCCTCTTGCAGCTGCACCATCACTTAGTACGACCATGGATCATTTTGGTCCAACTCCACTTTCTTGCACGCTCCTATATTTCTTTATCCTATGAAAAATCTGTCTGGCTCCTCTTTATATTTATTCAGTATCCTGGCGTCCACTGCACTCTGAAATAGTGAATTCTACAGATTCAAGACCCTTTGAGAGCAGTAATGCCAACTCATCTCTGTTTTAAATATGTCACCTATTATTATAAAACTATGACCTCTCACTCCTAAAAGGGGAAACACTAACTCTGCATCAACTATATCAATCCTCTTTAGTATCATATATATCTCAATTAGATCTTCTTTCATCCTGCAAACTTCTAGCAAGTAAAATGTCCTAAATTGCTCAATGTCTCCTCATAAGACAAGCCTTTCACTTCTGGAATTAATCCAGTGAACAATCTCTGAACTGCGAGATAATGGGGACTGCAGATGCTGGAGATTCCAAGATAATAAAATGTGAGGCTGGATGAACACAGCAGGCCAAGCAGCATCTCAGGAGCACAAAAGCTGACGTTTCGGGCCTAGACCCTTCATCAGAGAGGGGGATGGGGGGAGGGAACTGGAATAAATAGGGAGAGAGGGGGAGGCGGACCGAAGATGGAGAGTAAAGAAGATAGGTGGAGAGAGTGTAGGTGGGGAGGTAGGGAGGGGATAGGTCAGTCCAGGGAAGACGGACAGGTCAAGGAGGTGGGATGAGGTTAGTAGGTAGCGGGGGGTGCGGCTTGGGGTGGGAGGAAGGGATGGGTGAGAGGAAGAACCGGTTAGGGAGGCAGAGACCGGTTGGACTGGTTTTGGGATGCAGTGGGTGGGGGGGAAGAGCTGGGCTGCACCACACAACCAGCCCAGCTCTTCCCCCCCACCCACTGCATCCCAAAACCAGTCCAACCGGTCTCTGCCTCCCTAACCGGTTCTTCCTCTCACCCATCCCTTCCTCCCACCCCAAGCCGCACCCCCCGCTACCTACTAACCTCATCCCACCTCCTTGACCTGTCCGTCTTCCCTGGACTGACCTATCCCCTCCCTACCTCCCCACCTACACTCTCTCCACCTATCTTCTTTACTCTCCATCTTCGGTCCGCCTCCCCCTCTCTCCCTATTTATTCCAGTTCCCTCCCCCCATCCCCCTCTCTGATGAAGGGTCCAGGCCCGAAACGTCAGCTTTTGTGCTCCTGAGATGCTGCTTGGCCTGCTGTGTTCATCCAGCCTCACATTTTATTATCTTGGAATCTCTGAACTGCAATGCAATAACATCCTTCCTCAATTAAAGGGACTAAAACTGCACAGAGTACTCCAGATATGGGTTCACAAACGCCTTATCCAATTGCAGCCACACTTCCCTACTTTAATATTCTGTTACTTTAGCAATAAATGTCAAAATTCTGTTTGCTCTCCTGCTCTACTAGTTTGTTGTGACTCATGCAGCTCCCTGAATGCTTGTCCCAGAATTTATGGAACCCTGTCTTCACCCAACACCCATGGTATGCTCCATATACGCCATTCTCCTCAACCCATTGTCTGTACTAATCAGCATCAGAAAGCCACCAGCCTCACCACATTACGTTGCTTGTTCTTGGTCCAATTCTCACACCATGTCACCTTCGGAGATCAGGGACACCTATAACTTGCTGTTTCGGACAGGATACTGTCTCACACATGGAGACATATGCACCTCATGCATCTACACAGAAAGCAGCCTATGGTTCCTACCATACTTTCTCGGTGTTCACTCACTTTGTGCTTACTTGGAAGCTGCCTCTGTATACGTCACATTGCTTTTTTGCACAGAATAGGAGAAGTAGGCAGCTTGTCACAGTTGGAAGCACTGAATAGTCAGGGAGACAGAGATGTCATTTTGTGGCACCACACTACATCAATATCACGCTTACAGCAAACGCCAGCAGCTTCTGCAGCAAACACACTGCATGTGCTTCAAGCAAATGGCTATGACTGAAAGTCAATGAGGAATATCCCTTACTAAGGTCAATCAGGGTGTTCTGCGATAATCATTAAAGGGACTGCTCGTTTTCAAAGCAGGCTGGTGAGGCAGCAATGGCAGTGAGAGCGGGCTGGAGAGGCAGTGAAAATGGTGAAAGTGGTGAGAGTGGGCCGGTAAGGCAGTGAGAGTGGGCCAGTGAGAGTGGGCCGGTGAGAGCAGTGAGAGAAGGCTGGTGAGAGCGGGATGGTGAGAGCGGACCAGTGAGAGTGGGCTGGTGAGAGCGGGTTTGTGAGAGCGGTAAGTGTGGGCCAGTGACAGCAGGCCTGTGTGGGCAGGCTGGTGAAAGCAGGCCTGTGACAGCAGGCTGCTGAGCATGCGCCAGTGAGGGCAGGCCGGTGAGAGCAGTGAGAGTGGGCGGGTGAGAGCAGGCCGGTGAGAGTGGGCCGGAGACAGTGGTGAGAGCAGGCTGGTGAGAGTGGGCCGGTGACAGCGGTGAGAGAAGGCTGGTGAGAGTGGTGAGAGCAGGCTGGTGAGAGCGGACCAGTGAGAGCGGGCCGGTGAGAGCACGCCAGCGAGAGCGGGCCGGTGAGAACGGGCCAGTGAGAGCGGGCCAGTGAGAACGGGCCAGTGAGAGTGGGCGGGTGAGTGTGGGCTGGTGTGAGCGGGCCAGTGAGTATGAGCCGGTGAGAGTGGACCAGTGAGAGCAGCTGGTGAGAGTGGGCCAGTGAGAGTGGGCCGGAGAGTGTGGGCAGGTGAGTGTGGGCCGGTGAGAGCGGGCCGGTGAGAGCGGGCCGGTGAGAGTGGGCGGGTTAGAACGGCTGGTGAGAGCGGCTGGTGAGAGCGGGCCAGTGAGAGTGGGACGGTGGGAGTGGTGAGAGTGGGCCAGTGAGAGCAGGCCAGTGAGAGCAGCTGATGAGAGCGGCTGGTGAGAGCGGTGAGTGTGGGCCAGTGAGTGTAGGCCGGTGAGAGCGGGCCGGTGAGAGCGGGCGGGTGAATGTGGGCTGATGAGAGCGGCTAGTGAGAGCAGGCCAGTGAGAGTGGGCCGGTAAATGTGGGCCGGTGAGTGTGGGCTGGTGAGAGCGGCTGGTGGGAGCGGGCCAGTGAGAGTGGGTGGGTGAGTGTGGGCTGGTGAGAGCGGGCCAGTGAGAGTGGGACGGTGAGAGTGGTGAGAGTGGGCCAGTGAGAGCGGGCCGGTGAGAGCGGGCGGGTTAGAACGGCTGGTGAGAGCGGGCCGGTGGGAGCGGGCCGGTGAGAGTGGGGGGGTGAGTGTGGGCTGGTGAGAGTGGGCCAGTGAGAGTGGGCCAGTGAGAGTGCGCCAGTGAGAGCGGCTGATGAGAGTTGCCGGTGAGAGCAGGCCGGTGAGAGCGGGCCGGTGAGAGCGGGCGAGTTAGAACGGCTGGTGAGAGCGGGCCAGTGAGAGTGGGACGGTGAGAGTGGGCCGGTGAGAGTGCGCCAGTGAGAGCGGCTGATGAGAGTTGCCGGTGAGAGCAGGCCGGTGAGAGCGGGCCGGTGAGAGCGGGCGAGTTAGAACGGCTGGTGAGAGCGGGCCAGTGAGAGTGGGACGGTGAGAGTGGGCCGGTGAGATTGGGCCAGTGAGAGCGGGCCGGTGGGAGCGGGCCGGTGAGAGCGGGCGGGTGAGTGTGGGCTGGTGAAAGTGGGCCGGTGAGAGCGGGCCGGTGAGTGTGGGCCAGTGAGAGCGGGCCGGTGTGAGTGGGACGGTGAGAGCGGGCCGGTGAGAGCGGGCCGGTGAGTGTGGGCCAGTGAGAGCGGGCTGGTGTGAGCGGGCTGGTGAGAGCGGGCCAGTGAGTGTGGGCCGGTGAGCAGTACAAAGATGCGCAGGTTGGGTGGATTTTCAACGCTTTGCAGGGATAGAGTTGGTGTGAGTGGGATCCTCTTTAGTGGGTCAGTGCAGACTAGATGGGCCAAATGGCATGCTTTCACACTGTATAAGTTATTTTTTTTTAAAATTCCTGCCAATAGTGCCTATGAAGTTGTGAAACTAGCAACATGTAATTTGTAGTGCTACTGGAAATGTTAATTTGTTTTGAGTTGAATGCAGTAATTAGGAAAATAGCACTCAAATTTCATTTAACTTTAATGAAACGTTAAATGTAATGACAATGCAGACTGTTCTACAAGATGAAGTAGGAAGATCAAAATGAAACATTTAATGTGATATTAATATTTAGTTGAAGCACAGTTGCCTTTGGTATGAATTATAATTACAATCAAAAGATCTATGAAGATGAACTTATTTTCAACAGAAATTCCCCTTCCAGCATAGAAAAGAAGCATACAGCTTTCAAACTTATTAAAGAACAGCTCAGTGGTTGAAAGTGGAACAGTTTTCCAATTACAGTGATGATATTTACTCTGGCTCAGTATTCTACAAATTACAGTCACGACATCAGTCAATTTTCCATTCTGCCAGTTTCGCTCATTTTCCCTATTGTAATTCCACATTGTTTCTTGCTCTTTAAGTTTCCATTATCTCTCTAATGTTCATTAAATGCTGTGTCCACTCACTTCCATAAAGTCTGCATACTTTCTGATCTTTTCTCAAATGTTCATTTTAATGTCTCAAATTTTCACCAAATGTGTTTTAGATTCTTTTCTAACAAAACCCTAGAAATAATAATTACCAAAACAGACAACATGACATCATTAGACATATTGAAAACTATTCTCTGAACAGACCTGCTTCCCTTGAGAAAGTTTTCAACTAAATATTAAATCCGGTGGAAGCTTTTTCATTGGAATGTTGTATTTATTATAAATAGGTCTGTACATTGTGCTGCAGTGGTCTCTCTTGAGAGGTTAACATAGTGGTAAAAAAACTCTTCTAAACTCCTACGTACAGTACATTAAAATTACTGGCATCCACAGGGAGAGGTGCAGCCTTGCTCTTAAACCTAATGTGGGATCACTTAGAAAATATCAATCAAAATTGCAGGAAACGGCATATTTTGATGTATAATTTTTCAAAGAGAGAGCATGTTCTCTGGCCCCCTGCCTTCCTCATAGGAGTCTGTGCCTCTGATTATCAGATTTGCCTGTCACATTAACTGATTTACATGTTGGAAACAATGCAGTTAGGTGTTAGGTTAATCCCAGACATAGCATTGCTAATAGTAAAATTAGGGAAAAAAAGGTGCAATTTTGTCTCCTATTGAAATTTAGGCTATACAAACATTGTTAGATTATATATAATTGAAGGAGGTCTTCTAAAATCTTCTAAATTTAAGTGTTAGGTCTCTTGCTCTTTGCAGATCTCCCACTTCAAAGAGATAAGGCCTAAGACCCAATTTTGGGGCACCTTGGAACTCATTATTTCATTGCAGTGACCTTAGCCTGCCCACATTTCCATGCTTACATGTCTCAGACTCTCATACAGTTGTGCACAAATAGTGAAACAATATCTAAATGATCCTTAAATACGAAGATGTGAAAATGACAGTCATGAAAACCCGAGGTGGTCTATCAATCTTCGTGATTAGACACTTTCTAACCAGTTCACTAAGTCTATCTGAGTCACTAAATCAACTGTTTTTCTCACAGCGCTCTTCTGGACCATTTTCAAGGCCACGACATCATGTGTGAGCAAAACTGTATAGTGCTTTACCATGCTCCTCATAAGACAGATAGAACGAATTACTCTGAATATTGCAGACTGATGCAAGACTCCATTAGAAGACAGCAAGATTCCACAATCAGAAATTCAATGAATGACAAGTTTGTCAACTTCTGATGTTTAAGCTATTTTAAATTCTCAAAGAGTCTATCATGATTTTCTAATCTGAAAACTTTTCGCAAAAAGCACAAAATTGTTATGGTACAGAATGAGGCTATTCAACCTATCATGTCTGCTGTGGCCGTTTAAACAAGCATCATTACCTGTTAACAACCTCCTGCTATTTTCCCCATACACTTGCACACCACTTCTATACAAACAATCATCCAATGCCCTCTTGAATGCCTTAATTGAACCACCTTCATCACACTTCCAGGTAGCACATTCCATTTTCTAACTACTCACTGTGTGAATATTATTTTGACTTAATTGTAGTCATAGGTATTTGAAAATCTGTCAATAAATGTGCAAAATATCACTCAATGTATTCAATATTGTAATGCCAGACTGAATCCAAATATGGATTTCCATAATGATGGTAAAATAAACTTATTTGGTTTTATTACAAATTCGGACTATATGTGGAAGTTTGATTGGCTTCAAGTGGATCAAGGTTAATAATTCCACTGCCAGCTAAGATGTTCCAACACACTCTTAAAATTAATACAAAATCAAAATATCGTGGATACTGGAAATCTCGAACAAACCATTCTGAAGAAGCGTCAGGCGAGACTCAAAATGTTAACTGCAGAGATATTCACCCTCTTCCGGCTACCTCAGCAATTCTGCTATGTGTCAAGATCAAAGACAACCCCAATTAAATCCTTTAAGTGGTCAATTAATTACCACTTGAAGGCTTCAACTCACCACTACCCTAATTATCCTCTTTGCAGGCAAGAGATGTAGCTGATTTCTTGACAATGAAACTAGGGCAAACTGCCTGCCAGGGCACACATTGTATTTGCTCCAAGCAGGGATTTGGATTGGAAATAAACATATAGCTACCAAAGACTTACCCCCTTCCCTTGCTTACTACTCCTCTTCCAACCCCAGCAGCCCCTATCACAGGAAATCCTTTTTGCTATTGGAATCCCTGAAGCCCAGGACAACCTCTTGGACTCAGAAGCTACTAGCATCGAATGACTGGCAGCTGCTGGTGGAGCAGGACAGCACTGCTGAGGTGTGTAATTCCCTGAGAATCTCAGTGGTCAGATCTTTAGTGACAGACTGGGGCTCAATCTGCAGAGCTTTCTTGACAGTGAGGGCAAGGAGGGAATCAGCCACTACCACCACCCCCCCTACTCCGACCTTCCCGAAGCCTGCCACCAAGCTTTATTTAATTTCAACCTGGGGCCCATGGCCTATTGGGTAACAGATTTAAAACAGAGATAAGGAGAAATTACTTCTCTCAAAGGTTCATGAATCTATGGAATCCACCATTCCAGAGCATGCCAGATACTGGAACATTGAGTAAATTTAAGGAGGAGATAGACAAGTTTTTAATTAATAATGTGTTGAAGGGTCATACAAAGTGGGCAGGAAAATGGAGCTGAGGCCGAGATGAGATCGTATCAAATGCTGGATTAGGTTTGAGGGGTTGAGTTGCCTTCTCCTGCTCTTACTTCTTCTGTTCTTATGCCTAGAGATGAGTTTAAAACAGCTACCAAAGAGTACAACTTAATTTTTGCCCATAATAGCATGTTATTAAAGACAGAATGTTTGTATCCCTTTACTGCCCATGAACAGTGTGTCTTTGTATGTGAGCAGTATTTTATTCCAAGCCCCTGGAGTATGAATCACAACTAAACAATTTAAGTAGAGAGCATTTCTGAGTTAAAAAATCAAGGTTATTTGTTCTTGTACATTTCACATTGTTCATAAGTATTAGATACATGTGAAAGTAATATTCTGTTATAAATAGCATCCCTACATCGAGGGGCTTTTGTGGTGCAATCGTAGTATCTCTACCTTTGATCCAGGAGGCCCAGGTTCAAGTCCTACCTGCTCCAGAGTTAATATCTCTGAATAGGTTGATTAGAAAACTACGTTAATTCAGGAGAAAATTATTTCAACAAATACCAAGGGTGATTAGGTACGGAAAAATAAATCCATTTGGTTGTGCGTACTAACACTTCCAGATGTTAAAAAAGGAAAAACAAAATTATCGCACAGGAGGTCCCTTGTGGTGATGTGATACTGTCCTGACCTCTGGGCCAGGAGGCCCAGGTTCAAGCCCCACTTGCTCCAGAAGTGTGTCCGAACATGTCTGAACAGGTTGATTGGAAAATATAATAATGTCAGTTTTAGATTAAAATCAGCGGCTTTCAAGGTCTCGCTGTTTATTATCTTGGCTGCTTTCTGACTTGCACATATGTAAACTATGTTCACAGCCTGGCTTTCTAATCACTAAATTATTGGTCTGATGGCTTTGGTCCAAGGACAAAAAGTAACTTATAGCTGCCCCTTTAAGCAGACCAAGCAGACATTGCTGTCCTACCAAGTGAATTTTACACATTCAACATCCATTTTCCAAGTAATGATTGATGTGTGTATTGATTATAACATTCTGTGTTGAAATGTAACAAATTTGAGATTCGCTCAGCCTAATTCGATTGGGGAAGCCATCATAATACTGTGGAAAGTTGATCAGGACGATTCATGATCCATCCATCTCAAACACCCGTTTATCCAGAATGTAAGAGAGAGAGTGAGAGAGAGGGAGAGGCTTGACATTCCACAGTCCTGTTACGCTGTTTCATCCTTATACATATATGAATGTATGAATTCCCCCAATGGCTGTGAATATCTATGTTGTTAAATATTCACTTCAGAATCGGTACTTTGAGTCGTCCAAATGCCAAAATTCATGTGATTTACAAAAGCCATTTTAATTGCTTGTTTGAATTCACTTTTGATAAGTCTTGATGTCTTTTTGTTCCCTATATAATGATAGATTGACTGAAAGATGGAGTTTGCAAATGATGTCAATTTAAATAAAACAGTGGGGGAATTTAAAATAACAAGATTTAGAACAGTGATGAGGGGATCGTTCTTCACCCAGAGAGTGGTGGGCCTGTGGAATCCATTACCACAGGAAGTAGTTGAGGACAAAACATTGAATGTATTCAAGAGGCAACTAGATATAGCACTTGGGGCAAATGGGGTCAATGGTCATGGGGAGAAAGCAGGATCCGGTATTGAGTTAGACAGTCAGCCATGATCGTGAAGGATGGCTCAAAGAGCAGGCTCAAAGGCCTGAATGTCCTCCTGCTGCTCCTATCTTCTACATTTCTATATTTCTGCACAAGTGTAGTTGAAATACACTATAGTCCCACAGTTGCTTTTCAGGTTATCTTCTAGTTTTAAGACTATACAAATAAGGAGTAGGCCATTCAGCCCTTGAACCTGTTCCAATTCAAGTGCATCATGGCTGATCTGTGTCTCAACTCTATTCACTCATTTTTACTCCATATCTCTCAATATCTTTATCTTGCATTGAGCATAGGAGTTGGGAGGTCATCATGCGGCTATACAGGATATTGGTTCAATCGCGATTGGAATATTGCATGCAATTCTGTTCTCTGCTTTAGGAAGGCTGTTGTGAAACTTGAAAGGGTTCAGTAAAGATTAACAAGAATTTTGCCAAGGTTGGAACATTTGAGCTTTGGCAGAAGACTATTTTCCCTGGAGCATCTGATGCTGAGGGGTGACCTTATAGATCTTTATAAAATCATGGATAGGGTAAGTAGATAAAGTAGTTTTCCCAGGATATGGGAGTCCAAAACTAGAGGGCATATGTTTAAGATGAGAGGAGAAAGATTTACAAGGGACCTAGGGGCAACTTTTTCACGCAGAGGGTGGTTTATGTGTCCAATGGGCTGCCAGAGGAAGTGGTGGAGGCGACTACAATTACAATATTTAAAAGATATCTGGATGGGTAAAGGAGTAGGAAGATTTTAG
The DNA here is from genome assembly GCF_030684315.1 of Stegostoma tigrinum. Lineage (NCBI taxonomy): Eukaryota > Metazoa > Chordata > Chondrichthyes > Orectolobiformes > Stegostomatidae > Stegostoma > Stegostoma tigrinum. The sequence continues at coordinate 29,862,353 of NC_081363.1, forward strand.
AGGGATATGGGCCAAATGCTGGCAGATGGGACTAGATTTATTTAGGATATCTGGTCGGCATGGACAAGTTAGACCGAAGGGTCTGTTTTCATGCTGTATATGTCCAGGACTCTACAGTTCTACCAGAAAGGTATCAATCACAACCCCAAAAATTCAGTTACCCTCGAAATCACAATCTTTTTGGAGGAGTGAATCCCAGGTTTCCACAACATTTTGCGTGAAAGATTTCTTCTTTCCTTCACCATTAAGATTAGATTAGATTTCCTATAGTGTAGAAACAGCCCCTTTGGCCCAACAAGTCCACACCGCCCCTTGAAGCATCCCACCCAGACCCATCCCCCTATAACCCACACACCCCTGAACACTACGGGCAATTTAGCATGGCCAATCCACCTAGCCTGCACATCTTCGGACTGTGGGAGGAAACCGGAGCACCTGGAGGAAACCCACACAGACACAGGGAGAATGTGCAAACTCCACACAGACAGTTGCCTGAGGCTGGAATCCGGGTCCCTGGCGCTGTGAGGCTGCAGTGCTAACCACTGAGCCACCGTGCTACTCTATACATTAAATAATGTATAGTTCAATTTTAAGCAATGTGTTCTGGATTTCCCACCAGTGGAAATAATTTCTCTGTGTCTACTCTTTCAAATGCATTATCTTATAAAGATCTTGAATAGATCACACGCTATATTTAATGGAATGCAATTTTCCCACATAACTTAATCCAGAGTTTACTAAAGTGGGGTTTGGAATCTCAGGTGAGGTCACAAACTGTAACTTTAGAGTCATGAACTCTGAGTCAGCTCCACTCCCCACCCTCACAACCCGCTATTCTGACAGCTCTCGCCGAGGAGCTCACAAAAACTTTCAAGACTTAAATTGGTGTCACAGTGGGAGAAGATTTGGGAAGCATTGACATAGACCTTTAAACTCAGATTTATTCTGATGAATCATCACTGTACCTTCTCTAATGTCAATATATCTTTCCTAGGGTTAGAGCCAAAAACTGATTCTGACCAATGCCCTGTTCAACTTAAGCATCTCGTCCATATTTTTATACTTTAGCTTCTCTGAGATAAATGTACCTCTTCATTTTAAATTACAACCTGCCAGGATGAAATGTCTTTACCTTTTCACTTAACCTTTACGATTCTGCCAAATGTATTAATAAATATGAACAAAATACCAACAAAGGAAAAGAAGGAACAACCTAACATATGTATTTAGAAATCACAATGTCCCATTTGCAGAAGGTTCCAAAGACCTTCACAGCCAAATTAATTTCTTATAGAGTGTAGTCAGAGTGACAGCTAAAAATGGCAAAAGGAAATTGCACGAAGCAAGATCCCATAAATAACTATAAAATGACAAGTGACTGATGTGTTTTGGATCATGTTGGGTGAAGAAAACATGATGTCCAGGACCCCATGAAAACTCCCTCCCCTCCTTCACATAGTCAAGGCAATCTTTTATATCCACTAAAATAGGCAAGCAGGGCCTCAGTTCAAAGTTTCACTGAAAAATTGCATCTTAACTCCCTCAGCACTGATGGAAGTGCTAACCTACATCCCAAATTTGGATTTAATCATTCTGATTAGAGGCAAGCATTTATTTTGCAGTTTCACAAGTTGAACTGCAAATTACAAAAGCACGATTGAGTCAAGGTGATACATGTTTTTGACAATTAGTTCTAAAATGGCACTGATAGCTACGGTTAATTACAAAAGAACACCGATTGTTGTAGATAACAAAGTGTGGAGCTGGATGAACACAGCAGGCCAAGCAGCATCTCAGGAGCACAAAAGCTGACGTTTCGGGCCTAGACCCTTCAGCAGAGGCTCTGATGAAGGGTCTAGGCCCGAAACGTCAGCTTTTGTGCTCCTGGGATGCTGCTTGGCCTGCTGTGTTCATCCAGCTCCACACTTTGTTATCTTGGATTCTCCAGCATCTGCAGTTCCCATTATCACCGATTGTTGCAGTTAGTTTTAAGACAGTTTCATAGTCAATTGTGATTTTAACAGAGATCGCCTAGCTGTGGTTGAGCAATAATGCTAATGATAACCATTGCTGGTACACAGAACACATACAATTCCCCATCACTGAAGTACACTCAAGCTCTATTGAACACTAACAGCTCAGCACAATGTCAAGATAACATTATCACTAATCTTTTTTTATATTCACTCACGGGACGTGGTGTCACTGGCTGATCAATATTTATTATCTGTCCCTAGTTGCCCTTGAGAAGGTGGTGGTGAGCAGCCTATTTGAACCACTGCAGTTCACATACTGTAGGTAGACCCACAATGCCCTTAAGGAGGGAATTCCAGGATTTTGACCAAGCAACAGTGAAGGAATGGCATATATTTCCAAATCAGGTGATGGCTTGGAGTGGAACTTGCAGATGGTGGTATTCCCATGTATATGCGGCCATTGTCCTTCTAGATAGAAGTTGTCATGGGTTTGAAAGGTGCTGCTGCGGATCCCTGGTGAATCTCTGTGGACAGTTACACACTGCTGCTACTGAGTATCAGTAGTGGAGGAAGTAGACGTTTGTGGATGTGGTGTCAATCAAGCAGGCTGCTTTATTCTGGATGGTGTTAAGCTTCTTGAGTGCTGTTGGAACTGCAGTCATCCAGGCAAGTGTGAAGTCTACCATCACACTCCTGACTTGTGCCTTGTAGATGGTGGACAGGCTTTGGGTGGTCAGGAGGTGATTTACTTGCTTCAGTATTCCTAGCCTCTGACCTGCTCTTGTAACCACTCGTGTTTATATGGTGAGTCCAGCTGAATTTTGGTCAATGGTAACCCCTTAGGATGCCGATCATGGGGGATCCAGTGATGGGAACACCATTGAATGTCAAGGGCCTGTGGTGGGAATAGGATATTGAGTTGTATGATCAACTAAATGGGGAAGCAGGCTCAAAGAACCAAGTGGTCTACTCCTGCTCATATTTTCTATGCTTGCACTACATCTGTTTGCTTGATTCTCTGTGTAGCCCAAGTGTAAATGTAACAACATGATGGCTAACATCATACCAATATAGGATTTATCATTGATAGGTTCTGTACTGAGAGTTGACTGCAGCATGCAGAAGCAAGATAAAGAAGACATGTATAGGACTATGAGATAACAAGGTGTAGAGCTGGATGAACACAGCAGGCCAAGCAACATCAGAGGAGCAGGAAAGCAGACGTTCTGGGCCTGGACCCTTCTTGTCTTTTTCTGAATAAGGGTCCAGACCTGAAACTTCAGCTTTCCTGCTCTTCTGATGCTGCCTGGCCTGCTGTGTTCATCCAGCTCTGCACCTTGTTATCTCAGGTTCTCCGGCGCCAGCTGCTCCCACTATCTCTGAATCCATGTATCGGGCTATGGATTATTACCTTCACTATTGCCCCTCATCCTAATACACCATTGTTCTTTCCCTTGCTTCTGCGTTCAAATGTGTTGGCATAATCGAAGCAGCCTGGATAGGGGCATATGCAGCAGAGATTAGGGACCACACAGAGCTGCTTCCTGTATAGTGTGTGGGCCTGTGTGTGCTGTTGTTTCCTTTTAAGTGGCCTCACATCTGTTGGGCCTTTCTACCCCACTTCCACACAGTTTGAGACACTTACCTCACCCACTTCAGATGAGATTGCAGGTATTTTCCTACCCATTGCGCAAGGAGGCGGGAATGAGAGGGAGTGTTGGTCATGGGATGAGGCTGGGTGTGGGCAGATCTTGAAGCAAGTAAAGTCCACATTGAGACCGGTGGGTTGTAGGCTCCCAAAGTGGAATATTAGGTGCTGCTCCTCCAGTTTCTGGGTGGCATCGTTGTGACACTGGAGCAGGCCCAGGATAGACTTGTCATCCAGGCAGTGGGATGGGATGGCACAGTGGCTCAGTGGTTAGCACTGCTGCCTCACAGTGCCAGGGACCCGGGTTCAATTCCACCCTTGGGTGACTGCTTGTGTGGAGTTTGCACGTTCTCCCTGCATCTGCATGGGTTTCCTCCAGTTTCCTCCCACAGTCCAAAGATGTGCAGGTTAGGCTGATTTGGCCATGCTAAATTGCCCATAGATTAGGTGGGTTATAGGGGGATGGGTCTGGGTGGGATGCTCTGAGAGTCAGTGTGAACTTGTTGGGCCAAAGGGCCTATTTCCCCACACTGTGGGGATTCTATAATGATGAAGTGGTTTGCAACTGGGGGGGTGTTGTTGTTTGTCATGAACCAAGCGCAGATGCTCCACAAAGCAGTCCTCAAGCCTCCGATTGGTCTCCCCGATGTAGAAGAGACCACATTGGGAACAGCGGATGCAATATACCACGTTAGAGAAAGTGCAGGTGAACATCAGTTTAATGCAGAAGGTTTTCTTGGGGCCTGTGATGAGGTGAAGGGTAAGTGTAGAGCAGGTGTAGCACTTCCTGTGGTTGCAGGGAAAGGTGCCGGGGATAGTGGGGCGAGTAAGGAGTGTGGAGCAGACGAGGGAGTCGCAGAGAGAGCAGTTTCTCTGGAAGGCAGTTAAGAGTGGGGAGGGAAATATATCCTTCATAGTGGGATCAGATTGCAGGTGGAGGAAGTGGCGGAGAATGATGCATTGAATCCAGAGGTTAATGGGGTGATATATGAGGACAAGGGGAATTTTGTCTTTGTTTTATTGCGGGGAGGGGTTGTGAGAGCTGAGGTGCAGGAAATGCAAGAGATGCGGTCAAGGGCATTTTCGACAACTGAAGGGGGGAAGTTACGGTCCTTGAATACAAGGACATCTGGGATGTTCGGGAGTGGAACGCCTCATCTTGGGAGCAGATATGGCGGAGGTGGAGGAATTGGGAGTACAGACCCCTTCTTCTGCCTCCAACACACCCACTCCTCCTGGATACCACCCCAAAGCCTCCTTCCCTCGACCTTTTCATCTCCAACTGCCATTATGACATCAATCACCTCAACCTCTCCACCCCTCTCATGCATTCCAACCTCTCTCGCACAGAACATGCAGCCGTCCGTTCCCTCCTCTCCAACCCTAACCTCGCCATAAAACCCACAGACAAGGGAGGCGCAGTTGTGGTCTGGCACACTGACTTTTACATTGCCGAGGCTAAATGCCAGCTCTCTGACACCTCCTCCTACCGCCCCCTTGATCATGACCCCACCCCCAATCACCAAACCATCATCTCCCAGACCATCCACAACCTCATTGCCTCAGGTGGCCTCCCACCCACAGCCTCCAACCTCATCATTCCCCAAACTCGCACTGTCCGTTCATTTCTCCTTCCCAAAATCCACAAAACAGCTTGCTCTGGTTGACCCATTGTCTCCGCCTGCTCCCGCCCCACTGAACTTATCTCCACATATCTCGACTCCATTTTCTCCCCTTTGGTCCAGGAAGTCCCCACTTACGTCCGTGACGCCACCCACACCCTCCCCCAAAACTTACAATTCCGTGGTCCTCAACACCTCATTTTAACCATGGACGTCCAGTCCCTATATATTTGCATTCCTCATGCAAATGGCCTAAAGGCCCTCAGTTACTTCCTCTCCGGCAGGCCCGACCAGTCCCTCTCCACCGACACCCTTATCCACTTAGCCGAACTTGTCCTTACCCTTAGCAACTTCTCCTTCAATTCCACCCACTTCCTACAGACTGTGTGGGTGACCATGGGAACCTGCATGGGCCCAAGCTATGCCTGCCTCTTTGCAGGATGCATGGAACAGTCCCTCTTCTGCAGCTACACTGGCCCTATCCCCCGCCTCCTCCTCCACTTCATCAATGACTGTATAGGCACCACTTCGTGCTCTCACGAGGAGCTCGAACAGTTCATTGACTTTACTAACACCTTCCACCCCAACCTTAAGTTCACCTGGACCACCTTCGACACCTCTCTCTGCTTCCTGGACTTCTTTGTCTCCATCTCTGGTGACCACCTCGAAACTGATGTCGATTTCAAGCCCACCGACTCCCACAGCTACCTAGACTACACCTCTTCTCACCCATCTTCCGGCAAGAATGCAATCCCCTACTCCCAATTCCTCCGCCTCTGTCGCATCTGCTCCAAAGGTGAGGCGCTCCATTCCAAGAAATCCCAGATGTTCCCATATTTCAAGGACTGCATATTTGGAGTGGTCAGAAACACCCTTGATTCTCTTGCGTTTCCCGCACCTCCGCCCTCACACCTCCGCCCTCACACCCCCTCCCTGTAATAAAAACAAAGACAGAATCCCCCTTGACCTCACACATTATCCCATTAACCTCCATATTCAACATATTATTGTCCGCCACTTCCCCCACAACCAAGGATATATTTGCCTCCCCAACCTTATCTGCCTTCCAGAGGGACCACTCTCTCCGCGACTCCTTCATCTGCTCCAAGCTCCCCTCCAGCTCCACCACTCCCGGCACTTTTCCCTGAAATCGCAGGAAGTGCTACACCTGCCCCCAAACCTTCCCTCTCACCTCCATCCCGGGCCCCAAAAAAATCTTCCACATCAGACAGATGTTCACCTGCACATCCGCTAATGTGGTGTATTGTATCCGCTGCTTCCGATGTGGCCTCTTCTACATCGGAGAAACCAAGCGGAGGCTCGGAGACCCTTTTTTAGAGCACCTGCGTTCTGTTCACGATAAACGACAACATCTTCCGGTTGCAAGCCACTCCCGATGTGGCTACCTCTACATTGGTGAGGCCAAGTGGAGGCTTGGAGAGCATAGAGGCATAGACAGGCATGGAGGGTATGACAGATGATGCGTGTGGATTCGCATAGATAGGGTATGGGAAGTGAGGGGTAGGGATGTGAAGGGCAATGCCGAAGGCATCTTTTAAGAAGTTATTTTGTTCATAATATTGACAAAATGCAGGAGGATGCATACTTTAGCGTATTTATGAGTGGTGACTTAGTCCAGTTTTATCAATACAGGTGAAGACAGGGTTATCATCAAAAAAAGTATTTTAATCTCAGTCTGGTCCACCACCTGTGAGTAATCTTATTTTAAATAACTTCAAATGACTTTGAAAAATAATTATACAGAACTATTTACTAGTTTAATTGGTGTTCAGTAGTCAGATTCTTAGTAAATAGAAAAAGATGTGTAAAAGTGTTTGAAAATGCATACTTAGTGTCCTTGGGCTTTAAAAAAAGTTCATTTTTAAGATCCACCTTCACAAATGGACACAATTAATGGAATTCAATCTGAGAGTGTGGCCAGGTTTGCTGGCAGAACCAGTTTCCAGTGTGTTGGGTTTTTAATTAGCTGAAAATTCCACAGAAACCCGATTTGCAATGCACATTCTTTATTCATTCACAGGATGAGGGTGTCGCTGGCTAGGCTAGATGTATTGCCCATCCTTGGTTGCCCAGACAGTTGATAAGAGTCAACTACATGCTGTGGGTCTGGAGTCACATGTAGGCCAACCAGGTAAGCATGGTGGTTTCCTTCTCCAAGGAACATTAGGGAACCAGGTGGGAAGAAGAGTCCAGACCCGAAACATCAGCTTTCCTGCTCCTGTGATGCTGCCTGGCCTGCTGTGATCGTCCAACTCTACATTGTGTTATCTCAGACTCCAGCATCAGCAGTTCCTTCTGTCTTTGGGTTTTTCCTGACAATTGATTCACTATCATTGAATTAATTTCAGATATTTTTATTGAATTCAAATTCCACCCTCTGCCATGGTGGGGTTTGAACCCCAGTCACCAGATTTTTTTCTGGGTTGACAATCCAGCAATAATACCACTATGCCGTCACCTCCCCACATGATTTGTATTAAAATTGTGTAGCCTTTATGAATGGGTTTAGTCTATTTCAAGTGAATTGTGCTTCAGGGAAATTATGAATCCTAGAGGAAGCTATTGCCTCAAAGATCAACAACAATTCTTCATATAATTTAGCTTTATATAACTTAGAGTAATAGATTCACAGATCATGATCAGTAAATTTAAAACGTCTAGCTCATATGCAATAACAGAACATTAAGTTCTGCAAGCATTTGTTGTTTCATGATTAATAACAATTGAACTTATTGCATGAAAAACCAGAGAGTGATGATAATGAAAATTATGAAGTCAAGTTCCTTTATGCTGATTCAGCGGGACTCTTCTCATAACTCTGGTGGCACCCTAATAGAAGAGTTTAGATTAAGGCCAGATCCTAGATAGACTAGATCCCAGTCCTAACTGGGAAAACCCTATTAGCCTTGTGATAATCAAAGATTCCTCCTTTTTTTTAAGGTTAGCCAAATCAATAGTGGCTGAGGTGGGAGACAAGTTCATCAGTAATCTACCATAGTATTAGAGGCTGGTGTAATACAAGGCATCATGTACAACCCTCTTAAGCATGATTCAAAGAAGGAAAACAGCCTGATCCCTCTAAGGTGGGTAAATATTTTCAGTGTTACTATAATACTTTATTGTAGGAGTTGGAGGTGCTCCATCTGGGTTCCTGAATGAACATGCTTCCCAGAGATTCCCAAACCACTTTCTCCTCACTCCCCCTCCAATCCAGTGGGTGTAATTTCTGGCAGCAGGCTAATAAGCTGTCCCTATGCATTTTCCAGCCCCTAGCTTCGTGTTATTAGCGTTGTTCATAACGGTTAACAAAATACCGCCAGCGTTCCTCGCTCTGTATCTCCACATAACTCACAATTCCACATTGCTTATTTCCTACAGTCAGCACTGATGAATTAATCCACTGACAAATGATCTGTCTTGTTGGCTTGGAGTAAAGGTTTTCTTTTGTATTTAAGTCTGGGACTTGGTTGTGATGCTACAACCAATCTGTCCTCTTATGCAATCTCACCACTAGTTGGTCGCCAGGGCATTCGGAATATCAAATCAGGAGACCAATTTTCAATAAAAAGAACAATACAGCCATTTCCTCTTTCTGTTTTATTCAGACAGTCTGTGTGCAGATTTGGAGCAAGAACATATGCCAGATGTCAATTAATATTTTGGAACGTAAGGGATTAAATTTAATCCAAGCACAAAAAAATTGTGATTATAATCACTTTTTACACCATTAGTTTCATCAGAACTTGGGAATGTTAAACATGCCATTATGCAGCTGTTCCGAAACAAAAGCAGTTTTGGTTAATACAGACAGAGAGATGGAAAACCTCCTCCTCAGCCTTTAAAATTAATGAGATACTTCCAATTGTGCACACACAAAGGACCTGGCCTTATTTCAGCTGATTAATTCTTGGTATTTTTCCCAAGTTTAAAAAAAACTATGAACTAATGGTTTGCGAATTATCTTCACACCACTCACATATTCATTTTCAGCTCTTATTCGGCCAGGGACTGTTGTGCCAACAGAAATTTCAAATGCTTCCAATTATACTCATAAACATGCCGCAGCACTTCACCAAAACAGGACCTCCCTTTCGAGCAACTAACATCCAGAAGACACACTGACCCCTTGATGTACTCATCAAGTTATCTGATACATCCCTGTGAACATCTGTCACACAAACAATAGGAGCACAAGACAAAAGAAAAAAGATCATCTTGTTTCAAGTGTGTAGTCACAGCCTCATACAATTCAGAGCATTTCTTTCCTTTCCCTCCCTCGATTTCCACTGATTATTTCATTGCCTGATTCGTGCAGAATTGCCTTGGCTGACACTTGTCTCTCAATTACTTTGATTTTACTTATCTAAACATTTCATTGATTCTTCTTGTCTCTTTATCTGCGACATTCTTCCTCCCCTCCGATGTTAACCTAAAAATGTTTAGAATTTACCAAACATAACTTACACGACAACAATAAAAACATTGATAATGGGCTACATTCATTGTGGATAAAATTCATGCATTTGATTTTAAATTACAGATAACAAAGTGTGGGGCTGAATGAACACAGCAGGCAAAGCAGCATCTTAGGAGTACAAAAGCTGATGTTTCGGGCCTGGACCCTTCATCAGAAAAGGGGGATAGGGAGAGGATTCTGAAATAAATAGGAAGAGAGGGGGAGGCAGACTGAAGATGGAGAGAAAAGAAGATAGGTGGAGAGGAGAGTATGGGTGGGGAGGTAGGGAGGGAATAGGTCAGTCCATGCAGGATGGACAGGTCAAGGGGGCGGGATGAGGTTAGTAGGTAGGAAATGGAGGTGTGGCTTGAAGCGGGAGGAGGGTATAGATGAGAGGGAGAACTGGTTAGGCAGGGTGAGACAAGCTGGGCTGGTTTTGGGATGCAGTGGGGGGAGGGGAGATTTTGAAGCTGGTGAAATCCACTTTGATACCATTAGGCTGCAGAGTTCCCAAGCGGAATATGAGTTGCTGTTCCTGTAACCTACAGGTGGCATCATTATGGCACTGCAGGAGGCCCAGGATGGACATGTCGCCTACGGAATGGGAGGAGGAGTTGAAATGGTTCGCAACTGGGAGGTGCAGTTGTTTATTGCAAACCAAACGTAGGTGTTCTGCAAAGCGGTCCCCAAGCCTCCGCTTGGTTTCCCCAATGTAGAGGAAGCCACACCGTGGAGAGCGAATGCAGTGTACCACATTGGCGGATGTGCAGGTGAACATCTGCTTGATGTGGAAAGTCATCTTGGGGCCTGGGACGGCTGTGAGGGAGGAGGTGTGGTGGCAAGTGTAGCACTTCCTGCGGTTGCGGGGGAAAGTGCCAGGTGTGGTGGGGTTCGAGGGGAGTGTGGAGCAGACAAGGGAGTCACGGAGAGAGTGGTTTCTCCGGAAGGCAGACAAGGGTGGGGTGGGAAAAATGTCTTTCGTGGTGGGGTCAGATTGTAGATGGCGGAAGTGTTGGAGGATGATGCGTTGTATTGGAGGTTGGTGGGGTGGTGTGTGTTCCCATTATCTCTGATTTTAAATTATCTACATTGATGACATGCATATATTGTGGAAACGTTGTCAGCTGCATTTCAGTGAATAACACAACCCAGCCTCTGAAATAGGAATGTTGTTGGTTACAGCCCTGTTGTAGTGCCTTGACGACTGAGGGAGTGCCGTGCATTTTTTTTCGATGAGAGGTTAAACTGTCTGCCCTCTTAAGCAGTGTAAATGAATCCAATTGCACTGTTTGAAGTAGAGTTGGAGAACTGTTGCTGAAATTCTGATCAACGTTTTATTTCTCAATTAATGTACCGAAATCAGATTATCCAATCATGATCACATTGTTGCTGGTGGGACTTTCTTCCTTTTTCTTTTAAAGAAAATAGACTTGACAACAAAAATGAGATTTCATGTTTCACAGATAATAAAATGTGAGGCTGGATGAACACAGCAGGCCCAGCAGCATCCCAGGTGCACAAACGCTGATGTTTCGGGCCTAGACCATTCATCAGAGAGGGGGATGGGGTGAGGGTTCGAGAATAAATAGGGAGAGAGGGGGAGGCGGACCGAAGATGAAGAGAAAAGAAGATAGGTGGAGAGGAGAGTATAGGTGGGGAGGTAGGGAGGGGATAGGTCAGTCCAGGGAAGACGGACAGGTCAAGGAGGTGGGATGATGTTAGTAGGTAGGAGATGGAGGTGCAGCTCGGGGTGGGAGGAAGGGATGGGTGAGAGGAAGAACAGGTTAGGGAGGCAGAGACAGGTTGGACCGGTTTTGGGATGCAGTGGGTGGAGGGGAAGAGCGGGCCTGGTTGTGTGGTGCAGTGGGGGGAGGGGAAGAACTGGGCTGGTTTTGGGATGCGGTGGGGTAAGGGGAGATTTTGAAGCTGGTGACGTCCACATTGATACCATTGGGCTGCAGGGTTCCCAAGCAGAATATGAGTTGCTGTTCCTGCAACCTTCGGGTGGCATCATTGTGGCACTGCAGGAGGCCCATGATGGACATGTCGTCTAAAGAATGGGAGGGGGAGTTAAAATGGTTCGCGACTGGGAGGTGCAGTTGTTTATTGCGAACCGAGCGGAGGTGTTCTGCAAAGCGGTCCCCAAGCCTCCGCTTGGTTTCCCCAATGTAGAGGAAGCCACACCGGGTACAGTGGATGCAGTATACCACATTGGCAGATGTTCAGGTGAACCTCTGCTTAATATGGAAAGTCATCTTGGGGCCTGGGATAGGGGTGAGGGAGGTGGTGTGGGGACAAGTGTAGCATTTCCTGCGGGTGCAGGGGAAGGTGCCGGGTGTGGTGGGGTTGGAGGGGAGTGTGGAGCGAACAAGGGAGTCACGGAGAGAGCGGTCTTTCCGGAAGGCAGACAAGGGTGGGGATGGAAAAATGTCTTGTGTGGTGGGGTAGGATTGTAGATGGCGGAAGTGTTGGAGGATGATGCGTTGTATCCGGAGGTTGGTGGGGTGGTGTGTGAGAACAAGGGGAATCTCTTTGGGCGGCTGTGGCCGGGGCGGGGTGTGAGGGATGTGTTGCGGGAAATGCGGGAGACGCGGTCAAGGGCATTCTCGGCCACTGCGGTGGGAAAGTTGCGGTCCTTGAAGAACTTGGACATCTGGGATGTGCGGGAGTGGAATGCCTCATCGTGGGAGCAGATGCGGCGGAGGCGGAGGAATTGGGAATAGGGGATGGAATTTTTGCAGGAGGGTGGGTGGGAGGAGGTGTATTCTAGGTAGCTGTGGGAGCCGGTGGGCTTGAAATGGACATCAGTTACAAGCTGGTTGCCTGAGATGGAGACTGAGAGGTCCAGGAAGGTGAGGGATGTGCTGGAGATGGCCCAGGTGAACTGAAGGTTGGGGTGGAAGGTGTTGGTGAAGTGGATGAACTGTTCGAGCTCCTCTGGGGAGCAAGAGGCAGTGCCGATACAGTCATCAAAGCAGTTTCATGTTTCACAATTGCATTTAAGAACATTAAACTTCTATCTGATCTTAGAATCTGGATGGCTCATTAATCTGAACACGTTCTAATAGCATGTAGAACTTCTTTTTAAGAACAATCCATTACCAAGGGTTATGAAATCTAATTTTATACTAAATTATTTCTAAAGTAACAAGTGATGTTTGCTCATTTGTATTAATTTCTGACACTGCACACTGTTTAAACCAAAACAAAATTAGTTAGAATGAGACTGTGACACAGATATTGTCATCATCAAACTCTGTTTAATATTATACACTGTACTGTGGGAAATGACCATTTGCTTTTGGGTGGGGGCTTTTGAAGTATCGTTGTTAAAACCTGACTTGAATTTCCAACTCTAGCAATAAGACGACTGTGATCTGACATGATATCGCTCAGTCTCCATCTCAGGCAACCAGCTTGTAACTGATGTCCATTTCAAGCCCACCGACTCCCACAGCTACCTAGAATACACCTCCTCCCACCCACCCTCCTGCAAAAATTCCATCCCCTATTCCCAATTCCTCCGCCTCCGCCGCACCTGCTCCCACGATGAGGCATTCCACTCCCGCACATCCCAGATGTCCAAGTTCTTCAAGCACCGCAACTTTCCCCCCACAGTGGTCGAGAACGCCCTTGACTGCATCTCCCGCATTTCCCGCAACACATCCCTCACACCCCGCCCCCGCCACAACCGCCCAAAGAGAATCCCCCTCGTTCTCACACACCACCCCACCAACCTCCGGATACAACGCATCATCCTCTGACACTTCCGCCATCTACAATCCGACCCCACCACACAAGGCATTTTTCCATCCCCACCCTTGTCTGCTTTCCGGAGAGACCACTCTCTCCGTGACTCCCTTGTTCGCTCCACACTGCCCTCCAACCCCACCACACCTGGCACCTTCCCCTGCAACCGCAGGAAATGCTACACTCGCCCCCACACCTCCTCCTTCACCCCTATCCCAGGCCCCAAGATGACTTTCCACATTAAGCAGAGGTTCACCTGCACATCTGCCGATGTGGTATACTGCATCCACTGTACCTGGTGTGGCTTCCTCTACATTGGGGAAACCAAGCGGAGGCTTGGGGACCGCTTTGCAGAACACCTCCGCTCGGTTCGCAATAAACAACTGCACCTCCCAGTCGCAAACCATTTCCACTCCCCCTCCCATTCTTTAGATGACATGTCCATCATGGGCCTCCTGCAGTGCCACAATGATGCCACCCGAAGGTTGCAGGAACAGCAACTCATATTCCGCTTGGGAACCCTGCAGCCCAATGGTATCAATGTGGACGTCACCAGCTTCAGGGTCTCCCCTTCCCCCACCGCATCCCAAAACCAGCCCAGTTCGTCCCCTCCCCCCACTGCACCACACAACCAGCCCAGCTCTTCCCCCCCCACCCACTACATCCCAAAACCAGTCCAACCTGTCTCTGCCTCCCTAACCGGTTCTTCCTCTCACCCATCCCTTCCTCCCACCCCAAGCCGCACCCCCATCTCCTACATACTAACCTCATCCCACCTCCTTGACCTGTCCGTCTTCCCTGGACTGACCTATCCCCTCCCTACCTCCCCACCTATACTCTCTCCACCTATCTTCTTTTCTCTCCATCTTCGGTCCGCCTCCCCCTCTCTCCCTATTTATTCCAGAACCCTCACCCCATCCCCCCTCTCTGATGAAGGGTCTAGGCCCGAAACGTCAGCTTTTGTGCTCCTGAGATGCTGCTGGGCCTGCTGTGTTCATCCAGCCTCACACTTTTTTATCCTGATTATATACCTCTTCCTCTATCTCCCGATAGGAGCTCAGGGCATCTATGGTACAATTGTGATTGCACCCTTCCTATTCTTGAGCTCTCATCATAATGTCTTTCTACAATGTCCTCCTTCAGCATAGTTGTTATGTGCTCCCTAACCAGTAATTCAACTCAACCACCTCTTTTGCTTCCTTGTATGTCTTGTCTAAAACATCAACATCCTGGAACATAATCCTGTCCCTGTTTCAAGCATGTCTCTGTGATAGCACCAACATCATAACTGCATGTGTTAATCAGGCTCTAAATTCATCTGCCTTACCTGATACATTTCTTGCATTGAATCAAATACAGTCCAAGCCTTTGGTTGTGCTGAGCTTAGCAACCACTCCCTGGCTGCTCTTTCTCTTAGCCATATTTGCCTTAATCTCAAGCTGTGATTGGTTGGTTTGCCGAGCTGGTTCGTTGTTTCGCAAATGTTTCATTACCTTGCTGGGTAACATCATCAGCGCAGCCTCCAATGAAGTGCCATTGTGTTTTCCCACCTGTTATTTAAACTCTGGAGTCCGTTGAGCTGGATTACCTCATTTCCGATTTTCCTTCACGGTGGAGTGTGTATGGGGCCAAGCTCTGTGTGTTTGTTGATGACTTTCTTTGTGGAGTACCAGGCTTCTAGGAATTCCCGTGCTTTTCTCTGCTTAGCTTGTCCCAGGATCTTGGTGTTGAATTAGTGGTTCTCCTTATCCATGTGGATAGAGATGAGTGAGTATTGGTCATGTCTTTTTGTAGCCAATTGAGGTTCATGTACCCTTGTGGTTAATTTCCTTTCTGTTTGTCCGATGTAGTGTTTGTCACAGTCTCTGCAGGGAATCTTGTATACGACATTGGTCCTGTCCATAGTGGGTAGTGGGCCTTTGGTTCCAAGCAGTTGGCATAGGGTTGATGTGGGTTTCTGTGCACCTGATGCCCAGTGGCCGTAGGAGCCTTGTGGTCAGTTCAGATGTGTTCCTGATGTAAGGTAGTGTGGTGAGTATGTCGGAGTGTGTAATACCTTTCAGGTGTCATTCGTGCAATAGGCATTTTCAGACCCAGTTTTTCGGGTATCCGTTGTCTTTGAATACCTGGAAGAGGTACTCTTCTTTTTAGCATAGCTCTGTGCTGCTGCAGTGTATTGTTGCCCGTTTAAATAATGTTCTCAAGCAACTTCATCTGTGTGTGTTATGGTGGTTGCTGTTGAAATTCAGTACTTGGTCAGTGTGTGTGGCTTTCCTGTGTACCTTTGGTAGGAATTCTCCATTTGCCCTGCACTCTACCATGACTTCCAGGAATGGGAGCTGTTTTGTTCTTCTCCTCTGAAACTAATTCCAGTGAGGGCGCTGTTTATTAGCTCGTGTTTCTTCTCCAGTTTGGTTTGTTTAATAATGGCAAAGGTGTTGTCCACGTAGCATATCCATATTTTTGGTTGGATTAGCGGAACAGCCGCACCTTCCAGTCTCTGCATCACTGCCTCGGCTATTAGTTTGGAGTTGGTGATCCCATGGGTGTCCCGTTGATCAGTTCATATATTTGGTCGTTAAAGGTAAAGTGGGTGGTGGTGAGGCCCAGGTCCAGTAGCTTCAGCGTGTTGGCTGTGGAGATGGTGTCATTGGGGTCTTTCCAAGCTCTTACCCGGCATCTACGCTTAGTGACGTGCTGCTCTGGTTCCCACCCCACTGCCAAGCTAGTTTAAACCTTCCTGAGTAGTACTATCAAACCTCCCTGCCAGGATATTGGTGCCTCTCCAGTTTAGGTTCAACCCTTCCTTCTCTTATAAGTCCCACCTTCCGTGGAAGACATTCCAATGATCCTCATATCTGAACCTGCTCTCCCCGCTCACCAGCTCTTTAGCCACCTGTTCAATTGTACTCTGTTCATAGCCTCAGATAACTACCCTAGAGGTCCTACTTTTTCAGTATACTACCCAAATCCCCAAACTATTGTAGCGGGACTTTGTCACTCTTGCTACCTATGTCATTCATGCCAATATGGACAATGATGTCTGTCTGTCTACCCTCCCTTTTCAGGATCCCCTGTACCTGCTCAGACACACCCATGACCAGGGAGAGAACATATCATCCTGGAGTCTCTCTTGAGGCCCAGAAGCACCTATTAGTGCCCCTGGCTGTCAAATCTCCAATTACTATTACTCTACTAGGCTTTGTCTTTCCTTCCCCTCTGCACAGCAGGGCCACCCTTGGTGCTCCGGGTATGAATGTGGCTGCTGTCACCAGATGGGCCGCCCCTTCATCACTATCCAAAACTAAATAGTTACTTGACAGAGAGACAGATGCAGGGGTGTCCTGGTCTGATAGCCTGCCCTGTCTGGTGGTCACCTATCGATCTTCCTGTACCAGTTTAACATTTATATTAAAGAACCAAAAATAACTTTATTTAAATTCCTTTGTGACCTTGAGATTTTTCAAGCTGACGGGTCACTGAAACTTTCTGTAGAATTGTTTAATTAGAAAAAAGGCAGAGTTTCTCAAACTTAAACCAGCAGGAAACATGGTGGGAGTAAAGCAAAGAGCGTGGCTTTCCAAAAAAAACATAACTTCACCTCGTATTCAGAAGGTTCCAGAATCTTGACAAAGTTTTTCCTTACGTTTGAATTCAAAGCAGGGATCAGTATACTGCAGAAACAGCACTGATTATTTGTCACAGGTTTTAACATTAATTACATTCTGTTACACTTAGTTTCTTCATGTGAAAAAAGTCTCAGTCTCCCTGTATGGCAAAATGCAGATATGTACAGAAGCTGAAGAAATGGTTTCGAGCCACAAAGTATTTGTTGACAAATTTGGAGTGTTAAGAACATAATTCAATCCATTTAACACGCATTAGACTGCTAGTGTGAAATTAACGAGCAGGCATATTCATGTCTATCTAAAAAGCAATCTAAAAGACAGCCTGGACTGCTTCATCCAGGCAATGGTAATAACTCGTTAGTACTATAGAACCTGGAGGAAATCTGGAAAAACTCAGCTAATCATTCATTGTGCCATGTCTTTGAAATTACACAGATGTCTTTTGAATTCACAAGAAGGAGAATTGAGAAATTAAAGGACATTTTCTTGTCCATAAAATAGATAATGGAGCTAATGATTTCCTCCACTCATATATTATCGGAATTAGGAATATTGAACAGACAAGCAGATCACTGTGGATTGTGAGTGGGAAGTGTTCCGACTGCTCTTTAAGCAGTCAACTCACGCTTTTTCACTTTAGAGGGGAAATGGTTTTTCAAATACCTGAACCATTTTCAAATACAACATTGTTCAAGCTGAGTCGGCTTCCTGTTTTTAAGGATTTTTTTAATATCAGATATGTGTCCATCTTGGAACTCGAGTTAAAATTTTCTTCCAAAAATATTTTGTTTTTAATTACAATTTCTTTCATTTTACCTTGAACAAAATCAATAGGTGAGCCAGCAGCCTCAGAGAAAGATTTCCAACGCACTCCATTTCTGATAAAACCAGAAATATAGAGATAAGGGAATCATTTATGCTTTCGCTATAAGGAGCCAGCCGAGAAAAATAACGTTTTATCTTCAGGGCAATTATATCAGGTTCTGTATCTGGAAATGAAATCAGTTATACATGTTTCTTATTATAATTTTCAGCAAGATGAATTTATGGTTATGCTTTTTATTATATATTATGACAATAGTTCTTATTTAATGGTCAGCTGTTATAATTTTAGAATTAGTCATTTGGAGAAAGATAAAATATGTTACATTATATTCAAAACTGCTCCAAAGTGTATGGAATTTTAAAGCACAGGATAATGCCGTTTGATTCCCTTTGCATCTGATTTCTGATGGAACTGTCTACTTAGTCCAGTTTCAATGTCCCTTTCCAAAATATTCGTCTCTTTCCTTTTTAAAATACATGATGAAGTCTGTTTCTACCATTAGTTTCAAAGTACAACATTCTATGTGAATAGTTTCTTAGCAGACCACTTAATGTCATGGTGGTGAGCTCGCCCACAGGATGGAGATACAGTGGTAATGCTGTCATGAACATTTCTGAGAACTCTGTTAAGTTGGCACCTCATTAGGCTTAGTCTAGGTATGCACCTCCACTGGGGCTAAATGCCCACTTGGTCTTTAGGCACTGTGGGCACCTAAGAGCTCCTCATCAATCAGAGAATGGCAGTTCAACAGGACTGACAGCTCCACTGGGTGTAAGAATCTTTGGTGGTGCTGCAGTGGGGCCAATTTAAAGGATTGTCACTACAGCCCCCAAACTGAGTGAGGCAGGATCATCCAGTGAGATGGAGAGGGATGAGCTGTTGCCCAAGGCAGAGGTGTGACTTCTCAAGGCTCCCCTTGCTTCCACCACTGGGACTCTCCAACGTGACCTTTGGCTCAGCATGCTGGAGCAGGTGGCTACCACCGAAAACTGCTAACCTTCTCAAATCAGGCCACAGCCATAAACATCAGGGTTCACCTGGCATTTCAGCACTGCTCTGCCAACAGTTTGTTAAATACCAACCATGGCAAGATGTGGCCCATAAGTGGGCACTTAAAATTCCCCTCCTAACCTTGTTCCTCCTTGTTCAGCTTGTAACCTTAACTTCAATCCCTCCAGTCAGCGAAATTATAACTTCCTCATTTATCTTATGAAAACATCTCTGAATTAATATTAGTTTGTTTTTTCTCTAGTGAAAAGAGATCCACGTTGTCTAGTTCTCTTTTCTATACTGTCTGGGTGTGTAACAGCCTGGTATGGCAACTGCTCTGCCTACCCTCTGAGTTTTTTTGATCTGTACATCCTTGCTTACTACGATTTACCTGTACTGCTCATAAACAAAACTTTTCACTGTACTTCAGTACACGTGACAATCAATTAATCAATCAACAACAATAACTAACTACCACAATTTGAATTTATAAAGAAGGAAGGAAGGGTGGGAGGTGGAGATATTTAGAGAGGAATTTCCAGAAACAGGTCACTGGTAGCTGAAAGCGCAAATACCAGTGATGAAGCAATTAATATTTTTAATATCTTAAGGCACCAGATTTAGGGGAGTGCATATATCTCTGCGAGTTGTTGATTTGGGTGCGATTACAGAGGTGGGGAACGGTAAGACAATGGCAGGGTTTCAAACTTGATGTTGCTTAACATCGATCTATGGGGGAAATGTGGCTAGGTCTGCACTGGAATAATTAGGTTGCGAAGTTATAAAGGGATGGATGAAGGTTTCATTAGCTGACGAACTGAGAAGATGAAAAGTTGGCCAATGTTACAGATGTAGAAAAAGCCTGAATTAATAAGGACCAGGATTTGTGGTTAAAGTTTCAGTTTAAAATCAAGTATGACACCAAATTTGCAAATAGTCTGGTTCAGGGAGAGGGATTGATTTAATGGGTGGGGAATGGAAATTATGGCCAAAACTAAAGGCAATGTCTTCAGTCTACAACTGTTTATCCAGTACTAGATGCTAATTAAGCAGTCAGACAATTTACAGATGGTGGGGTGGTCGAGAGAATTGGGGATAAGGTAAAGCTAGGTGTCATTAGCAAACAAGTTGAAGCTGATTCCAGATCATTTCACCAAAGAACATCGTGTAATTGAGAAGTAGCAAGGGCCATGCAAGTCAACTGGGGCCTGGAAAACTGTAGTGCATTGTTACAACCTTAATTAAAGTTTTTCAAGTATTATTTCAAATGTAAGGCAATTTGTTCAACTAGCAGACAAACAATCCAATAAAAAGAAGGCAAGATCATCAATTACTTGCTGAACTACAGTTGGCAGATGGCAGTGTCTACATGTGGATCTGTGTTACATTACAGTTGTGCTTTAATGCTTTCTTACAGAACTACATAGTTTTGCAGCATTAATTTCCCAGTTGTGTTTCACATTTCAGCTTAATCCGAGGCTGCATATCCTTTTACATATATACCTGTTAACTAAAGCAGCTATCTCTAATTCTCTAAAGTACCTGCATTGTTTCAAAACAAGTCTTAGCTTCACAAAAAAGAATTATGCGCACAAACACATTATTAACATGTTATTGAGGTCAGGTCCTTTGCATTTGTTGTTCCCTTGACTTTCTTTGTTGATTTGCAGCTGATTTGGGGGGCATATTATATATCACATTTCATTTGAGTGCTGATAGGCAATGGGAATCCAATCCACAGCACAACACTACAGTCTGGACAAGCTCAAGCACAAAAAAATTCTCTGTAGAATAATTGATATTTGGAGTGGATAGTATTTGGCTTGGTAGATATGCAGTCACAACTGCCAAGGTCAGACTGTTGCCAACACTTAGTATTTATGAGAGGGAAAAATAACATTGCAACCCAGATTGCAGAATAATTGAAGTAAATAGGGTTGTTTTTTTTTCACAGTAGCACTGTGGGGACCTTTTTTCCCCTGCACAATTTGGCAGAAACTGGGCAGGTGGACAGTTAAAATTGCCCATGGCCAATCGCCCATATTGAAGTTACTCAGAATGGACATGCTGCTGTTTACACCAGCTTGACAGAATAGGCGGTAAGGACATCCTAATTGAATGGATCCATTTTAGTATATATACGAGAATAGTTTTTACGAGATGATTTCAGCAGCACCAAACAGTGAGTTTATTGTCAGGTCAATCCATTGAAGAAGGAAGAAGGCAGAGTTGGTGAGTAAGTGGCAACAAGTCAACCTCTTCTGGAAAAAGTTAAATGGGACTTTAGCTTTCGTATATGGGAATGCTAAACGTAAAAACAAGGAAGTTATAGTGAATTTATACAAGATGTTGGTTACACTATAATTGGAATATTGTGTGCACTTTTCAACATCCCATTTTAGAAAGGACGTTAAATCTTTCACAAGTGTACAGTAATTTTTTTTAAACCAAGAATGAGTTATAGCTGTGAAGAAAGATTTGTTTTCAAGGGAATGGGAATGGTTATGGCCATCCATTGAAGTGGTTACAAAATTATGCAAAGATTTTCAAAGAGGTGATAGATTGTTATTTTCTCCAGCTGGTCAGGCAGGATATGTAAAGTAAGGACTACCATAAGACCATAAGCCAACAAGAAATTGGCACAGGAATAAGCTGCAGTTGATCGATCATGGTTGATCTGACTCTCCTCACATCGATTTTCCTCTCTTTACTCCATAACCCTTGGTTCCCCTGCTGATCGAGAAGCTATCTGCCTCAACGGTAACAATACACCATGGCAAGGAGTTCCAAAGACTCACGCCTCTCTGAAAGAAGAAATTTCTTCTTTTCTCAGTCTTAAATTGGTGCCCCTCAATTCTTAAAATTTGCCCTCTGGTCCTAGACTCTCCCATGAAAGGAAACACCCTCTCAATATTTACACCGACAAGCCTCTTAAGAATTATCTCCTTCTTCTAAACTCCAGTGAGTACCACTCTAAACTATTTAACCTTGGATCATAAGGCAATCCCTTCCTAATAAATCATTTTTGAACTGCCTCTAATGAAATAATATATTTTCTTAAATTAGGAGGTCAAAACTGCTCATAATGTTCTAAATGTGGTCTCACATGTACAGTTGCAGTAAAGCTTCCCTACTTTTACACTCCAACCCACTTGAAGAACAAAACTAGAAGTTCAAAGAAAAGTTTACATGTGGAAGGCTCTTAGGATGTTGAAATTGTTGCATTAATTTAACTGATATTCCCTTCGATATAGAAGATGAGGTGTGATCAGGTTAAGATGTTTAAAATGTTAATTGGGTAGGTATTGGCCTAGCCAGCAATGCCTACATTTAAAAAAGATAAAGGGAAACTATTTTCTCTCCTTTGGGAATCAAGAAAATGGAATATTTTATGTAGACCTATGGCATATAGGACTGATGTGCTTTTTCACACAGTGGATAGTAGCATTTGCTCCTCAGGCATGCTCTGAATGCTGGAATAATTGGAGTTTCAAGTGTGAGGTCAAAAGATTCTTGTCAGGATAATGTATCAAAGGATGGGGAACTAAGGTGGGTAAACTGAGGTAGAGATCAGCCATGATCTAGAGCACAGTGAGTGAGCTACCGATCCGCGGAGGACTGACAGTTCGGGGTGGTGGGATGGGGTTGAAGGGTGGGGTGGTGGGGGTGCAGCTTGGGGTGGGGGCAGTGGGTGGGCGGGGGAGCAGTTTAGGGAAGCGGGGATGAGCTGGGCTGGTTTTGGGGTGCAGTGGGGAGAGGGGAGATTTCCTTAGGTGACATGTCCACTCTGGGCCTCCTGCAGTGCCACAATGATGCCACTCGAAGGTTGCAGGTACAGCAACTCATATTCCACTTGGGAACCCTGCAGCCCAATGGTATCAATGTGGACTTCACAAGCTTCAAAATCTCCCCTCCTCCCACCTCATCCCGGGGCCGGCCCAGCTCGTCCCCCTCTCCCTGGCCTGTTTTTCCTCTTGCCTGTCCCCTCCTCCCACCTCGGGCCGTGCCTCCATTTCCTGCCTTCTGGCCTCATCCAGCCGCTTGGCCTTTCTGTCCTCCCAGGACTGGCCTGTCCCCTCCCTGACTCCCCACCTGTACTCCCCTCTGCGGGCTCCATCCCCACCCCTTTGACTTGTCTGTCTCCACTCCATCTTCGATCCGCCTCCCCCTCTCTCCCTATTTATTTCAGCATCCTCTCCCCATCCCCCCTGTCTGATGAAGGGTCTAGGCCCAAAACGGCAGCTTTTGTGTTCCTAAGATGCTGCTTGGTCTGCTGTGTTCATCCAGCTCCACACTTTGTTATCTGAGCTACTCCTATGTTCCTTTAGTGGCTGTAGGTTAATGATCAGACAGTCCCCAATGTACTGACTTTGAAACTCCAGAATGGAAATTCCCATCAGCACTTTTAAAATCCAATTCTTACCTTCTGTCCCTGTAGCATAGCGATGTCTGGAATAATCCAAACGGAGTCTGCTGTTTCTCAAAAGCAACATATGCCAAAGATAGAAATGGCTTCTACCTAACTTGTTGGCCAAAAGCATGCACTGATTAGAAGCAGAACTACCTAAGACAGTGATAAATTCATTACCCACGTGGCAATACTGTCTGATACAGATCTACAGCAGGGAAAGCACAGGGTGAAACCTCTCACATCCTTACCTTTGAATTGAATTGAATTAGCTTTATTGCCACGTGTATTTCAAATGAGTACAGTGAAAACTTTACAAGTCACCACTTATGGTGTCATTTTAGGTATAAGGTACCTGGGTACTGATTCTTCAGTACAAGTTGTTAGGCAAAATAGTTAGAAAGACAAGGAAATAAAAAAAAGATTTTAGAAATAAATTAGAAATAAAAGGTTCAGAACAACAGTCCTTCTAAGTGGTGCCCAACTTCCAGTCCACTTGACTCCAGATTGCACCAGGCTTGACATCCAGGCTCTTGATGCCGAGAGAATTTACAGAGCAAGTACTTTTGTAGAAACTGTGTGCCAGTGATAATAGGTATCCAACAATTTTCAAATTAACTGGTTTACAGGACTTTGGAATGAGAAATGATCTCTTTCTTTGTCTATGAGTGGCAGTCGGTCAAAACAATAATATTTCTCTTGAAAGTTCTAATTAGCAGTATACTATTTAGTCAACATTACACTAACATAAAAGTGAGGCGTGTTATTAGCATTCCTATTTCAAAAGTGATGTTTAATTCAAGCAGCTAGTTTAAATTTGAATGTTTGAAAGAAAGGGCTGGTGACATTAATGGGGATGCATCGCCTTGAAAAGGATTTGCAGGTTAAAAATTTAAGTGCAGAGAATTAACCCAACACAGCACTATACAACCCAAAACATCCTGAGTTGAAATTATTAACATAAAATCATCTCCCTCAACTGCTGAGTTTGTATCTCCTCTGAGTCCCAAGATCCCCCAAGACCATCACTTGCCATTTAAACAAAAATGAGCAAAAAAAAAATCAGTGGAAACCAAACAGAAAGAGGTGTGAGAACCATTTGTAGGTCTACATTAACTCATTGATTTATGGAAGGCATGCTAACAAAAATACGCTGTCTTTTCATGTTTAAAAGATGAACGATGGCCAGTGACAGGAGACACATGCACAAGGGAGAAAGTGGGACATAATTGCTTGACTTGTCCATTAAATGATAAATAGTCCTTTTGAACAACTTGCAAGATACATCATAACAGCAAGAAGCTGTTGGAAGAAAGATATCGTAAGTGCATAGATTATAGCCCCAAGAGCCCTAAAAATAACTCATGTTCACACTATTCCCTTACTGATAAAGGGAAGAAATACATGGCCTCAATAGCCTCACAGTGTAAGTTTGTCTATAGAGGTTTTTACTCCAAAGCCCAATCAGAACACCATGGCAGACATATGTTCCACAAGCAGCTCTCATGAGCTGCAAACATTTTGAAAAAGGGATCCTAAATGTTATTGATTGAAGGACTTTTGGCAAACCTTTGTCAGCAGTAAATAAACCTTTCTCCATGCTGCAAACAGGTTTGACCTCACCCCAAGCCCCACTTGGTACTGTAGCTGGCCCCCTCATCTCCTGACGGAAACTAAGGATTATATTGTCTGGCCAATTTAAATCAAAACTCTCTTTTTTTTAAAATCTCTTGCACTTCTTGCCTAAATACTGCCTTGAAAGATCTGTTTTTGGTTTAAAACATAAAGAAATAGCCTGGTTAGGGCAACCATTTGACAAAGAAAGTCAGAAAAGGTAAATTATTTGCAGTTGGCAGTCATTTCCTAAACTTCAGACTAAAGTATATGTAATCCACTAAATAAGTCATGCATGTTGACAAGATAACCCCTCACCTCAATTCTACCTGTGCAGCATTTCACTGGCATCTTCATTTCATCCCCTCTCCCAATCTTTATGTAATGGAGACAACGCTGAGGTCTGCTGTTCACTTCGGAACAACTGACAGGAGATGAATTTAAATACAACTACTACTGATCTTCTGACATGAGTGATATTTTCCACAAATAGGAGTCTGCCATCATTTTAAAAGCACATCCTACCTCCCTTATACCTGAGTAACGTTATGTTGAATTTCAGTGCTGTTGCTGTTGTCATATTCAAGGCTCATACATCCCAAAGTTTGGCTGATTGAATCAAACAGCCAGTTCCTCCAGCTGTAGTAATGGGCCTAATACACCAATACTCAATCAGCCTGTGCTTGCAAAGCCTAGCGCAAAACATTTTGATGTGGTTCTGCAGTTGGGCAACATTTGGAAAACAATCCTAAGTGTGCTTATAGCCACACTAACCGCTACTTTTACAAGATCTGTTGAAAACATTATGTGGCTTATTTATGCTTGCTGGAAGCAATGTGTGTTCATGCACACAGGACTTGTGACTTCCTCCATGGCAGTAGCTTGGCCAGATTTAATTTTCCAAACAACCACATCATTTTCTCATGCAGTACAAATTGTTGTGATCATTTAAAATTTGACGTATTTGCATTTATCTTAGCATTTATCTTTGGCAACATGCCTTTCTCTTCAGCAGTATATAACATCTGGATTTTGAATACATGGGAATTAAGGGATATGGAAAGAGTGCAGGAAGGTAAAGTTGAGGTTGAAAATCAGCAATGACATTGAATGGTGGAAAAGGCACAAACAGCAGAATGATCTCCTATTTCTTCTGTTCTTACTGCCTCTGATATTTGATATAGAGAGATTTACACATCACTATGGAATAGAGAAGCATAACAGAATTACAAAAGCAAATCAAACTGCACAACATTGCAAAGAATGAGCTTGAATTTTTAATGTCATGTTATAACACTTTAATTATAAGCTAATGTGTCCATTTCCATGACTACATATTTTTGTTTGCTAATAATCCTAACGCTAAAATAATACAAGTTAAAGTTGGATGTGACAAATTGAATATTCAAAATTAAATATATATGACACCCAAACATCTGGTAAAATTTAAGGAGAAACTTTCCTGTATAAAATTATCTTTTGCATGACAAATCAGTCACTGATTCATACTCAAAGGTTGTGAGGAGTAGGAAGAGAAACATTATTCATGGTCTTCGTTTTAAGCAAAAAAATAAGATTTTATACTGAGAAACTCCATACTTAATAGTGTCATGAGACTCAGATTACCTTAGTTCAGGGGGTCCTCAATGTAACCAGGAATGGCATGTAATTCGATGCCCACATTCAGTGAACTGAAATAAAGGCAGAGTGCTGTTTTCCAAACAGTACAGCCTTGAGCCTCTCTCCAACACTCAAGGTTTAAGAGGGATTAAGAAAGAAGAAGTTTCCATCAGGTATTGTAACATTGGACAGGATTTCATGAGTGGTGGGGTTCCAGATGTGTTGCTATGATAGCTGCCCCACTCCAAATAAATGCCCCACATCCATTTAAATCTTGGAGGAGTGTTAAGTGGCTGATGGCAAGAATATCATTTCCCCTCTGAGGGCAACATGCCACTTTCAAGAGCTGCAGCCAATCTGATTGGCCAATAGCTCTCTGGTCCCATCAGCGCCACCATTGGCCACTGCAGCTGTCTCCAGCTGAAGCCAATAATAGCTAGAAAACAGATGGCAGAACAGCTGGAGATATTCTAACAGAGCAAAGAGAGGAGACCTAGGGAAAAAAGGGAGGGGTAGGCTGGATGATGAGGGCGGGTCGGGGGTGTAAGCAAAGGGGAGGAAAGGGATAAAGGAGACACCAGAGTTCTGAAGCAAAGTCATACTGGACTCAAAATATTAACTCAGGAACAATCTTAGAGAGAGAACCAGAGATCCTCCAGCATATTTAGGTTTTCTACCTGAGTCTAAAGTCACTGTTATGAAGGGGAACCTAGGAGAGGATCAGGACATGGAGGGGCATCCTATCAGAACATAGAGGATGTGAAGGTAACACTGATCCTGACTATGAGCCCCACTTTACCCCGAGGGCCCAAGCAGGCGTCCCAGCTGGATTTTCACCAGTCCCTGGTTTATCAGCTGTGGGGTTAAGTGTAATCCTGGAAATCGTCACACTATTTGCCCCATACTCCAGCCGTTAGTCAACCAATACATTCATCCTCACAATGCACTATCTTCCTATGCCAGCAGGAAAGTGAAATGACTCATTACCCTATTGAATATTGCTTGTCTGCCAGCAAAACAGCCTTTTCTTTCCAATGTTCAATACTTTAATGTCTGGAAAAGAGAAATGTTTAAAGAAAAATACAAAAATAGAGAGAAAATGTCTGGATGATTTTTCTTCAGCAGTGTGGTTGAGGTTGACCTTCAATGCCTGGAGACTCCAGGCCAATCTGGGAAGTTGCCGGTCCATGGTAACCTTCTCCTACATGCTGGATAATTTCAGCAGGGTGGGAAAGGACAATTAAATACCATTAATGAGTGCATGTGCAGCTAGGCTACCCAAGGCCTCACCCACCAGCTGGTAAATCACGTTCAGGTCAGCAAACGGCAGTAACGCTGCAGGAAAAGCACAGACAGAATTTTACAGACACAATCCCCTGTCTTCCCTCAATACCACCCCCCCCCCCAACCTTCCCCATTCCTCCCCCATCTCCACCCCACCCTTCCCTTACTCTGCACCTATGAACACAACAGCAGGACAGTATAAAGTAGTTGCCATTAAAAGTTTAGGAAACTATAACTTCTTAAAAATCCTTGTTTGGGGTGTGGAGATCACGGACAGGGATGGCATTTCTCATCATTGAACTGAATAGTTATCCAGGCTGTTTCAAGGATCAGTTAGGGGTCAGCCACACTGCTAGGAGTCTGGAGTCACAGATAGTCCAGGCTAGGTAAACACAACAGTCGCCTTCCCTAAAGGACATTAGCAAATCAGATTTCTTTTCTTTTCATTTCCCCCACCCCTTCAAGTAATGAACAATGGTTGCCATTGGGCTAACTTTGTCATTCCAGGCTTTTTTTATTGAGTACAATTTCATCACCCAGTGAGATTTGAGCCTGTCCCCAGCACTTTTGAGCCTGATACTCTACATTACTACTCTAATGGCAATCCCACAATACCATCACCTCCTTTGTCGACAAAAACGTTCAAATGTCATTCTACTTTCTGTGATAAAAATGAAGATGACTCTAAGCATTATGTATGTAGAAACATAGAAAAGAAGAGTAGGAATAGCCTGTTTGCCCTTTGAACTTGCTCCACTATTTATTACAATCATAGATGGTCATCCAACTCAATAGGCTATGCCTGCCTTTCTCCGACCTCCTTTAATCCCTTTAGTCCTAATTTCTGTATCCAACTCCTTCTTGAAATTATACAATGTTTTGGCCTCAGTTGCTCATTTGATATGTCATTATGATCATTAACATCACTAATAATTTTAGTCAACATTATATTATAATTAGAAGGGCTTTATACTAAGCGAAGAGCAGTATTAACTAGCGAGCAATGTGACAACCTTCTTGAATAGGTGACCTGTGCCCAAAATGAGAACCCCGGTTAAAATTTACATGGCAATTTTGTAAACATTTATGAGCACTTTACTTTTCCTTCTCCAAGTTTGTTAAACATTCCGTGTATTGATCTACCACTATACAGTGTTTATGGAAACGCTTCTGAAAGATATGAAGGTGAAGCTGCAGTGAAGGTGAATTTTGCATCTACTGCCCTTTAAATTAATCTGCATACTTTAAGATATATGTTGCCACTGACACATTGTAACACTCCAGAAGGCAGGCCAACTGAGAAAACAGAAAACAATGCAGAAAATAGTGTGATAGTCCAACATCGCAGTCTGTACAAGGGACAATCTCAGCAGCACTCCATCACAGCACGAAAGCAAAGAGGAAATGTCACCTGAAATGCGTTGTTCGTTATGTAATCACATAAAAATGCTCACTCCTATTTCCCGTGGTCCCATCCCAACTCTGCAGGCAGGACTGCAGCATTGGAATCAAATCAAAACGAGTCAATCACCAGAACCACTGGGAGTGATGTTGGCTTTAGCAAGAACACAGCAACGGGGTCCAAGTATTCTTGAAGAGATCAAGACAATGATGCAATGATAATGTAACTCAATCTGTGGGCATTCTCTTGAGAATAGTCCTGGTCCACTGTGAAACAGGGTGTTTCCAGTTCTGTTTACTGCATTTCTTAGCAGTGATGCCTAATATTTTGTTTTACGTGTCTAATCGGAGCTGGGTCACATCTGAATTTCTACAGTGCAGCATATCAGTAAGCCAGTAATGAACTACATCTGTTACATGTGTTCTTCATTCCAACAGCATCAGGCAGCTGGGACAATTTGCCAATTGTACTTTTAGCTCATATTTGCTTTTACTTTAGCTATATGAATTTTTTTGCAAAACAAAAGATTTATCTTCACTAGCATTTCAGGACTCAAAAACTAGACAACGTACGTGAAAATTAAATGTAGGAGTCGAAATTACTTTGCATTGTGCCCATTTAGCTGTGGTTCAGCCTGCACCTGATCAGAGCAGGCATTGGCCCTACTGCTAAATGGAATATGCTAATAAGGACCCCTTGTCAAAATTAGTTCCTGATGAGGAGCTGAGCCTGGCCCCAACTCAGGAGCCTTCAAGAAAGGTCAACTGGGGAATATTTTAATTTTGCAAATGCTTCACTTGGAGCCAGGTGGAGCTATTGGCTTGATTCCATCATGATCACACATCCGCACCAGATCCTACTCTCCCAAAGCCAATTGCCCCTCCTCCCTCCCTGTAGTCTGCTCCACCATACTCCTCCCCCTAACATCCCCTCAACAGGATTTCCCTAGATCTGCTAGCTGAAGACTCACAATTGTTGTTTCTCATTAGATGAATGGCTTGTTGAGGCACAAGTCATGTCAACAT
Organism: Stegostoma tigrinum; assembly: GCF_030684315.1. Classification (NCBI taxonomy): domain Eukaryota; kingdom Metazoa; phylum Chordata; class Chondrichthyes; order Orectolobiformes; family Stegostomatidae; genus Stegostoma; species Stegostoma tigrinum. The sequence goes on from NC_081363.1 coordinate 29,892,624, forward strand.
GTCACACCAGTTCTTCAGGAGAGGCCTGCATGCCAATTTATGCCAATCTTCAGGCTTTTCAGGTTGGGATGAAGCAATATCCGATGTACAGACATATTAGGATGTGATAAATTGTTCAAAACCTCTGAGTGTAATCTAATGGATATTTCTCTATATTAATGGCCCTGCTTTACTCTTCCAACAATGTCCAGCCACAGTGAGATTTGAGCTGATAACATCCTTGAACATGTTAAGGCATCAAAAATGATAACAAGTTAGGAGCTCTCTCAGAGCAATGCTTACAGCTGCAGCGCTAATAACAGTTGAAAGTAGAACTGTGAAAGGCATGTACCATTGATAAAAGATTCTGTGAAGCTGAAGAATGTTTTCTGGTACAATCAAAAGTTTCTCTGACCTGTGAGTACCATAACGTATTTAGTAAAAGAAAAATCAATTTTTAAATATTCAATCTTTGACAGGATGTGGGAGCACTGGCTGGGTCAGCATTTTTGGCCCATCCCTTGAATCTGCAATGGGTTGATTCAGTTCTGATTTTCACTTATTTCAGTTCAATTGACTTTCACATTAGACCCATTGCCTTGGGAGTGAATGTCCCGCAAGGTGTGGAACTGAGATGCTGGGCATTCAGAACACTGTCCTGTTTTGGGAAACATTTTGATCTATCTACCTCTGAAAATACAAGGTGGAAAGGTACTTGTGGGCATCAAAAAACAGTAACAAGAGCAGCCATACTGTGAGCAAGGGTTGTGATTGAAACTGAATCCTTGAAAAGGTATAGCCTACAGCCTCTTCTCAATTCTGTCTGTTCAGACGGCAACGCTGATAGTTAGAGCATGAGGTTGTTGCACTGATACATCTACCACAGGAGTCCTTTCAACCTCTAGACTGAGATCATTGCGCCATTTGAAAAGTCTAACAAGATGTAAGTAGGTTAGGTTAGAAAAAATTGAGCTATTCAAACAAAGCATTGTTTGCAAAACAAATCAGAAGGAAACCGATAGCACATCTTAACTTTGGGGCACGTTAGTTCGGCAAGATTTTTACTGTAAGGAGTTTCTTCTTTAGCCAGCCAGGAGGGGGAGTGTCTCTTTAACTGGTTGAGAGAACAGTGTCTGATTTGGCTCTGAGTCTCACCATGGTCAAACAAACTGCCAATGCACTCCATGTCAGCTCACATGTGAAAAATAGTCACATAACTAAGGCAATAGCCCAAACATTAAACCGCAATTCAACAGAAGTCAGTCCAACAGGATAAGTCAGGGAACATTGAAAAGAATGAGAAAAGTAGAAAAGCATTCATGATTAGATGAGGAAACGTTAAGCCAATTCAAAATGGGGAGATGCTGAAAGAAAAACCCTAGTTCAATTTGAATAAGTTATCTGTCACAGTGACAATATAATGATCTTTTAAAAACATTGTAATACTTCTTTTGCTTCAGTTTATTTTGTGTTGAGATGGTGTAGTAGATTTGTGACCAGGTTAATGAGAAAAGCAAGTGCTGCGCTTAATTTAAACCCATTGACCGTATCAATAAATTACCGTATTGTACAAACAACAGTCAAAAACTATCACTGTTATTGTATTGTTAACCTACATTAATAAAGAGAGTTAAAATAACTTAGTTTTATGAAGACGTTAGCAACAAAACAGACTTTCTGCCCAATGACGTGCAATTCATCTCTCAAATGTTGTCGAGTCAATAGCTCCATTACATTGGAGCACACTGTGTTTACACAGATGTCTGGAGCTCTGCTCAGGACATTGAGCCCTTACGGATTTCTGCCAGAAGAAAGAAAAATAAATCAGAAACATTCTTACATTAAGAGAGTACGATTTCAGCAATGATTAAAAAAATGAAAAAATATAGGGTTGATGAATGATTTAAGAAGAAATAAAAGCAAATGAAGGAGTGCAGCAAAGACAGTTTATATTTTCTTCCGATCTGTTCCTTAAAGGGGCATTGTCTTACAATGGAAGCAACAGGGGCCAGCAATTATAATAACAGCTTAATACAATTAGCAATAGGTTTGACATTATCCAGCATGATGGTAGATTGCATTCGGAATGATATTTCTTTCTTTGTATAAACAGCAGAGAGAACAAGGATTGAATTTTTTGAAAATAATATCACTAAATGGGGAATGTAACAGACGCACATTGTGCCTCTGTGCTCAGTACTACAAGGTGGGTGGTTTGTGCGTTCGTTTGCCAGACAGAAATTCTGTCCTTTAACCTGATTTCAAGCACTTGCTACAGCATGTGATTGTATTCTGTACAGAAAATGGAATAAAGAATTAATCCCTTCAGCATTTGTTTTATTTTAAATTATTGACTCTGGCGAGGCGAGCATTTATTACCTGTCCCTAAATGTCCATGATAGCTTAAAGGCCAAAGCTTGGATTTGACTTTGCAATCCCACCCAAAATCATGGGCAAAATTAGGCACTAAGGTTTTATAAACAGCACCAACGTTATTTAAAGAGATCATTAATTACTTACAGATTAATTGATGTGTTATTTCTTCTGGCAGGTGGTGCAGTTCTACATGGTTTTAGAGCTTTCTTAAACTTTGCTAAAGTTTAAATACTTGTAGTGATTTCTCTGGAATTAAATATTTTATCAATAATTTAAAATCCTGTGCTGAAGAAGTTGTTCCACGCTTGAGTGGGACTTCCTTTGAAAATTACAAAAAAAATTGAGTAAGCAGATTGGAACAAGTTGCTAGAAGATGAAGGAAGTTTGCGAATTTGGATCTCAGCAGAAAGTCATGTGCAACATCATTGCAACAACATCTTCACATCAAATTCGTTTATCTCAGCTTCCATCAGGGCTAATGTATGAGATGACTTATGTCACAAAAGAGATTGGGTCTGAAATCCGCCAACTGTTATGTAAGAGAGGTCACTAAGGCTCTCAATGAAATTCATTTATTGGATTTGTGTGTCACAGGCTTGGCCTTCATTTACTGCCCTACATCTGAAAGGTTTGCTTGGCCATTTCACAGTTAACCACATTTCAGTAGAACTTGAGTCACATGTAAGCCAGTCTGGGTGAAAATGACTGATTTCCTTTTCTAAAGAGCATTAGTGAACTAGATGAGTTTTCATAACAATTGACAGTGGCTGCAAAAGTGACTATTAAACTATTCTTTTGTTCCAGATTCTTATTGTGTTCAAATTTCACATCTGCCACCCCCAAAACATGAGAGCCTTGGTTCTGAATCACTCATCCAGTGGTAGTACCACTACGCCACAGCCATCTCCCTTACATTCCTCTGGCCAAATACAGGAAGGTAGGGCAAGTACGAACACTTCCAAAGATTGCAGGCTTATTCATCGGAATTCCAAAGGGTATTTGCCTTGTGTATGGCTCGTGTGAACACAGCCATTTTCATGAACCAAATAGAATTCAATTTCTTCAAAGCACAGTTGGTATGTGACCAAGGGCAGCACATGAACATGTCCTACTCTGGCTGTGGTCATAGTTCCTTCACTCTACATCAGTCTCCACTTTAATCTATACTTGAAGCATGATGAATCGCTCACGAATCCAGTCCAGCATCCATGTACAGGCCTACAAAGCGATACATGCTACCATTAGGAATATTGTGGTTCACAGTGCTGAGGCAAGTGAGTGTCAAGATTGGTGGTAGAATGTTGCATGCTGTGCAACCTGCTGTTTGGAAGGGAACAGTCTGGACCACCACCTATCAGGCCACAGCAAGAGCATAAGGAAGCTGAGGAGCATGAGAAGAAGGAGCAGGAGGAGAAAGTGCTGAAGAACAAAGAGCAAGTACAGTTGGAAGTAGAGGATCAATGAGAGGAACAGGACGCTACAATGTGGGAAGCGGGATACTCAACAAGGCAGAATCACAGAGCAGAGGATGATAGCCAGGTTCGGTATGCATGAGGATGGTCTCAACTGGGATCTTGGGTTCATGCCCCACTACAGGTGACTCCACCACACCATACGCTCTCACACACACATAAACGCACACACACTCTCTCTCTCACACACACACACACACACACACACACACACACACACACATAAACATAAACACACACGTGCACACTCTCTCTCTCACACACATACTCTTTCTCTCCCCAACACGCACACACACTCTCGCTCTCCGTCACATGCACAAACTCTTTCTATCTCCCCCCTCTACACCCACACACACTCTCTTACACACATACTCTTTCTCTTTCTCTCCCCCCTCGCCCCCCCCAACCCCCCTCCACATGCGTGAATCTATTGGATGAATTTGTATTTGCAGATACATTCTATCTTGTTCAAAAAGTACACAATTTATAGATAATCAATGTGGCGTTTTATAAATTCCTACTTTAGAAATAAAACCAGTTTGACTCCAAACTAAAGCACAAAGAGATTAAAGAAAAGGGTTCACACCTAACATGCATTGTCTGACCTAGAATGTCACCTATTTACACTGATAAAGCCTGTACTTCTCTCAGCACAGAGACTTAAAAGGAATCTGGAGATTTAAATGTACATATTAATCAATTCAAACCTTTCAACTGATTAAAGATTTAACAACCTCTCAGCTTTGTTTAATGCATCCTGATCAGTGCCGTGACCCTTTGATCTTTTACTTATAAATTTTGCATCTGATACTGCCTCTCTCAATAACACCCTCAGAAGGAGTAAGACTCCAAAAGCTTGTATTTTCAAATAAACCTGTTGGACTATAACCTGGTGTTGTGTGATTTCTGACCTTTCTGTCCAATTGCGGCACCTCCACGCTTTGTGATCAGATTATACTTGAGGGTAATCATCCTACCCATGCACCAATAATTCCACATTTCTTTTCCTTGATCATTAACTGCTCATTGTCCCCGTTCCGACATCAGAAAAATGAAACCCACTGAACGTACACATTCCAAGCCAATTTTATAAATTTGCTCCGTACATTGTGCTTACAAAATTTAACTAATCACTCTCGAACTTCTCTCATGTCTGACTTCTGTATCCCACTGCTTATCTCAGTGTTTCTGTGCTTCCCTCAGTGAAAAGCTGCTGATCTTCAAGTGAAGAGATTGCACAAGGCTGGGGAGAATAGCTTTGAGTGGCATTCGGTTTAGACAGTCTGACTTCAGAGAGCACTGCTTTTAGTTTGGACTACAGCAGTCTGTTCTGCTAGCAAGAATGCTAAAACTGTGCTGCCTTTATCTGCAAGGAAGAGGAAATGAAGTTTGTCAGGGAGTGTCCTAGAACATGTTTGGATGACATGACTGCTACGGTTGAGTGCAAACAAGCTGTGAGTTGTGGATGCAAGGTTTACAACGGTGTTATATATGTGAGCAGAGATAAAACATAAAGAGTTGGGAGCTGGAGTAATGATTGATGATTATTGTTGGTTAGTGGGGAAAATTAAATTGACATAACCTTGGCAACCCAAGTTAGTTTGCAAAACTTCCTCTTGCACTGCATGATGTTTCATATCTCTGGAGTTGTTCTCTGATGCTACTTCTTCCCACAGCTCCTGAGCAACAATGAAACAACAGTTTGCATTTATATAGCCCCCTCTCAGAATCCTACTGGGGATCCACGCCTGGGTAAGTAGGGCAAAAAGATGAGCTGGTGCTATAGTTTCAGAGTGGTTGGGGGTCCTTCCTAACCACCTCACTGCAACCAGGATAAGGATTCATCAGGAAATATCAACCTTGCAAACTGCAAAATGTTTGTTGACAAAATGCTACGGTCCCCATCAAGCAGGTTTGGTTTGATCAAAGCTGATGGGGAAGGATGAATTTCAGCAGAAGGCTGCTGTAAAGTTTCTGTAATTGAACTAAGGCAATCTTTCAGCAAAGAAATGTTCTCTGTCCAGCAGGGCTGCAACTTGTGAAATTTATCCTGGGGGCCCCAAATGAGAGAATGTGAGCTTGCATTTATGATTTGAAGGCACTCTCCCAAAAACAACAAAGACGATGGCCACGCTCACACGTCCCTAGCACGTTCTTAAGTTTGGGAGTGATAGTTGAGAAGCCATCAACGATATGTCCTCTTCATCAGCAATTGTAAAGCAAAGTGAATTGTTTTCAAATTAAAATCAAAATTACAAAGACAGATCAGCAGTGGACAACATAGCTGTACCGGGCAAAATTCTTCAATTTATTTTCTAGCAAGTGTGCAAACATGAGCTCCTATTTCTACAGAAATATTTCCTTTCAACAATCCAAATGATGTCACACATAAGCTATCAGTACAGGTTACCTTAGCTGTTTTAAACAGTCACCATAACAGTGTTGCCTTGCTCCCTGTGGGAGGAGAGTATCCACTTACATTTTTAAACTGAAGGGCACAGTTCATGCACAGCGCAGGTTTATTGAACACTGAAGTCTCTGGGATATTCCCACTCCTCCACACCCAGCTTCCTGCGCCTACAATGTTTTAGCTGTGTCACTCACCAGCTCCTCTCTAGCTGGCCACTGGGCAGGCTTTTCTCAGCAGATGGGACAAAACAACTGTATCCAGTCATGCGTTAAAAGTGCCAGAGGGAGGAAGTTTTACAGGAATACCATATGCTTTGTAAATAAATGTATTCATGAGAAATGACTGAATGTGAATTGATTTTCAACACTTTGGTCATTAGATACGGTGATAGCACATCTCACAATTCAGGAAGTACACTGTGGTAAATGGACACTTATGGGGAAAGGATTAATACTGCATCACTTTTTTTTAGCACCACAAGCTCTGAAAATTGTCATGTGTCACATTTAATTCACCAGAAACCATCTGCCTTAAAGTTTGGTCACAGTGTGTAATTAAAGGAAGCAAGTCAGTTTAAAATAAAACTGCAATGCAATAAATGACAGCCCAGAAGCACAAACAGCTAACTAACATGTAAGTCACTGAAAGGTGCTTTGTCTATGAAACTGTATCCCAGGAGTAGTCAACACTTTGTAGAGGGGGTTGAGTGCAGGGAATGGTGCTTCTAGGTCCATGAATTTTGCACTGAAAATAACGACCTTATTGCTAATGCAACTTGATCGTCTCATGTTAACTATAATGCTTGTATCAAGATGTGTTTGAAACTGGTCTCAGAGTGAAAGAAATCTCGCTATCAAAAAGCATGTTTACATTTATTGGTAATATGATCTAAATTGGCATCCAGTAAAATGCTGGAGGGGAGTGAGACAGATAACTCTTGATCAGATGAAGTATTCAAGGTCTTTTATGCTCAGAAAATAAAGTACTCACAAACTTATCAAAGAAGTCATTGTGTTGGAACATAGTGCCAAAATTTGTCTCCTCTGCAAATTTCCCTTGGTCTACTGAAGGTGGGGACTCAGACTGGAACATTGTTTCACAGGTACTCACAACATCAGTTCTTGGCTCTTCTTCCAGTTTGAGACCAGCCAACTTGAGGGTTGACCTTATAGAGGTTTATAAAATCATAAGGGACATAGATGAGGTGAACGACAAGGTGTTTTCCCTCAGGTGGGTGAGTTGAAAAACTAGGTGACATTTTTAAGGTGCGAGGAGGAAGATTGAAAGAGGACATGAGCAGCAACTTTGCTTACAAAGAGATTAGCTAGTGTGTGGAATGAATTGCGAGAGGAAGTGGTGAATGCATGTACAGTTGCAACATTTAAATGACATTTGGATGAGTACATGAATAGGAAAGGTTTGGAGGGATAGGGGCTGATTGCAGGCAGGTGGGACTAGTTTAGTTTGGGAGTATGATTGGTACAGACTAGTCGGACTGAAGGTTCTGTTTGCATGCTGTATATCCACAGGTTGAATTTGCCATTAGTTAAGCCTACAACTACTACAACAACAAAAATGTGTATTTATATAGCTCCTTTGATGTAATACTTGATAGACTTTTGAGTAGTATGGGAATTACATTCCAGAATATGAAGTTGAGGTAGATCAGCCATGATCTTACTGAATGGTGGAATAGGTGTGATAAGCAAATGGCCTACTGCAGTTCTTCCTTTCTGTGCTGTTACATGAACTAAAGTGGTTCACAGGAACATTACCATGCAAAATGTCACATTGAGCCACATAAGACACGACTGTGCAGATGACCAAAGCTCAGTCAAAGAGGTAGCTTTTGTGGAATGTCTTAAAGGAAGGAAGAGTGGGAAAGAGGGCCAGTGAGAGAATTCTAGAGTCGAAGGCTAAATTCAGAGTAGCAGATCTCAGTAAATTTAGTATACAACAGGGTCAAGTCCAACAGCTACAACATTATACCTGAGTTAACCCACTGAGACTAAACCTAAGCATCCTTTAAATGTTTAGCATTTTCCAAACGCAGGTACAAATTTTTCAGCAAACTGAAAAGTTCTTGTGTTGTGTGATCTGGAGAAAAGGCTACTGTTGTGCTCCCTACAATGTAGAAAGGGCCAAACTTCTACTTTTGATTTCTCCATTACAGGTGGCATTTGGATCAAGTCAATCGAATTTATGTTTTTAACTCTTCTTTTATCACGTTAAGAATCTGTCAATTCAAGAATGATGTGATGGCAGTGAACATTATGGAACACATCCCCTTATGGTGGCCCTGTCACACATTTTTATACCAAACATAGAAAAAAGTACAACAACAACATTAAAGCTGCAATGTTAATATTATCGAGAATCTTTGCTCCTACATGTCTGGTGAGGAGCTCGCTAGTTTGTGGCACTGGAGGCCAGCATGACTGGCTAGCCACTGATGTAGATGTATCTACACTGGGGAAGGAGGCAGGGGAGAGATGTATCACTCCATCCTCTGAGGCATGGCCAACTTGCTCCTCAGAGGTGCATGGCTCCTGTCAAGATAGGAACCTTTCCCTTCAAAGTGTAAATGTCAACGCAGGGGAGCACAAGCAATTTGATGCTCAAATGCCCCACTCAGTGCTGCCATCCAACAAGTCGTCACCTCCACCTATCTTCACCCCAGCCCAATGTTTGATGTGGCTTTCCACTGCAGACAGAGGACTGAGTTTGTGAAAAATCAGCCCAAATGCCAATTTTGGGGCATTCCATGTAAGGTTTCTGTCTGTAAGTTCTAGCAAGTCAGCTCACACAATTACCACATTCTGTATGTACTGCACGTCGCCAATATTGCTCTGGTGCCATTTTGTGCTCACCACCAGTGTCCGTGCTTACCACATCCTGACTGGATTTCCTCTGACATGCCCTATTTATAATTCCCAGCTGTGCACCAGGTCAAACGCTGCCCTCCAGGTGCTGCCATTTACAGAAGCAGAGTGGGAAGAATTGCCCCAGAGCTGGCTGACAGAGACAGGTTGGCACTTCACTTTGCTGCCATGGTGGTTCCAGTAGACCCCGGGGTAGACAGGAGGGCTGTCATCTTCCCCCCAAGAGTGTCACAGGAGATGACATCATTGGAGCCTGCAAGCCTTCTCCTAAGTTGCCAACAGGATCAGCCTGTGGTCTGGAGGAGCACCCAGGAGTACAGGAAGAATGTTAATGACCTTCTACCCACCTTAAAGGTAAGTGCCAGCTACCTCACACTCACTCTACCTCTGCTACTGCACCCACCTCTCACAAAAGCTCACAGTCTGTCACTAGTGTGTGCAATAGCTTTCTTCAATGGCTCTCACTCATGTGCTGCCCCAGGTTGCCAAGGAACCATTGCCTCTGCACTGTCTAGTCACTCACTTGGGGCACCTCACCACCTTTCCCCCATCTGCAATAGAACCACACCACCGTCTGACTTAGAAAGACAGCCCTAATTGAGGAGTGACTAGACCCAGAGAGATCTCTACAGGTCTCAGGTTCCCAACACACTGTCTGTGCATCCCTGGACTGTTTGCACAAGACCTGCAGGGCACTGCCCAGACTCCACCCTCAGTAAAGAGGTCAATAACCAGGACACAATGGTTTAAGGTGAGTAACAGAAGGTTTAGAGGGGACGTGAGGAAAAAAAAATTCACTCAGAGGGTTTTGGGTGTCTGGAATTCACTACCTAAAAGGTTTATGGAGACATGAATCCTCAAGGTATATAAGAACCTGATGAACACTTGAAATGCCACAGCATACAAGGCTAAATGCCAAGTGCTGGTAAATAGGATTGGAATAGACAGATGTTCAATGTTTAATGCAGATATAATGAGCAAAAAGGGCTCTGTAAGAACTGCCTAACTGCAATAATATGGACCGCCTGTCTCTGACCGGCTCATGTGCCGAATACCCTGTGCCCAAGGCCCTGTGTTGATACTGGACAATGCCTTTGACTGACCGTGCCAGTACCCCCCAACTGATGACAGCCCCTACTCCTTTGTCTTAACAAGTACTACTCCCCTTAGACCTTGAAATATGGCCATTTGTTTGAAGAAAATGCAATGTGTTTGCTCAGTATGTACCTGGCATATGCTGCAATGATGGTGCACAGGTCCACATAGCAAAATATCCAGTTCCTTAGCCAATCACTGTTGGCAACCATGATAAGCTGCCAGGCTTTACATCTGTCTAAAGGTCTCTTAACCATTGCTGTATCTCTTTCTACCACTTCCCCTGGTAGCATTGTCTAGGCACCTACCACCCTCCATGTAAACGTTAAACTTTCCCTCTCTCACCTTAAACCTAAACCTCCCAGTATTTGACATTTCCACCCTGGGAAAAAGGCTCTTGACTATCTACCCTATCCCTACCTCTCATACTTTTATATACTTCTCTCAGGTCGCCCATCAGCCTGTGACACTCAAGCAAAAGGAATCCAATTTTGTCCAATGTCTCTTTGTAACTACTACACTCCAATCCAGGCAACAGCCTGGTAAGTCTCTTTTGTACCCTCTCCAAATCTTTCACATCCTTCCTATAGTGTAGGGACCAGAATTGTACACAATATTCCAAACATGGCCTAATTAATGTTTCACACACCTGCAACACAACTTGCCAACTTTTTTATGCGTTGACCAATGAAGGTAAGGATGTTATACATCTTCTTTACCATCTCATTTACATGTGTTGCCATTTTCAGAGAGCTATGGACTTGTAGCCCAAGACTCCCCTGTATATCAATGATCCTAAGTATTTTGTCAATCACTGTATACTTTTATTTGCATTTGACCTCCCAAAATACATCAACTCACCCTTGTCTGGGCTAAACTCCATTTGTCGTTTATACAGCTAACTTTTCAATAGATCTGTGTCTTGCTGTATGCATTGACAACATTCCTCACAATCCACAACTCCACCAAGTTTTGTGTCATCTGCAAACATACCAATCAGACCACCTTCAGCACTGATCCCTACAGAACACCACTGGTTACCGATATCTAGTCAAAAGAACATTCTTCCTCAACTGCCTTCTGTCTTCCATGACCAAGCTAATTCAGTATCCAACTTAACAACTCACTATGGATCCCATATGACTTAATCTTCTGAACAATCTGACCATAAGCGATCTTGTCAAATATTACAGTAAAGTCCATGCAGACACCTTCCATTGTCCTACCAAATTTGTGGGACAACATCTCCCTCACACAAAACCATGCTGACTATCCCTAATAAGTTAATGCTTTTCCAAATGTGAGTAAATCCCATCCTGAAGAATTTTCTCCATTAATTTCCCTACCACTGATGGAAGGCTCACTGGCCTATAATTTCCTGGATTTGTCGGTGCCTTTCTGAAACAAAGGAGCAACATTGGCTTTTCTCCAGTCTTCTAACATATCACCTGTGGCTAAAGAGGATACAAAGATCTCTGCAAGGCCCCAGAAATCTTCTCACTTGCTTCCCTCGGCATCCTAGGATAGGCCTCATCAGATTCTGGGGTTGTGTTAACCTTATCATTTTTCAAGAAACCCAACACTTCCTCCTTCTTTATATCAACGTGCCCTAGAATATCAATATAAACCTCCGTAATCTTACCGTCATTTATGTGCTTCAACTTGGTGAACTCCTAATGCAAAGTACTCATTAAGGGCCTCACCAACTTCCTCTGGCATAAATTTCCTCCTTTTTCCACGTGCAGACCTACCCTTTCTCTAGCTACTTTCTTGCTCCTTATGTCCATATAAAATGTCTTGGGATTCTCATTAAGCCTATGTGCCAAGGATATTTCATGGCCCCTTTTAGCCTTCCTAACTCCTTGCCTAAGTTCTAACATTTCGGGAATTGTCATTGCCTAGTTTATCTCTGCCAAATGGGCATGGAAATGAGGCAAGACTAGGTAATAATGCATGCAAATAGACCTCTTGTCATTCAAGCTCAAGGTTCTCAACTAGCTGTTCAAAGTTTGGGTGAAAAATTGGATTTGTTTTTCTTGATGTTAAGAACCACATTTCTCTAACCACAACATATTTTCCCAACTGTTTCTCCATTGCCCACCTCATTCAGGAGCTGAGAAAATTTTGTCCTTGAGACTCCAAATGAACTTGTGAACAAGGAACTGGCTTTCTAGCCCTTTGACTCTGCACTGCTGTCCATTAAGATCACAAACACAGAGAATACTGGAGAAAATCAACAGGTCGAGCAGTATCTGTGGACATAGCAGCTGAGTTAATATTTTGAGTCCAGTATGACTCTTCTTCAGAACTTGAAGATCAGCTGACTCCCTTCCACTAATGACAGTCCTCTGGTCCACGATCAATCCTGCCAGAAGTCCCATTCACAAGTCCAAGTTCATAGAATCCCTACAGTGTGGAAGTAGGCTATTCGGCCCATCAAGTCCACACTGACCCTCTGAAAAGCATCCCACACAGACCCATCCTCTACCCTATCCCTGCATTTTCCATCCTAAACGCCATGGGCAATTTAGCATGGCCAATTCCCCTAACCGGCACATCTTTGGACCGTTGGAGAAAACTGGGCTACCTGAAGGAAACCCACACAGATGCGGAAAAGAACATGTAAAGTCCATACAGACAGTGGCCTGAGGCTGGACTTGAATCCAGGTCCCTGGTGCTGTGAGGCAGCAGTGCTGACCACTGAGCCATTGTTCTGCCTCTTCACTAAGGAGCATTCTGGAAGAAGTCAGCTCAGTTACTACAACTGACCAGCGGGGTGAGGAAGAACCTGGTGTCAAGGAACGGTAAGCCCCAAAAATTACCACAATGTTTCCATTCTTCCAGCTTCATCTAACCAAAAAAAAATGAGATTGAGAGAGGCTGTTAGCGAGCTTATTGCAGCCTAGAAGGTAATCGGTCTGTTTCTAAAGATCACATTGTAACTAAGTAATCAGTTAGTGCAATTAGTCAGTATAAGTGCAGCTTAGGTGAATACTGGGCTTCGGTAAGGTGAAAGAAATGAGGCTAGGTAAGATTCTTATCTTTCTTAGTGTAAAGGGAGCAGAGATGGCATTTGGAGCAGATGTAGGAGATCAGGGAGCAGTCTAGTGCCCCTGATGACTATGTCTGCAGGAAGCATGACTGGGTGCAACTCCACTTGGACTGTGTTGTTTGGTTGGAGCTGCAGTTGGACACACTGAGGAGCGTTAGGGGGGCAGAAAGTGTGATAGACACTAGTTACAGGGAGGTGGTCACACCACAGGTTCAGCCAGTTAGGTGGTTGACTGCCAGGAGTCAGGCAGGTAGTATAGGAGTCTCCTGTGGTTCTTCCCCTCTCAAACAGTTTTACCATTTTGGGTACTGTTGGGGGGATAGCCTCCCTGCGGAGTGTAATAGCAGTAGCCAGGCCTGTGGCAGCACAACTGGTTCTGTTGTAGAGCAGGGTCAGGCAAGATCCAACCCAGCAGTAGTGGTAAGAGACTGGGTAGATAGGGCACAGTAGGCCACATTGGGTGCAGTGAATACATTATAGAAGCTTGGAGGAGATACAGGTGAAATGCTGCTTCACCTGGAAAGACTGTTTAAGTCTTTGGAATGGTGAGCAGGGAGGCGATGAAAGGGCAGGCGTTCACCTTCACAGTTAGATGGGAAGGTGTCATGGGTGGGGAGACGAGGTGTTTAGATGGATGCAGGTCACCTGGAGAGAACGATCCCTGTGAAATGGAGACAAGGGGAGTGAGGTGAAGATGCGTTTGGTGTTGGCATTCTGCTGGAATTGTCCAAAATGACAGAGAATGATCCTTTGAATGCGGAGGCTAGTCGGATGAAAAGTGGGGACAAGGTGGATCCAATCACAGTGTTGAGAGTGACGGGAAGGGGTAAGGACAGAAGCATGAGTTAACAGGGCCCTCAACTGCATCCAATATATGTGGCCTACTCTACACTGGAGAAACCAATCACAGGCTGGGTGGCCGCTTTGCTGAGTGCATCCGTCTGTGCTCAAGCATGACCCTGACCTTCCATTTTAACACAGCACTGTGCTCGCATGTCCACTTGTGTCTCCTCGGCATGCTGCTGTGTTCCAGTGAATCACAGCACAAAGTGGAGGAACGACATGGAGTGGAGGACGAATCTGAAACGAGGAATTAAGAGGGCTAAAAGGGGACATGAGATACCTTTAGCAAACATGGCTAAGGAAAATCCCAAAGCCTTTTATTCATATTTAAAGAGCAAGAGGGTAACTAGAGAAAGGATTGGCCCACTTAAGGACAAAGAAGGAAAGTTATGCATTGAGTCAGAGAAAATGGATGACATTCTTAAAGAGCATTTGCATCGGTATTCACCAAGGAGAGGGACATGACGGATGTTGAGGTTAGGGATAGATGTTTGCTTACTCTGAGTCAAGTCGGTGTAAGGAGGGAGGAAGTGTTGGGTATCCTAAAAGGCATTAAGGTGGACAAGTCCCCAGATGGGATCTATTCCAGGTTATTGAGGGAAGCAGAGAGGAAATAGCCGGGGCCTTAACAGATATCTTTGCAGCATCCATAAACACGGGTGACGTCCCAGTGGACTGGAGAATTGCCAATGTTGTCCCCTTGTTTAAGAAGGGTTGCAGGGATAATCCAGGTAATTATCGACCGGTGAGCCTGACGTCAGTGGCAGGGAAGCTACTGGAGAAGATACTGAGGGATAGGATCTATTCCCATTTGGAAGAAAATGGGCTTATCAGTGATAGACGACATGACTTTGTGCAGGGAATGTCATGTCTTACCAACATAATAGAATTCTTTGAGAACGTGACAAAGTTGATTGATGAGGGAAAGGCTGTAAATGTCATATACATGGACTTCAGTAAGGCGTTTGGTAAGTATCCCCATGGCAGTCTGATAGAGGAAGTGAAGTCGCATGGGGTCCAGGGTGTGCTAGCTAGGTGGATAAAAAAACTGGCTAGGCAACAGGAGACAGATAGTAGTAGTGGAAGGGGGTTTCTCAAATTGGAGACCTGTGACCAGTAGTGTTCCACAGGGATCTGTGCTGGGACCACTGTTGTTTGTGGTATACGTAAATGATTTGGAGGAAGGTATAGGTGGTCTGATCAGCAAGTTTGCAGATGACACAAAGATTGGTTGAGTAGCAGATAGTGAAGGGGGCTGTCAGAAATTACAGCAGCGTATAGATAGACCGGAGAGTTGGGCAGGTAAATGGCAGATGGAGTTCAATCCGGGCAAATGCAAGGTGATGCATTTTGGAAGATCTAATTCACGAGCAAACTATACAGTAAATGGAAAAGTCCTGGGGAAAATTGATGTTCAGAGAGATCTGGGTGTTCAGGTCCATTGTTCCCTGAAGGTGGCAACGCAGGCCAATAGAGCGTCAAGAAGGCATATGGCATGCTTTCCTTCATTGGGCGGGGTATTGAGTACAAGAGTTGGCAGGTCATGTTACAGTTGTATAAGACTTTGGCTCGGTCATATTTAGAGTACCGTGTAAAGTTCTGGTCGTCACATTACCAAAAGGATGTGGATGCTTTGGAGAGGGTGCAGAGGAGGTTCACCAGGATGTTGCCTGGTATGGAGGGTGCTAGCTATGAAGAAAGGTTGAGTAGATTAGGATTATTTTCATTAGAAAGACGGAGATTGAGGGGGGACCTGTTTGAGGTCTATAAAATCATGAGGGGTATAGACAAGGTGGATAGAAAGAAGCTTTTTCCCCAGAGTGGGGGACTCAATGACTAGGGGTCATGAGTTCAAAGTTAGAGTAGGAAAGTTTATGGGTGATATACGTGGAAGGTTCTTTACGCAGAGGGTTGTGGGTGCCTGGAACACGTTGCCAGAGGAGGTGGTAGACGCAGACACGATAGTGTCTTTTAAGATGGATATGGACATGTACATGGATGGTAAAGTGTGAAGCTGGATGAACACAGCAGGCCAAGCAGCATCTCAGGAGCACAAAAGCTGACGTTTCGGGCCTAGACCCTTCATCAGAGAGGGGGATGGGGAGAGGGTTCTGGAATAAATAGGGAGAGAGGGGGAGGTGGACCGAAGATGGAGAGAAAAGAAGATAGGTGGAGAGGAGAGTTCTGGAATAAATAGGCACGTCAGCTTTTGTGCTCCTGAGATGCTGCTTGGCCTGCTGTGTTCATCCAGCTTCAAACTTTGTTATCTTGGATTCTCCAGCATCTGCAGTCCCCATTATTTCAGGTACATGGATGGGCAGGGAGCAATGGGATACAGACCCTTAGAAAATAGATGATAGGTTTAGACAAAGGATTTCGATCGTCGCAGGCTTGAAGGGCCAAAGGGCCTGTTCCTGCGCTGTAATTTTCTTTGTTCTTTGTTCTTTGACATCTCATCTGCAGATTCGGCACTTCACAACATTCTGGACTTAATACTGAGGCCAACACCTTCAAAATGTGAACCCACTCCCTTTCCTTCTCTTTGTTTTAGCTTTACTTGCTGCATTTTCTACCACCATGTCCTCTCTCCCCTACCCCACCCCACTGTGACTGCCTGTTCTTTCCAGTCTGGCAGTTGGACACACTAACATCCTACCATTCTCACATTCTGATCACTTAATCTGAAATGTCAACATCTTTTCTACCCCGGCACTTCACACTTCAACTCCTCTCGCCAACTATAGCTTAAATGCTGTCACTTCCAAACTTTATTCAACTCTGAAGAATAGTCATCTAGACTTGACACGTTAGCTTGCTGTCTCTCTTTGTGGTTGCTGCCTGACCCACTGTGATCCCCAGCACTTGTTTTTATTGAGTATAGGAGTTGGGAGGTCAGGTTGTGGCTGTACAGACAATTGGTTAGGCTGCTTTTGGAATATTGTGTTCAATTCTGGTTTCCCTGCTATCGGAAGGATGTTGTGGAAATTGAAAAGGTTCAGAAAAAGATGTACAAGGATATGACCAGGCTGGAGAGTTTCACCTATAGGGAGAGGTTGAATAGGCTGGGGCTATTTTCCCAAGGAGCATCGTAGAGTGAGAAGTGACCTTATACAGGTTTATAAATCATGATGGGCAGGGATAGGGTGAATAGCCAAAGTCTTTTCCCTGAAGTAGGAGAGTCTGAAACTAGAGGGCATAGGTTTAAGGTGAGAGGAGAAAGATTTAAAAGGGGCCTAAAGGCCAACATTTTTCACAGAAGATAGCGCATGTATGGAATGAGCTGCCAGAGGAAGCCAGAGGCTGGTGCAATTACAACATTTAAAAGGCATCTGGGTGGGTATATGAATAGGAAGGATTTAGAGGGATGTGGGCCAAACGATGGCGAATGGGACTAGATCAATTTAGGACATCTGGTTGACATGGACGAGTTGGACCAATGGGTCTGATTTGTAGAGAGATCTCAAGTAAGCATAAGGTTGTAATAATGGGGGATTTTAATTTTTCAAACATAGACTGGGGCTATCATAGCGTTAAAATTTTGGATGGTGAAGAGTTTCCAGTGCGTTCACGAAAAGTTTCTTTATCAGTGTGTGGATGCTCTCACATTAGAAGGAGTAAAATTAGACCACCTTTTGGGCAATAACGCAGGGCAACTGACTGAAGAGTAAATGGAGGAACACTGAGTCTAGCAATCATAATTCTGTATTTTCAACATGGCTATGGAAAAGGATCAGCCTTCCATAAAATTAAAGCTTTTAATTGGACTAAGGTAAATTTAAATGTTAGGAGATGAAAACGTTTAAAAGTTGAATGGAGTAGACTGGTCAGAGGTAAAGGGACATCTGACAAGTGGGAGACTTTCAAGAGTGAGACAACAAGAGTTCAAAGGCATTATGTTGCAGTTCGAATGAAGGGTAATGTTGGTAAGATTAAGGAACAATGAATAAATATATTGATGTTCTAGTCAAGAATAAAACATAATCTGTTTAGATGGAGACAAAACTTGTAAAAATTTATCAAATCATATGCAGGGCATTGATAGGGTGGACAGCCCTTCCACCGGGCAAGGGAGTCCAAAACTAAAGGGCGCAGATTTAAAGTGAAAAGGGACCCAAGGGGCAACTTTTTCACGCAGAGTGTGGTGTATATGTGGAATGAGTTGCCAGACAAACCGGTGAAGACTGATACAATTACAACATTTAAAAGGCATCCGCATGGGTGTTTGAATAGGAAGGATTTAGTAGGATATGGGTCAAATGCTGGCAAATGGGACTAGATTTAGTTAGGATATCTGGTGGACTTGAATGAGTTGGGCTGATCAGGTCTGTTTCCATGCTATACATCTCTATGGCTAACTTGGTTCAATGAATCTCTTAATCAATATAAAAAGAGTTTAGGTGCAATCTTAAGAAAGAGAATCAGGAAGGCGAACAGGGGATACAATATAATATTCACAGATGAGGTTAAAGAAAATCCAAAGAGATGCTACAAATACACAAGGGTAAGAGTGTAATTAGAGAGGGTAGACCCCCTTAAAGATCAAGGCAGTTGTCTTTGTGTTGAACCCCAGGAGTTGGGAGATATCAAATGAATATTTTGCATCAGTTTTACTGTGGATGAAGAAATGGAAGTCACAGCATGCAGACAAATGAATTTTGATGTTTTAAAAATACAGTTCACATTACAGAAGAGGACGTTTGGAAAGTATTAAAGAATATAAAAGGTGAAAAAATCTCTGGGACCTGGTCTTATGTGTCCCAGAACATTGTGGTAAGAGAAGTAAGGAAGGAAGTTGAGAGACCCCTTGCAGAAATACTTGCATCACCTTTAATTAAGGGGGAGGTGTCTGATGACAGGATGGTGACTAATTTTGTACCTTTTTAAAAAAGGTTTAAGGAGAAACTGGACAACCATAGACCTGACACTCTGACTTTGGCTGTGGGCAAATTGTTGGAGGTGATTTTAAAAGATAGTATTTATGGATATTTGGAGAGGTAAAATTGACTAGGAATAGTCAGCATGATTTTGTGTGAGAAAGATCATATCTCACAAACTTGTTTGAGTTTTTGGAGGAAGTAAACAAGAAGATTGATGATCCATGAGACTGTAAGACATTGGGACCAGGAGGCTGATGCCTGCACCCCAGAGACAGTCATTCCTCATGCACCTGCTGCTGATGCTGGCAGGGCAGAGCAGGTCATTACTTCATCCATCATTACTTCGTCCATCATTACACCCAGTTTTGCTGCTAGACTCCACGATTACTCATCTCCATTCAGGTCCTGGTCAGGCAGTGGGCTCTCTTCTCCTGTCGGTTGGGAACAGAATGTCCTTCCCTTCCTGGGCTGCCTGGAGGAGAATGCTCAGGGAGCATTGCAGAGCCATGATGCTAACCCTGTATTTGGCCTGTGCATTTGCCCTGTAATCAGCACTTTGCCTCACTTCCCTCACTGAAGGCTGCAGGCGCAGGATATTGTTGTATTCTTGATGAAACCAGATCTTCCTGTTCAGTTCTTTCAGGCTTAGTATAAGCCTTTCTATTCACTGGTTAAATTTCAGTGACAATGGATGGTGGCCCATAACAGGGCATTAATTACGCACTTAAGGGCCTGAAGTAGCCCATTGGTGTGCAAGCCACTTAAGGCCACCTCTGCCTCCAGTAATACTGTGGCAAGAGCAAGCAGACAGGCCACCCACTGGGTCTGATATTCATACACACACACACACACGCACGCACGCACGCACTCACTCACTCACTCACGGTATCAACTTTGTATTTATAGAACCAGATACAAAGTTGCAAATAGCAGACAGCAAGATGTGACAGAGAAGGTCTCCAGCATTAATCATGATAGGAATGGCACCACCAATGACACTAACGTTATAACTCCTCTTCCTCCTAGTGTGACTCCTTTTGAGCATTCTGCAACATTGTAAAACTGGGAAAATACCCTGGAGTGGAAAGCAGGGCTATCTGTCCCGTAAATAAAATAAAACAAAGATGCTGTGGATCTGAAACAAAATCCAAAATTGCCAATGAAACTCAGCAGGTCTGGCAGCATCTGTGGGGAGAAAGCAGAGTTAGAGTTATTGTTTTGAGTCCAATGAATCTTCCAAGTCAATTTCTGTCCCATTACTACTTCATTCTGTGCCATCTCTACCATTGCAGTCTACCAAACCGGGGTTGGATTGTTGCCTTATATAGCCAGAGACCCATTTTTCTATCTTCAAATAATACTTCCAACTATATTGTACCAAAGACCCCTCTGCTTAGGTGGGATGAGTACTGGGCATGTTTGTGGGAAGAGGGTGGGGGTGAGCTGATGGAAATGGATTTGATGCAATAACAGTTGCTCTGACGTTTGCATGGTCAATAATCTTTCTTCAGTTCTGAGCTTGGCGCACAGTGAATTCTGACAAGAAACCTGGAGCCCTAGCAATACACCAAGAAGAATCTGTCCAATATACAGAGTAATGCAGGGAAATGATCACTGTTGTAGTTTTTAAACAGTTCAGTGCATTGTATGATAAACTAAATAATAAAATTTACTCTACCCATGCCAACTGGAAAAGATTTTTAAATATTCAAGTTATCTTTCCCCTCAAGTTTAATGAACTGCATTAAATATGTCATTGAACACATCTTGTGAGAATGGATCCCCTTGGGCCCAATACATTGACAATTAAGCCATCTAAATTACTATGATTAGTCTGAAGCTGTGAAAATGCTGCCATAATCTGATAATGAACATCCCTAATTCCACCCATTGACAAGCTCCTTGATTACACACAATGGACGAGGCACTGGGCTGTGAACATCTTCCCCAAACTGATGATCAATTCCACTCTTCCACAAAAAGCAATTTGATGCTGCACAACCGTCTTATTAACACAGCTCCCAGTGAATGATGTGACTGAACAGCCTTGTTTGTCAGTGTCAAAAGAGGATTCTTCTACTTCTTTTAGAAAACAAAAGCTTTTTAAGTGTTAACAATGTTCTATAGAGGTAATTTTAAGTGCTGTCTTATTCTCACAGATTAATTTTGTCAGCTACTCACAAAATATAAGGAGTAATTATGCTGCTGAGTGAGCATTTCAAAGCATTAATTTAATGACTACTTAATGTTTCTCATCAAGTTCTTAAAATATAAGCTTTAATTTGAAATAACTTCACCATGAATTCAAAACTCTTCTAGTACTTCTAGTTATAGAGATGGAAGTTTCAAATTAACTACATTGCAAACAAGTGCAGTAAATTGGAAGGACTGTAAGGCCTCAGATAGAAACATGGAGCTGAAAGAAATCTAGGATGATAGCAAGTTTCAAGAGACTTCTAAATCATCACAGATGAGATGCAAGGCATGATGGCACATAAAAAATAAGGAGGAATGATGTATGCAGGGACAGTGGGGTGGCTATTATAGATAACAAGGTGTTGAGCTGGATGAACACAGCAGACCAAGCAGCATCAGAGGAGCAGGAAAGCTGGTGTTTTGGGCCTGAGATCCTTCATCAGAAAAGCTATTATGACTTATACCTGCCCGACAGGTTTTAAACAGTAATGGGAGAATAAATTATGTAAACAAATCCTATTTAAATGTTGGGTCGAAGTGATGTGTAATCACACATTTAGACAAAACAGGCATTTAGCAGTTAATATGCTAATAGCACTATTTTCCTCAAAAGACTGTAAATAATAGGCAATTTATGTGCAAGTGATTGATTGAATCTCATGCCATTGTACTGGTACAGGTGGGGCAAATTCTCTGGTCCGAGATTTTGGGAAAGGGATGTTTGGAAGATCTAACCTTCTAGTAATGAATAAAGCAATTCAAATATCAGGCACAGAGGCAGAGGCTGGTAATAAAGTCCAGCAAAGGCTACAAAATTAGTCCAACTTTTAAAAAGAAAGCTGTTAAAGTGAACTTTGGTTATCTGCCAAGTATAATGCAGACATTTCAGTACTATTTTTTTAAAGAAAATGGTATGCTAATATGGGGAAGCACAATGGCTTCATTGTTTTGTGTAATCACACATAGCCAAGTGAGGTAAGTTTGATAAAAGCAAAGATGCTGAAAATCTGAAATAAAAAAGATAAGATGCTGAAAAACCTGAACAGCAGTCAAATTGGATTTAAACTATTAACTATTTTCCTCTCCACAGATGCTGCCAAACCTGCTGAGTTTCTCCAGCATTTTCTCTTGTTCTTTGAGGTGAATTTGACTTTGTGCAATATTGGAAAATAGTTGCTAGCAAATGGCTTCTACATCTTGAGATTTAATTTTTTTGACTTCACTAGAGTTTAAATACATCTGCATTGTTGACCCTTCACTTGCTGAGAAGTAAAATAACAATATGACTTGAATCTGGCCCTATTTCACCAAATGAGGCAAATAAGATACAGGAACAGAATTGGGCCATTCAGCCCATTAAGTCTGCTCTGCTATTCAATCATGGCCAATACGTTTCTCAACCCCATTCTCCTGCCTTCTCCCTGTAAATCCTAGAAGAAACACATTTATTAAGGATACAATATTCAAATCAAATCACAAGCAAGTCCTATTGTTACACCCTCTGTGGCTTCGAAGGGGCCTCTGTTCCCTTCTTCCACTGCCCGTACTCCCACCAAAAATTTATTATAATTCCAGCATGTGGCAAGATTTCAAAAAACTTTTATCATTTGTGACTTACCACCAGACAATATGAATGACTATGAGTTATTGTAAAAACAATTGGTTCATCACTGTCCCTCCTGGATGGAAATCTATCTACCTGGCGTACTTATGACAGTGGTCCTATATTACTTTGGTAACTTATTGACTTTAGGATAACTATGGATACATAATATATATATATTACTTTTTGTACATATTACCATACCCCAAGATCAAAAATATTAAACAAACAAAAACTAACTATTCCAATTTGATTCAGAATCCCAGTTGTCTTCTCTATGCAATGAGCTTGTGCCTTAAAGTTTAAACATTATCCCATGGCTTTCAGATGCAGGAACATTCCAAATAAAATATATCCCCATAAAAGCAGAGGTAGAAAAATCTTGCATAGCACAGGCCTCAAGACAAAACAGAGACCTATGACCTAAAATGTAGATTTAATCATTGTCAATTAAGATCAGCTCTTATTAAATATGACTAGAAGGAAATGTTTAACATAGCTTACAGCAGACTAGACAGGAGTTGTAAGGCAGTGTTGAATTAACCGACCAGTATGGATCAGCTGTAGTTTTGGTAGTTTACAGAATAAAAATTTTGACAGGAAAGACAGACACTTTATCAAACATCTAGTGTTCTCATCTTCTTTCACTGACATTCCTTCATAGTTGACAGATTTATTTCATTCAGCCTTTCATTTAGTCTCACTGAATCAATGCAGTTGTGCATTCACATGCACAATTATAATCATTAAGGCAATATGAAGGATAATAAAAATGCCAATAAATTCAAGAATAAATCAATAACAGGCCTAACAGCCACATGCTACCTATTGCATTTTTTGGAATGGATCACATTACATTGACAAAAGTCACCCTGAATTAGACATCCTTTTCTTAGCTCTGTTATGCTATGAACACAATTCCCAATAATTCACACCCTTTGCAGGTAATTGGTACCAGACTGAACATGGCTGAATTTTGTTGTACTATTTATAAAATTGCAAATTCCTAGATAAGGGTGATGAAAACATAGATTTGCATAGAATATGTGACACAAAAACAGGTCATTTGTCAAAGTTGTTCATGCTGTGCCAATGCTCCACTCTAGTCCCTTCTAATTTATTATTATCCACATTTATCATTCAAATATACAAATGAGGAACAACAGTAGGCCACTCAGCCCATTGAACCTGCTCTGCCATTCAATAAAATCATGGCTGATTTGATTTTAAACGCAACTCTACATTGTTGCGTACCCTCGGTAATCTTTCAGCCCTTTGGTAATCAAGAATCTACCTCCTTAAAAATATTTAAAGATTGTGCAACCATTGTCTTTTGAGGAAGACAGCTCAAAAGACTCACAACCCTCTGAGAGAATAATAAATGTTCCCTCATCTCTATTCTAAATGGATGGTGCCTCATTTTTAAACTATGATCCTTAGTTCTAGATTCTCCTCAAGAGGAAACATTGTTTAAAAATCCACCCCTCAGGATCTTGTATGACTCTTCTGAACTCCAGAGAATATAGGCCGAGCCTGTTTAGTCTTCCATTATAAGGCAATTTGCTCATTCCAAGTATCAGTCTAGTCAGCATTCTCTGAACTGCTTCTAATGCATTTACATTCCATTTCATCATCTATATCATTGTACCTGAATCATATACCCATGAATTCCCTTCTCCCTCAAATGCTTGTTTAGTTTTCCATTTGCTGTATCTATGCTATTCTCTTCAACTACTCTGTGGTCATGAGGTCCACATTCTTTCTACTTATTGTTTGAAAATGTTCCTTCTGAATTCCATTTTGGATTCCTTGATGATTATATTAAATGGCGTCTAGTTACATGCTTCCCTAAAAGAAGAAACATTCGCTTTATGTCCTCTATCCTACATCTCCTGTAGCTAACTTCCAAGTTCAGCAGGTAATAGGGAAGGCAAATGGAAAATGGCCTGTATTTCAAAGAAAACAGAGAATAGACATAGAGAAACCTTGCTAAAACTATATGAGGTACTAGTCAGGTCACATCTGGAATATTGGAATAGTTTTCTTTCCTTATCTAAGGAAAGGTATTGGAGACAGGCCAGAGAAGGTTCACTAGGTTAATTCCACTTAGGAAGGGATTTTCCCACAAACAGAAATTTAATAGATTTGGCTTGTATTTGATGGAGTTCAGAAGACTGAGAGGAGACCTTTTTGAAAGATCTGAGATTCTTACGGGATTTGACAGGATAGATGTGGAGAAGTTGTTTTCCCTTGTGGGAGATCCTAGGGCCAGAAACCAAAATCTCAGAATAATATTCAGCATTAGTGTTATATCCAGTAGGTTTTCAAATGAGGTTGGTATTTAGGTGCATTTTATAGATTCTCCACAGCATGGAAGCAGACCATTTGGGCCACTGCATCACACCAACCCTCTGAAGAACATCCCACCCCTCTTTATAACCCTGCATTTCCCATGGCTAATCCACTTAGCCTGCATATCAAGAGGTAATTTAGCATGGCCAATCCACCTAACCTGTATATCTTTGAACCGTGGGAGGAAACTCGTGTCTGTGCGGGGAGAGTGTGCAAACTCCATGCAAACAGTCACCCTAGGGTGGAATTGAACCTGAGTCTCTGCTGCTGTGAGGCAGCAGTGCTAACCATGAGCCATCATGTCGCCCACAAGCAAACAACAACAGTAGGGAATATGGTTTGGGTGGAAGTTTAAAATGGTAAAGGAAGGAATTCTGGCATTGACTCACCTTTAATTTACCCATAATTGTTTTAAGTGATTATAACTAACAATCTGTCCAGACTTCCCACATAGATGTGACAGTCAAGGAAGCACAACAGCACCTCTTCTTCCTCAGGCAGCTCAGGAAAACAAGGCATGTCCCTAAGGTCCCTCCCCAATTTTTACAGATGCACCATAGAAAACATTCTATCCATAATGACCTGGCACAGCAACTACTTTGCCTAGGACCATATGAAACTACAGAAAGTTGTGTGCACAGCCTAGACTGTCACAGAAGCCAACCTCCCATCCATGGACTCTATTTACACTTCTCGTTGCCACGGAAGGGCTACCAACATCATCAAAGACCCGTCCCAAGCCGGTAATGCTTTCCTACAACCTCTTCCATCAGGCAGAAGATACAGAAGCTTGAACACAATCACCTATGGGTTCAAGAACAGCTTCTTCCTTGGCTGTTGGTAGGCTGATGAATGGACTCTGTAACTTCAAATAATGATGGTCTTGTTAATGTTGATCTTGCTGCGTGCACCTCCTGTGCAGTGTAACCTGTATGCATCCTTCTGTCTAAGGACCTTATGCTGTATATGTCCTTGCTTACCATGATCTGCCTGTACTTAGGTCCATGTGACTACAATAAATCAAATCAACTGAAAGAGAGACAAGACTGGTGGGGGTAGGGTCTTGCGGTGACAGCCAAGAAACAAACCCACTTACAGGAGGTGGGTTGGCAATTTAAATATTATAATGAAGCTGTGAGCTCTGCATTTAACCACTATTTCAAATATACCTCTGTCCAGGACTTCAGGAAATGAAGCACAAAAGAAAGGTGAGCGATGGTTATTGACAGAAGCATGCAAAAGAAATGAAATAAAACTAACAGGGAATTATTTAAGAGAAAGAAACAGAGTGAAAGCAGCATGCAGATAAGATTGAACCCAGCCCACCAAAACAAGAGTACTGGAGAAACTGCTATTGACACTTTGTGTAATGCCAGAGGAGAAAATACATTCAGTATCTCAGGTAACAAGGTGTAGAGCTGGATGAACACAGCAGGCCAAGCAGCATCAGAGGAGCAGAAGAGCATCTGCTCCCGAGATGATGCATTCCACTCCCAGACATCCCAGATGTCCTCGTTTTTCAAGGACCGTAACTCCCCCCTGAAAATGGTTGAAAACATCATCGACCTTGTCTCCCGCATTTCCCGCAACTCAACCTTCACACCCCCTCCCCGCAATAACAACCAAAACAGAATCCCCCTCATTCTAATGTACCACCCCTCCAACCTCCAGATCCAACGCATCATCCTCTGACTCTTCTGCCATCTACAACCCGACCCCACCACCAAAGACATTTTTCCCTCCCCACCCTTATCTGCTTTCCGGAGGGACCACTCTCCCCATGACTCCCTCACCCACTCGGCACTCCCCACCAACCCCACCACACCCGGCACTTTTCCCTGCAACTACAGGAAGTGCTACACCTGCCCCCACATATCGCCGTTCACCTTTATCCCAGGCCCCAAGAAAACCTTCCACATCAAACAGATGTTCACCTGCACATCTGCTAATGTGGTATACTGCATCCGCTGTTCCCGTTGTGGCCTCCTCTACATCGGGGAAGCCAAGCAGAGGCTTAGGGACCGCTTTGTGGAACACCTATGTTCGGTTCGCACAAAACAACTGCACCTCCCAGTAGCGAACCATTTCAATTCCCCCTCCTACTCCTTAGACAACATGTCCATCCTGGGCCTCCTGCAATGCCACAATTATGCCACCCGAAGGGTGCAGGAACAGCAACTCATATTCCGCTTGGGAACCCTGCAGCCCAATAGTATCAATGTGGATTTCACAAGCTTCAAAATCTCCCGTCCGCCGACCACATCACAAAACCAGCCCAGCTTGTCCCCGCCTCCCTAACCCATCTTTCCTCGCACCCAACCCCTCCTCCCTCCTCAAGCCCCACCCCCACCTCCTACCTAGTAGCCTCATCCCGCCCCCTTGACCTGTCCGTCCTCCCTGGACAGACCTATCCCCCCCAACTCTCCATCTACATTCACCTTTACTGGTCCACTCCCACCTCTTTGACCTGTCTCCTCTCCTTCTATCTTCTCCTTTATCCATCTTCTATCCGGCTCCCCCTGTCTCCCTATTTATTTCAGAATCCCCTTCCCCTCCCCCATTTCTGAAGAAGGGTCTAGACCCTAAACATCAGCCTTCCTGCTCTTCTTATGCTGCTTGGCCTGCTGTGTTCATCCAGCTCCACACCTTGTTTTTTTTTCTGTCTCTCTCTCTCTCTCTCTCTCTCTCCCTCCAAGAACATACTACTTCAAAGCTATGTTGAACAATTTAATCGACTCATGAATGAAGCAATGCCAGAGTTCTCATTTGCAGTCTGACCTGTAAATAAATCCATGTTCATTTCAAAAGTGCTGAAAAGTACAATATCCTGTCTTTAAATAAAATGCACTTACTGCAAAAAGGACCACAAACACAAAGATTTATATGAATTTACAAAAAACACTTGCATTATTGTGTATTTTGTACATCAGATTTTGATGCCATAATCACATATAAGCAATATCAGTAATTTGCTCACCTCAACGTTAATATCCATATGAATAGCACTAAATTATTATGGAACAAGTAGGCAACTTGGGAATCAAAAAGGGAAAACAGAAACAAATATTATTATTAATTATATCAAAATTTACTAATTAAAAATGAAGAGTAAGCAAACAGTCTCCAATAATAAGTAGTCAAAATGGAACTATGTTGTCCCAGTGTTTTCTGTTGTTAACGTTTTGCCAGACCATCCGAAGAACAAGCAGACTCAGGGGATTAAAAAGCCTTCTCATGCTCTGATATTCTTTCATATGTCAGTACTTGCTGTTTACAAATCTCAGGCATAGTATTCCTGGAATCCCTACAGTGTGGAAACAGGCCCTTTGGCCCAACAAGTGGACACTGCCCCTCAGAGCATTCTACCCAGAACCATCTCTCGTAACCCACCTAACCTACACTTCTTCTCTGAACACTATGGGCAATTTAGCTGGCCAACCCACCTAAACTGTACATTTTTTGGACTGTGGGAGGAAACCAGAGCACCCGGAGGAACCAGAGCACCCAGAGGAAACCCACGCAGACACGGGGAGAATATGCAAATTTCACACCGACAGTCGCCTGAGTGTGGAATCAAACGTGGGTCCCTTGCTCTGTGAGGCAGAGGTGCTAACCACTTCTCACCCCCTAAATTACTTGGGCAATGGGGAGAAAGTTGCAAAACAATGGTGAGAGTGAAAAAATGAGTTTCCAATGTTGAGAAAAAAAGAAATCAAACTTTCTGCGATAATGGGAACTGCAGATGCTGGAGAATCCAAGATAATAAAATGTGAGGCTGGATGAACACAGCAGGCCAAGCAGCACCTCAGGAGCACAAAAGCTGACGTTTCGGGCCTAGACCCTTCATCAGAGAGGCGGATGGGGTCTGCCTCCCCCTCTCTCCCTATTTATTCCAGAACCCTCACCCCACCCCCTCTCTGATGAAGGGTCTAGGCCCAAAACGTCAGCTTTTGTGCTCCTGAGATGCTGCTGGGCCTGCTGTGTTCATCCAGCCTCACATTTTATTATCTCAAACTTTCTGCATTGGGTTGTACCGGCTTGTGAAGATTCCTGTTAGTGAGTGGTAAGAGGCCTGTCTCTATGTATTGACATCTCATTACTAGCTGATCTTGCCTTACTTAAATACAGATTACAATTTGCTCAGCCATCAGCAATGATGTCAAGTCACAGCAATTACATGGCAGCGGCAGCTCACGAGCATTTCACTAGATATCCATCGTGCACAGCATTCCACATCTCAAGGCATGGTCCTGCACCTACCATCACTGAGGCTGGCATCCGCAGAGCACCAGCCTCACCAGATCATCATGGCATATCCCACATTAAGTTCATACAGTTCAGCTCCTCACGACTGTACCTTGAAGCTCACTGATGCCTTACATTTCAAGCCAAGCTGCTTTGCAAACATGGACAGACAACTATAGCATGCATCAGAATAGGATGCATCTCAGGGACACTAAACTTGCTTTCTTAGCACCCATTTACTTGAATGCTCACAGTTTCTCTGCCATGCATTGCTGTGCAGACAGAAAGTCAAACAACTTGATAAAATGTGAGGCTGGATAAACACAGCAGGCCAAGCAGCATCTCAGGAGCACAAAAGCTGACGTTTCGGGCCTAGACCCTTCATCAGAGAGGGGGATGGGGAGAGGGAACTGGAATAAATAGGGAGAGAGGGGGAGGCGGACCGAAGATGGAGAGAAAAGAAGATAGGTGGAGAGAGTGTAGGTGGGGAGGTAGGGAGGGGATAGGTCAGTCCAGGGAAGACGGACAGGTCAAGGAGGTGGGATGAGGTTAGTAGGTAGCTGGGGGTGCGGCTTGGGGTGGGAGGAAGGGATGGGTGAGAGGAAGAACCGGTTAGGGAGGCAGAGACAGGTTGGACTGGTTTTGGGATGCAGTGGGTGGGGGGGAAGAGCTGGGCTGGTTGTGTGGTGCAGTGGGGGGAGGGGACGAACTGGGCTGGTTTAGGGATGCAGTAGGGGAAGGGGAGATTTTGAAACTGGTGAAGTCCACATTGATACCATATGGCTGCAGGGTTCCCAGGCGGAATATGAGTTGCTGTTCCTGCAACCTTCGGGTGGCATCATTGTGGCACTGCAGGAGGCCCATGATGGACATGTCATCTAGAGAATGGGAGGGGGAGTGGAAATGGTTTGCGACTGGGAGGTGCAGTTGTTTGTTGCGAACTGAGCGGAGGTGTTCTGCAAAGCGGTCCCCAAGCCTCCGCTTGGTTTCCCCAATGTAGAGGAAGCCACACCGGGTACAGTGGATGCAGTATACCACATTGGCAGATGTGCAGGTGAACCTCTGCTTAATGTGGAATGTCATCTTGGGGCCTGGGATGGGGGTGAGGGAGGAGGTGTGGGGACAGGTGTAGCATTTCCTGAGGTTGCAGGGGAAGGTGCCGGGTTTGGTGGGGTTGGAGGGCAGTGTGGAGCGAACAAGGGAGTCACGGAGAGAGTGGTCTCTCCGGAAAGCTGACAGGGGAGGGGATGGAAAAATGTCTTGGGTGGTGGGGTCGGATTGTAAATGGCGGAAGTGTCGGAGGATAATGCGTTGTATCCGGAGGTTGGTAGGGTGGTGTGTGAGAACGAGGGGGATCCTCTTGGGGCGGTTGTGGCGGGGGCGGGGTGTGAGGGATGTGTTGCGGGAAATACGGGAGACGCGGTCAAGGGCGTTCTCGATCACTGTGGGGGGAAAGTTGCGGTCCTTAAAGAACTTGGACATCTGGGATGTGCAGGAGTGGACTGTCTTATCGTGGGAGCAGATGCGGCGGAGGTGGAGGAATTGGGAGTAGGGGATGGAATTTTTGCAGGAGGGTGGGTGGGAGGAAGTGTATTCTAGGTAGCTGTGTGAGTCGGTGGGCTTGAAATGGACATCACTTACAAGCTGGTTGCCTGAGATGGAGACTGAGAGGTCCAGGAAGGTGAGGGATGTGCTGGAGATGGCCCAGGTGAACTGAAGGTTGGGGTGGAAGGTGTTGGTGAAGTGGATGAACTGTTCGAGCTCCTCTGGGGAGCAAGAGGCGGCGCCGATACAGTCATCAATGTACCGGAGGAAGAGGTGAGGTTTGGGACCTGTGTAGGTGCGGAAGAGGGACTGTTCCACGTAACCTACAAAGAGGCAGGCATAGCTGGGTCCATGCGGGTGCCCATGGCCACCCCCTTAGTCTGTAGGAAGTGGGAGGAGTCAAAAGAGAAGTTGTTGAGTGTGAGGACGAGTTCAGCTAGGTGGATGAGAGAGTCGGTGGAGGGGGACTGGTCGGGCCTGCGGGATAGGAAGAAGCGGAGGGCCTTGAGGCCATCTCCATGCGGAATGCAGGTGTACAGGGACTGGACGTCCATGGTGAATATGAGGTGTTGGGGGCCAGGGAATTGGAAGCCCTGGAGGAGGTGGAGGGCGTGGGTGGTGTCCCGGACGTAGGTGGGGAGTTCCTGGACCAAAGGAGAGAAAATGGAGTCCAGATAGGTGGAGATGAGTTTCTGTGGGGCAGGAGCAGGCTGAGACGATGGGTCGACCAGGGCAGGCAGGTTTGTGGATTTTGGGAAAGAGATAGAAATGGGCATCCCAAAACCAGTCCAACCTGTCTCTACCTCCCTAACCGGTTCTTCCTCGCACCCATCCCTTCCTCCCACCCCAAGCCGCACCCCCAGCTACCTACTAACCTCATCCCACCTCCTTGACCTGTCCGTCTTCCCTGGACCGACCTATCCCCTCCCTACCTCCCCACCTACACTCTCTCCACCTATCTTCTTTACTCTCCATCTTCGGTCCGCCTCCCCCTCTCTCCCTATTTATTCCAGTTCCCTCTCCCCATCCCCCTCTCTGATGAAGGGTCTAGGCCCGAAACGTCAGCTTTTGTGCTCCTGAGATGCTGCTTGGCCTGCTGTGTTCATCCAGCCTCACATTTTATCATCTTGGAATTCTCCAGCATCTGCAGTTCCCATTATCTCTGATACTATTTTAAGTCAAACAACTTGTCATGTTTTCCATCACTAGCAGTCAAAGGGCTGTCAATGTTGCTGTATAGTCAATGTTGCAGCTGCATCATGTGCAAGTAGCATGCTCAGCAAATGCACTTGCATGTGCTTCAACCAAATGGCCATGTCTAAAAGTTTAAAAGGAGTGGTCCTTAGTCCAGTCAATTGGGTCTTGGGTCAGTCAGGGCCCTGTTCTGCCGTCAGTGAGAAGAGCTGGTGCTGTGCTCGGAGTGAGTGAGTAAGAAGCGCTAGACACTGAGAATTACTACAGAGAATTACTAGCTTGAGGGATGGGGTAAGTAACAGCCACTGATGGGAAGATGCTGCATGTAAGGTTGAGAGCAATAGACGATGGACCTTGCAGGGTGTAGCAGCAGAGTCAGACTGAGTGTGAGATAACAGCAAATAGATGGTGATATTCACCCTGGTGAAGGAGCAGAGGAGGCCATTAACCTTCTAGTAGCGATCCTTCAGACCATGTTCACTGCATACTGACTGCACTGGATACCTCAGACTAGGCCGACAGCATTTCAACAATACACAATAGGATTTTAAATATGGAGGAGTTGCTACGGTGCCAGTAGCAGCCAGCATTTCCACCGTTCCTGAGCACAAAATTACTTGAGAATGGCCCTGCGGAGACAGAGTGCAAATTCAATCAGGTGAGATACATAAAAGTTACAGAGAAAAGTTATTAGAGTTCACGGAGGGAAACCCTCCCAGATATTGACAGAACCAAATTTTGGGAAAATTTAATCCTCTTCTCCCTTTTTCTCCAACTCGTAATGAAGAAAACACTTGAAAACACAAATAGCCAAGGAAACAATAATGAGGAACATTGGAAGTAATTTGATGTATTAGCTTCTTTCTGAAGTACTTTTGATGCGAGTAAAATATATGTTCACTGCCTTAATAGAAATGATCTCAAATACTGCTGAAGAAAAGAAATATGTTGCTATTGTAAGGTTGCACAGACTTCAGAAAAGATGCTGTGACTGCTAGATGACAAGAAGCTTTCCATTCAAAGGTGAACCAATTCTCCCTTGTAGATTTCCTTGGTACAGAGATAATAGGAACTGCTGATGCTGGAGAATCTGAGATAACAAGAGCTGGATTATCACAGCAGGCCAAGCAGCATCAGCTGACGTTTTGGGTCAAGACCTGACTCTGAAGAAGAGTCTAGACCTGAAACATCAGCTTTCCTGCTCCTCTGATGCTGCTTGGCCCACCGTGTTCATCCAGCTCTACACCTCGTTATCTCATTTCCTTGGTATCTGTCTTCCATATGTCTTTGCCTGGCCTAATGCTTCAGCACAGTGCTAACACAATGGGTGATGGACAGCTGCTGCCTTTTAGTAAGATTGTAAATAGCATGCAGAGTGAAGTCACATATTTCTGCCCTAGAAGTCCCAACTTTGAGGGCATATCCAATATTCTGGTCTGACTGACAGGCTGGAAGCAAAAAGAGGAGGAATGGCAGTAGTTGAAGAAAGAATGCTGTCGTTCTAAGATTCATTTGAAGAGAGCAGGATAGGCTAATTTTCCATGTGAGCACCTTGTTCTTATGGGGTAGACCTCAGAAATCCTACTATCGATTGGAGGACAGATTGCTGGGCTGCACTGAGATTCTGAACTTCTCCACAAGCACCTTGGTTCCATAGCACGACAGCTGCAACCTGAGTGT
Organism: Stegostoma tigrinum; assembly: GCF_030684315.1. Taxonomy (NCBI): domain Eukaryota; kingdom Metazoa; phylum Chordata; class Chondrichthyes; order Orectolobiformes; family Stegostomatidae; genus Stegostoma; species Stegostoma tigrinum. The sequence goes on from NC_081363.1 coordinate 29,926,425, forward strand.
GGAAGATGACAAAATGAACTTATCTGCCCTCAGACTGAGCTGCAGCACTCAAACATTAGGCAACTTCTTCTTGGGCCACAACAGAATAGAAGAGAATAGCTATTTATTGTCACTTACATTTATGAAAATACAGTGAGATGTGTATAAGTCTCCATAATTTGGAACCATTTTAATTACAGAAATTATAACGAGAAATAATTGAGACAAAGTTAGGAAAACAAAAATTCAACTTTTGTTGAAATTTTGCTCCTGGGTTGGCTAAGGGAATGGCATTGGCCATCAGATGCATGATATAAAAGTAAAATACTGCAGATCCTGGAAATCTGAAACAAACATAAGTATTGCCAGAGAAACTCAGTTTTGTATGAGCAGACTTGAAGCCATAAGTTTGTTTTTCTCTCTCCACAGGTGCTGCCAGACCTGCTGAGATCTTCATCATGGCTGGGTCCATGATTGTTGAGTTGAATAGTACTTACATGCCGGAAAGGGTGGGCTTCAAGCTGTAGAAAGCTCTGTGCCAAGTTTGTGAAAGGCTTCTCAAACCAACTTGAGAGTAACCACAGGCGTTCTGAGAGGACTGACAAGGCATCAAGCAGTTCATGGTGCATGCCTGTCAGTCATTTTCTGTATTCAGTGCCCTCTGCAGTATGCATATGAAACATTACTCTCTTGTCAAGCTGGCACCTGCATTATCCTGGCTCCCTGCCCTCACGGCAGGTCACACATGCCAGGTGGCTGGCCATGGGCAGATCCTGTCTTGAAAAGGAATGTAGTGTCAATCTCTGAATTGGCTCTGAGTGTGAAATCTTTGCCTTCAATTTTTTTTTCCCTTCCCTTCCATTCCCTGGGTACCTGAAATGGAAAAGGCACAAGTAGGACAGGGATGTGTTAACCAGAGGTCGTGGGGAAGTGAAAGGTGCACCTCCGTTAAATTAAAAGAAATTGTGAGAACTGAAAACCAAGAAGGAGGATTAGACATGAGAATTCTATCATTTTCAATGGTTTCAGTCTCCTCCTTGACCACAACTTCAGCCATGTCATTCCCAGGATGCCAAGAATGGTCTGCTCCTTTGGGGCCATGCCTGTCCCCTGTTGGTTAGGCATTGCTGTCTCTCACTGGGCACCATCATGTCCTTGCGAGAGAGGGAAGTGCATCAGTAAATGTGGTGCCATCTGCTTAGATAGTGTGCCTTCATGTTTGAATGCCCGGCAATTTATACAAGCTAATATGTCAGAGTGAGGTTGTGAATGTGGGAAATGGGTTTTGGCTGATAGATTGTTGGTAGATGAATGTAGGCAATGTGGTGAATTGAGTGGTGAGTAAGGCACCATCTGCACCTTACAGAATGACACAGCGCAGTAAGGGTGAAACCTAGTTCCATGATGGCAGCAGAATAGGACTCTCCTGCTAGAGCTCCTCTGCTCATGCCTGCTCTTTCTCATTCTTTTCCTTTTGTCTCTCTTTTTTTCTTCCTCTCTCCCCTTAGCACTAGAGAAAAATACTTGAGCAGCGGCAGGAGCCAGCAGCAAGCCCCCAAAGCAGGGGATGCCCTAGCACAGCGGAGGGGCTGCAATCCCCAGAACAGCGCGGGGGCTGCAATCCCCAGAACAGCGTGGGGGCTGCGGGCCCCAGAACAGCGCGGGGGCTGCGGGCCCTAGAACAGCGCAAGCAACTAGCCCTGAAACAACACATAGGCTGCAATCTTGATACAGTGTCTGGGCAGCAAACCTCACTGCAGTGTGGAGAAACAGCCCCAGGGCAGCACACGGGGAAACAGCCCCGGGGCAGCACGTGGGGAAAACAGCCCAGGAGCAATATATTGGGAAACAGCCCTGGTGAATATAGCTCAGGCAGCGAGTCCCGGGTGGAGACCAGTGTTGGGGGGAGGTAGTCCCGGAGCGTGTCTTGGAGCAGCTGAGTGTCAGCATGGAGCAGACTGGGGCTTGGAGTAGAGCGGAGATGGTTGTTGGACTGGGGTCTGGCGCGGGTGGTTAGATAGCATGTGGAGGCCCTGCGCTGAACTGCTACACGGTAATGCCTGTTTGAAATTTCCTACCTTACTTCATCCTTCTAATGATGTCCTCTCTTTAACTTAGTTTTCAACTCTGTAAGTAATGCAAATAACTTTCATTCCTCTGCTGTATCCAAGATTTATACCCAGGTACTTGTACCTAAGCTGTTGCTATAAGAAGGCAGACATTGTAGAAGCTTTTCACTGTAAACACCTTTCACCCCTGCAGCTGAATGCACATGACAATAAAAGGATCTTCTATTCTAGTTGTAAGAATGAGGCATTGAAGCTACATTCATTGACCTTGACCATTTGAGATAGTCATTGCATGTTTTGCTGCTTTGGGGCAGCATCCGCTTCCAATGCTTTTTGCAGTGGCCTGAATACAGGACTTCCCTCCTCATTTCTACTGGGGAATCTTGCAGCGCTGCCTCAACCGTGTTATGGTATTACTCTGTACTCTTTCATTCTTGGACATTGCTCCCCAACTACATCCAGTCCCCACCACAGATCAAATCCATTTTGCCTTTAGGCAGTACAAGCTGCTTTCAGCGGTGCTAGTATGAACATGAGTGAAGCACGTAGCCACTCCTGGCACAGTTAGCATTGCCTCAGGCTGTATTCACCGCATGCAGTTTTGGTGCTGTCTGCATCAGAAGAAACAGAATGGGTTCACCGTACATTCTGAATCATGCTCTTATTTTTGCATACTAAACAATTTTGCCTCCAACCAGTTCCCATTTCAATTATTTATGCATGTTTCAGACAGATCTGAAAGCAATCGGTAAAGTAGGATTAGCATTGACAGCATATTCTGGAATGACTCAAATTGAGAAAAAGTTTGCATATAAATCCCAATGTCAAACATGTTTTGAAATCACTTTTTGGAGTAATAGTAGCAGGTATACTAGTAAAGGAAGTTGGATTCCAATTAATTTGGTGTTTTCTTAAGTTTCTCTGTATAAACTTAAACTCCAACATATGGTGGGGAGTGTTCATTTGATATCATCATAGAATCCCTACAGCATGGAAACAAGCCCTTTAGCCCAACAAGTCCACACTGACACTCAGAACATCCCACCCAGACCCATTCCCCTATAACCCACCTAATCTACACAGCCCTGAACACTACGGGCAATTTAGCATGGCTAATCCACCTAGACTGCACATCTTTTGGACTTTGGGAGGAAACTGGAGTACCCAGAGGAAACCAATGCAGACACAGGGAGAACATGCAAACTCCACAGTAGCCCGATGGTGGAATTGAACCCTAGTTCCTGGCGCTGTGAGACAGCAGTGCTAATCACTGAGCCACTGTGCTGCCCTATATGTTGACAATGATTTGTATTTATATAGTTCTTTTAACATTTCACGGTGTTTTACAGAGGTAATAATAGGTGGAGAACAACAGTACTTATTATATCAGATGAGCAAAACATTGTCAAAAAGATTAAAAGATCAAAGCAAATTACAGCACAGGAACAGGCCATGTGGCCCTCCAAGCCTGCGTCAACATGCTGCCCATCACAACTAAACCCCCTATCCTTCCGGGGTCCGTATCCCTCTATTCCCATCCTCTTCATGTATTTGTCTTAACGCCCTTTAAAAGTCACTATCGTATCTGCTTCCACTTCCTCCCCCAGCAGTGAATTCCAGGCACCCACCACGCTTGGTGTAAAAAACTTGCCTCATACATCACCTTTAAATCTTGCCCCTTGCTCCTTAAGCCTATGGCCCCCAGTTACTGACTTTTCCAACCTGGGAAAAAGTGTCTAACTGTCCACTCTGTCCATGCCCTTCATAATCTTGTAGACCTCTATCAAGTCGCCCCTGAACCTCTGTTGTTCCAGTGAGAACAACCCAAGTTTCTCCAACATCTCCTCATAGTTAATGCCCTCTATACCAGGCAACATCCTGGTAAATCTTTTCTGTACCCTCTCCTAAGCCACCACATCCTTCTGGGAGTGAGGCAACCAGAATTGAACACAATATTTCAAATGCGGCCTAACTAAGGCTGCAAAATTACCTGCCAATTTTTAAACTGAATTCCCCGGCCAACGTAGGCAAGCATCCATGTGCCTTGTTGACTATCTTCTTCACCTGCATTGCCTTTTTCAGTGACCAACGTACCTATACAGCCAGATCCCTCTGCCTGTCAGTACTCTTAAGGCTTCTGCCATTTAGTATATACTTTCCATCTGGATAGGACCTTCCAAAATGCATCACCTCATACTTCTCCGGATTAAACTGTATCCACCATCTCACTGCCCAAGTCACCATCCGATTATATCCACCTTTATCCTTTGACCCCATCGCTATCTGCAATTCCACTAACATGGGCAAACCTACTAATCAGACCAGTTACATTCTCCTTGAAATCATTTATATATATTACAAACAGCAAAGGTCACAACACTGATCCCTGAGGAATACCACCAGTCACAACCCTCCATTCAGAAATGTACACTTCCACTATTACCCTCTGTCTTCTATGACCAAGCCAATTTTTTTTTCCATCTTGCAAGCTCACCTCTGGCCCCATGTGACTTTACCATCTGTATCAGCCTGCCCTGAGGGACTTTGACAAAGGCCTTACTGATGTCCACGTAGCCAACATCCACTGCCCTACCCTCATTGATCATCTTCATCATTTCCTCAAAAAACTCAACCAAGTTAGAAAGAAATGACCTCTGCTTCACAGAACCATGTTTCCCCTCACTAATATGCCCACTTATTTCCAAGTGGGAGTAAATCCTGTCTCAAACAATCCTCTCCAAGAATTTCCCTATCACTGACGTAAGGCTCACTGTACTTAGCTGAATTACCTTGCCACCTTTTTAAACAAAGGAACAATATTGATTATTCTCCAGTCCTCTGGGACTTCCCCTGTAGCCAGTGAGGATACAAAGATTTCGCTCAAGGCCCCAGCAATTTCCTCCCTTGCCCCTCTCAGTATTTTGGGGTATATCCCATCAGGCCCTGCAGACTTGTCTACTTTGATTTTTTTTTAAGACCCCCCAATACTTCCTCCTTTTTGATCTCAACATGGCCCAAACTATCTACACACCCTTCCCCAGACACATCATCCACCAAGTCCTTCTCTATTGTGAATACCGACGCAAAGTAATCATTTAATTCTGCACTCATTTCCTCTGGCTCCACACATAAATTCCCTTCCTTGTCCTTGAGTGGGCCGGCCCTGTGCCTGGATACCCACTTGCTCTTTATATATGTATAAAAAGCCTTGGGATTTTCCTTAATCTTGCCAATGTCTTTTCGTGACCCCTTTTAGCCTTCCTGACTCCTTGCTTAAGTCTCTTTCGGCTTTCCTTGTATTCCACCCTTGTTTTGTGCATTCCCAGCCTCCCAGGGGTGATAAATGCTTCATTTTTCTTTTGGATTACGCTCACAATATCTCTCATTACCCAAGATTCTCCAAACGTGCCATACTTATCCTTCATCCTTACAGGAACACGGCAATCCTGAGTTCCCAGCAATTTACACACTTGAAGGCCTCCCATACACCATATGTTGATTGGCCCTCACACATCTGACTCCAATCTACACTCTTCAGTTCCTGCCTAATATTGTTGTAATTAGCCTTCACCCAATTTATTACCTTCACCTGACAAATATACCTATCTTTATCCATCAGTACTTTAAAGCTTACTGAATTGTGATCACTGTTCCCAAGCTGCTCCCCTACTGAGAGGTTGACAACCTGGCCAGCTCATTCCCTGAAATTCGGCCCAGTAAGGCCCCTTTCCTAGTTGGACTATCGACATATTGTTTCAAGACGCCCTCCTGGATGCTCCTTATGAACTCTGCGCTGTCCGAGCCCTAGGCTCGAAGTGAGTCCCTGCCAATATATGGGAAATTAAAATCACTCATGACAACAACCCTGCTACTTTCAAGATTGTTTTAAGATTGCTACTAAAGGAGGAATGGAAGGTGGGGAGGTGGAGGAGTCTCTTGCAAAATTTGTCCTTAATCCTTTCAATTACAATTGACATCCACCTCTCATGCGCACCTCTGTATACAGGACACATACACAAAGCCCAGTCTCTAACTCACGCTTGAATGCTCTGGGAGATCTGTTAATTTTCAAATTAATAAGAACTGTGTCAATCATGATATAGAAAATTGCCAACATAATTTTCCCACTGTTTTAACTCGTTAAGTCATCGTATAACTTTTACTTGAAAGCAGCACCAATTTCCTCAGTGTTGGATATGCCAACATTAAAAATTATTCTTATGTGTATTTCAACTTATTAGTAATGTTTGGGCATGAGATTACATTTTTGTAAGTTTTGTTTACAGAAGTATTCCCCCCACCCCCACCATACACCTTCTCCGCACACAAAACGGGCATACTTACAAAGGCAGTGTCACGGTAAATAAACATTTTTTTTTGACATCTGCTTCTAATCACATAAAGGCCTGTAAAAAGCAAACATTGCATATTTGTGGCCAAAGCCAGGTAAAATGATAAATTACTGTATTCAAAAATACCAGGCAGCAAATTTAATTGGAAGCCTGTTAACTGTACTCACCACAAGAGGTCAATGTAGATCTGCGTGGGCTTATGCAAAAGAGTTACTAACAGTAAGATATTGATGCTGCCTGAAGCAGTGACTTTTTGAGGATTGTGGGTTTACCTATAACATTAGATGTTAATTGTCACAATGAATTATCTTTCAATCACATTAATATCCGTTAATTAGATGATTAAGAGTGTGGTGTTATTGTATGTAATTTTTGAAGACCATTTAAATATAATAGATTAAGGAGGGAAGTAAGAGATTACAAATATTGGTAGCAGAATGGGAAATGTCAAGAATGAGTGCCAAGATACAACACTAGTATAATAGTAAAAAGGTCATTTTACTTCGAAGATAGAGCTTTAACAGAATGTCTCCACAGTTTGTGTGTGCAGGATGTGTACCCAAGTTTGTCCATATTATAACTATTTAAAAAGTCAAGGCAGTACCTAAATAGAACATGTTCCACACAATGACCTTAAACCATTGTTTCAGTTAGCCTAAACATTGTCAACATTGATGTTTTGTATGGTTGATTATTATTCAATTATATAAATCTTTTGAGGAATATATCATACATAAATAAAGGAACTTGTCATTTCTCACACAGGGTGCAAGAAAATGTGAAGAAAATTGGTTCATAAGTTTAGGAATTTTGGACTGTGTAAAATAATATACCTGGAAGGTTTGCTGTCAACACTCTAATGAAGAGTTAAACTGTGCATGCCATGTGTTACATTAGAAGCAACTAAATTTGGCAATCTGCGCACGACATTAATCTCATTTTAACCTCTGCCTGAAGTTGCACTACAGTCCACTGTAGGAAATGTGAGATAGCATAAGGAAAATAACTACATCTTGAAACAATATACACTTGTCGTCAAATGTGTTGTTCTCTTCTGTAGTAGTTTGATGTTTGATGGCATGGAGTTTGACCAATTCCAAACATCTTCTCCTTACCTAGCATAATTATAAATCAAGTGATGGGGCTATTTGATTGTGAAAGGCATCACAGCTAAGTCTGATGAGTCCTTATAAGCACATATTTGCACACACACACAGACACACACAGACACACACCTTTCCATCAGCATCATTTAATAATAATCAGAAAAATGACTATAAGCTGAATCCTCCCTTCAATACAGCTTGTGCTTTCATTTATATTATGTCTTTCACAACCTCTGATGTGTTTTGTAACCAACAAAGCTCCTTTGAAGTCAGGCACAGTTCAAATGTAGGACAAGCTGCAGCTAATTTGCATGCAAGGTTTGACAAACAATGATGTGATAAATAGATGTTCAGCTTTTGTTGAGTACTGGTTGAGGGTTAAATATTGGCTCGGACACTGGAGATTGAGGCAAAAGCATCAAAGATAAAATGAGCAAAAAGATTCTGAAGCAGAAAGGAATTGCAATCTGGAGTGCATTGAATATGGTTGAGGCAAATCCAATTGTTACATTCAAAGGGAACTGGGAAATTATCTGAAGAGGACATTTTACAGGACTACAGCTGAGAGGTGAGGAGTGGGACTGGCTCAGTTGCTCTTGCAGAGAGCAAACACAGCTATTATGAGCTGAATGGTAACATTCGTACTCTACCATTCCTTCTTATGGGATCAGCTGCCTCAGCCACAACAGAGGGTCAAACTGGAGATTATTTTTATATAAATGGCCCAATTCCTGCTTGACAGTGCATTTACCAACTATTCCAGATAGACAGTTCAGAAGTAGTGCATTCATGACATGCCATGCAAACACAGTGTCATCAAAATGGAGTGGAATATGGTTGAGCTCACAGTCATTTCTGAAAGTTGTACGCAGTATATTTTGCAGCATTTTAAAAATAAATTTTAAATAATTTTGAGAGGATAATGCTGTAAAAATTTTTTCAGGAATTTCATGCCTCTTAGTAATGTATCCATCTCCATTACACACAATGACAGATGGGGCATATTGCCAGGAGTCCTTTTAGCCCTCGGTAAGAAAAGGAAAGATTATAACCATTATTATCAGCCTAATTATTTACTGTTCTGTGATGATCTCAACCTTTTCACTTGACTTTTAAGAACCATATGCCACAAATTTATGTTTTTTAAACAAAAGCTCTTTTTTGTGCTTAATTTTTTTAGGAAAGGCACAGCTTTCTGCTGTTGTTCAGGGTCAGTTACCATAACCCCTCTCACTAATACAGCCTTTGGGAGCAATACAGAATTACATCTGGAGAAGGGCACAGTGCAGAGATTTGCTACCTTTATTAATAAGGCTTCAAAACTCTATGCATGTGTCACAGGGTGAAAAATGTCTGAAGGTGTCATAATGGATTTCTTTGTATTTTCATAGTCAGTGTGTTATAAAATCGTAAAACTCATGACAATGTCTGCAGTTAATGGACATTACTTCACTACTGAGCAATGACATCTGTCTTTCTGTGAGAATACAATCCAAAGTAATCATTTGCACCGAAGCCATCACTAGCAGTATATTGTTCCATGAAGCTAATATTATACATCTATAACACATAGATCTATAATTTTTACTGCAGGGATCAATCCCTCTCATAGAAACAAAAAATTGGAAACATCCTGTTATTTATATACATTGCAAAACCTTTATTGAAACTAAGCTCATACAAGGCAATAAATCTTCATACAAAAAGCCCAGAATTATTTTTAATACATCCGGTCTCACATCAGCCACTGTAATAATTGTGTGCTATCGAATTAAATTACATCGACACACTATTTCACAAGAGCTGAGGTGGTCAAATACTTATTGCAAACTTCACAACTTTATTCATAAGATATAAGGACAAGCTCATAAACATAACAAGAACCATGTTATTCCCATTTCCATTTGGTGTACTCACTTCGTATTGTAGTGTTACAATTTTACGAGCAGTCAGCATTGTCTAATTATAGAAGAGTCCGATGCTCAACAAATAAAGGTCCGTGTCCTCCCTCCCCCAAGGATAATAGCTGCAAACATAATTGCATGGCAAACATGCAGTATAAACATGGAGGGCAGATTCACTTACATCTCTGTTTGCATTAACAAATATTCTTCTTGAATGATCATGTAAAAAGACAGATGTATTCTCCTCAACGTGATCATGAGGAAGAATCTAATTTGGCTTCAATTAGACCCAGTCTTTGTGAGGAAGCAGTAGCACAGTGGTAATGTCACTGGACTAGTAAACCAGAGGTTTGGATCTCACCTTGACAGCTGGTAGAAATTAAATTAATATATCTGAAAAGCCAGCTCTGGTAATGGTGACCATCAAACCATTGTTAAACCATGTTTATCTTGGATTCTCCAGCATCTGCAGTTCCCATTATCACTTTAACACCAGCAAAGCTGTTCACTCTTAACCACCCTCCAAAATGAGCTAGCAAGCCACTCAGGTGTGTCAAACTACTGGAAAAGTCAATAAGGAATCAACACGGCAAACCCAACCCTGTTCAACCCTGCAAATTTCTCCTTACAAACAGCTGCAAACTCGCTCCAATGTTCGGGGAAAGCTATCTCACAGACAAGCCAAAAAACAGCCCTGATCTATTCTTACTCACAGAATCATATTTTACAGAGAATCTCTCAGAAACTATCATCATCCCTTGGTATGACCTCACCAGAAGTGGCGATACTGTGACATACTGTCAGAATGAAGTTATCCTGGGATTCCTTAAAATTAACTGTGGGTCCTATTAAGACTCATGGCATCAAATCCAATATGAACAAGGATTATCACCTACTGTACAACTCCTCTCTCCCATCTGTACCTTGTCCAATAAATCAGTACTGTTCCATATTGAATGCCACTTGGTAGAAACACTGAGGATGGAAAGAGGTCAGAATGAATTCAGGTTGGGGACTGCGACATCAATCACTAAACAGGCTTGGTAGCAGCATTACTGACTGATCTGGCTTCATTCTAAAGAACAAAACTCTGTCAGCTGTAGGTGATTAGGCAACCAATGAGATGGAAAAACCTAGTGGACATCATCCTTGTAATTTACATATTATGGGTGAATCCATCACAACAGCAGCTGCAGGTATTAACACCACACAAAGTCTGTCTTCACAACCCTCAGCCATATTGTGGCACTACAAACATAGAACATAGAACAATTCAGCGCAGAACAGGCCCTTCAGCCCTCGAGGTTGCGCCGACCTGTGAACTAATCTAAGCCCATCCCCCTACACTATCCCATCATCATCCATCTGCTTACCCAAGGACTGTTTAAATGCCCCTAATGTGCCTGAGTTAACTACATTGGCAGGCAGGGCGTTCCATGCCCTTACCACTCCCTGAGTAAAGAACCTGCCTCTGACATCTGTCTTAAATCTATCACCCCTCAATTTGTAGCTATGCCCCTCGTACAAGCCGACGTCAGCATCCTTGGAAAAAGACTCTCGCTATCCACCCTATCTAATCCTCTGATCATCTTGTATGTCTCTATTAAATCGCTTCTTAGCATCCTTCTCTCCAATGAGAACAGACCAAGTCCCTCAGCCTTTCTTCATAAGGCCTTCGCTCCAGACCAGGCAACATCCCGGTAAATCTCCTCTGCACCTTTTCCAATGCTTCCGCATCCTTCCTGTAATGGGGCGACCAGAAATGCATGCAATATTCCAAGTGAGGCCGCACTAAACGCATTAAGGGGAATAGATTTCAAACAGATGCAGAATTCAAAAATTGCATTCATTAGGCATTGTGGGTCATCACAGCCCCAGCATTGCATTCAACCACAATCTATAGCCTCACAATCTAGTCTACTCCAACTCTCTACCATTGTCATCAAGCGAGGGGATTAGCCCTGGTTCAATTAAGTGTGTAGGAGGACACTGGAGCATACTAAAGAGATTCACTAGTAGACCATTCTGTCCCTCAACCCTGATTCACTATTCAATAAGATTATGGCTGATCTATTTGTGTTACGAATTCCACTTTTCCATCAAGTTACCCCACCACTGCCCCATAACCTATGATTCCTTTGCTTTAGAGAATCTATCCATCTCTGCCTTAACAATAATCACTGAGCCTGTTTTTAACCACTTTCTGTGGCACAGGGTTCCAAACTCACATTACTCTCGGAGACAAAATGTCTTCTCTGCCCAAAAGAAACACTTAATTTTAGAATAGAGTCCCTAGTTTTGGAGTAACTGACAAAAGGAAATATCCTTACACATTGCTAGGAGTAGGACCAGGTATACCCCAAAACAAGGTGTTACCTGGTGAAGCTACAAGACACAAACAACTGCATGATGAACACTGCACGTGGAGTGTAATAGATAGAGCTAAGCAATCCCATAATCAATGGAACCAGATTTATCCTCTGCCATCCTGCCGTATCCTCTCATCAATGGTGGTAGACAATTAACTAACTTGCTTGGGAAAGATGCTTTACAAATATCCTCATGATCAAAAAACTCAGTACGTCAGTGCAAAAGGAAAAAACCAAAACATTAGCAACCACCTTAAGCCAAATATGCTAAGTCAATGATCCATCTTGGCATATTCCTGAGGACCCTAATATCATACAGGTTAGTCTTCAGCCAATTTGATTTCCTGCAAGTAATATCAATAAACAATTGAAGGCATTGGATACTGCTTGGAACTTGATAACATTCCGCAGTCGTACTGCTTGAGAATTAGCCGAGCCCCTTGTCAACATGTTGCAGAACAGTACAACACTAGCATCTGGCAAATAATGAAGAATATTACCTAGGTATGCCATGTGCACAAAAATCAGTACAAATCCAACCTGGCCAATTACATCTCCATCAGTCTATTCTCAATTGTCAGCTAAGTGACAGAATGTATTGCAAACGCTTCTATGAAGCATTTAGACAGCAATAATCTACCCACTGACACTTAGCTTGGATTCTGCTGGCTAGAGGCTCCCAGCTTCATACTTCACTATTGCCTTGATATCAACATGAACTAACAAATTGAATTCTGACAGTGAGGTGAAAGGGGCTAACTTTAACATCAGGATTGCATTTGACCGACAGCATAACCAGGAGTCCTAGCAAAACTGGAGTCAAGAGAAATATTCTTTGTTGGCTGGAGTCATACCTGACACAAAAGATGGCTGTGGTTGTTGGAATTCAATCATCTCAATCCTGAAACACTGATGTAGGAGTTCCCGTATTTCCTGATCAACCTGTTCAGCGATGTTATTACACGCCCCTGGTGCAAGTAGGACTTGAACCCAGGCTGCCACAAGAGCCCCTAATTCTTCAGTGTAACCTATTTTTCTAATCAGCATGTTTAGAGATATTGTTACACACCTCTGGAGTAGGTGGGATTTGAACCTGGGCCTCCCAGTGCAGAGAAAGGAATTCTCCTGTATATTTATTTTCTAATCAACCTGTTTAGAGACATTGTAACATACCTCTGGAGCAGGTTGAGCCAGGATACTATTAACCCAGCAGCAGGGACGCTACAACTGCACCACTGCGGTCCCTGATTCTTCAGTGTTCTAGATTTATCGTCTTTAGCTGCTTATCGATTATCTTTTTTCCACAGTAACATAAGCATTGGGGATCTTTCTGATGATTGCAAGCTGTTCAACACCAATCATGATTTCTCAGATACTGAAGCAGCCTATTTCCAAATGCAGCAAGATCCAGGCATGGGCTGATATATGGCAAATAGTGTTTGTGTCACACAAGTGCCAGGCCATGACCATCTCCAGGAACTGAGAATGACATTATCACCATTTTACATTCAATGGCATTATCATCACTGAACATTCAACCATCAACATTAGTTGGGTGTTATTATCAACCAGAAACAGAACTAGACCAGCATATAAATACCGTGGCTACAAAGCAGGCCTGGGGTCTCTGTGTTGAACAAGTAGCCCCTTAATTCCCAGAGCTTGTCCACCATCAACAAGTCACAAGTCAGGGGTGTGATGGAATACTCCCCAGTTGCATGGATGAATACAGCTCCTCAAGAAGCTCAACACCACAGATGCACAGACACCATAGAAGCATAGAACCCATACAGCCTGTGAGTGCACACGAACCCTCCGGAGACCATCCCAGACCCACTCCCCCCAATTCTATCCCCACATTTTCATATGGCTAATCTACCTAGTCCGCACATTCCTGGACACTATGGGCAATTTAGCATGGCCAATCCTGCACATATTTGGACTGTGGTAAGAAACTGAAGCACCTGGAGGAACTCCACACAGATATGGGGAGGATGTGCAAACTCCACACACGCTGTCGCCCAATGGTGGAATCGAACCCAGATCCCTGTGAGGTTACAGTGAGGTTGCTAACCACTGAGACACTGCCACCCCTATTTACAAGGTATAATGCAGCGACTTACTGAAGTTCCTTCAACAACTCCTGCTAAAGCAGAATCTTCACCATCTAAAAAGGGTAAAAGCAAGTGCCTGGGAACACCAGCACCAGCCAGACCCCCTCCAAAATATTCACAATACTATTTTGGAACAATATCATCATTCCTTCGTTGTTAAATTAATCAAAACCCTGGAATTCCCTTCCTAACCACACTGTGATTGCACGCACACCCTGTACAAGAAAGTGTTCAAGAAAGTGGCTCACCACCACCTTAAGAAGTATTTTAGTTGAGCACTTGAAACGCCATAGCTTACAAGGCTACAACTGCTGGAAAATAGGATTAGGGTGGGTAGATGCTTTGTCACAGGTACAGACAGGATGGGCCAAAGGCCTATTTCCATGTCATAAAACATCTTTGACCCTATGCCTCAACATCACCCTATTGGTTCTCTCACTGCAATCCTCCACAAATATTGTTCTATCTTTTTCTTTGGTTTGTAAACCATTTCTCACACTCACATCCATCTCCTTGTTCTTTTTGTAAGTGAAGAGAGTGGAGATCTCCAGGGAGAGGCAGCGAATGACACAGGACCCTGATAGCCATTTCTAACATTGTGTGGCTTATCTGATCTGCTGGGAATGAAGTCTTATACCAGGAGGTCGCACTTGTCAGCAATGACCTGCGAGAAAAGTCCCAGCTTCCTAACACATTTATGCTCACACATGTCATGAGAGCTGATCCTCTGCCTATATATTAGGAGTTTCCATCAAGCTGGATCTCTGCATGAAAAAAACACCCTGTTCTCTGGCCAGGGAGAAAGCAGTTGCTGCTGGTTATGTTCCTGTTGCTGTAATGGTTGATGTTGCGATTTCTCTTGTTTCTCCTCATCTGAGATCCAATGTCCATGAGCTGCTTCCATGCTGCAGTGAAGATTGACAGCAGACCACCATGATTCATCCAATCCTGGGATGGTTCTGAAGGTGGGACATCATGTAATGATACACATATTCAAGCATATGTTGGCAGCCTTTACACAACTGAAAATATGACTATCAATAAAAGAGCAATGGAAGCCAGGAATATACAAGAGGATGGAATTGGATGATGCTAATGCTCACATTCTCCTCTTTGTTATTCTTCAATGCTGTCCATAGCTGTTGCCAGCAAGGATGGAACTCCGTTGGAAAACATGATGTCAAAATGCGATTCTCACAAAGCGACTTAAAGAATTCCTTTGCATGGATTGCAGTGTACACGACGACATGGGATTTCTACACCAAAAACAGAAGTTGCTGGAAAAGCTCAGAGATCTGACAGCATCTGTGAAGAAAAAATCAGAGTTAATGTTTCAGATTCGGTGACCGCTCCTCAGATCACGGCCCCAAAACGTTAACTCTGATTTTTTTCTTCATAGATGCTGCCAGACCTACTGAGTTTTTCCAGCATATTCTGTCTTTGTTCCTGATTTACAGCATCTGCAGTTATTTCTGTTTTTATAGGATTTCAATAGCTGCTTCAATGTAAGCAATGATCCGATTTGAAATGTAAACAGGCATAAAGGTAATCTCAGGCCAAAGGGTAGAGATTGAGCGAGGTAAGCAAAGCTTCATCAAAGACCTGAGTTTTGACCAGGTTTTTAGCAGCAGAAATCTGTAAAGAGGCAGGGGGTTCCAGGAGGAATTGCCAAAGAGCAACATCTGGGAACTTAGTTTGAAATGACAGGTTACATAAATCTAGCTCATATTGCCTTGAAGTTGTGGGTGATCCAAAATGTGTATAAAATTCTGAATTGATTCAACAGGGTAGACACAGGTAAACAATTACAGTTAAGCAGTGAATCCAGACAAAGGGATAAACTTAAACATAGAGCTCAGCCATTTAGGAGTGAAATCAGGAAGCAGCATATCACAGAAAGGGCAGTGGAAATCAAAATGCTGCGAATATGGATCAATTGAAACTTTCAAGACCAAGATCAATATGTGCTTTCTAATTAAGGCTATCAAGGGATATGGAGCACAGAAAGTAACTGGATTCCACTTGCTGATGAGCAATGATTTATCTGAATGGAGAAATAGGCTTGAGGGGCTAAATGGCCTTCTCCTTTTCATATAGATCTGCTCAGAGACAAACAGCTCACTGAGATGTGAAATAATCTGGTTTCCACTGGGATAGCAGTGAGGAACAGGGCCTGTAATCTGTGACAGACAGGGAGAATATGTGTGGTGGTTGCTGAAGATAATGGCTGAGACCATTTCGAAGTCAATTTTAGCTCATCCAACAGTTGATCTGACAGACTGCAGATAAAATAGGGGCCAAGAAGGGTAACAGTGCAAATCATCAGCACAGAAACTCACATGTTTACAGCTGATGTCACGAGCAAGGAAGGAAAAGTGCACAGAGCATATCTTTACTGGGAGAACCCAGGGGAGCTGTTCCTTAAAAAAACGTAGGGAGAAGCCAGGAGCCAAGCTGATTTTGGACAGATTCTACGTCCAAATGTTAACTGTCCATGTAACATGCAGATGGTTAACTTGTATGTTATCAATTTAAGAAATGGGATAGTTCAAGCGGGTGTCTATTCCCCAGAGCGGGGGATTTCAAGTCTAGGGGGGTATATTTTTAAGGTGAGAGGAGAAAGATTTGCAAAAGAAATGAAGGACAACTACTTACACAAAGAGTGGTTAGTGTTTGGAATGAACTGCCAGAGGATGGACGCAGGTACAGTCACAACCTTTAAAAGTTTAAATAAGCAAATGAATAAGAAACGTTTGGAGGGATATGGGCCAACGCCGACCAGTTTATTCGGGATTATGGTCAACACAGACTGGTTGGGCCGAAAGGTCTGTTTTCGTGCTGCATGACTCTATGTGTATGAACTCTGAGTGCCCTAAACCACAATATTACTTTGAAGAAATACTGCCGTGGAAGAAAAATCAAACAATCCCATCACGTGATATATTCCATTTTAATAGGTGTTAAGCAAAAGTAAAAAGCCAAGTATTCTGCCTTTAAACCCTATGCTTGTGGTTTTCCACTGTCTTACAACAGCATTAATTTGCATCAAATGCCCTAAATTGAAATAAATACTGATATTTGTTAGATTGGAATAGCCATCATTCAGTGTCAGTGAGGTCAGTCTTCAAGTTGCAGTCTGTGGGAACTGTTTTGGTGCCTCTTTGTCTGGGCGTCTGTCGAACTGGAGTTAGGTTTCACACACAGCCTGAAGGCTAGCAAAACAGCTGCAGGCAAACTGCAACGTTCCTCCAATTACACAGTGGAAACGGCGACTTTCTGGTGAAACATTCATTTTTCATAAAAGCTGGTCTTCGTTGGTCGTGAGCACTGCTGCCTCACCAGCGTTTTTCCCCTGATCCCTGAGAAAGAAAGTGCTGACTGTGTTTGTTTAAGCAATGGGTAACTTCACTCTTGCAATAAAGACATGCATTCCATGCAAAGTTTACAACAGGTTGACGAACAGGGAAACCTTGCTTCATATCTTTACACAATTAGGCCAAAGGCATAGTTTACGACACTGAATCATAAATATGTATCCGGCCAATCAAAGAGAAAAGTAGGAAAATGTAATTATGTAGCACCATTAACACAGCAAAATGTCCTACATGCTTTACAGGACCAATTGTCAAACTGAATTTGACACTTAATCACATAAGCTAGATAGCATCCTGACAGCATATTTTCAGCTGTGAGCAATAATTATTTCATCTGAATGCTGTTGCCAGTTTTATGCACTGTTTCAAGTTGATTTGTGGCATCATGCCCAGCCCCGGCCAGAGGTAAATAAGTGAAAAGTTCCTAGGTTTTGTGTCAGAGATTCCATTGTCACCAGCCATTTCGGGAGTTCACAAGGACAACCTGGGATAGCCTTAGATTTCCCTGTATCCTTAGGGGAAAGCAGTCTGTATAGGTTTGTTTCCCTCTAACCCTCCCACACATGGATGTGTACTCTTAATTTGGAATTCTGATATAATTGGGAACTCTTCAATTGTGATTTTAAAAAAAACAATTTCCAGGATCATTTGTTTCATGAGTGTTCTGAACAATTCCTCAGAGAATGCAGCAATCCCCCTGCTATCAGACTCAGACTTCTATTATCCTTCGAGCACAAATATTGTGCAACATTTGGGTCTTATTCGTGAACAGTTGGTAGCTCCTAGTAAACATAATACTTGCCCTCTCCCCTTAATTGCTTAATGTTCTGCCAGGAGATTTATCCAATTAAGTCATTTTCATTGCAATGAGTGAAGTATCAGTTTCACTTTGCAATCAATGTTCATTTTTTCCCCTGCATTTGGGCCTACAGTATTTCAAAAGAATATCACAACATTGATTCTGTCACTGAATTTTGATCACCAGTAATGGTATCTTCTGTCGTCCTAACAGTTAAATCAATGGAAATTTGGATTGTTATTGACTGGATCAGGAAATGGCAATCTGATGGACTGTGCAAACAAATGCGCAGATTTGAAGGCCAAAATGTTACACACATGAGTAGTAGCTGAAGAAAATATCTATTCATGCAAGCTCACAAATAAACAAGAAATGAGAGGAATTGCAACACAAATAACTAAATTAAATCTTGCAAACATGGCTGACACTGTGGAGAATTTGCTAGCTGTTAATGTTAAACTGTTAGCTAAATCATTGTTAAAAAATCTGCAGCTAGCAAACAAACTAAAATTGTGTAAAATGGGCATTTTTAAATTGTGCATAAAAGACTATTTCTGTTGCCTGTGAAAGAAGCATCCAATTCTACTCATACCAGTAAGCATGTACTGGTCTATCATTTGACCAGGAAGATTTAGAGAGTACACCAGACCTTCCACGTGACTGCAAAAACATTGAAGGAGAAATGTCCTGTCTTCTCTATGGCTAGTGCTGGCATAGAAGAGATGCTAAAGTGGCTTAAAAGAATTGCTGCAGAATGACTTAATTCTACCTCATTTACACAGTTCTGGTTGGACATTATGAAAATCCTTAGATGCGAACTAGGCTCTGTTTACTATTGCGATACCTAGAACTAAAACACCAGTGCAATTCCCAGAGATTATAGTAATGACTGTTTCTCTTTAGCTCAACATTAGAATTGAAGATCAGTGATAGCCATGTACCCTGATTCCATTTTCCTTAGCCTTTATTTAACACATCTTAAATGTTTTGAGTTCTTCAAGTTGGACCAAGATCAATAACCATTTGAATTCATTTATTTCCATATTTTGATAACACATTGAGTCGAAATATTTCTACTAATTTCCTCCTTTACATTTTGAGTATTAATTCTACAATTATGATTATGCTATCTTGCTTCTTCTTAGTCAGTCCTTGCATAGGCTAGAAATCTGACAGAAATATTCAGCAGATCGGGCACCATCTATGGAGAGAAAGATTTTTATTCCAGTTCTGATGATGTTACAAATGATGGGTCAGAAGCCTGAAATAGATTGGGTGTTTTTAGTCATTAATCTCAAAAACTGACTTTTTTTTAAAACAGAAGATTGCTACACAGTAGCAAAATACCTGAAGTGTAAGAAAAACTATATGGGACTATGGAGATGTAACACCCAACGGTATCAAAGCAATTAGACTTTGATCTTTAGCAACTACAAAGATCATGAAGTGTTGATGACCCGCGTTTCGATGGTAGGCCATCACCCTGCAGATTAGGTTTTTTTCCTGTGAAGATTACAAGGAGAGGGATTTAAAAAATTCTCAACTCTACTGGAGTTGACTAGTGAGACTGAATGCTCTTATGTGTACCAGCCTGGGTTCAAGAGTCAACATACTGCAAAGATCATAGCCAAAGAACAATTCCCTAGTTGCCGCAGCATTGCAGATTAAGATGTTTGCTCACTTTGAAAGCTAGAAATCAGCATGTTAACAGCCAGACATAAGGCATCTCCTCTGTCATTCAATTAAAAAAGAACTCAGGGCAAAGGAACTTTAATCAGTACACAAAACCAAGCATCAAAAATTGTCTGTTCAACTACAAATATCAATACCAGCAGTAACTTTCACTGCAATGGCTGCAATTTTCAACTGTTTGCGCTTCACAAACAATTTAGAAACTGATCTTCTTTAACTTTTATCCATTTGCCCTTATCTTTTTATTTCTAGTCTGTCTTTGTGTATTGTTTTGCTAAGTTTTCTTGCATTTAGTAATTAATAAACTCCTTCTTTGTTGTTCAAGTAAATCTGGTTAAATTGGCTCCTTTTAAAATACTAGCTCTTTTGGAGAAAGACACCCATATCATTAGCCATGATCCTACTGAATGGCTCAAGGAGCCAAACAGCCTTCTCCTATTTTTCATGATCTTTTTCTCTCATACCACCCTGACCTAAACTATGTTATCCTCCCACCTACCAGCCACCTCATCCACTCCTACCACTTTACCCACCCGCCACCCTACTCACCTACTACCTCTCCCACTTCACCTACTTTCCACTCTACCTCACTGCCACTTAACACTCCTGCCACCCTCCCATCTGCTACATCACACATCTCTCAGCTCTCCCATCAACTACCTCACCCACTATCACCTCATCCATCTGCTATCTGAACTTCCTGGCACATAACCCAACTTGTCAGCCTACCCACCTACATCTCATCCATCCTACCAACTCACTTACTTGCCACCTAACCATGTCCAATTCACCTATCGGCCACCCTATCAACCTGTTAAATAACTCTACCAACGCAGCCACCTACCACCTGATTCACCCTACCCACCTTACTACCTTACCCATTCACTCATTATTCCATATAACTCACAATCACTTGCCTTGACTCTATTTCACCAGGACTGCAGTACCCAATGGAAGACGCTAGCTGCGCTCCTATTCTAGGAAAATGGGGCTCACAACTTCTGAGCTGGAATCGAACCGTATCAATGTTCCAGTGGAGTGGCAATCTGATGACAATTTCTGCTCCCTGGGAGATCTGAACAAATCTGTCTAAACACATTAATACAACAGGAATTTGCTTCCGAATGATGTGATTCTAAAATGAAAACAGAAAATGTTGGAATTTATCATATCTCTGGCAGCATCTCTGGAAAGAGAAACAGAATTAATGCGTCAGATCATGGCCCTTAAGGTGATTTCAAAAATGTGTTGACTCCACTGGCCTTCTTATAATGTGAGGGAAAGAAACTTTAATTCTTATGTGTATGTAGTTCACACAAAATTGCATTTGCAAAAGGAAAAGCATATGTCTAGCTTGAATAGGTATGTTAAGAGGTTAGTCCATTTGTCTCAGAACCAAGATAGTAGATCCAGTACAGGGATAACTAACTCACTTTCTGCTGGTAGCACTTCCAGCACAAGTAGGAGGATCCCAGGCTTCAGCATGCAACATTGCCCATGGAACTATATGGTTCTGTGTGCATTCCTGATGCTGAAGTTTGCTTGAAGATATTGATTGTATCAACTATTTGATTATCTTAGATTAAATACTTAAGATTATTCAAAACCATTTTTTGAAATCCCAGAGAGCAAAGCAAACATAATGGACTAACAGGGGAGACACATCAAGAGCAAGATTATTGACTGCCTAATCAAGCGAACAAGAAACCAACCATTCAGTGTATACCATAGCCAGAATCTAAGCACCTGGAAGTTGGAGTTCCTTGCAATTATTTTGAGTTAAGTGCAGTGTACAGATTTACAAAATAATCTGTCTAGTGAATAATCTTTGCACAGGGACCTGCAGTTCTTAATCCCTGGCTGAATGCATTTCAGAAGAGCCCTTAAATCCGATAAAGAGATCAATGATAGACAGACAGGAAGCTGGAAGAAAACAACAGGTCAGGCAGCATCTGGAGGAAAGAAGAAGTCAATGTTTTGGGCATTGCCCTTCTACAGGACTGGTTAATTCTTCTTCAGAACTGGGGTAATACCTGAAATGTTGACTGCTCCTTTCCTCCAGCTGTTGCCTGACCTACTGTGTTCTTCCAGCCTCGTGTTTGTCTACCTTGGATTCCAGCATCTGCAATTTTATTTTGTCTCTAAAGAGATCAATGTTTAACATGACGCTGCTGGGGGAGACTGCACATTAGCTATCAAAACACAGATTTGCTGCAAATGGGAAGTTACAATTCTGCAAGCATTCGTGACTGGATGTTTTTGCATCTCTTTAGGAATCATTAGCAAGTAATGAAATTATAGCGTTAAGTTTGCCAGAAGATAATGGTTGCATCAGCTACTTGATTAGTTCAGATTGAATAGATAAAAATCTTTTAATGCATTTTGATTTAAGAAATGGCACAAATGGAAATTTTGAAGCGTTCTGAGCAGCTGATAGTGTGGCTGCCCTTCAAATTTTCTCATGAGGACTGGGTCCTTAGGGCTAGACTTGACTGAGCCAAAGCTTCGGTGCATGAAATGCAATTTCCAATTGCAGTTTTGAACATTCACCAATTGATTTCAGCCATTTCCAGGAACCAATCACTTCAAAGCAGACACAAAGTCCATAGTGTTAACTGTTAGAGATGTATGGGGGCCTCTTTCTTCGAGAAAAGTGTATTATCTAAAGAAGCCTCATTACATGCCTGGTGTTTTTCTAGCAATGAGCTGGGATTGAAGAATCTGTTAATGGTGAACTTACAATCCAAGATCATATAAATTTTGGATGTCACCTTGCCTGCAATTTTCTGTTGCACAGTCAGTGCAAATGATACACCAGTAAATTAGGTTGTTTACTCTATCACCTTTTTATTACATCTATTCTGTCATAAAAGACCATTCTTTATCTCAGATACTATCTTAAAAATGTTGTGGCCTCAGGACCTTTTTGGAAGTGGATAGGTTTATTACAATCCTCAACGGACTATTGTGTTGTGGCAAACACTTATTTTGGAAGTTGCAAACAGGTTTGGAATAATTTCTGGTAACTAGGAGTTCTTCCACAGCCCCATGCAAAGATTCATTTTAAAGCAGGATTTTGTCAGCAGTGGAAGGACATAAATGAGTTAATGATGGCACCAAGGATAGTGTAGGTGAAGGTAAGAATTCGGGAGGTGTTATGCTGATGGGGTTTGTAAAGTCAGGCTCTGAATTTCAGTACGGCACTGTGTCTCCAGTCTATTAACAGTAATTCGAGGGACTGTCACTGGTGACCAGAATGAACATGTGTGAATGGGTCTAAGAACTGAATGAAAGAAAAGAAACAAAAACATAATCTATCATTCCCAAAAGTGAAACTCACAGCTGCCTGAAGGTTTCTGCAAAGTGGCAGAGCTATGGACACATGAAGCTGGCACACTAGTCACACCTGGCATTTTCAGACTGCACTGGATGGTAATGGTCCATCGGATCATCACCTATTAGAGGCTTGATCATAGAGAGTGAATGGATGTTGGAGACTCCATAAGCAAAGCTAAAATCTCTGATGGGCAGGGGAAATACCTGAAAGTAAATAAAAAAGAAGTATTTGCAGCTCAGTGAGGGTTGCTGCCATAGCAGGTGGGCACCATGAGGCACAGCTACTGTACGAGAAATCAAGGGCCATCAAAATAAATTAAATCCAGGTTAATATGTAGAAAATGTTGTAAAGCCAGAATTAAAACAATAAAGGGGCAATTTAGAAGCCTGAAGTAAAATAAATGCTTGCAATCTCCTGGAATGGACTCCTGGCAAGACAGTAAGAATGCCAAATCAGGAAATCAGCTTGACACAGGTACCCACTGTGGTTGCTACAGATCAATGTCCAGAAGGACACAGAGTGTAGCAAAGAGCAAAAGTGAAGAACCATACAGAAGTCATATGATCAGACCATGCGCTTAAGCTGCAGCATTCAGCTGAAGAAATTGTGATGAATATAATTGACTTACCTTCTGTCTCCCTTTCTCACCTATCTCTACTGCTGATGAGGGTGACTGAAACAGTTTGAGAGTAGTGAAAGGCTGCCATTTTCCCACGTTAGACTTTTGCCACATATGAGCCTGGTCATGAGTGTTTGCACGCTATGGAGACCAACACAAATAAGCTGAATCCTGTTTTTATCCAGTATACACAACAATGTGCCTTCAACATTGATCACTGTGGAATGATCGCCAGCTTAGCCATTTTGTCTTCTAAAGCTGGGGTGTAGGAATAAGATGTGTGCAGAGAATTCTCACCCTCCAAATTGTAATTTTATAAAGCGATAATTCAACTGTGAAAATGACAGTGAGGCTAAAGGGATTCATTGTTCTTTCTGCGCAAGTCAGGCTGCAGTTTCAGGAGAACACAGTTATGGAGTTACATGGAGTTCTGTCATAAGCTGTATAAAAACAGTAGCTTGCTGCATGGCAACCCATTCAAACCACTGAATAGCATGAAGCTGCTGTACTGATAGCATTGATTTGGGTAAAATTCATCACAGGTTTGGGCTTACCTGTTTCGGCCTAAATATGCCAATTAACTCACTACCAAGCAAGCTCCCTGGAACTGCAATTGAATATGTACAGGTATGGAATCTCCAGACTTTAATTATTGGAAAATTAACAGTAATTTTCTTCTTTGCTTTTACTTTCTGTCTTTTGATCTCTCCCTTATTCTATTTTGTTCTATCCCTCTCTGAACCTGAGTTGATATTAAATGCATTCTTTAGCATACATTTGCTGGTCAGATTCTTTCGGGTTAATTAACAGTTCTTCCATCTGATTGATTAAGGAGACACACACTATATAATAAATGGATGATTTTATAACGCCCAGGGGTGAGGCAAAACATTTAAAGATGAGCTAGTCTGGGCACAGTTAAGGTATATTCCCAAAAGAAAGAAGTAGGGTGAACAGATTCAGGGTTTTACAGATGATGAAAAGTATAGAAGTTAATATACAGAGAAAAAGTGTGTTTGTGACAGATACCTCACCCACAATACAATCAGATGAAAAAAAGATATTTCAGAGGTGAAAGTTAATAAAATAAGAGAAACAAAGAGAAAGAATGTAAATAAACTGGCAACTAATATTAAGGGAAACTCATAGTGTTTTGTAGGCATAGAAATAGAAAGAGGAGTAGTGAAGGGAAAGCCTAAGTCTATTAGGGACCAAAGAGGGGATTTATGTTTGGGGACATGGGGTATTGGTGAGGTTTTACATGATTATTTTGCAACTGACTTGAACAAGAAATAAGATTCTGTGCAAGGCATGGTGAAAGAGTGGGTAATTCAGATATCTGGGTTGGTTTAAAATGGGTAGCAGCTGGCATTGGAGAGGATTTGTCCTTTTAATGTGGATAAACCACCAGAAGCAGATGACGTACATTCAAGGACCAGAAGAAAGTCAGAGTGGAAATTGTGGCAACATTGGATATAATATTGTCTTCCTTAGATTCAGGGGTGGGCCAGATGACTGGGGAATTGCAAATGTTATATTCTTCTTCAAAAAGAAAGTAAAGATAATGCTAGACTTCTGTAAAAACTGTCCCCTTCTGGAAAGCCTCCTCCTTTACTCCCAACACATCCCCAAGTCTCCACGGCACTTTCCCCTGCCTGCTTTCTTCCTACCTCTTCAGTATCCAAGGGCCTGAACCCACCTTCAAGGTGAAGCAGCGCTTTACACGCACTTCACTCAATCTAGTATACTGCATTCACTGCTCACAATGTGGTCTCCTCTAGCACTGGGCAAAGAAAGCATAGACTAGGTGATTGCTTTACATAATGCCTACTTTCTGTGTGCAAAAAGACCCTGAGCTTCCAGTTGCCTGCTACTTCAACACAGCACCGTGGCCTGGCCAACATCTCTGCCTCAGGCTTGCTGCAGATAATCCTAGCAAGTGCAGCCCAACCAGACATTGTTAGAGACAAAATTAATAGTTGTTTGGCAAATTATGGGTTAGTTGAAGAAAGACTGCATGGATTTGCAAATAGCAAATCATGGTTAACTTAACTGTGTGACAAGCAATCCTTGGGTGACATTCCCAATTTCCAAATGGGCTACCTTGATCCATTACTCTCCTGGCTGATGAGGGGAGAACTCTCCCACCTTGAGTGTTCACCAGCCCACTCGGTTGGTTGCAACAAGGTTCATTTTAAAAGAATCGCTTCTTTAATGGATACCTTTCGCCCAGGCCAAGATTGACTTTTGTTTTTGTAAAGGAAATAGTTTATTAAATGCTAAATGTGTTATTAAATTCTAAATATTAAATACAAAATTAAATACTAAATGTGAAAAGAAATAGTAATACAACTCAGATCCTCACCCTCTAAATTATAATTTTAGAAGGTGGTAATTTAACTGTGAAAATGACAGTGAGGCTAAAGGGACTAGAAAGGGATTAGAAATTAAGCATAAAAATGTACAGATAAGTCTCTTAATTTTTCATGAAACACAGATACTCGAACATTGTGGCCATTGCAATGGAGGTCATTTATATATTGACGTTGATATTTTAATAGCTGGCTTTGAGACTCGTGGTATTGAATGTTGATCAAAACTTTTGTTCTGAGTTATTTTGGCTGTCTGGCAGCACTTGGTGTTAAAGGTGGATGTAGTGTTGGTAACAAGGTCAGTCAGGAAGACCTGCAAGAATATGAGATCCCTGTTTGGACCAGGTTGACAGGCCCAAACAGGAAACCTTGGTTGACAGGTATAAACAGGAGTGTTCACTTTGAGAGCTGGTGCTGAGGAAACTAGATCAGTGTCAAGAACTTTCCAATTACAAATAAGGGATAACTTGGTGGTGGCATACTGATCTCTGTGCAGTTATTTCAGTGGTGATGAGAGAAGAGAATGGTCCTTTAGAAATTCACTTTCAACAGTTGTCTTTGAGTTGGAGTAAGCATTTCTGGCATCATGATGCTTTTTGGGAAGCCTGGCTTGTTTGATCCTGCTGTTGAAGACTTGGCCCAGCATGTGGAAAAAATGCATTATCTTTTCTGGGCAAGTTATATCGGGGCAGATGAAAAGCAATGAATAATTCTCCAGACAGTTTGTGGACCTGCAGCCTTTTCACTTAATAGGAGCCTAACTTTCACTGAGATACCAGATACTAAAACCTTTCAAAAGTTGACAGATTTAGTTAAGGAATTTTATGACCCCAAGCCTCCCGTAATTCAGAGAGACTGCCTTTTTCACTTGGCAATTCCTGAACCAGGGAATCTATATCAGGATTTTTGACTGGATTAAAATGACTGGCAGAGGCATGTGACATTGGTTTGATCCTTAATGAGATCCTGAGAGATCATTGGGAATGTGGAATTAATGATGTACCCAAGCAAAAATGCCTACTTGCTGAAGCTCAAATAGTACAATAGGCTTTATTATCAGAAAATGCTGCAAGTGGAGCATATGAGTTGCAGGGTATTCTAATACAAGTGAACACTCTCACCAGACCAACTGAGCTTAGGGAGCACCACTTGAGTGAAGGCAGTTGCTAGCCTCACTCAGGACATATCGTGAACAGATGGACTCTAGGTCAGTCCACAGCAAAACCCCAAAACAAAACCAAGCCTTGGCCAAAGGGTTAAAGTTACTTTCTGGAGCCAGCAAGCCATTGTAGTTGCTGGCATGCAAACTCAGACAGCAAAAGACTGCCACTAGACTTAAATGGGGTAAGAGAATTTATAACCTGGTATCCAGGAGCATACACAGCCTGGAAAATCCACTTGCAGCTAGTTTGAAACAATTAAATTGTTTAACAACATCTAAACCAGAAACAATCAAAATAAATGTTAAATGGTTACCCAGTTCTAATGGAGGAAGATATCTGCACAGCTGTTTCACTGATCAGAGAACCGGTCTTTAACAAAATTCACTCTGGACTTTAACCCTTAAGTTTGTGAATACTGCGCCTAGACTGAGTACCTATACCAGGGAACCTTCACAGATTGAGGGTACAACTTCAGCTGGTCTCTTACAAGCAGCAGCTGGTTCAGTTACCACTGATGGTAGTGAAAGTCTCAGGCCCGGCCTGATGGGGCAAAATTGGTTGAGTAAGACTACACCTAGATCAGCTCAACATTTTTCGATTTAGAAAATGACTGCCTGAGTGAAGTCCGAATTAAATACCTGGAAGTTTTCCAGGAAAGTCTAGGGACTACCAAAAGGGACAAGACCACATTACATGTTGACCAGGAAAGCCACTGTTCTGCAAGGCCCACCCAGTGCCATTTGTCTTATGGGCAAAAGTAGAAATCAGAAGGCTGGAAAATGAAGGAATCATCAAATCAGTCCAGTTTGAAGAATGGGCAATGCCCGTCATACCGATTGTGAAGCCCGATGGGGTTGCTGGGAATGTTAAATAAATGTTAAACCACTTTTTGCAGCTGGATAAATACCCAATCCTTCACATAGAAGATTTATATGCAGAGTGGGCAGGGGGCTGTCCTGAATGAAGCTAGACATGAGCCGTGTGTACTTGCAATTGCGGTTAGATGAGGATTCTCAGAAGTATGTTACAATCAGGGTTTGCATCAATGTGTGAGACTGATGAGGTACCGTCAGCCTGCGCAATTTTTTAGTGGACAGTTAAAAACATTTTACGTGGTCTATCCAAGGTCACCATTTAAAGGGGTGATGTGCTAATAACTGGCAAGATGAATAAGGAGCACTTAATGAACTTGGACATAGGCCTTAAATATTTCTCCAAGGTAGGCTCCTGCCTTAGAAGGGAAAAAAAATGTGTTACAGGTACCTCGAGTGACTTCCTTGGGCTACAGAGTCGACAAGACCGGGTTACATCTGTTGGAAGATAAAGTGAGCACAATTGAAAGTGCTCTGACTCCCAATGTGTACCAGAGCTTAGGTCTTTGCTTGGACTGGTGAACTATAATGGAAGGTTCATACATAACCTGGCCTATATCCTGGCACCTTTGCATCAACTCTTAGAAAAGTGTCAGCCTTGGAAATGTTTGTGTAGCCAAGCCATAGTTATCGGGGAAGTGATGAAGCAACTATCATCCTCTAAGGTGTAGGCACACTGTGATGCCAAGCGAGATCTGGTATTGACATGTGATGCCTCCCTGTACAGTATAAAGTTAGTATTAGCTCATTGGTGGCCCAGTGGAGAGGAACGCCCAATGGCATATTCATCCAGGACTTTAGCTAATGCAGAATGTAAATACACCCAGACAGAGAAGGGATGTTTGGCAATCATATTTGGAGTTAGGAAGTTCCACCAATACCTTTATGAACATTCAATTGTAATAATAATGGACCACAAACCCCAACTAGGTCTACTTAAAGAGGACAAGGCAGTACCGCCCTTAGCTTCAGGCCAAATTCAGTGGTGGGCTCTAATACTAAGTGTGTATAATTACACGTTGCATGGAGCTGCCTCCCACTGACCAGTGGGACTGCCATTGGAAGAGCCCGTAATAGTTTTAAATTTTCAGGACACGCTTCCTGTCACAGCTGACAATATCAGACTTTGTACACAGAAAGATCTGGCCCTGGCAAAACTTAAACTGGTTGTGATGGGGGAATCCAAAGGGCCATCACAAAGAGAATTTAATTCGGTTTGGATCCCGAAGTATCAAGCCACGGTAGAGGGTAGCATTTTATCCTGGGGAGCAAATGTGATTGTCCCAAGTAAAAGCTGCTGTTAGGTATAGGCTGACTTCCACCAGGGTCATCCCAGAGATTCCAAAATGAAGATGTTAGTAAGATATAATGTCTGGTGGCCAGGATTAAATGCAGACCTAGCCATAATGGTGGGGCAGTGCCCAGGGGTGCCAACAAGGACAAGCGTCACCACCAGCAGCTCCCCAACATTTGTGGGAATAACTGGGTAAACCATAGGCTTAGTTACACTTTGACTGTACAGATTCGTTCATGGGCTCAGTGTTCTTGTTCATTGTGGATGCCCACTCAAAATGCTTGATGTGCATAGAGTTCATTCATCAAACATGGGAATGATGATAGAAAATCGGTGAGAATCTTTGCAATACACAGACTCCTGGAAGTCTTGGTCACCGACAACAGGCCATCGCTTACCAACAGGGAATTTTACTGTTTTCTAAAGTCGAATGGTATTCATCATGTAAGGACAGCTCCATATTATTCATCATCCAATGGTGTGGCAAAAACAGCATCCAAACTTTGAAGGCAGCTCAAAGAAACAGTCCACAGCTTCACTAGATACCAAACTGTCCCAGCTCCTATTTGATTATAGGACCACCCTTCACGCTACTACAGGGATAGCTCCAGCAGAGTAGATAATGGAGAGAAGACTCCAAACCATGTTGAATCTGATCTTCCTTGACTTGGCAGTAAGTGTGAAATGGCATCAGGAATACCAATGCCATACACAAAAGCTCACTAAGTGAGAGAAAGAGTTTACCTACGGGGTCAAAGTTTGGTGTAAGAGGCATCATCGACATGAGGACAGGTCCGGTGATGTGTAAAGTTTGGGTTGGTGCGACAGACAAGCACGTGGATCATATGAAAGCTGCAAACTAGCAAATGGTGTGGGAGCAAAATATGCCCAGCCTTCCTGACTGTTCTGGAACCCATGGGTTCTCTTGCTCCATCAAGCGTTGAAGATTCCTTGGAATCTGAGATGGATACAGTGAATGTCATGGTCTAGATCCTTTGCCTCCTGAAGAGGAGAGTAAATTTCTTCTGAGACAGTCTGGGTGCAAGAGGAAAGCTGCTGTACATTACACACCACTGGAGGAACCTGGCCTGATGCTAAAATGCCTCAGGAGGAGGTACCAAACAAAAGGAACTAGTCTATTTGCTCAGACTCAGAGAGGGAGGGATGTGGTGATTATAATGAGGTCAGCCAAGTGGATGCCATAGAATAGGAGTTGCTTGATTGAGGCTGTTAACCTGGCCCAATCAGGGAGCCTTGGCTGACAGATATAAGGAGGAATGTCAGGGGTTCTGCTTACTGTGAGAGCTGGTTCTCAGTGAGCTGGCTCTGTGTCAAAGACTTTCAACCTTAAATAAAGGGTGATTTGGTGACAGGATATCTGCCTCTGTGATGTTATTTAATTGGTCTGCTCCCTTTCTTATATCTGTAGGGATGTTTAAATGGTTATTCTCAGAACTGTAGCCCTCACAACACACTAGTCCACGTGCTAAAATGCAGGAGGTGAACATACACATACCAAGGTTGAAGCTTGATTTCAACTCCTCTTTCTCTATTCATTCATACTATATGAGTGTCACTGTCTGGGTCGGTAATTACTGTCCAGAGCCAGGCAGTGGTGAGCTGCCTTCTTTAACCATTGTAGCCCATTTACTGTACATGGATCTACAATGCCATTCGGGAGGGACTACCAGGATTTTGACTCAATGACACAGAAACAACAATGAGAAATTTCCAAGTTGGGATGGTGAGTGGTTTAGACAGGATCTTGTAGTTGGTGGTATTCTCATGTACCTGTCAATCTTGTCCTCCAGACTGTAGTGACTGTGGGTTTGGAAAGTGTTGTCTAAGAAGCCTTAATTAATTTCTGCAGTGCACCTTGTAGATACAGCTGCTACTGTGCACTGGTGGTGGAGGGAGTGAATATTTATGGATGTGGTGCGAATCAAATGGGATGCTTTGTTATGGGATCTGCACTCATCCAGACAAATGGAGAGTGTTCCACCCCGCTCCTGATTTGTGCCTTCTAGATGATGGACAGACTTTGGGGGATCAGGTGGTGAGTTATTCACCACAGTATTCCTAATGTTTGACCTGCTCTTATAGACCCTGTATTAAATGTCTGGTCAAGACAATTTTTGTTCAATGATAATCCCCAGGATGTTGATAGTGGGAATACAGTCATGGGAATGTCATTTGAATGTCAAGGGCATTGGTTAGATTCTTTCTGAGGATGGTCATTGTTTGGCACTTGTGTCACACAAATGATACTTGGCACTTGTTTGTCTAAACCTGGATATTGTAAAACCCTGCTGTATTTGGACATGGATTGCTTCAATATCTGAGGAGTCACAAATGGTGTTGAATATTGAGCAATCATTGGCAAACATTCTCACTTCTGACCCATGATAGAGGGAAGGTCATTGATGAAGCAGCTAAAGTTGGTTAAGCCAAGAATAGAAGAATTCCTGCGGAGGTGATCTGGAGCTGAGATGAGTGACCTCCAACAATCAAAGCCCTCTTCTTTTGAGCCAGTTATGAGCCAGTTATAACCAGCAGACAGTTGCTCCCAGATTCTCACTGGCTCATTTTTCAAGCGCTCCTTGAAGCCACATTCAGCAAATGTGAGGGGCAGTCACTTTCACCTGACCTCTGGGATTCAACGTTTTGTTTATGATTGAACTGGACTTCGGGGGTTAACCTATGAGGAGAGATTATACAAGCGAGGCCTATTTTCTCCAGAATTTAGAAGGTTAAAGGATGATCTGATTGAGTTACTGTCAAGTGTACCGAAATACAGTGAACTCCTTTGTTTAGCAGCGGTACAGGCAGATCACAGCAAGCAAAGGATGTATAGATCAAAAGGATGTGAACTGGGTGGACAGAGGCAGAAATCGCATGACAACAGGTTGGACTGTAAGCTGGTGTCTTGTGATTTCTGACTCAGACCACAAAGACTTAGAGGCATACAGGTTACATTGCAGGTTATATTATTTGAGGCTAGAGTCCTTCAACAGTCTAATAATGGCCAGAAAGAAACTGCTCATGCATGTGTTCAAGCTTCTGTATCTTCTGCTTGATGAAAAAGGTTGTCGGAGGTCATTACCAGGCTGCGACAGGCCTTTGATGATGTCGGCCACCCTTCTGTGGCAGCAAGCCTCATAAATAGAATCCATGGATGGAAGGTTGGCTTATGTGATAGTTTGGGCTGTGCACACCACCTTCTGTAGTTTCTTACAGACCTGGGCAGAGCAATTACTATACCAGGCTGTTATGCCCCCAGACAGTATGCTTTCAATGGTGCATCTTACAGGACCTTACGGATATGCCAAATTTCCTGAACCGCCTGAGGATGAAGAGGTGTTGTTGTGTCTTCTTGACTGTCACATTTACAGGTCATCGGTTATCATCGCTCCGAGGAACTTAATACTCTTCACTCTCTCAACACAGTTCCATCGATGTGGATGGGGGTGTGTTCTCCTCCTTTATTTCTGAAGTCGATGATTAGTTCTTTAGTTTTGCTGATGTTGAGAGACAGATTGTTTTCATTGGACCACATCACCAAGCCCTCTATCTTCCTTCTGTATAATGACTCATTGTTCTTAGACATTTGTTCAACTACAGTGATAACATCAGCGAACTTGTAGGTGGCTTTCATTTGAAATTTGGCAACACAGTTGTAGGTGTACCGGGAGTACAGTAGGGCAGCTGAGGACTCATCCTTGGGGGAGCTCCAGTGTTGAGTATTGAGTGTATCTGATCAAAGCGTTCAAGATATTCACAGGAAAAGACAGGGTAGATAAGATAAACCTTTTCCACTAGAACTAGAAGCACAGTCTAAGACTTAGGACCAGACCATTCAGGAGAGATGTTAGGAAGCACTTCTATACACAAAGTGTGGAACTCTCTTCCACAACTTGCAGCAGATGCTGAATTAGTTGTTAATTTTAAAGCTGAGATAGATTTTTTTTAACTAAAGTTATTAAGGGAGATGGGTCAAAGGTAAGAGCGAGGCCACAGATCAAGCATGATCTTGTTGAATGGTGGAACAAATTCAAGGGACTGAATGGCCTGCTTGTCTTCCTATGTAACTAAGACTGTAATGGGGTCAGGAGCTGAGTGGCTCTGGTGGAGCCAAAAATGTTTATCAGTGAGCAGCTTGTGGCTAAACAAATAATGTTTGGCACTGTTTATGACACGTTTCATCACCTTACTGATGATCAAGAGTAGATAGGGCAAAAATTGACTAGGCTGCATTTGTTTGCCTTTTGGGTAGGGGGCATATTTGGACAATTTTCACATTGTTGGGCAGATGCCAGTGTTGCAGCTGCACTGGTGCAGTTAGCTAGAGGTATATGCTAGAGCACAATAGTGTCACTGCCAGAATGTTATCAGGGCCCACAGCCTTTGCAGCATCCAGTGCTTCCAATTATTTCTTGATACCATAGTGAGTGAATTAAATTGGCTGGAGACTGGTGTCTGCAAAGCTGCTGGTCTCTAGAGAAGATTGAGAAGGATCATCCACTTGGCACCTCTGGCTGAAGATTGTTGCAAATGCTTCTGTCTTATCTTTAACACTAATGTAGTGGACTTTTTCATCATTGAGGATGAGGATATTTATGAAGCCTCCCCCTCTAGCGAGATGCTTAATTATCCACCACCATTCACAACTGAATGTTCTAGCGCTGTTGATCTTAGACTTGTTAATTGTGGAATTGCGTGGCTCTGTCTATCACTTGCTGCTTATGCTGTTTGGCATAAAATTGTAAGATAATAAAATGTGAGGCTGGATGAACACAGCAGGCCAAGCAGCATCTCAGGAGCACAAAAGCTGACGTCTCTGATGAAGGGTCTAGGCCCGAAACGTCAGCTTTTGTGCTCCTGAGATGCTGCTTGGCCTGCTGTGTTCATCCAGCCTCACATTTTATTATCTTGGAATTCTCCAGCATCTGCAGTTCCCATTATCTCTGGCATAAAATTGTCTTGTTTTGTGGCTTCACTGAGTTGTCATGTCATTTTTAGGTATGCCTTGTGCTGTTTCTGACATGCCCTCTTATACTCTTCCTGTTCCTGTTTATTCTTGAAACAGGGAAACACAAAAGCAGTTACTCGCAGACTGATTTTTTTTATTAACCACGATGTTTACAGTCTGAGATGCCCCTAGAAGATTACATGTTCAGTACATTGTGTATTTTCTGTCTTTGAAGTCTACTTGACACCTCATCAGACGCGGCATTCCAGCATCTTTCTCCAGGCAGCCACTGCATATTCATCTGCAGTCAAACTTTCACTGCATGTCCTTTTTTAAAAAAAATATGTTTAAGTTTATTGTCATGACACTTACAGCCACAGAGTCATAGAGATTTACAGCATGGAAACAGACCCTTTGGTCCATCTCATCCATGCCAGCCAGATTTCCTAAGTTAATCTAGCCCCGTTTGCTAGCATTTGGCCCATATCCCTCTCAACCCTTACTATTCGTGTACCTATCCAAATGCCTTTTAAATGACACTATTATGCTCGCCTCCTCCACTTCCTCTTGGCAGCTCTTTCCATACATTAACCACCCTCTGCTTGAAAAAGTTGCCCCTGAGGTCCCTTTTAAATCTTTCCTAATTCACCTTAAACCTATTGCCTCTAGATTTGGCCTGCTCTACCCTGGGAAACAGACCTTGGCTATTCACCTTCTCCATGCCATATTTGTGCATTATAGTTGTAATAAATGTCTGCTAGGTTCTTTAATGTCACAATATCTAAGTCAAGTTGTAACAAGGGATAATGTAAGAATTGCTGTATTAGGTAAAATATCCTGCTGGAGGTAAAATCAAAACTCAGACAATTATCTAAAGGAGACTCTAACCAGGCTTTTCATTCTCACTTTTTTCTTTTCCATTTCATTGCCTTTCTCAGAGGTACAGGGTGGATGTTTGATGTACTTTCTTTCAAGCTGTTGAGCTTGACTAGTAAAGAGTTTCTTCCTCAGGAAAGATTTCTCTCCGACTGCATAAATCTGTGTCGCTGAGCTGTGTCATGAATATATTGTATCGATGGCTAGCAAGCTGAAGTGTCAGCCTTCAACATAACTCAATCCTAAATAAATCCTTTAACCTTCTGTGACTGGATCAAGTATTAGTAATTTTCATAAAAAAAGTTGTGGAATAGATCGAAGTAATACAGGTTTTGTTACACTTCCATGAGCAGTTTTGTATGAAAATAAACTCTTGGCAAATTTTTAGAGACAGCGTAAGAGTCTGTTTGACGTATACCAGCCACAAACATATGCTATACTTATGAATATGCCACCGATTTGCAAGTCAGGTCCCTGGAAATTCTGTGGTGCTTTGCCCAGAAGGAAAGTTGGGAAATACTGTCATGAATGTAGCAATGAACTGATATGTGACTAGCAGGAAGCCCTTTTTTTAATGAGTATATAATATGCCTTTCAACATCTAAAAAATATTAATTAAAGACTTGTTATAGGTATAAACACCAGTAACTCTATCTATAGATGATTGCTAAAATGTATTTGTCTCTTTATGTAGAAGAATTTACTACAAGCTGTTCTAATAAACAGAATTCATAGCGCCGCATAACCAGCTGTTCGAATCAATCACACTGTATCTCTGTCCTCCTCATCGCTCAGTGTCACTAACATTGAATACATTTTTATAGCACTAGGAAACATTTTGGCAGCATGCCAAGTGCGCCACATCATTTATCAAACAGATGATTTATTAGCATTCACATTTAAAACTAATTTGTCAGCTTCACGTGATAATGATTTCCACATTGGACACATTACTTTCAGAAAAAAAATAGCCTTTCTCCTGACGGGATTATAGTCCTTGAGTTTCCCATGCACACAAAGGCAGACTTTTTACAAGCCATTTTATCTGTTGAGAGGGAGGAAATTATTGTTCAGTATTGAAGTAATATGATCATTCACTTTTCTTGAGTCTGCTTCGTCTCTTGAGAGGTATAAATAAATATATTGTGAAGATTAACATTTGACAATTATACCAACATATTTGAAAAAAATATTTTTTTGTCAAAAGGATCATGGCAATTTTCAAAGATTTTGGAGTTAAAACAATTTTGGTTTACTTATTCACCAGTAGAATTGATTATTTTTATGCTGAAATATTCATTTGACAGATTGTATATAATGTTTAGCGTTATGGTGACAAGAGGAAAATCTTTTCCACTTAGTGAGTGGAATGTGGAATGAGTTACCTAAAAATATGGTTGGGGTGGGGTCAATGGAAGCTTTAAAAAAGGAATTGGATCATTGTTGGAAAAAAAGTTTGCAACGTTATGAGGAAATGGCCTAGCACCACT
Source organism: Stegostoma tigrinum (assembly GCF_030684315.1). Classification (NCBI taxonomy): domain Eukaryota; kingdom Metazoa; phylum Chordata; class Chondrichthyes; order Orectolobiformes; family Stegostomatidae; genus Stegostoma; species Stegostoma tigrinum. The sequence goes on from NC_081363.1 coordinate 29,963,175, forward strand.
AGATGAAATGACCTTTCAGAGAACAGCACAAGTATGATGGGCTGAATGGCCTCTCTTAGTGCTTTAGGCATTTATGATTCTATTATGAAATATTTCAATTCTAGAGGTGTCACATATTCCTCACTCCTATATTACAACAATGACTGCACTTCAAAACATACTTGACTGTAAAGCATTTTGGGACCTCCTGGGGCTGTACAAAATTCTATCTAAAGGCACACCTTTCAAATCAGATTCTGTGAAATAAAGTCTTTTTTTAGACAAAGTTTTGGCTCATGAATTATGATGTTGTTATCAGAACAGCAAAAATATTAACAGAATATGCCAATGGTAGCTTACTTATTGAAATATCACACAAAACAAAAAAAGTTTTTCTCATTAGATTTATTTAAGAGGGACCTGGACGTGGCCCTTGCAGCTAAAGGAATCAAGGGATATGGAGAGAAAGCAGGAATGAGATATTGAGATTGCATGATCAGCCATGATCATATTGAATGGACTGAATAGCCAACTCCTGCACCCATTTTCTATGTTTCTAATTGTTTAAAGTACAATTTTAGGCCAGTTTTTCTTCTCTAGTCTCATGTTTCTCCACCCTTCTACTATTTAACTGGTTTTATGTGACCTGGTACAATCGAGTGTCCTACTTTTTAATTACAATGGAATAACTATAACCATGTTTTTTTGACTGTCTTTGCTGTTAGCTCAAGCCATCTATTGTGGAGATGAGGAGGATGTTCAACTGAAAAGATCTTAAAAAGGCTAAAAACTTCTGCTAAATGGTTGTGTTGTCAGCCTGTCAAAAGCAGTTCACATTAAATAGTAGTAGAAGGAGACCACTCAGCCTTCACACATCCTCCATCATTCAATAAGATCTATTTGTGATTTGAATTCCAATTCCATTTAGACCTAGAAGCCCTTTATTTCCTCGCCTTAACAAGAATCTATACACCTCTGTCTTAAAAATATTCAACTACTCACCTCTATTGAGATCTGAAGCTTTTGTATGAATAAGGTGATAAGTTTGCACTTTAGTGCATAAAAACTGAAAACAGGACGATCTACTATCAGACAAGTAATCTCATTAGTAGCATAAAGCACAATCATGCTTAACACAGACTGACAGCATAATGATGAGGAGCATTGGATGGCAGTTAGAAAGAGTTTCCATACTTTCATTTTGTTTTTTAATTCTAACTCAGCTTCAAAAAGAATAGCACTATTCTCTTTTGCAGCTCTATGAAGTGCTTTAAATCAACTTAATCTGTGTTTGCTTTGCAGGCTCTGAGACCGCAGTAGACAAATGAATAAAAGTGATACAGTTAACATCAAAGGGCAGCTCAGGACATCAGCAGAGTGATCAGATTATAGGATGGTAGGACCACCCCTTAATTATCAAACTCATGTTTACTTTGACTGTGACTAACTGTTAGAAGCACAAGATCATATGAGGGTCTCAGATAGTAAAGCCATAAGGAGCAAGCTCTCCCCATGGCTCAGTGGGGAAATGTGGGCCAAGTTACTGCAATGATGGTGTCAAATGTGCTCTTTAGCCAATGTTAAATCAGTCAATCTTGACTGTTGGCTTTATGGTTGGTCTCAATATATGAAAGTTGAGGAGAAAGAAAAACTTGCAGAGTTATATGTTCCCTACTTGAAAGATGGCTACAGTCAAAAGTAAACAAAACTTTCTGCTCTTATCTAATGACTCAATGTTTGTCCAAAGTAGGAGATGGATAAAGTGAAGAAGAGACCGGGGGCTGAGATTGCAAATATTTCATAATCTTACAGTTTACCCAGAAGGAAAAAAGATTGTCTAAATTCAATCATTTGTCGGAAGTAGGTAAGACAACAACAGACTCCTTAAGAGAGATAATGGGAACTGCAGATGCTGGAGAATCCAAGATAACCAAGTGTGGGGCTGGATGAACACAGCAGGCCAAGCAGCATCTAAGGAGCACAAAAGCTGACGTTTTGGGCCTAGACCCTTCATCAGAAAGTGATTCCAGTTGTATGTGCTGTTGTTACTTGCACTATATGTTACTTACCTGTTTTATTGCTACCGTAAATTATTAGTTGTGTGAATTCCAGTATACGGTGCTACAGTAACAGAGATTAATTGTTGTGGACTGTCAATCCAAATTGCACGTTGCTGGTTTTCGATGTACATGACACCATCAGGAGATTATTGCTTCATGTCAGTATTTAAAGAAATGTACTGCTGGTATTTGCAGAAAAGTATCCCAGCTTAAGAGGGGGATTTCAGAACATTTCAGAACCCATGGAAAGCAACTGGCCTGGATGGACTCCCTGGCCATGCTCTCAGATCCTGTGCGGACCAGCTAACGGGAATATTCACTGACATTTGTCCTGGTGCGTAACAGCCTGGTACGACAACACTCTAAGAAACTACAGAAGGCGGTGTGCACAGCCCAGACCATCATGGAAGCCAGCCTTCCGTCTGTGGACTCTGTTTACACGGCCTGCTGCCAGCATCATCAAAGACCCATTGCACCTTGGTAATCAGGTCCTACAACCTCTTCCATCAGGCAGAAGATTAAGAACCCTGAATATAGGCTCGAGCAGGTGCAGGAACAGCTTCTTTCTGGCTGTTATCAGACTGATGAAAGGACTTTCTAGGGTCAAATAATGTAACCTGCCATGTAACCTGTATGCCTCTAACACTTTTTGATCTGTACATCCTTTGCTTGCTGTGATCTGCTTGTCTCCCTCATAAACAAAGCTTTTCACCGTACTTTGGTACACGTTACAATAAATCAAATAATCAATCAATCAATCAAACATTTTTAACCTCCCCTTACTATGATCTGAAGTCCCTGCCTACTTTAAAAAGATTACCATCATCACCGTGCCAAAGAAAAATCATGCAGCATGCTTCAATGCCTACTGCCCAGTGGCTCTGACATTCATAATTATGAAGTACTTCGAGTAGATTGTCATGGCCCACATCAATTGCAGCCTACCAAATTGCCTTGATCCTTTGCAATTTGTCGAATGGCACAACAGGTCCGCAGCAGATACCATCTCCCTGGACTTACACTCATCTTTGGAACAATTGGATATCAAAGATGGCAAAAACTGTCAATGTTTGAGTAAGAGATAATACAGTGTGGAGCTGGAGAAAAACAGCAGGAAATCAGCATCAGAGGAGCAGGAAATTTGACGTTTCAGTTCAGGACCCTTTATCAGAAGAAGGATCTTGACCTGAAATGTTAACTTTCCTACTCCTCTGATGCTGCCTGGCCTCCTTTATGAATAACAAGGCTGCGGCCTACAGTTCCACCTTCAATTCTATAATTTCAAACAAACTCATCTCTAAATCCCAAGACCTAGGTCTCGGCTAGCTGCTTTGTAACTGGATCCTTGACTTCCTGACCCATAGACAGAAATCAGTAAGAATAGGTGACAACACCACCTCCACCACAATCCTCAAGCTCCACAAGGCTGTGTGCTCAGATGCCTATTGTACTTCTTATACACTGAGGACTGTGTGCTTAGCAGCATACTGTAAAGACAACAATCTCTCCATCAATGTCAGCAAAATGAAGGAGCTGGCCAGTGACTTCAGGATGAGGAGTGGAGGGCATGCCATGTCTACATCAATGGCGCTTGCTGGAAATGGTCAAGAGCATCAAGTTCCTAGGAATGTTGATCACCAACAATCTGTCCTGGCCCACCCATGAGATGGTCAAGAAAGCATAACAACGGCTCTGCTTCCTCCAGAGGCCAAGGACTCCGGCAATTTTTATAGATGCAGCATATAAAGCATCCTGTCTGGATGCATCACAGCTTGGTATGGCAACTGCTCTTCCCACGAGCACAAGAAACTACAGAGTCGTGAACAGAGTCCATCTGGAAAACCAGCCTTCCATTCACTAACTCTATCTATACTTACTGCTGCCTCAGGAAATCAACCAACACAATCAAAGACCCCTCCGACTCCATTATACTTTCTTCCACCCTCTTCCATTACGCAGAACATATAAACGTTTGAACACGTGAGAACAGATTCTTCCCTGCTGTTATCAGACTTTTGAACGAACCTTTCAAATGTTAATTCTGTGTTAAATGTTAAACTCTGCACCAGTAACTCTGTACTCATGGAATCCCTATAAGGTAGAAGCAGGCAGCTTGGGCCATCAAATCCATACCAACCCTACAAACAGCATCTCACCCAAACCCATCCCCCAAACATGTCTTTGTAACCTGCATATCCCATGGCTAATCCCCCTAGCCTGCACATCCCTGGACACTATGGGCAATTTAGCAAGGCCAATCCACCTAACCTGAACACTTTTGGACTGTGGGAGGAAACCAGAGCACCCAAAGGAAGCCCATACAGGTAAGGGGAGAATGTGCAAACTCCACACAGGCAGTCACCCGAGACTGGAATCAAGCCCAAGTCCCTGACGCCGTGAGGCAGCAGTGCTAACCATTGAATCACCGTACCTTATTCTGCATTCTGTTCTGCCTCCCTAACGTGCTTTGTGAGGTATGATCCGCCTGTATAGTATGGAAAACAACACTTTTCATTGTACCTTGGTACATGTGGTAGTAATAAATCAATCAATAAAGAAAAAATCACAAACGACTAGATCTGCAAACATACAGAACAAGTGAGGACAATATAAAGCCACTTTCATTACCTCCCCAAGATATCGCAAATTGTTTTACTGAAAATAAGGATGTTTAGGAGTCATGTCTAATATAATGCAGGAAGCATTAGGGATTTTATTTTGCTGATGTGCTAGGAATGTGGACAGCGTGTGTTGTCAATTAACCTTGAAGAAGTGGTGTGAGATGCTTTCTTGAACCACTGCAGTCCATATGATGTAGGTACATCCACAGAGCTGTTAGGAAGGAAGTTCCAGGATTTTGACTCAGTGGTGAATGCCTATATAGTTCTAAGTAAAGAGAGTGACAGTTTTGGAGAGGAATTTGCAGATGGTTGTGCTCCCATTCATTGTTGTCCCAGTTCTTTTAGGTTGAAAAGTTGAAGTTTTCGGAATTCCCTGGTAATTTGTTACTGTATGTCACCTAGATGGTGCACAGAACTACCATGCAGCACTGGTGCTGGAGGGAGTGAATGTTTAATGTGGTGGATGGGATGTCTATCTTATTGGCTGCTTTGTCCACAATGATGTTGTTGGAGCTCTACTGAACCAGGCAAATGGAGAGTAGTCTATTCTGACTCACACGTTATGGATGATGGACAGGATTTAGGGATTCAAGAGTGAATTTTTCTAAACGGAATTTCCAAAATGCATGTGGTTGGTTTGTCAGAATGCCATTCAGTGGTTTGGATTATTATGCAGTTATATCAAATTCTACATTGTTCATATATCACATACAGTAACAGGGAGACATGTATGTAATAGATAAAACAAGACTGGTTTTTGGAAGAAGGGTCTAGGCCCGAAACATCAGCCTTCCTGCTCCTCTGATGCTGTTTGGCCTGCTGTGTTCATCCAGCTCTACATCTTGTTATCTCTGGACTTCCCAGGAGACAAGGTTTCAAGAGAAGAATTTCTGTCTATCGAGAGCTAACAGCCAATCAGAGGCCAGCAGCTTGTGTGCTGAACACTGCAATAGAGGAGGTTGTAGTTACTGCTGGACAGATCCTTGTTCCTCCCCAGGATCACAGAGGATCCAGGATAAAGATAAGATGATGAGCTTCTCAGACTGAGGGAGAGGCTCAGGAATGGCATCCCCCTTCCTGATGTCCAGTACCTCAATCAGGTAATAAATACTGACCTTGCCAATAGGAAGAGACCAGCTGTCTGCAGGGTAGTGAACACTGCACAGTGACAGAGCAACTGGCAGCAGAGTTAATGCCCATGGTGACTGGTTGAGGTCTTGGAGTGGTCTAGAGTTGACCACTTATAGACCTCCATCTGGGGCATGCTGGGAAGGAAAACCATTGGATCTTGTTGCTAAGATACGGATTCTGATGTAGTCAGCTTTGGCTTGGGTTTTTTTCTGCAGGCTGACCTAGAGTCTCTCTATTCAGGATATGTCCTGACTGAGGCTATACAATTGCTTTCTCTCAAGTAGTATTCCCCAAGATCAGTCAGATTGACAAGGGTGTCCACTTCCATCAGAATACCCTGTAACCCATGCTCCATTTGCTGCATTTTCTAATGACAAAGCCAGCTGTGGTGCCTGTTTGAAGTCCAGTTTGGCTTCAGCTAGTAAGTATTTTTGCATGATCACATCACTAATCACACATATGAAACAGTCATCCCACTTAGGGTTAAACCAAAATCACATGCATCTGCCAGTCATCTAATCTGCATCAAAAATCTCCGTATAGATCCCTCGGGTTCTTGAACTGCATCTCAGAATTAGAGGATGCATGGAGTCATAATATTCTTCAGCTAAATCCAGCAACTCTTGAAACGTTTTAATACCTGGTGCTTCAGGGAAAGTTAGGCTCCTAATAACCGAAAATATTGCGGGTCCACATGCTGATAGGAGAATTACTCATTGCTTTTCATCTGGCCCAATGTTACTTTCCCAGATAATATAATGCATTCTTCGAACGTCGTGGATCCAGTCTTTGACGGCAGGATCAAACAGGCCGAGGTTCCCAAATAATGGCATGATGCCAGAAATGCTTACCCCAACTCAAAGGTGACTGTTGAAAGTGAACTTCTTCAGGGACATGTTTTTCTGTCATTACCACTGAAATAACTCCATGACGGCCGGAATCCTTTCACCAAGTTACCCTTTATTTACGTTTGCATAGTACATAATACTGACCCAGCTAGCTTACAGCTGGTTCCCCTAACAGCCCCAATCAGGGAATTCATATTCTATAGGATCTTCCTGACTGACCTTGTTACAATCACTTACAGGAATGTGTGTATGTGCATGTGTGCTTGTGTGTGTGTGTGTGTGTGTGTGTGTGTGTGTGTGTGTGCGCGTGCGCGCGTGCGTGCGCGCGTGCGTGCATGGTCAGGCTTCCACCAACACACTGAGGCTGAGGTTAAAGAATGTTCACTGACAGGCTTCCATTATGATGGAAATCAAAAACTACACAACACAAAATGACTACAACTACACCCAGGGTGGGTGAGGTAAATGTATCAACCTGTGAGGGAGGGGCCTCCAGACCCACTGTTGTTGGACCTTTAGAAGGAAGGTACAGTGCACACAGACCCTGGATTGTACAGGACACAGACCTGCAGAGCCCCTCACCTCTGAAGACCTGATTGCATTGGCTCCCTGTGTGCTCTCCACATCCCTGTGCCAGACATTGATGGCCATTTCATTCACACCAATATTTTTGGATACAGAGGCTACAGAAAGATGAGGCATGTCTTTGCACGAGAAGCAATGATGCCAACATAGGCCATTGTCTCTACACATGTCACTCATCTTGCTTCTACATGCTGCAGCAACAAGGTCTCTGCACAGACACTGGTCCATTGTACATCCCATATGGAATGAAATTAGGCATCATGCTGCAACTGTTGCAGTTCAGTTTACACAGGGTCTCAAAATAAAGGATGTAGCGCAAAAACAATTATATTTATACAACCATAATACTCTATATACAGTGCACTGTCATTCATGCCAAAATAGTGCCCTCACATAGGGTTTTTTTCTTTCTTTCTCTCCCACAATGCCTTTAGGTACTTCTGGAGTAGAAGGAGTGAAGCCAACAGAGGAGCTGTCACAGTGAGGTTGTGTTCCTAAATGTGACGTTCCCACTGAGGTTTATTTTATCTGAGTTGGCAGGGGGTGCAGGAAGCTTCCTCTGAGACCTTGATAGTCTTGTCCTCAGGAGTCGAAGAGTTGTCTTCGAGCAGACCAGGTCACATCTCTGCAGAGGCCATGGGTGTGCCACCAGTACCTACAAGATACAAGGCTAAGAAAGTGTCACAGCCAACAGTCAGAAGTGGGCAATGAATAAGTTTGACAGCAGAGTTAATGTGAAAGTTACAGTGGAATCGGAGTGTATTTAGTCAGCTGGTGAGACACAGCTGACATGCACCCAGCAGCACTTTGGTCTTCACCAGTGAGCGACAGGATCCTCTCCTCGTACAGACTGAGGAATGTGATGTCAGGCACCCCTCTATTTACCCAGGCGCTTTGTCCATATTGTGAAATAGCATGAGAGAAAGGCGGGGAATTGAGTGAGGTGAAAGTAGCTGGCACACCTGCTCATGCTGTTTGTCATTGACTGCTGGTCATTCCTTCGAAATGCGGAAGCATTCGAAATGGGTGCTGACCACAAACCAGGCTGCAGGGAGGGTCAGGGGTCAAGGCCCTCACTGCCTCTGCCATGCCACCTCATCTAGCCGGGCCTCCAGGTCCCTGTCTGTGAATTGTGGTGCCATCTCCTTCTTCTCCGGCATCTCAAGAATGTCTTTGTGTCTCTGCCTAGGCCAGCCTTGGAATGCCAGTGCTTGTCTGGGTGCACCAGGATGTTGGAGGCTATCGAATAAATGGCAATCATCTGGGAATGGCTCGTGGCAAGCTGGGGATAGAACTAGTCTAAGACGTATACCATCTGAAAGAGGAAGGTAGTTAATGAGGCAGGTTTAGTAAGAAATCTCATTCAGCTTCTGTCAGAAAACACTCCAAAAACACTTGACGCAGCTGGCGCTTGGCCAAAAACACATGAAATTCAGCCCTCTGAGTTAAAACAGTTTTGGAGCCCAAATGATGTAATTAGAGCAGAAATGATTAATTTTAGTTATGTCCCCTCTTGATCTGAGCAAGTATTTGTCACAAATCAAATAAGATATCAGCATTTAAGATGACAGTGCATGGAAACTATTCAGGCAAAGTGTGGTAATTTTCCAGTAATGATTTGAACCTTGTACACAAATCGGTCTAACTGGGTGGGCTACATTAAATTGGAGCGAGTATTTTTAATCATAACCTGTCGTGCTGTGGACAGAGAGATCCAAATATGAACTTTCAAAATGATGACTGACACTTATCATCAACTGGGACTTCACACATATATGGCAAAATGTGCAGACAATTCTAAACAAACTGTGATCCTTATTACTCAAAGAGAAGTCATTGAATTAAAATCCTTAGATAAGAGATCATTTTACGATAGCTCACATGACAATGCCAGTAACGCAGAGTTCTAAAAAAGCATCAGCTTTAGTACGTCAAAGCAATGTGATCTTACCAGGGATATAATACCATGAGCATAAAAAATAAATAAGTGTGCTTTGCTAGGGATTAGGACCTACTGTGAACCTGAGCCTAACATCCACACCCAGGCTTCCCCAGGCTGCAGTGTTCTGGTGGTTGTGATTACAGCACTACATGGAGCGAGCTCCTGACATTATTCATCTGCAGTATCTCCCAAAGGAACTGACATTGATAGCGCCTGTGGTGATGTGCCAGGCAGTCCAATCCTCTCAGCTATGATTGGGGGTCACAAAGGTCAGCATTTAAAATAAAATTGGTGAAAACCGACACGATTTCCTGCTGATTTACACAAAAAACGTTTCTTCCAGTAACTAGCAATGGATAGAATGATAGCAAATAATGTGGCTAACTATAGAAAGAAAATTAACTCCTTACCTTCTTTCCCTGTTGAGAGACTCTACTTGTGTTCTATCAGGAGCACAATCGTTTGCAATTCACGCAATCACATAAATTTAACCACAGAAAGATCATCTGGCTCTTTGTGCAAGTGTAGTGCCATGATGGAGATATCTATTCTAATCCATCTTTTCAAAAGCTTTTCCTCTAACCTTTAATAACTCCTTCTTCCAGAAACATTTAACTCTTCAAATATTGTGATTTTTCTTGGGTTTCAATGCTACTTGTGATAATGTGTTTTGTATCTCAATAACCTCAACAACCAAACAGGTTGAAAAATCTCTTTAGATCTACCAGTAGCATAAGCTGAAAGGGCTTATTACAAACTTACGGAAAGGCTGATCACAGTTTTATGAATCACTGGACAATGCTGGACAGCTTTGGCCCCTGCCCCCTGTTTGTGTTCAGTGTCTCTGATCAGAAACATTTTGACCCTAGGGTGCAGAAGTGGCAGATCCTACCACATGTGGTCGCTGTGCATCTATCCCTGCACTATGCCTGAGGCCCAGATGTTCTAACTAACAAACCCTGGCCACATGCTGTGCAGAGATAGACAATGTGTAAGTTCACACTAGTACTCTTGGACTTGATCCAGAAAGGACATACGAACAAGGAGCAGAAATAGGCAATTCAGCTTCCTCAATCCTGCTCAGCCATTTAATATGATTATGGCTGATAGCAGCCTCAACTCCACCTCCGTGCCTACTCACCATAACCCTTTAATGATGAAATGTGTTGTTTTAGGATCTTTGGTGAATTTCTGCAGTGCATCTTGAAGCTAGTATATACTGTCGGTACTAAGTGTTGGCGGTGGAGGGAGTGAATGCTTGTGGGTGTAGTGCCAATTAAGTAGGCTGCTTAGTCCTGGATGGTGTCAAAATTCTTGAGTGTTGCTGGAGTTGCAATCATCCAGGCAAGTGGGGCATATTCCATCACACTCTGACTTGTGCCTTTTGGATTGTGGACAGATTTTGTGGAGTCAGGAAGTGAGTTACTTGCTGAGGTATTCCTGGCCTCTGACCAGCTTTTGTAGCCACTTGTGAATTCAGCTGAGTTTCTGGTCAATGATAACCTCCCGTATGTTGATAGAGTGGGATTCAGTGATGGTAACACCATTGAATGTCAAGTGGCAATGGCTATATTGTCTGTTATTGGAGATTGTCATTGCACAGCATATTGCAATGAACTAGTGCTCCAAGAGTTGGTTTTAACCAAATCCATTGGAAGACAGATTGGGTTGGGTGCAATACCGGTTTTACGCCCTCCAGTTGTCTCTAATAAAGTCAATAGAGCCACTTACAAGGCTGGGATGAGAGGCCAGGGACAGTTATGGAATGACTGAAGTGTTGCCAGCCAGCAAGAGCCGTGAGTAACCTCCTTTGCTAAAGGAGGCCCTCTATCAGGCAGTAGTATTGTGGAGGAGGAAATGGAGGCAAGAGAACTCTGGGAAATAAATATTAAAGTTTTGAAAACCACTCACAATACAGAAGAGGAAGTACTGGAGATCTCAGAAAACAGAAAGTTGGATAAATCTCCAGGACCTGGTCAAGTGTATTCCAGGATACTGTGGGAAGTTAGGAAAAAATTTTGAGACCCTTTGCAGAAATATTTGTATCATCTATAACTACACTTGAGATGCCAGAGGATGGAGGGTGGCTAATGTTGTGCCTTTATTTAAGAAAGGCTGTAAGGAGAAGTCTGGTAGCTATAGACTTGTGACCCTGATATTGGTGTTGGGTAAATTGTTGGAGTTAATTCTGAAAGATAGGATACACATGCACTTAGAGAGGCAAGGATAGATTAGGGATAGTGGACAGTGACGAAGGTTATCTATTATTACAAAGCTATCTTGGTCAATTGGGTCAATGGGCTGAGAAGTGGGAGATGGAGTTTAATTTGGATAAAGTTAGCTAGTGCATTTTGATAAAACAGACAAGAGTAGAACTTATATAGTTAATGGTAAGGCCCTGGAGAGTGTTGTAGAACAGAGACACCTAGGGGTTCAGGTACATAATTCCTTGAAATTTACATCATACATTGATGGGTTAGTTGTGAAGGCATTCAGCACATTTGCCTTCATTGCCCAGACCATTGAGTATAGGAGTTGAGACAACACAAGATGTAGATGAGGCTCTTCTGGAGTACTCTGCACAGTACTGATTACCTTGCTAAAGGAAGGATATTATTAAATTAGAGGGAGTGCAGAAAAGACTTATAATGATGTTGCTGGTTGTGGGCTATTAGAAGGGGCTGGGTAAGCTGGGACTTATTTCACTGGAACACGGGAGGTTGAGGGGTAAGCTTATAGAGCATTATGAAATTGTAAGGGGTATAGATAAGGTGAACAGCAAGGGTCTTTTCCCTCGGGTAGGTGAGTTGAATACGAAGGACATATTTTTAAGGTGAGTGGAGAAAGTTTAAAAAGGACAAGAGGCAACTTTTTTACAAAAGAGTGGATCATGTGTGGAATGGACTGCCAGAGGAAGTGTTGGATGCAGTTTCAGCTAACACATTTGAATGCAGTTGGATGAGTACATGAACAGGAATGGTTTAGAGGGAAAAGGGTCAAATCCAGGCAGACGGGACTAGTTTAGTCTGGTTGTCACATATCATAGAATTCCTGCAGTGTGGAAGCAGGCCATTCAGCCCATTGAGTCCACACTGATCCTCTGAAGAGCACCACACTCAGGTCCAACCTCTTACCCTAACCCTGTAACCCTCCATGGCACAGACATGTTGGACTGAAGGGCCTGTTTCCATGCTGTATGATTCTATGATGGCTCTTCCCATGATCAAGAATCCCTAGTGGCAGAAGTCCTGACTGCCAAGAGCTGCTGGCGTTTCAGCAGCTGGCAATTGTACTTTACTGCATAGCACCGCAAATAATGTACCCAAATCCCAGGATCGTCAAGGGGCCAAGGCCACAATGACTGATGAAGATGGGAGAGGGTGATGGGTTTGTGGTGAAAGATGGCATGGAAAATACTTATAGGTGAGGCTAGGATGGAGGTTGGCAGCAAGGGCAGGGGTTGCCACTAATTTAGGGCTGCTGACTGTTAGCTATAAGTGTACTGATCCCAAGTTCCATTGGTATGCTTCATAATGTTGAAAAGAGAAAGCGAAACAATGTTAAAAAATGAACAAGATTTAACATTGTTCATTCAAAAAGGGACAAAGGTGTACCAGTTACAAGTTGTTATGCTAATTCATGTACAGAAATTATTATGTAACTTTGAAACCACATAAGTATGAATTTAAAAGCATAGAATTAACAGCATTTGAAGAAGCATGTCATGCATTGCACTACAATGCTGTGTACATATATCTTCTTTGCCTCTGTTTCCATTCTTTTTCTCACTACTGTACTCATTCTCCTGAATTAAAACCTTACTTGATTCCTTTTCCAATCAAATTATACTTTCAGCCTCAATAGGCAGCCTTAAGGAGGAATTCATTGAACGTACCCACAATAGCTTTCTTGAACAGTACGTAATGGAACCGACAAGGGAGGAAGCTATCCTAGATCTGGTCTGTGTAATGAGACGGGGATAATTAGTTATCTGATAGTTAGGGATCCCCTTGGAAGGAGCGATCACAATTCATGATTGAATTTAGAATACAGATGGAAAGTGAGAACATAAAATCCAGTACTAGGGTTCTGCACTTAAACAAAGAAGGCAACAATATGATGAAGAAGTTGGCTAAAGTAGACTGGAAGCAAAGACTGTATGGTGGGCAGTTGAGGAACAATGAGGACTTTCCAAGCAATTTTTCGAAGTGCTCAGCAAAAGTAAATACCGGTGAAAAGGAAGGACTGTAAGAAAAGGGGTAATCGGCTACGATGAATCAGGAAATAAGGGAGGCTAACAAATTGAAAGATAAAGCATAAAAGCAGCAAAGGCCAGTGGGAAACTAGAAGATTAGGAAAACACTAAAGGTCAACTGAAAGCCACAAAAAGGGCTATAAAGAAAAGGCTATAAAGAAAAACTCCACCCACTGCCAACGCAGCTCCTCCCACCACCAATGCCGACACAACTCCGCCCACAGCCAACGCCGATGTCACTCTGCCCACTGCCTTCACAGCCAGCAGCTCCAGAGGAGACAGCAACGCCCAGCCCTGCCGAGACTTCGCCATCCCCCCCAGGCCTCCCCTTTACTGAGGACGAACGGTCAGTCCTCAGCAAAGGGCTGACTTTTGTCCCCCTCCACCCACATATCAATGAATACTGGTCCCATTGAACAGTTTTTCTGCCGCCTCCGCCTCCATGCCTATTTCTTCAACCGTGAGCCAAGACCTCCCTCTACAGACCACTTCTCCTGCCTCTAATGCACCCCCTCCACCTGGGCACCACCCCACAGCCTCCTACCTTCCCTCGACCTCTTCATCTCCAACTCCAGTCATGACATCAATCGCCTCAACCTCTCCACCCCTCTCACCCATTCCAACCTCGCCCTTGCAAAACGGGCAGCCCTCTGCTCCAATCTCAACCTCACCATAAAACCCGCGGACAAGGAAGGCACAGTTGTAGAATGGTGCACTGACCTCTATATTACTGAGGCCAGACGACAACTCTCCGGCACTTCTTCCTGCCACCCCCTTGATCATGACCCCACCCCTGAACACCAAACCATCATCTCCCATACCATCCACAACCTCATCACTTCAGGTCACCTCCCACCCACAGCCCATTGTCTCTGCCTGCACCTGCCCCACCAAATTTATCTCCACCTATCTGGACTCCATTTTCTCCCCTTTGGTCCAGGAACTCCCTACCTACGTCCATGACACCACCAGTGCCCTCCACCTCCTCTAGAACTTCCAATTCCCCAGTCACCAACATCTCATTTTCACCATGAACACCCAGTCCCTATACACCTGTATTCCCCATACAGATGGCCCAAAGGCCCTCCGCTTCTTCTTGTCCCGCAGGCCCGACCAGTCCCCCTCCACTGACACCCTCATCCACTTAGCCGAACTCATCCTCACTCTCAACAATTTCTCTTACAATTCCTCCCACTTCCGACAGACAAAGAGAGTGGCCATGGGTACCCGCATGGGCCCAGGCTATGCCTGCCTCTTTGTAGGTTATGTGGAACAGTCACTCTTTCACACCTACACTGGCCCTAAACCCCACCTTTTCCTCTGTTACATTCATGACTGTATCGGCATCACCTTGTGCTCCCAAGAGGAGTTCGAACAGTTCATCCACTTCATCAATACCTTCCACCTCAACTTCAAGCTCACCTGGACCATCTCCAACACATCCCTCACCTTCCTGGACCTCTCTGACTCCATGTCATGCAACCACCTAGAAACCAATGTACACTTCAAGCCCACACTGACTCCCACAGCTACCGAGAATACACCTCCTCCCACTCACCTTCCAGCAAAAATGCCATCCCCTATTCCCAATTCCTTCACCTCTGCCGCATCTCCTCCCAGGATGAGGCATTCCACTCCTGTACACCTCACATGTCCTCGTTTTTCAAGGACACCAACTTCCCCCCCCTCAGTGGTCAAGAATGCCCTCAACCGTCTCTCCTGCATTTCCCGCAACTCATTCCTCACACCACCACCCCCCGCAATAAAAGCCAAAAGAGAATGCCCCCCATCCTCACGTACCACTCTACCAACCTCTGGATCCAACGCATCATCCTCCAACACTTATGCCATCTGCAATCTGACCCCACTACCAAAGACATTTTTCCCTCCCCAGCCTTATCTGCTTTCCGGAGGGACACTCTCTCTGTGACTCCCTTGTCCACTCCACACTCCTCTCCAACCCCACCACACCCGGCACCTTCCCCTGCAACCGCAGGAAGTGCTACACTTGCCCCCACACCTCCTCCCCCACCCTCATCCCAGGCCCCAAGATGACTTTCCATATTAAGCAGAGGTTCACCTGAACATCTGCCAATGTGGTATACTGCATCCATTGTACCCGGTGTGGCTTCCTCTACACTGGGGAAACCAAGCGGAGGCTTGGGGACTGCTTTGCAGAACACCTACACTCGGTTCACACTAAACAACTGCACCTCCCAATTGCAAACCATTTCAACTCCACCTCCCATTCCTTAGACGACATGTCCATCCTGGGCCTCCTGCAGTGTCGCAATGATGCTACCCGAAGGTTTCAGGAACAGCAACTCATATGCCGCTTGGGAACCCTGCAGCCCAATGGTATCAATGTAGATTTCACAAGCTTCAAAATCTCCCCTCCCCCTAACGCATCCCAAAACCAGCTCAGCTTGTCTCCGCCTCCCTAACCTGTTCTTCCTCCCTCCCACCTATCCCCTCCTCTCACCTCAAGCCCCACCCCCATCTCCTACCTACTAGCTCATCCCGCCCCTTTGACCTGTCCGTCCTCCATGGAGTGACCTATCTCTTTCCTACCTCCCCACTTACACTCACCTTTACTGGCTCCATCCCTGCCTCTTTGACCGGTCTATCTCCTCTCCACCTATCTTCTCATCTATCCATCTTCTATGTGCCTCCCCCTCTCTCCCTACTTATTTCAGAACCCCCTTCCCCTCTCCCATTTCTGAAGAAGGGTCTAAGCCTGAAACGTCAAGCTTTCCTGCTCCTCTGATGCTGCTTGGCCTGCTGTGTTCATCCAGCTCTGCACCTTGTTATCTCTATAAAGAAGAGTAAGATAGATTAGGAGACTAAACTAGCTCAGAATAGAAAGACAAATAGCAAAACTTTCTATCAATATATAAATTGAAAAAGAGTGGCTAAGGTAGACATTGGTCCTTTAGAGGATGCAAAGGGGGATTTAATAATGGGAAACGAGGAAATAGCTGAGGCATTGGACAGGTATTTTGTGTTGGCCTTCGCAGTGGAGGATGTGTATAACTTACCAGTAATTGATGACAGACTAAGGTAGGTGAGGAATTTGACACAATCATTGTGACAAAAGTGATAATGTTGGGCAAGCTAATAGACTTAGACAAGTCTTCTGACCCTGATGGAAGACATCCCAGGGGACTGAAATATACGACAGGAATAATAGCAAATGCACTGGAAGTAATTTTCCAAAATTCGCCAAGATTATGGGGTAGTTCCAGCAGATTGGAAAACAGCCAATATGACGCCAGTAATCAAACAAATAGTAGACAAAAGATGGGGAATTATAACTTCTGTAGTAGGGAAAATGCTTGAATCTATCATCAAGGAAGAAATAGCAAGACATCTAGATTGCAACTGTCCCAATGGGCAGTCGCAGTATGGGGTCATGAAAGGCAGGCCATGCTTGACTAATTTGCTGGAAATCTGTGAAGATATTATGAGTGCGCTGGATATCGGGGATCCAGTAGATGTGGTGTATTTAGATTTCCAAAAGGTGTTTGGGGTGCTGCATGAGATAAAGGCGTTACAGGTAAAATATTAGCATAGATCGAGGATTGATTAACTAACAGGAAGCAAAGAGTGGGGATAAGTGAGTTTCTTTTCTGGTTGGCAAACAGTGACTAGTCATGTGCCTCAGGGATCAGTGCTTGGACCGCAGTTGTTTACAATTTGCATGATGATTTGGAGTTGGAAACCAGGTGTAGTGTGTGGAAGTTTGTAGATGACACTAAGGTGCGTGGTAAAGCAAAGTGTGCAGAGGACTCTGAAAGTTTGCAGAGGGATATGGATAGTATAAGTGAGTGGGAAGAGGTCTGCTAGATGGAATTCAATGTTGATAAATGTGAAGTCAGCTATTTTAGTAGGAAAAACTGTAAAAGGGGCTATTATTTGAACAGTAAAATATTACAGCATGCTGCTGTGCAGTGGGGCCTGGTTGTCCTTGTGCATGAATTGCAGAAGGTTGGTTTGCAGGTGCAACAGGTAAATAAGAAGGCAAATGGAATTTTGTCCTTCATTGCTAGAGGGATTGAAAAGCAGGGAGGTTATGCTGCAGCTGTATAGGGTGCTGGTGAAGCCACAGTTGGAGTACTGTGCATAGTTTTGGTCTCCTTAAGAAAGGGTGTACTGGTACTGGAGGGCTGCAGAAGAGATTTATTAGATTGATTCCAGAGTTGAGAAAAATGACTCATGAAGACATGCTGAATAGTCTGGGATTATATTCGTTGCAATTTTGAAGAACGATGGGGCATTTTACAGAAAGGTATAAAATTATGAAGTTATGCTAAACCTACATCAAACGTTAGTTGGATCACAATTTAAGTGCATGCAACTCTTGACGCCATATTGTAAAAAGCATGTTAGAGTCTCCAGAGAGAGTGCAAAGAACACTCAGAAAAATGATACTAGAAATGTGGGAGTTTATATATTAATACAATCAGAAGAGAAGGGTAAACCAGCTCCCTTTTTATTAACCTCCTCAGTTGACCATGACAATAGTTTTAAGTTCTTCTTAGCACAGGGCTACATCTTTCTCCAATTAAAATTCATTGAATTATTTTTACTGTTAACTATAGAGTGCCAACTACAAGGTTTTTTATGATTTAAGGAAAGAATAAGCTCACTATATTAATAAAGATGCTCCACCAAGCATGAGGCCATCGTTCAGTCACAAACACACAAAAATGCACAAAGAAACAAACACATACATGTAAACATGTACTTTGTACTTTGTACTTTGAACAAAAAAGAGCATAAGATTACATACAGTTTAGAATCCTTTGGGTATCCATAAGATATAAAATTTTAACCTGAAATGCAATTGCTAATTGATTTTACGGACAGTCAGCAGTGGCGAACATTGCTCGGTTCAGTTCTGCGGTCTAAACTCCATCTCCTCTGCTCTGGCATAAGGGACCCTTGAAATAGCAGCTTGTTTATCTATTCTGTCTGTATAACATAATGACATCTGGCTTGATAGTTCTTTTTTATGTTAGTGATTATATTGGAAAGCGCATGATTAGAGTTCATCAAAATAAAGTAGTCACTAAGAAACCTACGTGGGAATTCAACAGTGATATTTTTACCCAAGGAGTATTGAGAGTGCAGAACTCTCTCCCACAGGGTTGTGGTAGACCAGATGCACCTGAGCGGGGGCTGAATGGGCATATGAGAGAGATAAGAGTGTGTTAGATTTTTGAGGTCAATTAGCCCAGTTTGCAGTGTAGAATGATACCAACAGCAATGGGGTCAATTCCTGTACTGGCAGAGGTAATAATGAAGATTCCATACTCTCAACCTCACCCCATGCCTGAGGCACAGTGAGGCACAGAGGTTAAAACACCACCAGTTGTTCTTTCTCAATGAGAGAGCAGGCCTTTGGGACTATGGTCGTTTCACCTAAACTGAGAAATTTAGATGGGAAAAGATGGGAGGAGATTCCAATATACTGACACGGACTATTTCTATACTGTATGTATTTAAGTAGTTCAATTGAACCATACTGTCAATTGGCTAGACTGAAGAAGAAAGTTTGTAGGGCCACAGAGAAAAGCAGAGGGGGATAGGATAGTCAAGCTACTGTTGCAGGGAACCAAAGAGGACAAAACAGGCTGAATGGCCTCATTTTGTGCCGTAACTATGATTTTATGTTTCTTCTATAGATGCAGATTTGAGGGTACATCTAGCTGTCCACTCTGTAACCTAGCAACTGGTTTGGTGTATGAAAACAGAGGAACATTTTTAAACCAATTTGGATGGTGTTTCAAATTTTGAGAAAATTGTGGGCAATAAATTACAGTTGTAAATATTCCATTTAAGTAAGAGAATATAAAACAAAAAAAATTTGGGAAAAAAATAAATGTTTCGGTCATTGTTGACTATTTTAACTCATCTATTCAAAATAAATCAAAGTTCACTGATAATTAGATTCTGGTATTCAGGCCAAGAAATTCAATGAATGTGGCCTTTTCACAAGTCATCTCATGGGAGCCAAAGCAATTTTTTAAAACATTCTTGGGATGTGAGAATTGCTGACATGGACATTGCTTCTGAGAAGGCGGTGTTGACCTGTGTTATCAAACCACTGTACGGTGCAGCACACTCAGGGAGTGCTTAGGGAGAAGTTTGAGAACATGGAATCAGCAATAGCGAATAGCAACGTAGTTCTGAATCAGGATAACTTTGTGGGTATCTTACAAGCGATGGGATTCCCAAATGACTGCTGTCATTGTACTTCCAGGATTCTGATCACAAGTTTAGGAGGTGCTGATGAAAATGCTGTGACAAGTTGTTGAAGTATACACTGTTACTGCATTGTGTTGGTGATGGAAGACTAAATATATAAAGGAGTGGCTGGGGTGAAAATCAAGCGAGCTACTTTGTCATAGTTATCAACAAGCTTCCCAAGATTTGTTGGATTTGTACTTGTCTAGACAAGTAGAAAGAAAGCTTAATCACTCTCCTGACTAATGTTTGTAGATAGTAGACAGGTTTTGGGATGTCAGGAAGTGAGTTACCAGCCTCATGTTTCCTTGACTCTGTGATTTGCTCTTGTAGCACAGTTTTTACATGGCTATTCCAGTTATTTTTTATGAGCAGAATTCTGAGCTTCTAAAGAATGCAGGAGATTTTCTTCCAGCTCTCTAAACCGTGAGCAAATTGGCCAGCTCTGAGCAACCCTTTCTGAATTGCAACTTGCTTCATTCCTCTACCCCCATCCAATCACACCCGCTTCTCCAGGATCAATATAAGGGCTAATATTGGCAGCACCTTGGGACCAAGTTCAGATGTTCTTCACTAACAAGCTGTCTTGGTATGTACCGAAGGTGCCTACAGCTCATCAGGCTGTTGTAAATGAGGCCCAAAGCTTAAGATCGAGCCTATTGGCACAGAGGATCAATCCCTGCACAAAATATATGGTGACAGGCCAGTGCGAAGGAATTTCTAATCTAGGTTCGATTTAATTTTGCAAACAATGAAACAGATTAATCCACAATCATTAGTCCTGAAAAAAAATTGACTTCCTCATAACGCAGAGACGAATGCAACACAGCTCAAACAGATTCGGGCTTATAATATCTATCACCTCTCCACACACAGCTCCCCCTTCACCCCCTGAAATAAACAGAATTGAACAGAGGCTCAGTTTCAGAATTTGCTGTTCTTATTTTTGTGAGCTGTGGACAGGTTTGTCAGTGATGCCACTGGCGGGTTATGTGAGAGAGTGACAGTTGGAATCCAGCTTGTTTCATTCCACATGCTGAGGATCAGGCATGTGGCTTCCACAATTGGAAACAGTAATATATGGGTGCAATGAGTCACTGTCTTCCAGGAAAACATCACCTTAGCAACATAAACCCAAGTGACTTAGTAAGAGGCCAATTTGTTAGCTGATATCCAGCACAAAAATCAGGACTAATGGAGCAGCCAAACATTAACACTATTTAAATTATATCAGGATATCAAGTCATTTTTATCGAGCAAGCAATTCATGTTTCTCATGCCAGCAACTGAAAGGAGATTTATACTATTATTTACTATATTGAAAATGATTGCAATTCACAAAAAAGACATTCACAAAGTTAAAAATGTACATTTGTGATAGGAATTTTTTTTGAAAAATATAGCAGAGGATGTTTTCTGATGCCATAAATAATTATTTGTGTTGAAAGATTTATTTTCAACAATAAAAATGAGTGATGTTATTGGAACAGGTTGCACCTTCCTCAATACAAATTTGCTGTCAAAATACTTTCTCTTCCCTTAACCACCCTGAATATGTAGGAATCCAGCTCTTGGAATTATGCAAGCCTGCTTTGAAACATGCTACTAATATCAGATTTGAGAAGCTTTTTAGGTCAGAAGCTCGCCCACTCTCCTGTGAACAAGACCAGTAATGTAAACTTGAACCAGATGGATAACTAATAGAGGACTTTTCTGGATTAGACTGGTACAATCAGAATAATTACAAACACATTGATGCATGGGCAAAAATAATCCATAATGTAGGTAGGTCTTAGAATGATTAAAGGTCACCCTTTTTATTACGGTGGCTTAAGCAAAAGCAGGAACTATGTTTTATAATGTTTAATAATTTGTGTGAAAAAGAATATCCCCTAATTATCTGGTTTTTGTGGCTAAAATTAGAACATGTAAGATAAAATCAACTAGGCACTTAAAAAGGTCTTCTAACCAAGCTTATGACAGATGCACAGCATCCAATATGACCAAGATCAAGAGCTCAGAAATGTAGCATTTCAACATGTTTCAGTAAGAGTTGTGGCATTGTGAGGCACTGCTGAAACAGAACCATGTACTCTGATTGCATTTTGTAAACCAAGTTAAATAGAAACTAAGATAATAAAATGTGAGGCTGGATGAACACAGCAGGCCAAGCAGCATCTCAGAAGCACAAAAGCTGACGTTTCGGGCCTAGACCCTTCATCAGAGAGGGGGATGGGGTGAGGGTTCTGAATAGGACCCTCTGAATATAGAATAATAGAAACTATGTCTTTTTAAAAGTCAAGATATAACTCTCTGACTTTATACATTCTTCAAGATTGCAAATTAGTCCCAAAAATGATTTCCTGTAAATTGACTTATAAATAGCCAATTATATACAGGTTTGTTAAGTAGATAGTGGTTTCTCCTTGAACAAATGCAATAATTGAAGGTGAGGAGCACATTCAGTGGGACTACGGCAGAGTGAAGCAAAAGTGTGCAGTATGTCCTAAAATTTGGCTCAAGTGGGAATTTGGTGCAAAGGGTATCAGAGATGCTTTAACTGGGGTTTACTGCAACAAATAAACTCGCCACAGTGAGAAGTGAGTGGGGGAGGATAAATGGCATCGTGCGAAGACCGACCTGCAGTGAGACCAGTGGCTGAGTGATGCTGCAATGTGAATGAGTGAAGGCAAAGAAGCTGATTTATGAGTAAGATAATGAAATGTGAGGCTGGATGAACAAAGCAGGCCCAGCAGCATCTCAGGAGCACAAAAGCTGACGTTTCGGGCCTAGACCCTTCATCAGAGAGGGGGATGGGGAGAGGGAACTGGAATAAATAGGGAGAGAGGGGGAGGCGGACCGAAGATGGAGAGAAAAGAAGATAGGTGGAGAGGAAAGTATAGGTGGGGAGGGAGGGAGGGGATAGGTCAGTCCAGGGAAGACGGACAGGTCAAGAAGGTGGGATGAGGTTAGTAGGTAGGAGATGGAGGTGCGGCTTGGGGTGGGAGGAAGGGATGGGTGAGAGGAAGAACAGGTTAGGGAGGCAGAGACAGGTTGGACTGGTTTTGGGATGCAGTGGGTGGAGGGGAAGAGCTGGGCTGGTTGTGTGGTGCAGTGGGGGGAGGGGACGAACTGGGCTGGTTTTGGCTGCTGCAGTCACCGCCTCCACTTCCAGTTACAACACCTCACACACCACCCTCACCGCAGCTGCTGCCGCCCACCCCGATCCTCCAACCTGCGACGGAACCCCGCCCATGGCCGACGCCGACGGAACCCCGCCCACGGCTGACACCGACGGAACCCCGCCCACGGCCGACAACCTCATCGCTCTGCCCACAACCTCCACAGCCAGCAACCCCAGAGAAGACAGCCATACTGAACCCTGCCGCATCTTCACCATCCCCCCAGACCTCCCACTAACTGAGGACGAACGGTCAGTCCTTAGTAAGGGGCTCACCTTTGTCCCCCTACAACCACACATCAACAAATACCAGTCACTTTTGGACATAGAACAGTTTTTCCACCGCCTTCGCCTCCACGCCTACTTCTTCAACCGGGAACCTAACCCTCCCTCCACTGACCCCTTCACCCACTTCCAACACAAGTCCTCCTCCTGGACACCACCCCCAGGCCTACTACCTTCCCTCGACCTCTTCATCTCTAACTGCCGTCGAGACATTAACCACCTCAACCTCTCCACCCCTCTCACCCACTCCAGCCTCTTCCCCGCAGAACGGGCAGCCCTCCGCTCACTCCGCTCCAACCCCAACCTCACCATCAAACCCACTGACAAGGGTGGCGCAGTGGTAGTATGGTGCACTGACCTCTACATCGCCGAGGCCAAACGCCAACTCTCCGACACCACCTCCTACCGCCCCCTCGATCATGACCCCACACCCGAGCACCAAACCATCATCTCCAACACCATTCATGACCTCATCACCTCAGGGGACCTCCCACCCACAGCCTCCAACCTCATTGTTCCCCAACCCCGCACCGCCCGTTTCTATCTCCTTCCCAAAATCCACAAACCTGCCTGCCCTGGTCGACCCACCGTCTCAGCCTGCTCCTGACCCACCGAACTCATCTCCACCTATCTGGACTCCATTTTCTCTCCTTTGGTCCAGGAACTCCCTGCCTACGTCTGTGACACCACCCACGCCCTCCACCTCCTCCAGGACTTCCAATTCCCTGGCCCCCAACACCTCATTTTCACCATGGACGTCCAGTCCCTATACATCTGTATTCCACATGCAGATGGCCTAAAGGCCCTCCGCTTCTTCCTGTCCCGCAGGCCCGACCAGTCCCCTTCCACCGACACCCTCATCCGCCTAGCTGAACTCGTCCTCACCCTCAACAACTTCTCTTTCGATTCCTCCCACTTCCTACAGACTAAGGGGGTGGCCATGGGCACCCGCATGGGCCCCAGCTATGCCTGCCTCTTTGTCGGTTACGTGGAACATTCCCTCTTCCGCACCTACACAGGCCCCAAACCCCACGTCTTCCTCCGTTACATTGATGACTGTATCGGCGCCGCCTCTTGCTCCCCAGAGGAGCTCGAACAGTTCATCCACTTCACCAACACCTTCCACCCCAACCTTCAGTTCACCTGGCCCATCTCCAGCACATCCCTCACCTTCCTGGATCTCTCAGTCTCCATCTCAGGCAACCAGCTTGTAACTGATGTCCATTTCAAGCCCACCGACTCCCACAGCTACCTAGAATACACCTCCTCCCACCCACCCTCTGCAAAAATTCCATCCCCTATTCACAATTCCTCCGCCTCCGCCGCATCTGCTCTCACGATGAGGCATTCCACTCCCACACATCCCAGATGTCCCAGTTCTTCAAGGACCGCAACTTTCCCCCCACAGTGGTCGAGAACGCCCTTGACCGCGTCTCCCCCATTTCCCGCAACACATTCCTCACACCCCGCCCCCGCCACAACCGCCCAAAGAGGATCCCCCTCGTTCTCACACACCACCCCACCAACCTCCGGATACAACGCATCATCCTCCGACACTTCCGCCATCTACAATCTGACCCCACCACCCAAGACATTTTTCCATCCCCACCCCTGTCTGCTTTCCGGAGAGACCACTCTCTCCGTGACTCCCTTGTTCGCTCCACACTGCCCTCCAACCCCACCACACCCGGCACCTTCTCCTGCAACCACAGGAAATGCTACACTTGCCCCCACACCTCCTCCCTCACCCTCATCCCAGGCCCCAAGATGATTTTCCATATTAAGCAGATGTTCACCTGCACATCTGCCAATGTGGTATACTGCATCCATTGTACCCGGTGTGGCTTCCTCTACATTGGGGAAACCAAGCAGAGACTTGGGGACCGCTTTGCAGAACACCTCCGCTCAGTTCGCAATAAACAACTGCACCTCCCAGTCGCAAACCATTTCCACTCCCCCTCCCATCCTTTAGATGACATGTCCATCATGGGCCTCCTGCAGTGCCACAATGATGCCACCTGAAGGTTGCAGAACAGCAACTCATATTCTGCTTGGGAACCCTGCAGCCCAATGGTATCAATGTGGACTTCACCAGCTTCAAAATCTCCCCTGCCCCCACCGCATCCCAAAACCAGCCCAGTTCGTCCCCTCCCCCCACTGCACCACACAACCAGCCCAGCTCTTCCCCTCCACCCACTGCATCCCAAAACCAGTCCAACCTGTCTCTGCCTCCCTAACCTGTTCTTCCTCTCACCCATTCCTTCCTCCCACCCCAAGCCGCACCTCCATCTCCTACCTACTAACCTCATCCCACCTCCTTGACCTGTCCGTCTTCCCTGGACTGAGCTATCCCCTCCCTACCTCCCCACCTATACTCTCCTCTCCACCTATCTTCTTTTCTCTCCATCTTCGGTCCGCCTCCCCCTCTCTCCCTATTTATTCCAGAACCCTCACCCCATCCCCCTTTTCTGATGAAGGGTCTAGGCCCAAAACATCAGCTTTTGTGCTCCTGACATGCTGCTTGGCCTGCTGCGTTCATCTAGCCTCACATTTCATTATCTTGGATTCTCCAGCATCTGCAGTTCCCATTATCACTGATTTATGAGTAAGACTATTTCTAGCCCTTAAAGTAAAAGTAAGTTTCTTCAGTTTGTGCTTAGGTCTCCAGTGACCTTTTTACTCTCTTTTCTCAAAAATAACTAGGTTGATATGATAACATTTTCCTTTTATAAAAGCAAGTTATTAATGGAAGAGTAAAGAGCAGGGAATGTAAAATAATTAATTTATAAGGGAAATTAAACAAGACAGTGATTGCAGGACAGGTGATCTGTTACCATTGCATCATATGGAACTTGCTAGATATCGATGTCATCCAGAGCAAACGTGTGTGCATTCCATGTTTGTAGTTCAAGCAACTTTGGTTCTGAGTTGAGGAGCTGGAGCCTGGACTATAGACATTGCATCACATCAGGGAAGGGAAACATTATTCAGACAGTGAACACATCTCTCAGACCCCATAATTAAAAATTGTTTGTGACCAGGAACAGGAGGACGTGCCTGCCGGTAAGGCAGTAAGGATGTCCTCGGGGACATTAAAATTGAGGAGCATCAGCCCCTAAAACTGTTCAGAGGTTACAAGGTTCTTGCAAGCTGTGCAGATGAGGGAATTGCAGGGAGGATGACCATTGGCATGTTGGTTTAATGAGCCATTCCAGTTGGGGAGAGGAGTTAGGAATGCAGTTGTGGAGGCAACAATATAAATGAGGAAATGGATACTATTCTCTGCAGCCATGAGCAACAAGCTTGTGTTGCTTGCCAAGTACCAGTTTAAGGTCATTATCTTAGGGCTGGAAAAGAATTTGGAGAGGACAGGGAAAGATCCAGTAGTCATCATCCAGGTTATTACCAATGACATTGTTTGGATGAGAAAGGGGGTTTTACTGAGAGATTTTAAACAGCTAGAGGCTAAATTAAAAAAGCACAACCTCCAAGCAATAATGTCACAGCCAAAATGCCAAAGGGTAGATAAAGTCAAGGAGTTAAATGCACGTCTCAAAGATTGGTGTGGGTAGAATGGCAGGGAACTGTTCTGGTGGAACCGTGCTGGTTCCAGTATCCTGGCAAATTGAATAGCTAAGGCTATAGAGAGGGCTTTAAACTCATGGTAACTGATGAGTGGGCAAGGGGGTTGGTGTGGGATTGCTGGTGGTGGTTAAGAAGGGAAATAAAGGCTTATCTGACAAGAGGATATAGCAGTATTACAGGGCAGCTATTTGAATAACAATACCCACAGTGGGACAGGAAAGAACAGAATGTACAAACACAGAAAATCAGTCGTAAATAGTGTGAAGGGGAAAAAAATAGATGGCAAAATTAATGGCTCTTTACTTGAATTCATCTACTGTTCGGAGCAAAATAAATTTATTAACAACACAAATATAGAAGGACAAATATAATCTTATAGCTATTAAGAGACATGATTCTAAGGAGATCAAAGCTAGGAACCAAATATTCAGGGCTATGTCACCTTTTGAAAAGACAACCAGTAAGGAAATGGTGGTGGGGTTGCATTGTTGGTAAGGGATGGAATAAGCATGTTAGGAAGAAATGATCTTGGATCAGAACACGTTTTATATATATGGATGCAGGTAAGAAATAAAAAGGCAAATAAGAAACTGGTTAGAGAGGTTTATAAATTCCCCTCATAGTAGTAATACAGTGGGACAGAGAATAAATCAGGAGATAATGAGGGCACATTACAAAGGTAGTACATTGATTATGGGATAGTCAGATTAGAAGAGAGAGCCATGAGGAAGAATTTGGGACAGTTCCCTAGAACAACAATGCACTAGAGTCAACCAAGGATCAGGCTGTTTCATATGCAGTGGTATATAATAGGCAGGTTTAATAAGTTATGTCAAAGTAAAAGATCCTCGAAGAAACAGTGACCATAACATGGTAAAATTTCGTTTGAAATGGTAAATTTGGGTCTGAAGCAACTATGCCAAGCCTAAATAAGGGTAATTATAAAGGATAGAGGCACAGAGTGGCGTGGTATCAAAATGATTAGCGCTGCTACCTCACAGTGCCAGAGATGAGGTTTGATTACAACCCTGGGTGATTGTCTGTGTGGTGTTTGCACATTGTCCTCAGGTGTGTGTGGGTCCTATTGGACTCTGCTGTTTCCTCCACAGTGCTAAGGTGTGTAGGTTAAGTGGATTGGCCATGCTGAATTGCGCCATGTTATCCAAGAAAGTGCAGGTTAGGTGGATTAACCCTGGGAAATGGGGGGTAACCGGGATTGGGTGGGAGGAGTATGTCTAGGTTGGATACTCTTTGGAGGGTCAGTGCAAGTACTATCTTCAGAGATATTGGAGGCACTTGATAGTAATCCTCCAAGAATCCTTAGGTTCTCGGAAGGTTCCACAAGACCAGAAAACTGCCAATGTAATGCCTTTATTTGAAAAGGGAAGGAGACCAAACAGCAGGTAGCCAGTTGGTTTAATATCTGATATTGGAAACATGTTAAAGTCTATAAAGGATATAAAAGCAGAGAATTTAAAAGTATATAATATGACCAAGCAGAATCAGCATGGCTTCATGAGGGAACAAAACACCTTACAAATTTACTAGAATTCTTCCAGGAGGTAACAAGCAGATTAATAAAGAGGAAACAGTAGATGTAATATATTTGGATTTTTGTGAATGTGTTTGATTAAGTATCACATACTAAGTGACTTAATAAAGGCCCACATTGTTGGAAGTAATATATTAGCGTGGATAGTGGATTGGCTAACTAATAGAAGGCAGAGAGTTGGGATTGGGGGGAGTTTTCAGGATGGCAACGTGCAACTCTTGGAGTGCCATGGGGATCAGTGCAGGCCCACAAATGTTTTGCAATTTATGTCAATGATTTGGATGATGAAAGTGAATGTATTAGATGCATGCTTGCAGATGGTACAAAAATAGGCACAAAGACAAGTGATGAGGTTGAGACAGAGCCTGCAGAGGGATGTAGACCTGTTAAGCAAGTGGGCAAAAACTTGGCATATGGAATATACTGTGGTAAAATGTCAGGTCATGCACCTTGGTAGGAAGAATAGAGAGGCTGAATATTATTTAAGTGAATGACTGCACAAAACTACAGATCAGGGGGATTTGGGAGTCATCATCTATGAATTACAAAAAGCTAGTATCTGGATTAGATCGGTAATAGGCAAGTGGAAATATTGCCCTTTATTTCACAGGGAAATGGCGCATAAACGTAGGGGTGGGGGTAGGTTTCTGAAAACTACACCAAGCAATAAGACCACCGCTGAAACACTATCAACAGTTTTTGGGCCCTTATCTAAGGGAATGGCATAGTGGCTCAGTGGTTAGCACTGCTGCTTCACAGTGCTAGGGACGTGGGTTCAATTCCACCCTGGGAAGACTGTCTGTGTGGAACTTGCACATTCTCCCTGTGTCTGTGTGGGTTTCCTCTGGGTGCTCAGGTTTCCTCCCACAGTCCAAAGGTGGGTAGGTTAGGTGGATTGGCTAAGCTAAATAGCCTGTAGTGTTCAGGGATGTGTAGGTTAGGTGGGTTATAGGGGAATGGGTCTGGGTGGGACATTCCAAGGGTTGGTGTGGACTTTTTGGGCTGAAGGGCCTGCTTCCACACCGTAGGGATTCTATGAAAGATATACTGGCTTTGCAGGTAGTCCAGAGGAGACTCACTAGGTTGATACTTGGTATGGAAAGACTGTCTTTCACGGTGAGGTTGAGTAGATTGTGCCTGTACTTGTCGGTATTTGAAAGAATGAGTGGTGGCCTTCTTGAAACATATAAGATTCTTCGGGGATTTGACAGGGTAAATGGAGGCAGATTGTTTCCCCTCCTTGAGAGTTTAGGACCAGAGGACAGAATCTCAGAGTAAGAGGTTGCATATTTAAGTCAGAGATGAAAAGTAATCTCTTCTCTGAGTCAGTAGTGAATCAGTGGAATTCTTTATTGCAGAGGACTGTTGAGATTGGATCTTGAAGTATATTCAAGGCTGACATAGGCAGATTTTCCACTAAGAAGGAAATCAAGTGTTATGGAGGAAAGCCATGAAAATGGAGATCAGGATTATCAGATAAGTCATGATCTCATTGAATGTTGGAGCACAGTCAGTGGGCTGATGGCCTACTTCTGCCCCTACATCTTCTGGTCTTATTGCAGAACTGTTGATTGCACTAAATTGCATTAGTGTTATTACTTGCACAGCAGTAATTACAATTCCAAAAGAAAAGGTTGCTGATGACATCTTTTCTCCCATGTGGGTCAGAATTATATAAATAAGTGCAAATGCATGCATGCTGGGCTGATGCAATGTAGCCTTGACACTCAAACTAAAGCAATGGGTTGCATTCGTAGCATTTCGCTGGATGTGGCTCCACTACCAAAAATGCATTTTTATACACAGAAAAACACTCAAATATGCCTCTTTTCCAAAGGGCAATGCCCCTTTCATAAGATTTTCCTGTCATGGTGAGTGTAACAAAGTCAGCCAGATGCACCTCATAGAAGCTGAGTTCCCTGATTGGAGCTGTTAACCTGGTCTGATCAGACAGCCCTGGCTGACCGATATAAACAAGTGTCAGAGATTCTGTTCACTCTGGTGAGTTGGCTCTGAGGAAGCAGGGCCAGTGTCAAGTGCTGTGCACGTGGAAATAAAGGGTGACTTGGTGACGGGATACCAGCCTCAGTGGAATTATTTCACCTGTAACCTGAATTGTTTGCTACTGTAATGTATGGCAGAGAGCTATTAAAGTTTTCGAGCAGGTGCACCTTTTATAGGCAAAGCCAATCAACTTGCTGAGTAGAAAAATATGGTCCTGCCGGATCTTTAGTTTCAGTTCCTCCCAGTTAAACTGTAATTCTAAACAACTTCTAAAACAACACTTTCCAAACTGACAGCCCTGCCTTTGTGCAACCAAAACAGTTTCCGGAACCGGTGCCCTAAAATGTTTTTCTCTCTCCCGATGAATACATTCTCAAAGTAAGTCTCCTGATTGGTGTCTATATTGTATCCTATTTGCTACATTCCAATGCATACAGAACCAACTTAACTTCTCATCATTATTAACCAGTTGGTATAAATCTGCACTAGACTTCACATTTATGTTAACCCAAGTGTTATTACATATTTTCACAATCCAAAGAAATTTATTTGTTTGTTAATTTATTTGTTAAATTGATCAAATGACGTTTGCATCCTCGAAACACTTGTGGAGTCCTGCGCAGCCTCATCAAATATATTCTTATAAATTATATGGAAGATTGAATCGAAACAACTGACCAAAATAACTATACTTTTGGAAATCAGTTATTTACAAGAAGATTTAAATAACAGCAAATATTGTGTTCGTTCTACATGTAACCATGCCGCTTACTGAGTGACAAAAGGTAATTCATTCCAAATTACACATTAACCGAGAAGAATGGATAAAATTAATATCTTGCTAAGTGCACATTTATACCATCTACATGCCAGTTTCAATGTTCGAGAGACTGGAATGGACTTTGGGTAGCCTGGATCTATTTTGTGAAACAGAGAAGATGGGAAATTTAAAAAAAAGTGGACATTAGTATTGTGTGAAACACTTTTCATTAAAATTTCACACAATATCATACTGTATGCATTTCATAGGATGATTATGTCAAAACAGACATACAGATTTCTCTCAGGCAGGTGGTGAATACCTTTAATGACTTTCGTTCCCAAAGTTTTGAGTCCTGAAGTCACTAGACAGACCAATACCAGGTCTGCACACTCTGCCACAGGTTGTGAAATGGTGTTTGAATGGGGTGGGGATCGTATTGTCTCACACATGCACACAGAGGCAATCAAGATACAAATAATTCAAACTAAATGGGGCTTAAAATCATCAAAATGAAAAGGAAGCAAACAAACTTGGCTTTTGGAAAGCGATTAATTGGACATCTTCAGTTGGAAGCGCTTCCGTCTCAGTCTGTCCTAATGCACTTTGATTTCCCCCCCTCTCTCATTCTCCATAAGGATGAACTTTAATTTGCCCATATGCTGCCTAAGCTATGGTCATAAACTGCTGACAATAAAAACTGCACACTCACTCTCTGGTACACCGGAAATCACATCCAAGGAGATTTGAATTCCCTCTTTAAATGATTTGACCTTTAAGATGTAAAGAAAAGTGGACAGCTCAGTTCCAAACTCAACCAATATTTTCTGTAGAGAACAATGTCTAAATGCAAATTTCAATTGAATTAAACCAATGTTGAAAGTGAGGGTGGAGTTGGGTGGAAAGGGGAGTATGTGGCCTTCATGTTATCTGCCACATTATGTTAAAAGGATCAATCTGAGATTCTACAGAGGTGCCAACAGGTCAGGAGCATTTTCTCAATTGTTCTGTGTCAGCTGATAGTATGAAAGAAAGTGCAGTATATTTTCTAACTGAATTCCACAGATCATTTTCCACTTACAGAATATAATGATACAATGTTCTATGCTGCTTTTTACAATACTGTGCCAAAGTAAACAGCTATAACAAGCTGACCTCCTGCTTTCACCACAAGCTCCTTGGGACATTTTGCAATGTTAAAGGTGCTATACAAAGCACAAACTGTTGCTGTCATAAAGCAACAGCTGTGTTGCATTTTTGGCTTTATTCAGACTCATAACTTCATTTGTTAAACAATTCCAAAAGCAATTTTGACATCAAATGTCTTCCAACCCTGCTGTATTATTCTAGTTAAAATATTCAACAAAATAGCTTTCATTTTTAATCATTTTTATAGAAAATCTCATTTAATAATGCCACCTGTATCATAGCAATTATCTTTTTTTTTTCTAGAGGTGGGTGGGTGGATGATCCTCTGCAAATATTCAGAGATGTGCTGGGGTCTCCCACAAATATTGGCACACTCTGGGAACTCCTGCAAATACTGGTGTACTTCCACAGAGCTCTGTTGAAACTTCTAAAGATGTTGTCAGCTAACCAAAGAAAATTAGTGCCATCAGCTCCTCTCCAACCAGCAGAAATAATGTTCTAGTTAATTAACAAGTACAGAAAAATTCAAACATTTTACAACAGAAAAATATCTGATAACGGAAGCAATTCACTAGCATTTACTTATAAGCTTTCTCAGATCTAGATTTGAATTTTTACACTATATTCAAGCACAACCTATTTTATCTGGTGGGTAATACACATTATCTTCCATAATGTTAAAAAATCTGAGATATTGTGGTGTTGAATAATCTAACAGACATTTATTACAACTAAATATTATATACAAAAATTACATTCCATGGGCATGTAAGTGTCTGGGCTACAGATTTTTAGGTTAACAAAATAGAATGCTTCCATTGCAGTGTCTTGTTTCAAATGACCCAAGATAGGATGCAATATGCGATCTTTATACCCTCAGGTTAAATGTTATTATGCAGGGATGATATCGTGAGCATGTCTCTTAAAGATACATTGATGTACTGGCTGTGAGACCTAAGTCAATAAGCAGTATTTGTTCATTGCATAGACATTTATAAAGCGGCTGTCAGAGTTCAGGGATATAGGTTGATCTGACAAACTTGGTATTAACTCAACCTTATTAAAATTTATGGAAAATCTTATCTTATAATTGTAAACTGATCTGAACTCGATGATAGACCTGATAACTAAGTAAGCAAATGAGGAAGGATATTTCACAGACTCTCCATGTAGGTTCAAAACACAATGTAATATATTTTCATGTTATTTTGTTAACATCTTCAAACAGTGTTCTCCATTTGACACTTTTTGTTTTGATATTAAGTTAGAGCAGGGTATACTTTTTAAATGAGATCATAACTCTGATAAAAAATATCCACAGTGCAATTTCACCTCTGGCCAGCTCTCTTAAGTGCATCCATATCACGATAACCAACTCTATGTTTAACATCGGCTGGATTTCAATACTGGAAATGAAGGAAACAAAATACTTTGCATGCATCATTCAAGAGGTAGCCAGTGAATGTTAAAGGGATGAATTATTAATGGGTGAAAGATTCCTTGCCACTTTGGGTTTGCATTCACATGTCATTGAGATGATCTAAAAGCAGCCTGTGAGTGTATTAGACACATAAGCAATTCTGCCAAAGCATTGCTCATGGTCAGTTACTGATATTATTAAGAGTAAGATTGTATAAAAATAGTGTGATCATGGATTTAGTTGCGATGAGACAGCCTTGCTTCTGACAATGGTGTAATAGGGGTTTCTTAGGCAGAAGTAATTTGGGGTGGATCCAAGAGCATGAGAAGTCTGAGAGGGACTGAGTCTGTGGACTGGGAATAGTTTTGAGGTGGCATTCTGGAAATACTGGGACAGGTCTTGAATTCTGTATTCACTGGAAGAGGCAGAGGGAGTGGAAGGGGAGAGCTGCCATGTACTCATTTTAAGCATTCTTAAACATAAATGTAGGGAGTAAATCTGAGATATGAGCAGTATGTTAAGAAAAGATAGAGGTAGGTACTTGGAATTTTCTGGAGGAAGTTAGCTGAAAAAAACTTTTTTCATTAATGTAGTAAAATTTCCCAGTGCAGTCACAGGACTATTATCAAACAAAATTTGACACATAGCCACATTGGGAATATGTTGAACAGATAGGATCTCAGGAGTCTTTATATGGAGGAAAGTCGGGTAGAGAGGTGGAAAGGTATAGAGAGGTCTTCCAAAACTTAGGAGCCCAGCAGGACCTGAGGACCTGAAGCCCTGGCTACAAATCCTGGAGGGGCTAAAATCACAAAGCACAAGAAACCTGAATTGGAGAAGAAGAACAGATATCTTGGAAGGTTTTGGGGCTAAAGAATGGCAAGAGGGAGAGGCTATGGAGAAATTTGAAAATAATGGTGAAGATTTTAAATTTGAGTTATCACTAAATCTGGAGCCAGTATAGCTTAGTGAGATGGGGGATGGGTATGGTGGTGGATGCACTTACATTAAGTTTAAGGGTGGGGACTTTACAGTGAAATAGTCAAACCTTAATATGACAAAAGCAAGGAGCAGAAAGCTGAGGCAGGGGAACTCTTGGCCAATGTTGTGAAAGTGGAAGTAGACAATTTTATTGATCCTCTGAATAAATGCCTGGAAGCCATTGAGGTCAATTTGCCATCAATGTTGCCAATAAAGTGGCTCGGTCTCAGACTGTTGTCAGGGAGTGAAATGGAATGCGAGAACTTTTGTCAAACACCATGAAGAATTAACAACAGTGGTTTGGGCCATTTCTCTAGGGTTTTAAAGATGTAAGTTATGGAACTATGATTGGGTAGCACACTGGCTTGGTGGTTAGCACTGCCAGGGATGCAGGTTCAATTCCAACCTCTGGCAACTGTCAGTGTGGAGTTTGCATGTTCTCCCTGTGTCTGTGTGGGTTTTCTCTGGGTGCTATGGTTTCCTCCCATAATCCAAAGATGTATAGGTTGGGCAGATTAGCCATGCTATATTACTTGCAGAGTCCAAGGAGGTGCAGGGATAGGGTAGGGGGTGTGTCTGGGTGGGATGCTCTTCAGAGAGTCGGGGTGGATTTGTTGGGCTGAATAGCCCGTTGCCACACTGTAAGGATTCCATATTATACTTTAATGGATCACTTTTTCGATCTTTTCCCTTTCATGTGCTGATCAATATTAAAATAAACTCTTAATTCACGTATTTTACATCCAAAATTTACAAATCTGCGTGATTTTTTATTTGGAATTGGCTTTGTGCTTATTGAGATTGTCTAAAAATTACCTAAAATAATATTTTACATACAAATTGTCTCTACTCGTATGTTTAATATTAGAATTTTGCTCAATATTCTTATACTTGAAAGCTGCCTCAATATTTAAATAAATTTTATATTGAATTCACCTCCCTAATGCAGGTTGAGCTTAAATGTTTCAACATTGCCTAATATATTAACCACTAGCTATGTGTCGCTAATTGGGAATTCCGATGAGGTGAATTATATTTCAGATAAGTAAATTAATGATGAGTAATAGATACAGTCATTTGATATGAAATCCCAATACTCATTTCCATGCCTACTGTAATTGTTTTATGAATTTGTTGGCAAAATGTTAAAAGTTTGTTTTTCATTGTTGACAGCTTTGATTTTTTTATTACTGGACAGTGAAATGAGACACTGGGCATGTAAAATACATTACTTACAAAACGCTGATATTTTCTAATCAGGTCTAACACATGCTAAAATAGTTTTTTTGTAACCAGACCTGTGGTGAATCAGCGACTTTTGCCATGTCCCGTTGAAATTTACATATAGTAATCTTTTTTTCCATTTCTTTAATTGGTAGCCAAGACTTAACTGTGGGGAGGCTCTGGAAGACCTCTATACATTTTCACCTCCCTGCCCCATTTTCCTCCTAAAAAAGGAATTCACAAACAATCTCCCAGATGTAATAGTGGCTGAAGGACCTAGGGTAATGGATGAACTGAAGGGAATTTATACTAGGCAGGAAATGGTGTTGGATAGATTGTTAGGTCTGAAGGCTGATAAGTCCCCAGGACCTGATGGTCTGCATCCCAGAGTACTTAAGGAGGTGGCTCTAGAAATCGTGGACGCATTGGTAATCACCTTCCAATGTTCTATAGATTCAGGATCAGTTCCAGCGGATTGGAGGGTGGCTAATGTTGTCCCACTTTTCAAGAAAAGAGGGAGCGAGAAAACAGGGAATTATAGACTGGTTAGCCTGATGTCAGTGGTGGGAAAGATGCAAGAGTCAATTATAAAAGATGAAGTTATAACTCGTTTGGATAGCAGTAACAGGATAGGTCAGAGTCAGCATGGATTTACGATGGGGAAATTGTGCTTGACTAATCTTCTGGAATTTTTTGAGGATGTAACTATGAAGATGGACAAGGGAGAGCCAGTGGGTGTAGTGTACCTGGACTTTCAGAAAGCCTTTGATAAAGTCCCACATAGGAGATCAGTGAGCAAAATTAGGGCACATGGTATTAGGGGCAAAATACTGACTTGGATTGAAAATTGGCTGGCTGACAGGGAGAAAAGAGTAGTGATAAACGGGTCCCTTTCGGAATGGCAGGCGATGCCCAGTGGTGTGCCACAAGGTTCGGTGCTGGGACTGCAGCTGTTTACAATATACAGTAATGATATAGATGAAGGCATTAAAAGTAATATTAGCAAATTTGCTGATGACACAAAGCTGGGTGGCAGTGTGAAATGAGAGGAGGATGTTATGGGAATAAGGGTGACTTGGACAGGCTAGGTGAGTGGACGGATGCATGGCAGATGCAGTTCAATGTGGATAAATGTGAGGTTATCCACTTCGGTGGCAAGAACAGGAAGGCAAATTACTATCTCAATGGAGTCAAGTTAGATAAAGGGGAAGTACAACGAGATCTGGGTGTTCTTGTACATCAGTCACTGAAAGCAAGCATGCAGGTACAGCAGGTAGTGAGGAAAGCTAATAGCATGCTTGCCTTCATAACAAGAAGAATTGAGTATAGGAGCAAAGAGGTCCTTCTGCAGCTGTACAGGGCCCTGGTGAGACCACACCTGGAGTACTGTGTGCAGTTTTGGTCTCCAAATTTGAGGAAGGACATTCTTGCTATTGAGGGAGTGCAGCGTAGATTCACAAGGTTAATTCTTGGAATGGCGTGACTATCATATGTTGAAAGATTGGAGCAACTGGGCTTGTATACACTTGAGTTGAGAAGGATGAGAGGGGATCTGATTGAGACGTATAAGATTATTAAGGGATTGGACACGCTGGAGGCAAGAAGCATGTTTCCACTGATGGCGGAGTCCAGAACCAGAGGACACAGTTTAAAAATAAGGGCTAGGTCATTTAGAACAGAGTTGAGGAAAAACTTCTTCACCCAAAGAGTGGTGGATATGTGGAATGCCTCTGCCCCAGAAGGCAGTGGAGGTCAAGTCTCTAGATACTTTCAAGAAAGAGATGGATAGAAATCTTAAAGATAGTGGAATCAAGGGTTATGGGGATAAGGCAAGAACAGGATACTGATTGTGGATGATCAGCCAAATCATAATGAATGGTGGTGCTGGCTCAAAGGGCCGAATGGCCTACTCCAGCACCTATTGTCTATTGTCTATAAAAACAGGTTTCTGAAAACCTACCTTGTCAACATACCTACCTTAATATTTCTACTCCAACGAACCTCTGAAGAAATTCCAAATATCTGCCTTTTATTTTTTCTTGTTGTGTTGCTCACATTTTAGATTTATTCTCAATATCTTTACTTGAGTGCATAAAAATGCTGCATATACCCAACACATTTTAAAATAAATAACAATACTTTTTGCTAATAAAAAAACTTTTCACTCTATTTGAAATTTGTGTGAACACAAAATGGGAACTCTAAACCCTTTATTTCTTATATATCCTACCGCAATATGTAATATTGGTATCACAGTCGTATTTTTGAAAGGTACTATAAAATTGCCTGTCTCATTATTTCATAGAATCCCTACTAGTCTACACCGAACCTCAGAGCATCCCACCCAGACCCTCCCCCACTATAACCCACCTAACCTACACATCCCTAAACACTATGAGCAATTTAGCACAGCCAATTCACCTAATCTGCACATCTTTGGACTGTGGGAGGAAACCGGAGCACCCGGAGGAAACCCACGCAGACACGGGGAGAATGTGCAAACTCCACACAGACAGTCGCCCGATGTGGGAATCAAACCTGGGTCCCTGGTGCTGTGAGGCAGCAGTGCTAACCACTTTGCCACCATGACACCCTTGTCTCCTTAATAACATCATCATCTACAACAGAAACTCATTCAGAGGTTTGAACTGTCATGGAATTAACAGAAATCTTCTTAATGCCAGAACACTGCAATTTGCTGCTACATTCTTGACATTGCAATAAAAAAACTCTTCATCCATTTGTAAACAGACACCAGTTCATGAAGGGCCTAGGCCCGAAACATCAGCCTTCCTGCTCCTATGATGCTGCTTGGCCTGCTGTGTTCATCCAGCTCCACACTTTGTTATCACCAGTTCATGCAGGATGTGTATCTTGATTTTGATGTAAACACTAGAGATATGATTTGTTCAGCTTTCTCCATGGCATTCAAAGACATTATTACAGACTTTGGGGAACAGAATAGGTAATTGTTCTACCAACCATCACATTATTATTTTTAAAGACAGATTTTGTTCTTCAATCATTCAACAACGATATTGAAACAGTTTGTATGCAAAAATAGCAAAATCTGCATAACTTTCAATCTTGGGCCAGTAAGTGGCAAGTAATATTCCCACCAGTCAAGGGGATGGGCATGTTACACTATGGCCCTGTGTGACATCAGGCCTGCACCCATGTGCCAGCAGCATATGTGGCAAATACACTGCATTTGCATTAACCAAATGCCTCAAAGTCTACGGGAAATAATCCTCGATCAAGTCAATGGAATCTCATGTCTCCCACTGGAAATCAAGCCCAGTTATTCTGACAGACATCGCAAAAGTTAAAGATGTTAAAAAATTATGTAGAAATACTCAATGCACCTGACTTTCAGCCCCAGGTCGATAGAAAGTACAGACCATGTTTCTGTACTTACCAAGGCTTTCTTATGGCAAATAAGAATTCCAGCTACAGATAAATAGATGATCTATTCACATAACTCTTCTGGTTAAAATCTAAATCCCTTCTGCATACAAATGCAGACAGATGCAGACAGGAAAGAAATTAATATAATAGGTGTAGCGAAATACAGGGAAAGCTGGTCAATAGTCTCTGCTCACAGAATGTACTGAGAGGATCCCTTGTGATGGTCAGAATGCTGCTTCTCGATTATCTGTCACCAGATACCTTCATCTGTTTGCAAGAAGCAAATGGTGATTGGTTCACACTTACAAAGGTTTTTGACTTATCAATTAAAAGTCGCAGCTTACAGCAAATGGAAAGGAAAAATATACTGGCTATTTTCAGACTTCCAGATGCTTTTTTTATTGCAGATCAAAAATAGTTCCTTCTCCTCTAGATGTCTGATGACTTCAAATCAAAGATTCATACCCCCAATTTGTTCAGCTCCCTAGAAGCCAATCCCATAATTGGGGGCAGGCATAAAGCCTTTGTTACTAATTCACTAATAGTTTGCAGACTAATCAGCTTGTTATCAGCCAAAGTTCCACTTGTACACATCCTTTGGCTCCAACTCATCAGCAAACTTAGTTTTCACTATCCCATTTTGAAGAAGCATCATGGAACCCAAAACATTAACTCTGCTCTCTCTCCAAAGATACTGCCAGACTTGCTGAGTTTTGTCAGCTATTTCTGTTTTTGTTGAAGTTGTTCAAACTTCTATCATTACTTGAACAAATAGCAGTGTAAAAAGTGTACAATGAGGGCTAGGTAACTCGCTTTTAAAAAATGCAACAATCCTTGGTTTCCATCATAGTTTTGTTCCTATTTCAGTCCAAAGTCTAAAAATATAGAAACATGGAAAGATACGGTCTCTACAGCCTTAGATCAGGGAGGTCCCTGCACAGCCAACCAAAGGCTGCACCTCATATCAGTCCAGGGACTTGGGCACAGTCTGTCGGCTGCCTGGGTCCAATGCTCCTTTAGGTTGTGCTTTGAGGATCCATGCATGTCGATTTGTGGGCTGATACTGTTCAAAGCAATTTCAGGAAGTCTTGCAGTGCTCGATCTTCACAAAAGGAAAAAACATTAGTGGGATGCTGCTTGGAACGGTCAGTGTCGGCGAGTCTGTATCATTACAGCTCGAAGGGTTGCCTACGGTCAGTCCTGCAGGTTCAATGCAGCCAGTCTGGGCAGTTGTGGTGAATTGTTCAGGGAGCTGTACACAGCTCAGTCAGGGGTCTGCTCACTCAGCTTTTGGGGCAGTCTGTCCAATTTATCCGGGGGGTGGGTCACAGTCAGTCCTGGATGTCGATTCAGTGAAAGTCAAAGGGTTTATCCTGGGCTACTTCCGTGATAGACAATCTGGGAACTCAATTCTGGGGACTGGAGGCAGCTTTCTCAGATGAGAGGGACAATAATTGTGAAAGAGAAAACTCAACTTACGGGAGAGAGGGAGACAATAGTGCACCAGAGGACATGGATTGCCACAGAAGGGGGCATCATTGACAGTCACTGCCATCCTGGCTTTGACATGGGAACAATGCAGCATGATGGTTGGAAATGTAGGCCCAGGGCTCAGGTAATTTTAGGAGATAAAGTTATAATTCAAACACGTGTTTGGGAACATTGGAAGCTCAGTCCTGATGGGCTTGGAAGAGACTGCAAGGAAGAAAGAAGTATGAAGCTTTGGGGTGGGGATGAAGCTTGATTACCAGACTGAGCCTGCAACTCATTGTGCCAAGCATGACCTGTATTGCCTTCCATTCTCAGACAATTCATAAATGCACGTTGGAAATGGAACATAACTGCATTAAGGCCTGGAATGGGTGGCGTAAATGTTTTCTTTCAATCTAAACATGTGGCTTCTGCTTCTCAGTAATGTGAGGCCATTCAAGGGGCAATTATATTAATCAGGCTGTAATTAATTAATTACACAATACAGCCTTCAGTGATCTGTAATTGTAGCAACATTCCTGTGAAATGCATGCAGTGCCCAACTGTGTGGGATAGAAATCCTTGCCAGAAGCAATCTTGGCCATGTCATTTGTCATTACAAATTGAAAATCATCATTTCCGTGAAACTGAAGTGGTCACAGGCCACCTTAAAATGTGGACCACTATTGACGAAGACAATCTAAGGTCTAACAGGCTACACAAGGGCACTGATATGATCTGTTTCACCCTGATTTGTAAATATTCATCAACATCTTATACGCAATGCTGCCTTTCTCGGTGATGGTGGAGCTGGGGGTGGGTCAAGGTATTAGAATCAAATAGCAATTGCAATCTCTGGCTGTGTTTGTGGGTCATAGCTTGTGCTGCATTGATTGGAATAAGGCCCCTATATCACATGTCAATGTAAACATATTCCAAGTCCTGCCTTGTTGGATTTCTGCATGTTTCTGTGTAGGAGTGTTCTAAACTGTCAAAGGTCAGATGCCTAACAGTGGTGGTTAGTATGAGACATGGCCTACCCTCTACAATCATGAATGATGATTCACAATGCAACTCCCTGACGGAGGCTGAGCAGAGATACAATGTAGCTCCGTCTTCATTCTTCTGGTGGAACAATCCATGGGCCTGCTGAAGCTGAAGTACCAATGTTTGGTTCAGTCTGAAGGGTGGCGTGGGTGCAACAGTGTGCGTGCTTTGCAATACAGCCTGGACAGAACATGCTGCATAATCCATCATGTCTGAGTCATACACAGGAGGAATGTAACGCCTGCTGAGGAGCTGGGAGTGCAGCAGCTGTCTTCCACAACAAAGAGGAGGACATTACCTTCACTATGCTGGCACACCGCAGTGTCAGGCAGAAGAAGCCAGGCAGAACTTAACTGACACCAAGTTCCAGTAGCTTGTTGTCCTACATGGCAAAGGTGCTGCATCACATTAGCTGTTCAGTTTTAACATTCCGTACACATTCGGATTTATCTAAAGATTTTTGGAACACCATTGCCAGACAATACAAAAGCACTTTCTGAACAGAACAAAACCCTCCTTTCCAATATATCATAAATGTTTCGAAAATATTTTGAAACAAAAAACAATGCAAAGAATTAGAATCATCTCATTAAACTACAGGATATGAATTATTTTAGATTAGAATTTGTGTTTGCATCCTGTACTTAGATTATTTTATCAATAGCTTTGCCCATCATGAAGTCAGAGTAGGACATTTGCTGATGAATACAAACACTTTGTATTATTTGCAGCTCCTCACATAATGCTACATGTGGGCAGGGACTGCTTCAAGACTGTCACAACATTCAAGCTTGGGCTGATGAATGTCAAGCCACATTCATGCCATTAAAGTGCTAGGTAATGGCCATCTCCAAAACAGAACTAACCATCTCCCCGTGATATTCAAAAGCACTGCTATCACCGATTTCTCTTTCCATCAACATCCAGGGATCACCATTGACCAAACTCCATATGGTGGCAGAGTAACAGCGCAGCATTTGGGCTGCTGAGCCTCGGGCCTGTTCACTTCCATCTGCTTTTCTTTTCTTTTTCTTTTTCTTTTACTTCTGTTCTTTTTCTTTTTCCTTTAACTTATGCTTTGAAACATTTTGCGGTGGCTCAGTGGGACATAAGCCAGAGTGAGATTGGATGGTAGCAATGAGGCAGAGGCAGCATGTTCCAGGAGACGCCAATGGTTGCAATGGATGCTATTCTTGTGATCAAACAGTGAGTTCCGGGAGACAGCAACAGCTAGTACAAGGTTATCGATGGAGGAGCATTTCGCACACTGGCGGAGGCTCCAGGCCATGTCTAGGCCTCAATGTCTGCATTGTTGGCAGCAGGCAGAGACTTGTGGCTTTGGGAAGGCCCACTTACTTATGGAGATAAGACCTAGACATTTCCCTTTCTTCTTGACTCTGTTTCTTGTATTTCTGCTTTTGTTTTTTTTAATTCTAGTTTTCTAGTTGTTTTGGTCTTCGTATCTAAGATGGTTTTATTAAAATTCTTTGGCTTTCTGTATTTAATATGGCACTGGAGAACGGCAACTTTGTCCACTTTTTGCTGTACTCCTTTATCTCTGTACTTGAGTACACGTGAAAATAAAAATATAATTCTAATTCTAAACAAATAAATAATGCAGCTACAAGAACAGGTCAGCAGCTGGCAATTCTGCAACAAGTAACTCACCTGCCTTCCCAAGCTGTCTGCTATCTGAAAGAGAAAGCCAAGAGCCTGATGAATTAGTTCAGCTCTAATAACCCTCAAGAACCTTGACACACCACAAGTCAAAGAATCCATTTGATTTACACCACATTAACTCTGTTAAGCATTCACAACTTCCACCACTGGTGCACCAATGCCATAGTGTCAGGAATTCACCAAAAGCCCTTGACAGCATTTCCCAAGCCTGAGGCCTCTGCCAGCTAGAAGGACAAAGACAGCTGGCATATGGGAGCACCTGACCTCCAAGTGACACACCATTCTGACTTAGAAATATACTTCAATGTTTTCATCGTCTCAGAGTCAAAACCCTGTGGACATCCTCCCAACAGCACAGCTTGCACCTCCCCCAGGGCAACTGGAGGTTGGAAATAAATGCAGGCCTTGCTGCCAGCCATGAATAACAGAAAACAAAATCGAGTCATGATATAAAAGGCTCATGGAAGAAATAGAAGTGGGGTACAGAGTGACTAATTATGCTCACACTGAGCCTTTGAGCAATATCATTGCAGTTAGGAGCTAGTTAGTAAGTTATTTGATATTTTTTCATTTTCTGTCTCAATTCACACATTATTCTATGATGCCCTATTGTCATGCTACTTCTGATAATACTAACTAGCTGAATGGCACTGGCTTGTGACAATGCATATTATGTACCAGAAGGAATCTCCTTCTGATGTAATTCAGTGGAGACAACATCCATGCTCCAGGGTCGCAAAAACCTAATTCAATTGATTGTTTTTGACTAAGTCACTACACAAGCACAAACAAAAATCAGTTTCAATAATGCCACAGGCCACCAATTCTTCTGAATGAGAGCCTCACATTCCATATTTTGAAACACTGCTGCAGATTAAATCTGCATCACGACCGTGCAGGTATTTCAGTT
The DNA here is from genome assembly GCF_030684315.1 of Stegostoma tigrinum. Lineage (NCBI taxonomy): Eukaryota > Metazoa > Chordata > Chondrichthyes > Orectolobiformes > Stegostomatidae > Stegostoma > Stegostoma tigrinum. Next base: position 30,007,501 of record NC_081363.1, read on the forward strand.
TACTGTTATGTAGCTTATATTCCATTTCTACTAATCGGGAAGTAAAATATGGTACTGATTTAACCCCTTAAAATACTAAAAAAATTCTCTTGCATTATATTTCAAATTAAATATTCTGTACTGATTTGAGTGTTGTCTGCTTTTCCAATGATAGGTTTGCTGTTGTAAACCCTTATTAGTAGGTCTGATCCAAATACAAACTTTTTTTAAGGTTCTTGCATAAATAATTTATAGTATTCCCTTCTTATAAATTGTTACAGGTTAGTTTGGATGTATCCTCAGCAGCCTGAAATGTTTTATAGCAGTTCTCTGCATTCCTTTTACTTACCAAGTTCACCGCTCCCAGGGGTGGGTGTTTCAGTTTCAGGTTTCACATGTGGTCAAACTGTGACAGAGGGAGTTTGACTAGCTACAGCAGCTTACAATTAAACATGTTAGAGACTATCTGATCAAAACAACACATTAAGCTGTGCATCAATAGTCAACCAAACTTAACTGGAAGCTCCACATGAATATTACATGGGCAAATGTGTATGAAATATGAAAAATATAAAGTTACATTTCCTATTGCTTGTAGCCTTTTTGTGCCTTGGACATAAACCAAACTGAGAAATTCTCAATCAGAGGCAATCACTGGGCAATGGAAATGTCTTTTATTTTACACAGTAATCTTTGGTACTTTATTTTCAGCCACATTTATAACATCTTGCAATAAAGCAAAATGTAACATGTTTCAAAATATGTTAGTATTCAATACTTGATCCATGTACTGGAATGTTTATTTGGTACCTTTCCCCACCTTTTTCTGTACTGACCAGAAAGGGCATTATTTTGATAAACTAAATCTAAATCTAAATCTGTCTGCTGAGAGCAAATAAGAAGGTGGAATTATACTATTTACTTAAAAAAACGGCTACAATATATGAATTGGATCAATTTCTATGGATGGTTGTACTTAGGAGTCTGTGTCGCCAAGCAAAATCTGACTGATCACTTGAAGAAGTGCAACGCAATCGATTGTTGTATAACTTTGTAAGTCTTAAATCTGAGTATGATCTCAAATTTGTGTGGTTGCATCCTTACTGTCAAGATACGTTGCAAGTTTTAATTACAACCTCAACATAAGTTGCCTTGTTTCGTAAAGTACGATTATTGTAAACATCTGTAACTTAGCCAATTACAATTATTCCAATATTTGAATATTAGGAGGATCATTTTTTGCATCAGACTTTAATTAGAATCCTGCATGATACATCACTGAAAGGGTTAATGAGTGTCATAGCCCTTCAGTGTCATCTTGGCAGGGATTATAAAAGGATATTTTTTAAAGATCTGAAGTGCTGAAACCATTAATCATATTCTTTGGTTTTATAGCTTCACTACAATAAAGCAAGAAGAATTCTAGAAATGGAAAGCCTCCTTTCTTACAATGAATGCTGCTGTGACCTTTAGGTTGCTCACAATAGTACCCTGACATCATGTAAAACAACCTTCAAATTTAAACCAGGTGCAGATAGTTTGCTGGCGTCTTGTGGCTGCCATTCTGTCCACAGACTATGGACAGAAGTGCTAAGGTACCAAGTGTGATTGCACGGATATACCACACACAGCCAACGCCTGGAGGGATGGCTTGAACAGCTGATGCTATTAAAATATATTTATATTCAAAACAGCTACACACTTTTCCCTATTAACTGTAGTGTGCTTACATTTTGTAGACTCTTCAAATGACCATCCTTGGAAAGGGATTTATTTCGACTTTGATGAGAAAGACGAAATTTATCAAGTCATACACATTTTATTTATTCTGCCTTCAGAAACTTATGTTTTTCATGACTGGTACCATATTTACGCCCATGAATGGTACATAAAGTCATCAGCAGTTTGGGTATAAAACAATTTAAGTCAATTGCTTACCATTTGCAAATGTGGGAATTTGAAGAGATGTCATCAGACTCCCAAAACTATGATTGAAGCATACTATCATGGATTGGGGCAAGGACTAAATTTCTTACTGTTTGTTACCAGAGATTCCCCAAATAAGTCTTCTGGGTTTACGCTGTCCGAATTGATTTACAGCTATGAAAGTATATACAAATGGATTAGGAAGAAATCCTTGAGACAAAAAGTCAAATCCTCAATCTTAGAAAGACCCAGGACAGTAGCATTTGAAAATGAAAATGAAAGAACGGGCCAATAAACATTGTCCAAAAGAATATTTGAATTGGCAGATGAGATATTCATATTATTGCCTTTACAAGATGAGCCTCTGAATGTGAAATGGTCATGAAAAGGTATTGAAGGTGACTTTATCTGATAGCTACTCCTGCTTGTAGGAAGAAGAATTACCTTATTTCACATAAACATGTTGAAACAGTATCATCGAAAAGAGGATAAAGAGGAGCAAGTATGGCAGATGGAAAGAATGGTGGGGGATGACAGAGACAAGCCTAACACCAGTATGGTTGACCCTTAACTACCCTCTAGTCAATTAGGGATGGACAATAAATTCTAGCCTAGCCAGTGGGATGCAAACTTCCCTTGAATGAATAAAAAATACAATGGGGTGAAAGCAGGGGTAGGCAGTTAACCAAAGTGAACCCAATTTGATTAGGCAATGCAGAAATCCTTAGACAGTTAGAAACTGTGTTTTCATATTTAAAGGAAGGAAATGGAAGGTCCTCAGAATAGTGTCCTAGGTTCAACCATCTTCAGCTGATTCATCAATGACCTTCCATCCATCATAAGATCAGAAGTGGGGATTTTTGCCAATGATTACGTAATATTCAGCACCTTTTGTGACTCCTCAGATACTATGGTGGTGCATGTTCCAATGCAATAAGATCTAGACAATATCCAGGCTTGAGCTGACAAGTGACAAGTAACATTTGCACTATACAAATGCCAGGCTATGATCATTTCCAATATGAGACAATCTAACTACGGCCCCTTGACATTTAATGGTGTTACCATTACTAAACCAACTGACCATCAACATCCTTAGGGTTACCATTGACCAGAAACTTAATTGGACTTGCCACATAAACACAGCAGCTACAAGAACAGGTCAGATGCTAGGAATACTATAGGAATTAACTCATCTCCTGACTCCCTAAAACCTGTCCATCATCTACAAGGCACAAGACAGGAATGTGATGGAATACTCCCCAATTGCCTGGACAGCTGCAGCTCCAACAACAATCAAAACTAACCAGAAGAAAGCAGCCCGCTTGATGGCACCACATCCACAAGCTTCCAATCCCTCCCCTACTGATGCTCAGTAGCAACAATCTACAAGATACAATGCAGAAACTCACCAAAGATCCTCAGACAGTGCCTTCTAAACCCACGACCATTCCATCTAGAAGGACAAGGGCAGCAGATACGTGGGAACCCCACCACCTCTCCAAGCCACTCACCATCCTGGCTCAGAAATGTATCACTATTTCTTCACGCTTATGGGGTCAAAATCCTGAAATTCCCTTCTGACATGCAGTGTTGGTCTACCTACTGCGGGTGGACCACAGCGGTTCAAGAAGGCAGTTCACCACCACCTTCGCAAGGGCAACTAGGGACTGACAACAAATGCTGGCCAGCCAACAACACACATGCCATGAGTGAATTTTAAAAGAAGGCTCTTTTAAGATTACTTAGGAAGTTTAAGCTGAAATGTAATGGTAAACCGGGATGTACTACAAGAGATAGGAATGACATGAACCTGAAAGAATCAGAACTGACAGAACAGCAGCCTCATTGGTTAAGCCCACAAAACAAATTTATGTGAAAACAAAGGCTCAATACTTGTTGGAAATTTACTTGATTGAACCCAGCCAAAGTAGCTAGGATTCACCTTGTCAATTCCTAACACTAAACAAGAAATCATGGGGTTTTTAGGAATGTAAAGACGTTACTGGTTATCTGTGCATAATTTCAGTACAAGAGCTATAACTTTAACAAATTTGTGAAGGAAATAAGTAAAGGCGGTTTAGTCAGTGGAATGCTAGGCCACTTTTGAGAAGTTGGAAGTAATCTTAATAAACATAGTGACGTTGCCACTCTTGATATTGGTCTATGAAACTAAACCAGTATCAGAGGAAGTGCTCTACTGTAGAATAAGTACTTGGGGATTATTCATGACTCTTCAATACTTTGAAGTCTTTATTTAACATGGTAACAAAGGAACATTAATCCACACAGAATCATCAAGGTGCATAAGGAGGCCACTGGCACTGGCTCTATTATCCAGTGCAAACTTCCTGCCTTTTCTCCATATTCCTGCACACCATTTCTATTTAAATAAACACCCAATGACCCTTTGAATGCCTCAACTGAACCGGCTTCCACCACATTTCCGTATTCTAATTATTTGCTGCATGAAAAGTTTTTTTCCTCAAATTACCCTGCTTCATTTTCACATTAATTAAATCTATGCCCTTGCATTCCTTTCTCTTTCATGAGCAGGAACAGCTTCTCCATATCTAGTCTGTCCAGCCTGAAAAGCCCTGAAATTTTGAAAAGCTCTATCAAATCTCCTCTCAGCCTTCTCTTCAAGGTGAACAGTCCCAATTTCTTAAATCTATCTGCAAAATTCGACTTTCTCATTTCTGGAAGCATTCGAGTAAATCACTTCTGTACTTTCTCCAATGCGCAAATGTCCACCAGGTCTAACAAACATCTTATACTAGTTCAACATCATCATCTTGCTGATGCACTCTATGCCCTAATTAAAAAAGCTGAGAACATTGTTTGTTTTCTCAACTGCTCTCTCCATCTGTCCAGCCATCTTTGATGATCTTTCCACAGGCACATTCAGGTCTCTCTGCTCTTGTACCCCTTTTAGAATTGCACCCCTTACTTTATATCATTTTTCAATGATCTTCCAACTAAAGTGCTTCATCTCACATTTCTCTCCATCACATCTCATCTGCCCACTCCACCAACTTGTCAATGTTCCTTTGGAGCTCCAAACTATCATTTTCACAGCTTATGACCATAATCCATTAGCACTCATTGAAAAGTTTAAAACTCTAAATGTAAGATTATTCAGTTACTTCATCCATTTAATTGTAAGAGTATTCACATTTCTGGAAGTCATAGTGATTGCAGAGGAAGGATGAATGAATAAATGCAAGTGTGGTGTTTTGTTATTTGTTTGTCACATATCTTGTGAGGATATACATGATAGAAACTGTGGAAAGTATTACTGTATTGTAAGCCCTGTTTGTGCTGCTGCTTTCTTCGAGCACTGGTTGGGTGAGTGGAGGGGGGTGGGGCACTGTTGTAAACAAGCTGGCAGCAGGGCATATGCGCAAACTGCAATTTGGCTAGCAACAGGTAGCTGATTGATGTGTGCAATTATGACATAAATGACAAAGACCATCAGCTTGGTGGCAATTCGAATTGTTTCCTAGGTAACTAGACAGCTTGTGGTGTGAATGAGTCATTGAGAAGCCTTTGCACTGCTGGAAGGATAGGTGATGTGTGTGACCATCTTTGTCTGCTATAAAAATAAAACCTGAATCAAGCTAGAGATAATAGAAACTGCAGATACTGGAGAATCTGAGATAACAAGGTGTAGAGCTGGATGAACACATCAGGCAAAGCAGCATCGGAAGAGCAGGAAGGCTGACATTTCCAGCCTACACCCTTCTTCAGAAAATGGAGGGGGGGAACGGGGCTCTGAAATAAACAGGAAGAGAGGGGGAGGTGAATAGGAGATAAGTACAGGAGAAGGTAGGTGGACAGGAGACAGACAGGTCAAAGAGGCAGGGATGGAGCCAGTAAAGGTGAGTGTAGGTGGGGATTTAGGAAGGAGATAGGTCAGTCCAGGGAGGACAGACAGGTCATGGGGGTGGGATGAGGTTAGTAAGTAGGAGATGAGGGTAGGGCTTGAGGTGAGAGAGGGGATAGGCGGGAGGAAGGACAGGTTAGGGAGGTAGGGACGAGCTGGGCTGGTTTTGGGTTGCGGTAGGGGAAGGGGAGATTTTGAAGCTTGTGAAGTCCACGTTGATACCATTGGGCTGCAGGGTTCCCAAGCGGAATATGAGTTGCTGTTTCTGCAACCTTCGGGTAGCATCGTTGTGGCACTGCAGGAGGCCCAGGATGGCTATGTCGTCTGAGGAATGGGAGGTGCAGTTGTTTAGTGCAAAACCAAGCGTAGGTGTTCTAAAAAGCAGTCTTTCAAAATCTCTCCCTGGACTGACCTATCTCCTCCCTAACTCCCCACCTACACTCACCTTTACTGGCTCATCCCCACCTTTTTGGCCTGTCTGTATTCTCTCCACCCATCTTCTCCTGTATCCACCTCCCCCTCTCTCCCTATTTATTTCAGAAACCCCTTCCCCTCCCCCATTTCTGGAGGAGGATCTAGGCCCGAAACGTCAACCTTCCTGCTCCTCTGATGCTGCTTGGCCCGCTGTGTTCATCCAGCTCTACACCTGGTTATCCCCGAAGCAAGCCAGTTATTTTCTCCCACCTGCTGTTGTAAACTAGTGTGTTTAAACAAGAACTAAAATACTTACTACTAAGTTTGAATTACACTGTGCCTCCTGCAAAGATTCAAAATAACACGGACGGGAAGATTGAAGGACAGAGCGTCTTTGTAAGCAAATGACCATTCTTAACAAACTCTGCACATTGGCGCTATGGAGTGGTGCTTCCCCTGCATTATAAAACCAAAGTCTGCACGTGTAAGAGTTTTAAAAAGGAGGTAAAAGTTTTAACTAATATAGCCAGAAATTGATAATTCATAGCTATTTATTTATGACAATTTATTTGTAATAAATAGTAGCTCTTCTTGGGACCAGGTCAGTGTTTTCTATTAACATGATTCAGCAGATAAGGGACTTTGAGAGTTCATTAACTTTTATCACAACCTTGAGAGTACAGAGGCTAGAGAAACAGCAGACTCTCTCAAGCAGGTCATAACAGTCCATTGTATTATGATCAGGCCAATAATATCCATTGGCTTGAATCATATGACCCCAAGGGGAGGCTGGTGACAAAGCTCAAGCTTCCTGCCTTGGTAAACAATCCAGTGGAACTAACTTAAGGGGAGTAGAGTCATGTTGCCAATGTATAGGCTATTATTTATTCCTCAGATTAGAACCACTCCTCCCACCAAGATGTTTAATAGTTACAACTAGAGTACTGCATGCAGTTCTAGCCACCTCGCTTAGGAAGTGAAAGTTATTGATGGAGATCAGGGCTTAGTTACAAACTTAGGATGATGATTTTTATTTGTCAAAGGGTAGCAAATTTGAGAGTTCTTTAACAAGGAGGGCTATAGAGACTGGGTCACTAAGTACATTCAAGCCCAAGACAGATTGATTTTTAAATCAGTAGGTAAATCAGAAGTTACAGGGAAAAGGCAGGAAATTGAAGATGAGAATCACCAGATTATCCCTGACCTCAAATGAGTGATGGAACAGACAAGAGGCTAAATGGCAGAAAGACTGATGTTCTCCTTGGATCAAAGGACAACAAAGGGAAGATTTTGTAGAAGTGTATAATTATGAAGTGGGCAATAGACAAAGGAAAAGCTCTTCCAATTAGTTAATGGTATAAAGGACTAGGGAACTCAATCTAAGGTTTTGGATACAGGGGCCATGAACATAGGGGCAGACCATTCAATCCCTAGCTTGTTTCACTATTTAATAAGAACATGGCAGATCAGATCTGAACATCAAATCCACATTCTCACCAATGCTGATGACTTTTTAATCCCTCCACTTTCAATAATCTATCCACCTCTGCTATAAAGCTACTTAAAAGCTGCTTGCATCACTTTTCAGGTAGAGTTCCAAAGATTCAAAGACCCATTATCAGAAATATTTCACCTCATCTCAATTTTACTTGGGCAGCACCTATTTTTCAACATTCTAGGCCCTAGGTGTCATTCTCCTATAGGAGCAAACATCCTTCCACGCCTATCCTATCAAGACCTCTCAGGATTTCAGACGTTTCAATCAAGTCACCTCTTACTTTTCTGAACAAGCCTAATCTGTTCAACATTTCCTCAAGGAGGAAGGTCCATTCTGATCATTTTTCAGTTAAACCTTGCCCAAAGGCCTCTGCAGCATGAACATTCTTCCTTGAAGGAAATGACTAGTGCTGTGCACAATACCTCAAATGGGATCTCAGCTCATTGAAGCACAAGAGATAACAAAGATGTAGAGCTGGATGAACACAGCAGGCCAGGCAGCAGAGGCGCAGGAAAGCTGATGTTTCAGGCCTATTTAAACGTCAGCTTCCTGCTCCTCTGCTGCTTGATCTGCAGTGTTCATCCAGCTCTACGCCTTGTTTTCTCAGATTCTCCAGCATCTGCAGTTTCTAATATCTCTAATGCATTTGGAGTTTAGTAGCTAAAGTGCAGCATCCTACCAAAGAGCCCACGTTGGGGGAGAAAGTAATATTAGCATAGATAGAGGTTTGGGATAAGACAGCATTCTGAGGATGGCAACTTTAATTGGGAGTGCTGCAGGGATCAGTGCTGTATCCACAATTATTTGCTATTTAAATGATTTTTGTAAGGGAAGTGAAGTGTATTTTAAGCTTAGTTTGCATATGACAATAATAGGTGTGAAGGTATGGAGTGAAGACAACAGAGATTGCAGAGGGATAGAGGTAGGTTAGGTGAGGGGTCTAAAATCTTGGTAGTGGAATATAATAGGCATATGTGAGGTCGTGCACTTTGGCAGGAAGAATAGAACACATGATTATTTAAATAGAGGAAGACTGCTGAAAAGTTACAGAAATAGGGGGATTTGGGCATCCAGTCATCCAGAAAAATCACAGAATATAGCACCCAAATTGAGACAGAGGCTGATTTATAATTGTTAAGAGAATCAAGGGTTATGGAGAAGGTGGCAGGCAAGTGGAAGGAGTTGAGGATGATCAGATCAGTCATAGCATCATTGACTTTGTTGATAAAAAAGGAACATAATGCCAGTTATTCAAAAGGTAATTGAGAGACTGACATGACAGCAGCCAATGGCCAAGACAAAAAGTCAAAAAAGGTCTGGGAAAGAAAATTCATAGATTCTTCAAAAACCTCCATATAAAAATGCTGCTCACATCACAGAAGAATTACTTTTCCTTTCAAAAAAAAAGCTAACCAATTGTGGGAATGGAGATTGATGCCAAGCCCAAAAATGTATTTTAAAGGCTGTGGTCTCTGGTAGAATTTGCACCAGCACAAAGCACACCAGAAATACTATTATAATGTTGCATAGACATTTTATTTTTCAACAAACATGATTAACCACTTCAATACTGAAATATACACTGATTTAGAAATATTCAATGTCAGTAAATTCTAAAAAGTTTAAAATACAGCTCAATAGCTTTTTGCAAAAAAAAACAGATTTAACAGCTAATAAATTGCATTCTTTGTTAACAGAATATCAAAATGCAATAAACAGAATCCTGAGGATACCACGAGTGATTGAGGTGTATTAATAGAATATCATACTTGAACTGAAAAAAGGGTACAAATCTGAAGCTTTATACAAAATGAGAAGTGCCATTTGAAGAAAAAGTCAAAAATATTGCAGTGCTTTGAGAAGTTAGATCACCAGTAATACATTTTCCCAGTGGGATTCAAACATAAAAAGACAAACAAACTTCCAGGAATCAAAGAAAAACAAGCAACACGTAGATTTTTCTGTTGAACAAAAGTTCAAGATAATTGAAAATAGTGTAAAATTTCACTTTTTCAGAAAATGTAAACAAAGATTTGTCTTGTTAATATACAACAGAAAAACCAAAAGATGTAAAAAGTATCTTAATTTCAAGTGAACACAATTTAACATAGGAAAACTAATAGGCTACAATACGCAACCAGCATTATTTAAAAGGCAACTTTGCCACTATCAGGTTATGAGGATCAAAAGGCAAGATGTATCTTATTTAATTTTAAAAGTGGCAAATTTGGCTTTGTTTTTCTCACTAAGTTTCGTAAACATTAGTGTGCGACCTATGTATTATTTTGTGCTAAATAAGAAGAACTCTACTAAAAGCTCAGAACAAAATTACTTCATGAATAGAAGTAGCATCTTGCAGTCAGCCATGTTTTTATGTGCAGTGCCTAACCTTGCTGGGTGTATAAACATTAATCTGCATCAAGTGGCAGCTATTGTAGGATTTTGATCGTTCAATGTCCAAGTGTCAACTGCCAACTAGTACGGCTTCAAAAATATTTAAATAAAGTCACTTATTAAAAAAGTTTACTTAGCACTTCACAAGACAACTGTTAACCATATTACCTTTCAGTTAAAGGCATTAAATGGTTAATCAAGGGAATAATTTTCCTTAAAAACATTAGTAACATGCATAAAGATGCAGATTAATGTGAAGCTTGACAAGAGTGCAGACATCTTTTAAAGTGCCACATTTTGCTGGTTTATTAGTCACCAGTTTCACTGAGGGAAAAAAGCAAATTTGTGATATCCAATCTGATCAGAGCTCACCGTCTCCCCTAGTATTCCATTATCTAAAAATTATTTAGAATTAAATGAATTTAAAACAGATGCAGAAATGCCTTTAACCTGTATTTACGAGTACAAGAAAGATGGCTGATAAAATTTTAACACAAGGAATCAGACACACAGTATAGAGTGCAAAATATACCAATAGGTGATAACTTAGGTTCACTCCTTAATCCAAAGTAATAATGCCATTTGATTTTTGGCACTGGATACAATTTTTTGAAATGTCTCCTTACAGACAATAGTAAAAGTGATAATGGGAACTGCAGATGCTGGAGAATCCAAGATGACGAAATGTGACGCTGGATGAACACAGCAGGCCCAGCAGCATCTCAGGAGCACAAAAGCTGACATTTCGGGCCTAGACCCTTCATCAGAGAGGGGGATGGGGTGAGGGTTCTGTAATAAATAGGGGGAGAGGGGGAGGCGGACCGAAGATGGAGAGAAAAGAAGATAGGTGGGGAGGAGAGTATAGGTGGGGAGGTAAGGAGGGGATAGGTCAGTCCAGGGAAGACGGACAGGTCAAGGAGGTGGGATGAGGTTAGTAGGTAGGAGATGGAGGTGCGGCTTGGGGTGGGAGGAAGGGATGGGTGAGAGGAAGAACAGGTTAGGGAGGCAGAGACAGGTTGGACTGGTTTTGGGATGCAGTGGGTGGAGGGGAAGAGCTGGGCCGGTTGTGTGGTGTGGTGGGGGGGAGGGGACGAACTGCGCTGGTTTTGGGATGCGGTGGGGGAAGGGGAGATTTTGAAGCTGGTCAAGTCCACATAGATACCATTGGGCTGCAGGGTTCCCAAGTGGAATATGGGTTGCTGTTCCTGCAACCTTCGGGTGGCATCATTGTGGCACTGCAGGAGGCCTATGATGGACATGTCATCTAAAGATGAGGAGGGGGAGTGGAAATGGTTTGCGACTGGGAGGTTCTAAAGAATGGGAGGGGGAGTGGTCTAATCTACAATCCGACCCCACCACCCAAGACATTTTTCAATCCCCACCCCTGTCTGCTTTCCGGAGAGACCACTCTCTCCGTGACTCCCTTGTTCGCTCCACACTGCCCTCCAACCCCACCAAACCCGGCACCTTCCCCTGCAACCGCAGGAAGTGCTACACTTGCCCCCACACCTCCTCCCTCACCCCTATCCCAGGCCCCAGGATGACTTTCCACATTAAGCCGAGGTTCACCTGCACATCTGCCAATGTGGTATACTGCATCCACTGTACCCGGTGTGGCTTCCTCTACATTGGGGGAAACCAAGCGGAGGCTTGGGGACCGATTTGCAGAACACCTCCGCTCGGTTCGCAATAAACAACTGCGCCTCCCAGTTGCAAACCATTTCCACTCCCCCTCCCATTCTTTAGATGGGATGTCCATCATGGGCCTCCTGTAGTGCCACAATGATGCCACCCGAAGGTTGCCGGAACAGCAACTCATATTCTGCTTGGGAACCCTGCAGCCCAATGGTATCAATGTGGACTTCACCAGCTTCAAAATCTCCCCTTCCCCCACTGCATCCCTAAACCAGCCCAGTTCGTCCCCTCCCCCCACCGCACCACACAACCAGCCCAGCTCTTCCCCTCCACCCACTGCATCCCAAAACCAGTCCAACCTGTCTCTGCCTCCCTAACCTGTTCTTCCTCTCACCCATCCCTTCCTCCCACCCCAAGCTGCACCTCCATCTCCTACCTACTAACCTCATCCCACCTCCTTGACCTGTCAGTCTTCCCTGGACTGACCTATCCCCTCCCCACCTATCTTCTTTTCTCTCCATCTTCGGTCCGCCTCCCCCTCTCTCCCTATTTATTCCAGAACCCTCACCCCATCCCCCTCTCTGATGAAGGGTCTAGACCCAAAACGTCAGCTTTTGTGCTCCTGAGATGCTGCTGGGCCTGCTGTGTTCATCCAGCCTCACATTTCGTTATCACACAATAGGTAAAGATTGTTTTTTTAACTATTTTAATTCAAACTGGCCACTTTGGAATGCTGGAAAAATCTAGAAATAAACTGAGCATACATATTAATATTTTTACTGCAATTGATTAAAATCACAAAATATTGAAACAGAGCTTCCTCCCCGCCCGCCCAATTTGTAATATCAGATTTGCCTTTTGGTTGAAATTTCTCCATAGTAACAGAGCTTTAAATTAGTTGATTTCTTTCCCAATTGAGATCAGTTATTGAACATCAGCAAAGCATAGAATTCCTAAATTTCAATCCTGCACAAATATCTCTGGATGCTCAAACACAAGTTTTATTCACATGCCCATCAAGAGATTCGCAAGACCTGATCGCATGTCTAAAGGTGACTTCACTTGTCACCATGTTGCCAGTAAAATCAGGAGAACATACATGGCTATAAATGGTGATTTCCCTGTCGACTGATGATTTCCTGAGTTGTTATTTCACTTGTGAAAATTACATTGATTAGGCTCAATTTTCACTGTGCAGCCAGGTTTTGATGATCACAGGCAAACTAACTGCCCCAATGAGAATGCCTAGAATAATCAATCCCAGAGCCTGGTGAAACAAAGAAGTTAATAAATATAGAAAGAAAATTCAAGAACATGTTTCTACACAGAATATTTATTTCAAAGATTTTAATATTCAGCAGCCTTGAGATTACTAAACTGAACAGGAGTACAAACCAAATGTTGGCATAAAAATGTTATTATATGGATGATGCTGATCCACAAATTTGAATTAGGTTAATTGTTAAATGCACAAAGATGATTTGCTGAAATTGTATGCCTGGGGCTAGGATAGGTGGTGCAATAAGAGCTATGCAGGTTATCAATTGTGTACATACATTTCAAAAGGAAATGAAGTATGACATTCACTGTGCACATCGGTGCTGTGTCACTTTAGGTTTCAGCAACAAAAATGAAGCCCTCTGCTACCAGTTGGAACATTGCTACTTTCCTGTGCTCCATAGGCAAATTGTGATGGCACTATTCAATGTCAGTTCACTCATCAGGCTTGTTCTGTTAAAAAGTACTGGGAATAATGGAAAGGAGAATGAAGCAATAAATCTTTTAAAAAAGGACAGGTGTACTGGAGGTTTCCACATGGCCATGGTAGTTTCAATCTGTTGAGATCCACGTCTGGCACTTAGGAAAATGTGGCAGGCAAAGAGAAAATTGGGATCACGGATTATTCTGACCATATTTACTTACTTAATGTGGAAAAAAAGGAAACAAGTGCCTGTGGCAGGGAGGCCTGTTGTTTAACTGGTTTAATATTTGAAAGCACGATTAAATTAAAGTGATAAATTAGGAACATAGTACACATCTTTACTCCATTCTAAAAATCGGACAAAAACAAATTGTTAAATTCCACTGATACAAACACCACTCCAACTCTGCTAGATTAGTAATGACTGGTAGACTGGAATATTAACACCTTATGATCAAGTAAAGCTAGGATTTTACCAGAAACCACTACACAGTTTTTGATGTAAAAAGTTAGTTACTTAAAAAAACTCACCTTAAGTTTCCTTAAGGATTTTAATGATTCGCTGCTTATTTGCAAGTAAAAGAGTCCAGGGTAGATAAATAGTAAAGCTGCTGAAGTTGTGGAACCTGAGAAACATGGAGAGAATTTTAAACCTTAAAAAATGACACTAATTGTAGTTTGTACATTACAAAATGTAGCATATGTAAAATCCATCATAAAAAGGCAAAATAAGTGAATTAAGTCTGCAATTTTTAAATACAGAATTGCAAAGAACACACTGCAGAGATGACGACCATTAAGCCCAGATGGTTCATGTCTACATTTGTGTTTCACACTAGGTCTTCTCCCTCAGCAATTCACCTAATCCTATCAGCACAACTTTGTTTCCCATTTCCTTTTGTGTTGAACTACTTTCCTCTGGAAGGTCCTAACTGCAAGTCCAAGACGCAAGACCCAAAATGCCCCCAGTATTTTAAAGGAGTAGAAGTGGGGGATTGGGGAGGGGGGTGCTACCAGGAAAAGGAAATGAAGTTTAATTCATTAGGAAAACATGGGATAGACTGGAGTTCACCTTTGTAACAAGAAGCTGAGAGAAGATTCAATGGCACTGTATGAAAATGATGAGCAGTTGATAGGAAGGTCACTTACTGACAAAGCTTGCTTAGGTTGAGTAGGGTGGGGTGCAAGGGCAAGGGGCAAAAGGGAGGAGAAAGCAAGTTCAGATTTTTTCCCCCCTGTATACAAAAAACAAACCTCAAGGCAGCTTTAAAACACGAACCAAATCAATCAATCAATCATTCAGAACTGCAATGTTCAACATCGGAACATAAATAGAAACTGTAGTTTTCACGTAACCAGGAAATTACACTAACTTCTCTGGTCATTAACCAGACACCAAATTGTTCAGCAATTACTTGCAACTGGGGTGAACTGAAAGCATTGGCTTGACTAATGCCTGTCTTAAAAAGATCTTACATATACTACAATGTCCTTGGCATTCATTATTCACACTTGAAAATCACAGGTCCTCCAATAAACCCTATCACATGTTTGCCATGTTACATTTCATACTTGATTTAGGAGGCCACAAATGCAAAAATATGTTTATATTTTATCCAAAATATACTTGCATATAATATTCATAATTTACTTTCAGCTTGATTAAAGACCAAAAATAATAAAACAGTCAACTTACCAACTACACCAAAGATATTCTGAATATTTGGCACATAGATGGCCAATAGCACAATCACTGCGTGAACAACAAGTGTGACAACGATATGGCACAACCATGAGAAGGGGCGGCTTGAAAAAAATAGCAGCATAAAACATTTCCTTGTCTGCAAGGGAAAAAAAGTATCGATGATGAGCTCTTAGAATTTGACTCAAGCCAAGTATTAAATTGGATCATTTAAAGAAGTTGTGCGCTCTTTGGTAGTGCAGCTTAAAAACACCTATATAATGAAACCCACAAAACATTTTAAAATCAAACCCATTTGAAAATAGTCTTTCAATTTGTTAGTATACATTTCCAAGCTCAAGCAGAGCCATAGTTTATAATAAACCTTAAAGTTAATACTGCTACATCTACATTTACTAAAGACGATGTTACATTAAAACTAAACCTCCTGACCCATTATTGATTAGTAATCAGATCGCTATTCTTATTTCCAGTGCCTGTCCTGATCATATTGTAGCCTACACAGGATGATACTTCGGTCATTGTATAATCTAAATTTCTTTCATATTGAAGCAATGATAATCAATACAATCTTTGAATCATTTAGCAGCACAGAAATTGAACATTGCTAAAGATTTTGCTGATGTTTTCAACTTGTATTAATCTGGACATGAATAGGAATACTAACAAAGGGGAGCAACATTTTACATTATCTGAAAAGAGCTTGTTGATTAGTTGGTAACTGGGCTTGGATAGGTGATGTTGCCATGGATAATGCAGCTTGATTACAACTCACATTAAATTTAAACAAAACTTGGTTGTTAAACAAGGTAAATTGACTGATTTGGTCATTCTTTAGGGTAATGCTTTGACCAGAGGGTGACTGCACCTACTTTGTTGAGTTGAAATAGGCACAATGTGTGTACACATTTTTGTCTGAAAGAACAAAGTCCATGTATTAATATGCAGATTCTAGTATAGTGCATTTTGCTATAAGCCACAGCTCATTCTTTAGTTTGGTTTAATTTTTATAACATTCAGGACAACCAAACATTGACCAATTACAGAATCGTATTTAAAAGTTGGATGTTGCTTGGAGTTTTGCAGGTGAACGCTGGTTGGATACACTCAGTACCTTATTTGTTGTGAACGTTCAGAAGGGGATTTGAATACAATCTGCCAGTCCTTGGCACGGAATGGGGATATGACAGATTGACAGATAGATAAAACTTGTTGGCGTATAGCACCATCCACTTAGGGGCAACCACCAAGATAATAAAGTGTGGAGGTGGAGGAACACAGCAGGCCCAGCAGCATCTCAGGAGCACAAAAGCTGACGTTTTGGGCCTCGACCCATCAGAGAGGGGGATGGGGTGAGGGTTCTGGAATAAATAGGGAGAGAGGGGGAGGCTGACTGAAGATGGAGAGAAAAGATGATAGGTGGAGAGGAGAGTATAGGTGGGGAGGTAGGGAGGGGATAGGTCAGTTCAGGGAAGACGGACAGGTCAAGAAGGTGGGATGAGGTTAGTAGGTAGGAAATGGAGGTGCGGCTTGGGGTGGGAGGAAGGGATGGGTGAGAGGAAGAACAGGTTAGGGAGGCAGAGACAGGCTAGGCTGGTTGTGTGGTGCAGTGGGGGGAGGGGATGAACTGGGCTGGTTTTGGGATGTGGTGGCGGAAGGGGAGATTTTGAAGCTGGTGAAGTCCACATTGATACCATTGGGCTGCAGGGTTCCCAAGCAGAATATATGAGTTGCTGTTCCGGCAACCTTCGGGTGGCATCATTGTGGCACTGCAGGGGGCCCATGATGGACATGTCATCTAAAGAATGGGAGGGGGAGTTGAAATGGTTCGCGACCGAGAGGTGCAGTTGTTTATATCCGACCCCACCACCCAAGACATTTTTCAATCCCCACCCTTGTCTGCTTCCCGGAGAGACCACTCTCTCCGCGACTCCCTTGTTCACTCCACACTGCCCTCCAACCCCACCACACCCGGCACCTTCCCCTGCAACTGCAGGAAGTGCTACACTTGCCCCCACACCACCTCTCACCCTTATCCCAGGCCCCAAGATGACTTTCCATATTAAGCAGAGGGTCACCTGTACATCTGTCAATGTGGTATACTGTATCCATTGTGCACGGTGTGGCTTCCTCTACATTGGGGAAACCAAGTGGAGGCTTGGGGACCGCTTTGCAGAACACCTCTCGGTTCGCAACAAAACTGCATCTCCCAATCGCAAACCATTTCAACTCCCCCCTCCCATTCTTTAGATGACATGTCCATCATGGGCCTCCTGCAGTGCCACAAATGATGCCATCCCAGGAACAGCAATTCATATTCCGCTTGGGAACCCTGCAGCCCAATGGTATCAATGTGGACTTCACCAGCTTCAAAATCTC
The DNA here is from genome assembly GCF_030684315.1 of Stegostoma tigrinum. Classification (NCBI taxonomy): domain Eukaryota; kingdom Metazoa; phylum Chordata; class Chondrichthyes; order Orectolobiformes; family Stegostomatidae; genus Stegostoma; species Stegostoma tigrinum. Next base: position 30,025,016 of record NC_081363.1, read on the forward strand.
CCCTTCCACCACCACATCCCAAAACCAGCCCAGTTCTTCCCCTCCCCCCACTGCACCACACAACCAGCCCAGCTCTTCCCCTCCTACTGCATCCCAAAACCAGCCCAGCCTGTCTCTGCCTCCCTGACCTGTTCTTCCTCTCACCCATCCCTTCCTCCCACCCCAAGCCACACCTCCATTTCCTACCTACTAAACTCATCCCACCTCCTTGACCTGTCGGTCTTCCCTGGACTGACCTATCCCATCCCCACCTATCTTCTTGTCTCTCCATCTTCGGTCAGCCTCCCCCTCTCTCCCTATTTATTCCAGAACCCTCACCCCATCCACCTCTCTGATGAAGGGTCGAGGCCCGAAACGTCAGCTTTTGTGCTCCTGAGATGCTGCTTGGCCTGCTGCGTTCATCCAGCCTCACACTTTATTATCTTGGATTCTCCAGCATCTGCAGTTCCCATTATCACAGGGGCAACCACCATTTGTGCTGCTGCTGAAAGTAGCAGTCACTTAACCCTCTGAGAAACCCTAACATTCCATGCTAATCACCAGGTAGACTGGGCACTATTCAGGACTGAAGTGGCCACCTTTGGCCATTTGAGGCTTTTTAACAATATACAGGAAAAAGTTCTACCTTTATTTCACAGAATGATTGACGTACTGTAAATTTAACATCAAGTTTGTGAAGTGTAGCAGTGGCTCCCATCCTATTTACAAGGTCACTGATAACACCAAAGTTATAGTAAATGGTATTATATGAATCCAATCAACTTTGCTAATTTTGGTCCACCAACAGGGATTATTTATCAAGTTCAAGCTTTTCAGCTATCACACTGCAAACCACTAAAGATGCGAAATCCTTTTGAAATGTGCTTAAGTGATCCAGCACAGAGATAATTAGCATCCTATCAGATTTTCGTATACAACATGGCAATGTTGAAAGAAACTGAAACGTACGGGTCTGTAAACCTGACCAAGGCAAACATGTGAATAGTCATCCCTAACAGGTTCTACTATAATCAGCAAATACACGGCATTCCTAATTGGTCTAAGTCGTACCCACTGGCTCTGTGGCTTAGCATCTTGGGCAGCCTTGCTGAAAACCAACGGCAAAAACGGGTCATATTTTTGCAAGAGCAATGAGGTGTCATGTGACATAGAAGAAACTACAGTGGTAAGCAGTGTCTATTTAGATTACAATGCCAGTTTAGGATGACATCCTGCCTAGTTGGTTCCTCAAACTGATCCAGAAAACCATCCTATACACACTTCAGGAATTCCTCCTCCATGCTCTACCCATACATAGATTCCACCTCATTGGAACCAATATCCTTCACTATTGCATTAATTGCTTTTTAACCAGTAATGCAGCTTTTGTGTCTATCCTTCTTAAAAACTATTTGCACACCTAATTAATCCACTATATTGTGAATGCTCTGCACATCAAGGCAAGGCCTTAGTCTGGTTAAGACTCTTGATGCTTGTGCACTATGGCCTGCTTGACTCTTGCCCTGGAATAGTCTATATGACACTTATTTCCCTTAAATTTGGTTTTTGCCCTTGTTTCCTTCTTATCTGTCTCGCTGCCATTTTAGTTTAAACCCTCTCCAACCACACTAGAAGGTACTCCAAAAATATCCATTCTTGTCCTGCCTGATAAAATAAATAGTATGAATTGTTATACGATCTTGCCAATCAAACAGGGTGTTTCCTCTTACCCAGTGTCACTTCTGACACTGTTCCCAGACTGCTTCACTGTGGGACACTTCCGGTACTTATCCACAAATTAATCAACTTAATCCTCATTTGTTAGGACCATAGTATCATTGAAATTCAAGTCTACATCCTTGGGCTCATTTAGCATTGCTGGCTCATTAAAAAGTGTACTACTGAAGAAGTCAGACACTACAGAATTATAAAATGGTAATCTAGATTAGTTGTTTGAATCTGAATTGATTGAGCTGATGAACTAATCAATTTGTACAGTTGATTTAAAGACCTCATTCTCAAACAGATACGGCAACCATAGGATCTCCTCATGACCCAGATCTCCATCATTGTTGGGATCCATGAAAAACATCCCCTTGGGTGGGATGACTCCTAGCCTCCCAACCCTTGCATACTTTCCATAAGTAGTTGGCATATTTGCATCCACAGCTGCATTTAAGAATTTGCTCAAATGGGATTCAAACTGCACCTAAATTTAACTTTGTATTGGAACAGTCAAATGAGCTCCCATCCCTTTGAGAGAATTAAAAATCTGCCAGAGGGTTCTTGACTACGGCAAATCTACCTTCACTGGCAACACGGAAGTTGGAATTCTTACAGTTCTGCATGTTATAAGTCCTAATGGCAACCTTGTGAACAGGACGAGTTGCTTGCTCACAGCACAAGCTCAAGTAGGGTGCATCAAAAACATCCCTATAAGAGGATGTCCTTCCTGATCAGATTGCTTCCTCTATATATTGTGCAAACTCATGAATAGGCCTAAATCTGCCATTTTGATCTTCAAAAATGCCCAGCCTACTTCAGATGAACTACAAGAGTAAGGTACCTCAAATATTTGTACAACAGCTAAAGCTAGCTGTTCCACACAGGCTCACATGTCACTTCTGCATAGTAGCATTCACTAACAGGATGCTGCCAAATAAATAACATCCTGTCACACAGATGACTAATGTGGTAGAGACAGTAGGAACTGCAGATGCTGGAGAATCTGAGATAACAAGGTGTAGAGCTAGATGAACATAGCAGGACAAATAGCACCTTCTGAAGAAGGGTCTAGGCCTGAAATGTCAACACTCCTGCTCCTCTGATGCTGCTTGGCCTGCTGTGTTCATCCAGCTCTACACCTTGTTATCCGAGTAATGTGGTATATGCCTTTCAGTGCTGGTATGATGCTAGATGATATCAGGCTGTAAACCCAAAAAAGGATTGGTGGATTTGTTTAATAAAGCCATGCCTCAACTCTGAATAGGCAAGGTACTGACTTTACTCATCTAAAAACACAAGGTTTTTTTCCTGCGATTGGACAGTATTTGTTGAATAATCTAAGAATTAGAATTACTGTGCTAAGAATTACACTGGAGAACTGATTTAAGATTGTTAGTTGGGCATATAGTCCAGACACTCGTGTGCAGCTTTCATTAACAGACAAGGCTGTTCTTTGCAGACAGAAGAACACGTACACGCAGTGCACCTATTTCAAATTAATAACATGGCTGTCAACTATTTTTTGATTCATTCTCCAAGGCAGTTAAAATCTAACCAGTGCATTCTCCATGGTAATGCCTCTAACAGAGTCCACTTGTCAACTAATCCACATTGTAAACACCAAATTGTTGTATTTGTATGTGAAGACAGTGCATGTCTTGACTATAAGATGACAAGCTTCAATGACACCTCTACTTTTAAAAAAACAAATATTAAACCAATAAGTTGTCTTATTTTGAAAGATACATTTGCAGTATTAGTTATGCATTAGATGTTTTTCTCAAGAGGGAGGCTCACCATTCCAAAAAAACTTTGTCAGGAGCTCCCACCGACATTTTGAAATGCAAATAAGATACAAATCCTATTGTTTTCCCCTCTTTTCTTGAAGTTACATTTTCATAAGTATAAATGTGCACGTTATGGGGCCTCTTCGCTCTAGTGGACTGACACTGAAACTGTTCAAGTACACTTGGCAGGCTTTCCTCTGTAATAAGCAATATCATAAATAGATGATCTGCTCATCTGTAATATCCAAGTTGACAAAATGTCAAATCTCTCCTACCATAGCACAAAAACACGAGCACTTCCAGGGACAACAAAAACCTAAATACCATCAGCTCAAATTTTTTGTTTTAATGATTTGATCTGCACAATCCACGAGTCTTAGATAGTGGTGCACCAAAATGAAGTAAAAGACAAAAGAATAAGACTATGACTGATAATGGATACTGTTGTAAGTCAGGGACCAGTTCTCAACTTGTCGTCTACTAATAATAAGCAATTGGATAAAGCTGAGGTGCAAGGGTACCCCATTAATGCCATGCTTATAGGATAAAAGATTGTGACAAAGCTAATAGCAAAGACTATGCAAGTGATGAATACTTTAGGTTTAGTGTCAAGTTTGATAGATTGGATGGTCTTGAGCCTTACTTAAATGAAAGCAAGTATAAACAAAAAACTAAAAAAAAAAATTGTCAAAACTCACTGAGAAGTGGATTAGAGGCACCATCAGAAGCACAGAGAAGAGTATGCATATTCTAACGGACATGATGATGGTGTCCCGTGGCAGAAACTGGCTATAACTGTGCAGCAACTGAGAGTTCACATTGGCTGAAAGAAAGAAAATTGAAGAAAATCTTAGCCTTTTGGGAGCACTACAGAAACAGCTTTCAAAATATTCTAGTTAATACTCCACACAAACCATAAAATGTCAGGTAGCCAAACAAGGCAGAAAGCACGTAGATCGAAAAACTGAGAGTCATTCCAATGTTAACTGCTTTTTGCATCCTGCCTTTTGAAGGCCTGGTCAAAAGAAATCCAAATTTGTTAGTGTTACATGTGTTTGGCTGAAAGATACACAAAATGCTCACTTTTGTCCAAAACAAGGATCACAGAGCTCTCAATTAAAAAAAAGTGTTAAATTTGAATAGGAGCTAAAATACCTAAATAAAAATTACACTTTGTAAACATTCATGCTAATTAATGACAGGCATTTGTGAATGAAAATGATTCCTAGTAATCCAGCTTTAAGTACTTCTGGGCCAGTCTGCATGTTTTACCTTCCCATCAGCACATAACATTTCACAAACTGACTAGCAAGCATGAGTAAATCATCCAATTGCTCTGTTTTCCTTTAATTAAAAAAAGGAAAAGGATGTGTGAAATCACAGGTTTAGAAAGAGCAGGATTTGAGGCTCAGCATAACAAAGTTAAATGATGGACACAGACCAATTTGATACTAATTTCAACAAAAGGCCAAAACTATCAGCTGCTTCCAGTGATTAAAAAGTGGTCAACTGGATATTTAAGAGACATCCTGCACATAACCTAGCAGGCACTCTGCTCAACATACCTTTCAAGTTCACTATATATTGGCAACACAGAAGTGTGGCAAAGAAATGAAAATGCCATTGTTGGAATTGCATATGCAGTCTACAGGATGAAGAAAAATTGCAGTGTTAAAACATAGCTTCGATAAAATTGGACTTTATATGCATGACAATTTTTAAGAAGTGATCAAAATTGTCGTTAATAGTATTGTCAAGTGGTATGTCTAGCAATAATTTGCTCACTGACAGCTTTTGGATTTTGCCAAGGCTTTTGAGCTGCCAACCTCAAAACTTAACTCAAACAAAGGACAAGGCATTGAATTCCAGGGGTAGTGCACAAATGACTACCTTTGACATCAAGGCAATATCTAACAGAGTATGGCATCAGGGAGCCCTCATGTAGGCCTTATGGTAATTTCAATCAATATTATCTGTGATGATGCATGGAATGCTGACTGCAGTTTTGTTATTCAGAATAACAATGTTTCAACAGGGGCCTGCAGTGCAAGTCACCAATCATTTCAAAGTCTATTTTAGACACAGCATTCTGTAGTCATTTTAATTTGACATGATTACCAGTGCTTCTTCAACAGGCACATTCATTCACAGCAAATTGCTTTTTGCCTTTTAGTTCAGATTTTAAAATCACTTGCACCTATTAAAAATTTACATATGGAACCCAATTTTAACTTGTGTATCTCAAGTGACTTAAGCTAGAATTGCATTTAAACTTAAATATCCAATAATATCAAGCTGCCAGATAATTACTATTGCAACCTTTCTTGGAAGACTAATTTGTTAAACAATTTATAAGCAGAGTATGAACAGCTCTTGCAGGCCAAGCAACTTGAGTACAAACCTTGGTTGAAATTTGTAGAAGCCTTGGTTTACATTCATTGGAACTAAAGTTCTAAACAAGAAGAAAAATGAAAAACAAAAAAACACTTTATATTTTATCAGAATCCCTAAAATAATTTGCCTAACTTTTCATTTTGGTATGCTTTCAGTCATCACCTTGCACACTTCTGTTAATGAGAACTTCTCTTCTCCAGCTGAAATCCTAAATAAATTCTCTTTTCCACCACCCACCACCACACCCCACCGAAGAATTACCTGGCCAGCCATGTCAATGTGCAAGAATGGGATACAATCAAAAAAAGTTGGATATCCATACTTCCCCCACCAAAAGTCATGAGAAAGTAGATTAGGAATAACCAATTTTTGCTCTTCAGTAGCCTAAGGACAATGTAGCAGCTGTCATAGGGAGTGGAGAAATTTTACTGCCTTGGACATTCAAGAAAGCATTAAAAAGTTTAAAAATATTGCAATACAACAATTCTATCCAACTGAATTGGAAACACACACAGATGAAGTAGGTACTGCTCGTGGCATTAACATATTCCATTTGAAGCTTTCATACACTCTGAAGTTGCTTCATGGTGAAAAGAAGCCAAACCGTTAGGTTCTAAAAAAAGGAGAGAGTCATATCGGACTCCAAACACTCACTAACTCAGTTTTTCTCTCCACGGATGCTGCCAAACTTGTTGAGTTTCTCCAGGAGTAACCTGGGTCTCGAACTTGCCATATTTGGGACCTTACAAAAGATGACTTTAGTAACTGATTTTCTGCTCTCTAAAGACACAGAGTTCAATACTATATTACACTCAACCTGCAATTTTTCAGAGGCAAATGGATAACCCCTAGTGATAGAAATTTAAACAAGTACCACACCGAGGCAACACAGTTTAAGGATACAGATTAGAAGGAAGTTAACTAAAAACAAATACACTGGCTGATTAAGTCATACTAAGGATAGGTGAAGTCTGAAAGGAAAAGCATTTATTCCTCATATTTACATGAAATTAGAACTGCAAAAAAAATTGATTTTCAAGTTCTTTACAAATGGGACTCGAACATTTTGCTTTGGAAACTTATACCCCATACAAGGGAGAAAAAAAAATCTAGAGCCACTCCAGAAAATATTAAACAACCAGAGAATTATTGTGCCATAGTATCCAAAGAGAGACTATTCATGACAACCACCCCTCTCCCCATTCATTCTTATAAAACATTGTGCTCTTATACGTACAGGCTGGCCCCAAAACAAAAGTGATTTTGTTTTATTCCTTACCTATCTACAAATAAACACAAGCCAGTCAAACAGTTTGGTGAATTGCTGCAACTGAGTCAGAACACGTTTTCCACTCATAGTATTGAAGGATTCATTAAACACGAAGGCCATGCAAGATAGTTGCATATCAATAGTGATTCTGCACCCAGGCACTCATTGAACATTGCTGGTCTGTTCAATATACCACTGGAAACCATAGGCATCTACTCTGCTGCACTATCATGGCAATATAGACTTTCCAACATTTCAGCGAGTGAGGATTCATACACTTATGGACTCAACAAACTGCAGTCATGCTCAGTTTTAACACCACGTATGCCCAAATAGATGAGGTCACCCATGGGATCTGACCAAACCCAGAAGTTGAAAAATATTTTCACTGTATTCCATGAGACATGCCTCCAATCAGAATCCACCCAATGAATGCTCTTCTCTCATCTAGTCTAAAGTGCTGTTTTCTTCCCCTCGAAAAAAAAATTCTGGTAAGTGCAAGACAAAAAGCTTGGAAAAAGGGAAAAAAAGAATTCAAACATTGCTGAAAATGCTGAGTTATCAAGGACAAATGTAAGCCTTGAACTTCTGCACTCTTATTAAAAGCCTCCTTTATGTAATGCACTTTGATACTTTAACCTCAAACAAAACAAATGTGACACAGTTACAACGGCCAGGAATCAGTGATAATTACTACAATTGCAAAACTGAAAGAAGCCGTTTGATTGTGCTCATACCCAGGAAAATAAAGATGTCCAATTAATGTTATTCTTGCTCAGTCTATCCATTATCTTGCAAATTCTTTTCATTAGAGTTGAATTTTCAATTGAATTTACTTCCACAACATTTAACGCAACTCTTGCCCAATCAAATTAATTTAGCTTAGTTAAGAGCAACTAGTCATTTCATCACCACAACATCCTTAAGTAGGGTCTCATATTAGACAAACAGCAAGGCATCATTCTAATCTCTTTACCCATCACAGCAGTATCAAAAAAGGTATCTTACCTGAAGATAATTTATAGTGCCATTAAACAGTGGACAAGGAATGAACCATTTTTTAAACACAACCTGCAGAAAATAAATCATGCTAATTTAAACACCCAAATGAAAACAGGATGGAATTGCCAACAAGATAGATGTTGGAGTTTAAGAGGTTTCTATAGGAGTAGTTTTTGTAGTAGCCTATTTACATGTTGCAAGTAAATTAGGTCACAGAAGTCTGAACTGCATAAGTTTTTCTACTTGACAGCAATATGATTGAGAAAGCCTTATATAAGACGAGAGAAGCGTACATGAAGCAAGAAGGAAAAGACGGGGTATTGTAGGCAGTGAACATTGTAGAAGCTGTTTAATTATTGCTCCAACAATATAGCACAGACCTGCATATTACTACATTAAAAAGTGCAGGAGAAAACTGGACTTTCAAACTTGTACTATAAATTCGAGTGTTCCATAACTTTTGTCATAGTTGCCCATTTTAAAAGCTCACCCACTTCTTTTTTCCCCCAAACTAGTAAAAATCATGCAAGATGAGAAGCTAGATATCTAGTGCTTCCAAATTTAAGGTGAATGCTTCACTCATTTAGTGCGAATTGCATACAAGTAGCAAGCAAGAACAAGTATTGTCAGAAAATTGTCTTACTAAACAAAAACAAAACAATAACAAATTTCAACTTGTACCAAGATAAAATTGTAAAGAGAGTTTGTGGTAAGAGTCTCAAATATGTTCAAATTTCTGGTTTAATATTCATGTCAGTTGGAATTGCATATAGAAAAAAAAACATGAATTCAAGTTAAATATTTCTTTCCCTCCAAACTGTTTGTCATATTTCTGAGGGCTAATAAAAAAGGTGTGTAAAACAGCCCCGGAGATTATTAATAAAGTTCTTAGCTATTACTTGGTATTTTTGTCAGAAATCTGACTCAAATTGCTCATACTTAAACTATATTTGACTGTAAGATGCTATTTTAAGAGTTCGAGCTTTTTTGTTCAACTTTTGCGAAATGCAACTGACCTGCACTTAAGACAACAGATGCCAGAGGAAATAGTACAGACAAGTACTATTACAACATTTAAAAGATGTTTAAACAGGTGCATGGATAGGAAGGTTTTAGAGGATACGAGCCAAACACAAGCAAGTGGGGGCAGTTGAGTTTAGGAAACCTGATTCAACGTGGATGAATTAAGCCAAAGGGACTGGTTCTGCACTATATGGCTATGACTCTATGATAGTGATCTCACTGAAATATTAATGAAAGGGCTCAAGCATATTTTGAGGGTGGCTTAAAAGAAGCAGGACCCAAAACCATAAATTTCTACCAAAACCAACTACCAAATATTATGTGGCAGATGTTTTTGTAGTGAACTGGTACATGGAAGTACAGACAGATTTCTACAGAAGAATGCAAGAATTTAAAAGCCTGCTAAAAGATGATTAATGGATTATGAAATATTCTACTAGTTACTGATGTAGAGAAAGCATCATATAAGAATAGTATTTAAAATAGGAAAAACAAAATGATTAGTACCAGGGAAGAAAATAAGACTAGAATTAGTTGAACTATGACCAGCACAGGCAGAAATGCATGGCTGATCTGCCTTTTTATTGTAATTTCTACTGTTATGAAATAAAGTAGGGAGACGATCAGCTATTTGTAGGTGTGGTTCTAAAACTGAGAATTTCTTTCCTAGTGAATCAATAAGTGAACAAGCTTTCAAAAAACTGCTCTATTGTGGTGCTGCATCTTTCATAATTATGCTGTACTATGATAGTAAGTAATAGTCTGTGCATCTGAACAGTGGATCTGTTTCAGGTTAAGTAAAATCATGGTATGTATTTTACAGTAATGTTTCATTATCATTAATTCTGGTAAAATATGACACTTGACAAATAAAGAACAGCTGTACCAGGCAATTAAATGAAAACATCCAATAAAAAATGACAGTTATGCCATTTTTTCCATATTTTTGTGCATTACATGGTTAGAGAGTGATTTTTTTCTGGTTAAAATTTCCCAGCTATTGATAGTGGCAGGTCAGTAGGCCGCAATATCCCAAGCCAGACCACTGGCAGTAGATGGCTGCTGTGATGCAGTATCCTTCCATAGCACATTATACAGGTTCAGGGTCAAATTTTCTCACCATTTCCCTTCACCCATTCCATACATCAGCTTCTCAGCTAGCCTGGGCTGAGGTTATTCACAAGCTAGCTTGTTCTACAACTGCTATTAATTATGTAACTTCAAAAAAGGAAAAGCAAAAGTTCAGTACAGATTAATTATCTTTGGCATATTATTGTCGTTCTTCCTGTCAACTCCAACTGCAGTATGATAAGGAAAACCTGCTCCCGAAGATCTATCAATGCTGAAAATTGCTTGAAAACATCTAAGCTCTTTTGAGTCACACAAGTGCCCGATTTTTCCTTGTCTGAAAGGAAGTGTACAACGGAGAACAGGAAATTAACTTGTCAGGAATTAAGGGAAAGCCTGAATCATATCAGTCTATATAATAGCATACAACAGAGTGCTAGAAACAAAACAAAAAAAATGTCATCCAAGTCTCATTTTAGTATTACCAAATAAAAAAGACAACACTGGTGGTCATGTAGGCACTGAATCTGCAAACTTAAATGACAAGATATACTTTGGTATATATTAGTCTTCTGTTGACAATCCACCCTAAAACCAATGACTAGCTTAACTGATTTAGAAGGCACTAAATAAGAAAACTTCACTCACCACAATGGCAAAGTAGAACATGAACAAGATGGACAAACCACTTGTGTAACCGAGAAACTCTGAAAACAAAGAGTGACATCAAGTATTAGGAAATCCCAAATACAAGCTGTGCCGTAAGGAGAAAAACATTCTATGATAATTTACAAGAAGGGAATGATGGTCTACACTGAGTCATGGTCAACTTCGAGAATGAGCAGCGTTTACATATATTCCAACTCCTACAAAAAAAGGACATTAAACAGAATGCAAAAACATAGGTAGAAAACATCAACTGGTGTTGTCAAATTTTCAGCGCTCCACCAGTAGAAAACATGGTTTTGAGAAGATGGTAGAAAAATTAAAAAAAAAAACACTTTACACGTTTTATGAACTTTGCTTAATCTAAGAGGTGAGCCGAAAACCTGCACTCAATTGTGGCATCCTTTCAGCTGAGGATTTGTTAGCCAGCCATATTCACTAGTGAAACTGGAATGATTTGCTCTTAAGCACGGTGGATTTACTAGGGGTACCTGAAATTGGGAAGAGGTTTTCCTAAACAAAAAAGGAAGAGAAACCTAAAATAGATTTAGAGGTAATTGATGAAACAGTTGGGGAAGATGCCAAGATTAGTTTCAAATACAGGGAGTTGGGATGATTTGGAAAGTTCTAGTTTGCTGTGTAGTGGAAAGTTTCTGAACAAAGTTGGATATGTACCTGAAATTTGAAGAGGTGGCCAAACATCAGAATTTGTTAACATAACTATCACCGGGCAATGCAACTGCAGGAGGGAGATGGCTTCAAAGTTTGCAACCCTGATTCTTCATGATACAGAGAATTATTGCAAAGGAAAAATGAAGTGCAAGAAAGACAACATGACAATTTCTGATTTGGTTCAGCCTCTTTCACTAGTCACTAACAAAAAGTGTTATACAACTAAGACAAGAATTTTACAAGACAGAGGCATGCTCAAATATTTCTAACAGGATTCAGTTGAAATTCTGTTTGTTGTTTAAAAGGAAGTTTTAAAAAGTCATTAACTGATACTTAGTTGAATTCTGAATGCACCAAGCTAAGAAGAGCAAATGTTGATCATTACATATGTTAATAACATTAAAACCATATTGATAGCTATGGTTCAAATGCCAGAAGTGCACGTGTCAGACATGGATTCTGCAACAGGATAGGTGGAAGAGATTTAAAGAATAAACACCTTGCCAAATGCAGTTGGGAGGCCCAGGAAATCCCAATCTGTACACAAGGTTTTTGATGCAGTGCTCAAGCAGAGGAATTAGGAGATGAAAGTCATAAGACCATACGACACAGGAGGAGAAATTAGGCCATTTGACCCATCAAGTCTGCTCCACCATTCAAACATGGCATTAATTTCTCCACCCTATTCTTCTGCCTTTTCCATGTGGCCTTTGTTCTCTTTAATCAAGGGCCTCTGTCTTAAATATACAGAATGACCTGACCTCCACAGTCTTCTGTGGCAATGAATTCCAAAGATTTACCACTCTCTAGCTGAAGAAGTTTCTCCTCAAGTGTTCTAGAGGGTCTTTCCTTTACTGTAAGTCTGTGCCTTGGGGCACAGTCCTCTCCTGCTAATGGAAACATCTTCCCAATATCCACTCTAATCAGGCCTTTCAGTATTCTGAAAATTTCAATTAGATACCCTCCGCTCCCCACCACCACGCCCCCATCCTTGTAAACTTAAAAAAAAATAGACCCAGAGTCCTTTAATGTTCCTCATACATTAGGCCTTTCATTCCTGTGATCATTCTCATGAATGCGCTCTCGATCCACTCCAGGGCCAGTACTGGAGATATTGGGCACAAAATTGCTCACAAATTAGTCAAGTAGATATAGAAAGAAATTTGAATCAAGTCATTCACCACAACCTGTTCATTTTACTCACTGTATTCTTAATTACCTATTTAAGACTGCTTGCTTTAACTTATTTTCTTTGAATTTGGTGAAGAAACATTCTTTTGCTTTAAACCGACTACTCACGTCCTTATTCTTGCATAAAAGACAAGAATTTTACAAGAGGGGCGTGGGGAAAGTTTCAAGTTCCAAAAAGGAAAAGAAATTCTATTTTAAGATCATCACACTTCAAAAGAACAAAAACCTAATGTTTAGCATAAGTCCAGTTTTAATATTACTGAAGGGGGCGGAGAATTCAAGTGCCTAACATGCGTAGAATAACACTGCATAAGATCACCTGCATTTGGAAAGGACAAAAATTTTGTTGTTGGCTAGGTGTAATCACAAACAACTGATAGAAAATAATGTTAGGACCCTGGAAGATACAAATAGTGGGCTCGAGTTGTATCTTAGAATTATTTTCATCGACTTTCATTTCCTTGCCAAATCCTACGTACAGGAATGTTTCCTAGGAATTCCAATTTCACGAAAGGGATCAAACACACTAGTTAAGCAAAAAGTATTTTCAATAATTTGTGGTTACAATGAGTATTTCTTTAAATAAATACACAGCACATCTCAAAGCACGTTGGCATCTTGCAATAAAGTGTAATTTGAATTAAGATTTGACCAAAACAGTACATAAATTTTACAAACACTTCAAAACCAGCAGTAACCACAGATCAATTAAGTGTTATGCTATTGATGACATACTGTATTAGGGACTGGAAAGAAAGTAATGTAAAACAATCACCTATTTTCGGAAGAAGAGCAAGAGGTAGAACAACGAAGATAACCGTAACAAGAAGGAGAATCCGTCCATTAAGATACCATGGAGTCCTAAAGTGTGAAAATAAAGATAAGGTTAAAGTTATGTAGTACCAGTAAGTGAATATAAAATCAAAGAACTTGCAAGGTTATGGCCAACATTTGTTGAGAGCATGGGTCTAACATAGGACAATTCTGTCATCAAAGGAACCAATCTTCTGGGTCTGACTGTGTTGCTTCCAATGTAACACGCATAACTACCATCTAGAGCGATAACAGCAGTAGGTGCACAGAGATGCCACCAACAGCAACTTCTCCTCTCAGCCACTCACTATTCTGACTTGGAAATACACTGCCAGACCTTCAGTTTAAGAGTTCCAGGATGGTGACCCAAACATTGTAAGTCTGTCTGTACCAAACGCATTGTAACAGTTCAGGCAGCTGCTTATCACTTCAACGTAAACTAGCAATAAGTAATACATGTTAAGTCAACTAGCAATACATACATCCCATGAATTAAAGGGAATTTTTTTTTTTTTAAATTCACATCTCTTAGCAGCCTCTATGCCCTCAATTTAGAGTATTCAGCTTTGTATTGCTGGCAAACTTGGATTAATAACAGGACAGAAGGTAATATGTTTTGTTTTAAGTCATTAATAGTAATAGGCAAAATAGCGGAGGCTTCAAGACAGATACTTACTGCAATCTACTAGTCAATTTACCAAATTGATGATAAAATCTATTTTCCCCCCATTTTCATATTTGCTGGTATACTGAAGTTTGTAAATTGAGTATCATGCATAGTCATCCTGCACTATTGCCTTGTCCATTCTATGTTTCCAACTCTACCCTCTTACTTGCAGGCCACACTATTAAATCCTTCTTTACAGGCCATTAAAAGGCTCAGGAGGACAGTAATCCCAATACCCATTTTCTGAAGGAGGGTCTAGGCCTGAAACGTCAACCTTCCTGCTCAGCCTGCTGTGTTCGTCCAGCTCTACACCTTGTTATCATTCATTAATTGAAACCCAGCTACCAGCTACCCACAAATCTCATCTAACATTCAAATTGACACATGATAATCAGATAGTAATCCAGACAATAAATCTGTGGGATAACAAGGTATAGAGCTGAATGAGCACAGCAGGCCAAGCAGCAGAGGAGCAGGAAAGCTGATGTTTCAGGTATAGAACCTTCTTCAGAAATGGAAGAGGGGAAGGGGATGCTGAAACAAAGAGAGAGGGGGACAGACGAGGGGCAAAAGGAGAAGAGACAGGCAGGGTGACCAAGAAAGGCAATGTGGCTGGAGTACCTAGTTTGCTTCAGTACAAGGTCGAGCAGTTTCAGGGCCAAAGAGATTACAAGAGAGTTGCAGTGAGAGAGAGATCCACTGAGGTGTTTCTAGAGAGAGGAGGGTAACTTCAAGGTAGACATCCTTAGAAGAGGCTTCACAGCGAGGTTAAAATTTTTCAGAGATAGTAGATACTGCAGAATCTGAGACAAGGTGTAGAGCTGGATGAACACTGCAGGCTGAGCAGGAGAGTTGAGGAAATCCTCCTTCTCCAGAAACACCTCAGTGGATCTCACTCCCCCATGGCAATTCTATTGTAATATCTTCAGCCCTGAAACTGTTCGACCACATCCTGAAACAAACCAGATACTACAGCCACATTACTTTTCTTAATCACCTTTACTGGCTCCATCCCTCCCTCTTCGACCTGTCTATCCACTCTCCACCTATCTTCTCCTTTATCCATCTTCTGCCTCCGCCCCTCCCTATTTATTTCAGAATCCCCTTCCCCTCACCTATTTCTGAAGGAGGGTCATGCCCCGAAACGTCAGCGTTCCTGTTCCTCTGATGCTGCCTGGCCCTCTGTGTTCATCCAGCTCTACAACTGTTAGCTAAATTTGTGGCTTGATTTTAAAAAATTTAGTCCCCTGTTCCTCATTCTCTCCCCCCACAAACAGAACTTCCTTCATGGCTTATTATATTGTTGATGCTAACATGCTCCGTAATAATGCCTTCTTTCCTTTCCCACCCCAGGCTCTGGTCCACGTTGGTCCATGTTTAGGTTTAGCATCAGGCAATATAGTCTTTAGAGGTCAGGTGATCAGCTGTAGAAAACCATATCCTATCCTTCAAAGTATTCAACTACATAGCATTTTTACTCTAGTCCTAGCTGAAATGAGCAAAATGAATGCAAGGAGCCCCTTCCCTCACTCCCTGGTCACATTCACACAAGCAGGAAGAACCCAGAATCTGCTAGACAATTAAAGAGAGGTTTCTCTATTTGTAACTTTTGGATCCTCGCTTTCTTCACTCAAACACACTCGACTGCCCCTGACTACTAAGTGACAAGTGCCTAAACCAATGGGGATGATCCAAGGCTAGCACTGCTACCTCACAGTACTTGGGTTCAATTCTAGCCTGGAATTTGAAGGTTCTCTCCATGTCTGTGTGGATTTCCTCTGGGTGCTCCAGTTTCCTTTCATAGACCAAAGATGTACAGGTTAGGTGGACTGGCAGGGTTACAGAGTTAGGGTGGTGGGATTGGTATGGACCCAATAGCCTGCTTTCACACTGTAGGGATTCTGATTCTATGACTGCCACATAGAAGAAAGCATGGAGATTCTGGTTTAACTAGAAATGAAATAGTTTACCTAAATAAGCAATAGATTTATTGCAATCCTTCCATCTCCCTAGAACCAAATTCAAACCACTGACCCCATTTAGTGGGATAAAATTATTGTTTCATGAAACAAATGTAATGAGTCTGAAAGAACTGTAATTGAACAGCTGCAGGAGAGGAGAGATTAGGAAGGGCCAAACTATAAATATTTGAAACCAAGAATGATATTTTCCAAGTCAAGGCATTGTTAACATTCAACTAGGTACAAGTCAGCAAACAGATGAACAAACAGGATTTGGTGCAAATTAAGTCATAGTCACTCAGCCTTCTGCCCTCAACTTTACAAAGGATACAAAGACATAGATGAGGGTTTCAGCAGGAGACAAGCCTGGGCAGCTATGCTTAACGCCTAGTGGAATGGAGTGGTGAACTTGGCATTGAAGAAGAATGATTTCAGCCCAGGGAAGTGTTTGCAATTGTCTCAGCCCAGGAATATGATTGTGGAATTGCTCGGAGCCATGTCTTGGGCTCAACATCTCTATCCTAGATGTCATCATTGACTGGAAACCTAACTCAACCACAAGAGCATTCAGAAACTGATATTCTGCAGCAAGGGACTCAACTCCCAATTCCTGTGTCTCCAACATCACGGAGGCAAAAAAAAAGGAGTGCAATGAAACATTCTCCACTTGCCTAGCTAAATGCTGTTCCAAAATCTTGAGTTTCAACACCATTCAGAACAAAGCAGCCTGCTTGTTGGCATACCTTACAAATTCACTAACACTGCAGCTTGCAGCCAATGTGTACCAAATACATAATGCACAAGAGGTTTTCAACAATGCAGACACATGGGAATGCTTCCACTTTTCAGCCTCCCCTCCAAGTCCATCTCAACTTGGAAATGTATCACTGTTCCTTCATCATTGCTGGTTTGAAATCCTTCTAATTGTATTCCTACAATGCTTTCATAAACAGCAGCAGCTAATCTTGACAGTAATTACAAACGGTAAACAAATGCAAGTTCTTGAAGTGATGTTATTCATGAATGAATTAAAATTACCCTTTTGGAGTAGCTAAAATTGTCTACAGGATAAAAAAAAATAAGCACTGCAACTATCAGAATTCAACACTTGATATTTAGTACTAGAAACCGAGTAGCCATTTCTCTAGAATTGGTTAAAGAGCATTATATAACCCAAAAGTACTCAGACCATTAAAGTTACATTTCAACAATTAAACTTTGAATTTTTAATATAATTACTGAATCATTAGCTCCCTAGTGGATAAGATGTGTATAATAAAATGTGGCACAACTTTTTTTCTTATGTTGGTCAAGATATTGGTAAATTATTTAATCTAACTAGATATTTAATCCAGTTCCACTGAATAATTTATATATTATGATCAGTGCTGCCGATACTTACCCATCATAGCTGTTGTGTAGGAAACCAGCAATTGCAGCAGGCAGTTCAGACTTTATTATGAGCAGATAAGATGACATAGCTGGTGACAGAAAAGCAACATTTTGGAATATATTTTTTTCAAATTGCTAAGAGCCATATTAAAGTTAGACTGTTGAATCAATGAGCAGGCAGGCTGTCTAAAAATGATGCTGAACAATTAAGTTTCAAAATTATAACTGCTCAGTCTTTTTAGTTCACACCGAATTGTAAAATACAACTATAATAATTCTACCGTTTTCTTTACTGCAGTCGCAACAGTAAAGCAAGTTAAAAGTGGTCAAATTCAAGAATTATAAAATAACCCAGCTATAAGTGTTCTGAAGTAATCTCAAAGCTATTACACCGATTAAATTGCTTACTTTCTCGGAGGAACTTTTGTTTCCTGCCCCACACCCCCTCCAAACAACACTGACTGACAATCCATTTCAGGTCAACATTTCAATCCCAGGACAAGAATTGAGGCTATTAATGGCACGCTAGTTAGGTAATTTCTGTTTAAAAAGTGATTAACCTTTGCTCCCACATTTCATATTTTACCAAAGTCAAATCTCAATATTTCATGAGACACTCTCTCCTGGAAAGGGTTTATGGCTCCATTCTTATTTACCAAAGCCACCCCCCGCCACAAACACAAAAGCACTTCCATCCTTCAACTGCACAAATCAGTGCGACAATATTCTGTAAAGTGTTTTAACTGACTAAGCAATTAACATAGTTAATACGTCACAGTAAATGGTGTTTTGTCATATAAAACTTTCAGAGGAGGACAGCAAAATAGATATTGAAGACATCAATTAGACCCATTGAGAGAGCTTGGTGCACAGTTCTAATTTCATTGTAGGGAAATTGAGACATTTAAAAGACACAAAAAGAACCGAATAAAGGTGTTTCTGGATATCAGGAATCTATAGAGGAAAGGTTTGCACACTACAACAATTCTTTGACAAAACGTCTGATTTTCATTAAGAAAGAGAAGCTTCAGATTATGAAAGCGATAACACGCAAAAAGAAATTAAAGTGGTAAAATATTCAAATACCAGGAAAGTCAAGCTGACGGGGGGAAGAGAACACCAAACAGGGATGTCAGACTTCCACGTCAACCATGGATCTGTGGCACTGATTGAGTGGTAACATTGTGGGTTGATGTCTTGTAATGCACTCGAGGCTGGAGCACAAGATCTAAGCGCCACTTTACTGCAGCATGGGAGTGAAATTGATTACGTTTGCAATAAGATATTAAACAGTTTTTGCCTGCCCTTAGATGGGCACAAAAATATCACAGCATAATGCCAAGATCAAGGAAGTGCTCTCAGCATCACGGCTAGGATTTCTCACTAGTGCAACCCAAATGAGATTCTGATCATTTCTTTAAATCGCTGTATTTAAGATCTTGCTCTACATGTATTGGCTGCCTATTTCCTGCATCACGTTGACATCTCTTCAAAAAGTGCTAAGTGTATTGAAAAGCACTTTGGAATGTCCTGAGAAGTGCCATACTTCAGCAAATTCTCCACAAAGACATGGTGGAATAAATTAAGAAAATGAAATAGCATTTCTTTAGACCCAGTTTCGGGTGTGTAGAGAAAAATAAAATCAGCAATTATGGTGAGAAGATAGATTATGGTAAGGATCTATCAAAGAAGGATCAGTTTAGTCTAAGATTCTCCAGAGTAGGTGAGCATCAAGTCAATTAAATCTCTTCCAATCTTTGGGATTAAGGACTCTGATCCGACCAGGTCTGCATCATAATTACTTCCTCACAACTTGCACTGATTGTTGTATGGTAGGAGAACTGAACAACACATGTTTTTGTACAGGATTTTGGAACAGATAATCAATAAAACCAGCCATTCTGAAATCTGCTTCAATAAAGTAAATTTAATCTTTTGTTGGTGAATACAAAGTTACGTAAGAACGTTATTTAAACAGGCAACACGCTGCAGCTGCACAGAGAAGAGTACTTCTTCCAAGTATACAAAGGCAACGGATACGCAAAAAACTGGGTCAGAAGTTGCCTATTACACGAGCGACACCAGGAAGATACTACATGCTCCGACAAACGTCACACTACCTTGCATCAGAAATCACATCTAAACTGACCACAAGGCATTTACAACCACTGGGCATCAGAGTAGCACTAAAACCCACATCAACCTATGCCAACCGCTCACCCAAACCAAAGATCCACTATGGACAGGACCAATGTCATATACAAGATTCCCTGCAGAGGCTGTGCCAAGCACTATGTCTGACAAACAGGAAGGAAATTAACAACAAGGGTACACAAACATCAATTGGCTACAAAAAGACATGACCAATACTCACTCATCTTTAACCACAAGGATAGAGAGAACCAGTTCGACTGGGACAACACCAAGATCCTGGGATAAGCAAATCAGAGACAAACACAGGAATTCCTAGAAACCTGTCACTCCACTAAGAAAGCCATCAAACAGAGCTCAACCCCATATACACTCCACTGCGAAGGAAACTGGAAATGAGGTAATCCAGCTCAACAGACTCCAGAGATTAAATAACAAGCAGGAAAACACAATGGCACTTCAAAGGCAGCACTGATATTACCCAGCAGGATAATGAAACATCTGCAAAAACAAACAAACAAACCAGCTCGGTGAGCCAACCAACCACAACCCGAGCTACAAATCTACTCTAAAACCTTACATATCCAATTCTATTGCTCTGCAATACAACATTTTGAGAAGACAATTTTGGAGTAATCAGACTTAAATGCCAGAAGCATGAAGTACAATGGATTTTTAGCTAATTCAATGGGACATTGCCACCACAGCTAAGCTATCAAAACGAGAAACCACCTATTTGAACAACTGCACCTCATGGGGCATCCACAGTGCTGTCAAAGGATGGAGTTCCAGATTTTTTTTGACCAAGTCAAAATGAAGAGCAACACTGTTCCAAATCAGGATGGTGAGAGTTTTATAGGTGGTGGCAGTCATTTGTGCGCTGTCTTCGCCCTTTGAAGTTGGGAGAAGTCACTGGTTTGGAGAATTCCAGTGCAGTAAGATCAGCAAGCTGCTGTCATGCTTGTTTTAGCTAGTAGAAACAACTGCTACTGCACATTTGCAGTGAGGGGCTTACTGGATAAGCAGGTTGCTTTGTCCTAGGTGACTTCAAGTCTTTTGCTGCAACATCAAAAGTTAAGTGAAGAATAGTCCATCTTGGACCTGACTTGTTTTCGGGACAGCCACTCTAGAATTAACTTTTACTCAAAAACACCACTGATAAATTATCATACGTCAGGCTTTGGGACTACAAACTGAGGTTCAATGGAATTCTTTTGCTTTTGGCAGTCCATAGCACATTAGTTTAAATTTTCCTGATCTCATTTATCATGATGGCAGTGCCATTCACCACAATGAAGGGCATCCTTGGTGCGAACATGGGACATTATCTGCACAGCAGTCACAAGTATCATGGACAGGTAGTTTGACAAGGAGGTGGTCAAGGACTTTCCTTCACCTCCCATCCTCATCTTGGTTCTCCCACCACCACCTTCAATCGCCAGCCCACGAATGTGTTTCGGGCTCCAATTTGATTATTAGTGCTGCTACTGAGTCACTCTCGGCTGAAAGACAGTTGGTCTCCCTTACTCAGGTAACCTAAACACTAATATTCTGATTTATATTAAAATTCAGTTTGCATGTTTAGTATTTTAAAGGGACAAGAACTAAAAATAAACACTGAGCAGCAGCAAGCGCAAGCACATGGCAGGCAAGGAAAAGAAGAAACATGAGCCAAATTAAAGTAGCTTTTCATTCAGTGGTGGCATATGATGGTTTTAAAAAGCAAAGGTGGGGGCACATCTGTCAATGAAAATGTCACCCATTTGGACCAACTAGTTTCAATATTTCTTTATGGTTTAAGAGATTATTTGTTTCAAACTTTGAAATTTTAAAAATATGTTACATCAATAAATAGTTAAACACAACCACAAAAACACTGTACAAAGGTGGAATTAACAAAATGCAAGTTACATTTGCATCACACAAATGACAGGCAATGGCCATCTTCAAGATGAAGTCTAACTATAAACTCTTGATATTCATGACATCACTGAATCCCCATTAGCAACATCCTGGGGACTACTATTGACTAGAATCTGAACTGGGCCAGTCACTGAATATTATGGCTAATAGATTAGGTCAGAGACTAGGAATCCTGCAAGTAACTCATTTCTTGACTTTCCAGAGTCTATTAAGCCCAAATCAGGGGTATGACAGAATACACCCCACACGTTTAGATAAGTCCAACAATCAAGAAACTTGCCTCCATCCAGGATCAAGCAGCTTGCTTAACATGACATTCACAAACACTCACTCAACTACTGATGATCACCAGCAGTGCGCGCTATCTATAGATGTACTGCAGAAGTTCAGTGCTCCTTAGGCAACACCCACTAAATCCATGACCACTCAACTAGAAAGACAAAGATGCATGGTCACGCCATAATCTGCAAGTTCCATCTTCAAGCCGCTCAGAGTTGGAATGCATCATTCCATCACTGTTGCTGGGTCAAAATTCTGGAATTCCTTCCTCAACTCAATAGCAAGTTAACTTATGATCAATACTGCACCACAATTTAATGTAACAAAAAGTGACTGAAACGTATAAATTTAGTCACTGCAGTAGAATGCTACATTTTACTTTTACTGTGGCCGGAACTCAAACCCAATCAATCAAATCAACTGAAAAACTTTCCTACCCACAGGCAGGCAATATTCTGCATTCAGCAATATTTCCACATCAACCTTCATCTGATGATGTAGATCAGTGGCTAGCCATTCCTCTCTCCAGTGCTGTGTCAAAGCTGCCAACTAAATTCAACTGATTTGGGCGGGGGGTGGGGGGGTAGTACAGCAGGAGCAAATCTGTTCATCTGCTTGGACTTGAGCCTGGACCTCCTTGTTTAGGGGTACGGTCACTACCCACTACTGCACAATGGGGCTCCATTGTTTCTTTTGCAAGATAAAGTGATTGCTGAGGGTTCATACATGACTCCAGTGCATCTAACTGCTTAGCAGCTACTTCAAATCAACTCTTAATGAGTGTGGGGCATTCAGGGGGAAGAAGCTGAATGGAGTGTAAGCATTTATTGGAGGGTGAAAGAAGGGATGGGATGGAAGCTCCAGTTTGAACTGAGGGAGAGAAAGGAGAAGTAACTGTCAGAATTGCAGAGGGAAAGAGGCATTTTTGTAACTAGAGTGGAGGGCAAAGAGGAGGTAACTGACAGTATACCAAGGCAGAAGATATGTTCACAGTACAATGATCATTTAGAATCCCTACAGTGTGGAAACAGGCCGTTTGGCCCACCAAGTGCACACCGAACCTCAGTGCAACTCACCCAGACCCATTCCCCAATAGCCCACCTTGACTACACATCCCTGAACACTACAGGCAATTTAGCATGGCCAATCCACGAAATCTGCACAACTTTGGACTGTGGGAGGAAACCAAAGCACCTGGAGGAAACCCACGCGGACAAGGGGAGAATGTGCAAACTCCACACAGACAGACGCCCAAGACTAAAATCGAACCTGGGTCCCTGGTGCTGTGGGGCAGCAGTGCTAACCACTTTGTCACCATGCTGCCCCTAGGAGGAAGCCTTCAGAGAAGTGACAGTTTAAAATAAACATGCTTTTTTAAACATTGATCTTTAAAATTGCATGCACACAAATATTTGTGTACAAAAAAAATGCACCATTTCCAATGCACGAATTAAACTTTGAAATTAAAGCACAAGCTTCATTGTACCCAGATTCTAACTTATCCTACATTTTTGGGACAGGGTGAAAAGTTAACCTGCAACAAAAAAATGCACGTGCTTGCTTGTATTGAAAACAACTTCACTCTGCATTACCAATAAAAAATAATTTGCTGGAACAAGTTTTATGGATGCTCTCCCAGCCTTTTATCAACTAACAGGTACTTAAAATACTGTCACAAAAACAATGCACAGTGTACTGATAGGATGCAGATTTGTACCGTGATTCACCACATCCAGTTGTCCCTCAGTGGAGTGGGGGGCAATTATCACTAGAGGTGAATGCACAATGAAAACTCTCACATCAACCCAACAGGAAGCATACTTAAAGTTCAACATATGCTTTTTAACCACAGTGGGGAAAGAAGCTGTGGTTCAGTCACTGACTCGGGAGTGCTGTGTAAACACTGTGCCTTACTGCTCTTTTTTTTTAAAAAAGGGGTGGGGGCAGGAAGATGATGATAGCTGACTTAAAAGCAGACAAATGCTTCAAGAGGTTTTAAAAAGCTAACGTTAAAAATTAGTTATAACTGAATTATCATATTTTGGTAAAAATTCTGTTATAACAAAGTTGAACATAGAACATTACAGCACAGTACAGGCCCTTTGGCCCTCGATGTTGTATCGACCTGTCATACCAATCTGAAGCCCATCTAACCTACACTATTCCATGTACGTCCACATGCTTATCCTCTGACAACTTAAATGTACTTAAAATTGGCGAATCTACTACCGTTACAGGCAAAGCGTTCTTTACCCTTACTACTCAAGAGTAAAGAAACTACCTCTGACATCTGTCCTATATCTTTCACGCCTCAATTTAAAGCTATGCCCCCTCGTGCTCGCCGTCACCATCCTAGGAAAAAGGCTCTCCCTATCCACCCTATCTAAACCTGATTATCTTATGTCTCAATTAAGTCACCTCTCAACCTTCTTCTCTCTAATGAAAACAGCCTCAAGTCCCTCAGCCTTTCCTCGTAAGGCCTTCCCTCCATACCAGGCAACATCCTAGTAAATCTCCTCTGCACCCTTTCCAAACCTTCCACGCCCTTCTTTTAATGCGGTGTCCAGAACTGTACACAATACTCCAAGTGCGGCCGCACCAGAGTTTTGTACAACTTCACCATAACCTCTTGGTTCCGGAACTCGATCCCTCTATTAATAAAAGCTTAAAACACTGTATGACTTCTTAACAGCCCTGTCAACCTGGGTGGCAACTTTCAAGGATCTGTGTACATGGACACTGAGACCTCTCTGCTCATCTATACTGCTAAGAATCTTACCATTAGCCCTGTACTTTGCACTTCGGAAGGAGTATCCGGAAGGCATCACCTCACACTGCATTAAACTCCATTTGCCACCTCTCAGCCCAGCTCTGCAGCTCATCCATGTCTCTCTGCAACCTACAGCAACCTTCGTCACTAACCACAACTCCACCGACCTTAGTGTCGTCTGCAAATTTACTAACCCATCCTTCTACACCCTCATCCAGGTCATTTATAAAAATGACAAACAGCAGTGGACCCAACACCGACCCTTGCGGTACACCACTAGTAACTGGACTCCAGGATGAACATTTCCCATCAACCACCACCCGCTGTCTTTTTTGATTGAAAATCCGAGGGTCATCTAGAGTAATATGGTCAGAATTAGGTTGAAACAAAGTATTAAATATTACAACAAAACAGACTGCAAAATTTAAGTTCTGGTTCACACAAATTACTGATTTACATTCCTGACTGGGACTTCTTCACGCCATTACATGCGTTATCTGATTGTGTCAGTTCAAACATGCTGGACGTGTGAAATGGATTTGCTTTAACTGCTAGCAACACAGAACATTAGTTTTTATGAAGGAAACAAATTCAGAAGAGAAGGCAATGAATTTTAGGCAAGTTGTTGTTCACCACATTCGTGGAGAATGAAGCTCACTGCTAAAGATGAGCAGCTTGGGAATTTTATTAAAAACTTTCAGCGTGTGGTTGAGATAGCAACCATTTCCCATGGGATTAATTGCAGTTTTAGAAAAAAAAATGTAGAATGAATAAGAATTGTTGTATTTAATTTTAATCCAAGTACATCTCCCCTTGATTTAAGTGATATTTACAGTACACCCCACAAGAACATGCTCATGTGTAACACATTTATTGGAGCCAAAAGAACTGTAAGCAAATCATTTGCACCCCAACAAAATTCCTGCTTTTTTGCAATCATTTAGGTGGTGAGAGAGAAGTGGGGAGCATTTCTATGTCTCATTTCTCCAGACAGAAAGGGAGCAAAAATGAATTTTCCTCCTTACTCTATGCCCTTCCCACTATCATCACTGCATTTCATCACTGGCAGAGACATGACAATTTGACTGTAAGCAGCATTTGTATTAACATGTGCATGACGTGTTGTCCATCACAGGCCTATAGCCAGAGTCTAATGACAACAGTATGGCAGCAGGGTGTGCAAAGCTCCCTGCAAATAATTTGCTTGTCCCTTAGAGTCAGACTTACACAGAACAGAAACAGGCCCTTCAGTCCAATCTGACCATGCCAACCAAGTTGCACCACACCAAACTCGCCCCATTTGGCTTATATCTGAATTTTTCCTATTCATGTACTTTACCAAAATCTTTTAAGTGGCACAATTGACAATCTAGCACTTACATTCATTGCAAATATGAACCACTGAAAAATTTGCCCCTCAGGTCTTAACTTTAAGATGACAGGGCAGAGATTTTTAAAATCTCCCTTAGTTTGAACTCCCCACCCTACGCTAGTCAGCTCATCTATGCCCCTCAATTTTATAAACCTCCAAGGCCACACTTTAACCTTCTTCCCATTAATATCCTTGTATATCTTTTCTAAAAACTGTCTCCAATTTAATAATATCTTTCCGACAGCAGGTGACTAGGACTATACACAGTAATCCAAAAGTGGCCTCACCAACATCCTGTATAACCATAACATGGCATCCCAACTACTATAGTCAAATGGTCTGAGCAACAAAGGCAAGCAAGCCAAACACCTCCATTATCACCCGACCTGAGATGCTACTTTCAAGGTCACTGTTCTACAACTCTCTCCAGTACCCTAACATTAATAACAAGTCCTGCTCTTGTTCATGTTATCTAAATACACCATCTTGCATTTATCTAAATTAAATTCTATCTGCCACTGGCCCAACTGATCAAGATCCCTCTGTAATCTTAGATAACCTTCCTTGCTGCCTACCATGTTGCCAATTTTGGTGTCATCCATAAAACATACTAACCATGCTTCCTATATTCCCACCCAAATCATTATATAAACAATTAGTGGACGCAGCACTGATCCTGATGGAACCCCACTGGTCACAGGCCTCCAGTCCCAAAAACAACCATCCAACACCATGCACTCTCCTATCAAAGGATTGTATCCAGTTGGCTAACTCATCCTGCATCCCACGAGATCAACCTTTAGTAACCATTCTATCAAGTATCGCTTGTCAAAAGGCCTCAAAGTCCATGTAGACAACTTCCATCACTCTGCCCTCATCCATCTTCTTTGTCATTTCAAAGAACTCAAGTTTGTAAGAGAAGATTTTCCCCACAGACAAAGCCATGCCAATTATCCCTATTCAATCCTACCTCTTCGGATGCATGTAAACCCTGTCTCTCAGAATCCCCTCCAACAACTTACTGGTCTGTAGTTCCCAGATTTCTCCTTGCAGTCTTTCTTAAATAAAAGACACAACATTAGCCACCCTCTGGGACCTCACCCATGGCTGTTCATGATACCAGTATATCTGCTAGGGGGCCCACAATTTCTTCCCTAACTTCCCACAATGTCCTAGGATACACTTGATCAGGTCCCAGAGATTTATCTACTTTTATGCCCAAGACCTTCAGAACCTCCTCTGTAAGATGGACTATTTATTTCCTCAAGTTCCCTTGCTTCCATGTCTATCTTTCTCCACAATAAATACTGAAATGAAATATTAAATTTAGTATCTCTCCCACCTCCTGTGGTTCCATCTACCTTATGAAGGAGCTGCACTTTAATATTTCTTCAGGAGAAAGCAACAGTCTTCAGGTTAAAGGCCCAATCCAGTTTGTTCTCAGTTCTCCCTCCCACCACCACTCCCCCTCCCAACTACTGATAATCCTTGCCCACAAGGCTTGAGACTTCATATTTCCTAATGTCATGTAGATTCTTTGGTGCATGGCAAGGACTCAGTTCTTCCAGAATAGCTCTTGGATTTGTCAAAACCAAAAAAAGCCAAGCTGCCATTTCCACCACAATCTACACAGCAAACAGACAGAGTTCGAGGTTCATAGTCAAACTGCCTTTTACAATCCACTTGATTCCTAGAAATTGAGTGACATCCATTTGGAGATTATTTCATCTAACTTTTCTGTTGCTGTAAAGTTGAAAAAAGTATATTTAAAAATCAAGCCTCACCACAACTCCAGGGCCCAAGCATTATAATTTCTAAGCCAACTCGCATTTTAATCATGAGAAAATATGCAGTCGTGACATTTATCTATTTTAAAAAAGTGGATCAATTCCTCAAAATATTCCAATTGTTTGAGGGTTTGGAATTAAATACTGTCATTCAACCATCTCTGGTCATGCAATTTCTTGATCATGGATTTGCTTACCTCCAATGTTTTGTATAAGTATTGCAGCTGCAACCATAACCTGCAAGAAAACCAACAAATCTTAGTTACTTATCTTGATAACAGAAAACATAAGAAAGAAAACAGAAGTTGTTGAAAATGCTCAGGTCAGCACAAACTGTTCAGAGAGAAGAGGACCCAGACAATGCAACAAGCATAAAATTGAGATTGCACTCCTTACCCAGAAGGTCATAAGAATGGCAGAGTGGTGCGGGGATGGGGAAGGAATGGCATTGAGGGCAAAAACTCACCATGTCTAGCGTTGCAGTAGCCATGGATTAACTTCCCCCACAGGTGACACCTGATCCAAGCTTTTCCCCACATTGTGCTTTTGCTACATCTGCTGTAGTTCACTTGTACTGCCTTCTTTTAAAACCAATATAGTTTTACCTATGCATCGTAATATCTCAACACTAAAATGAAACCAATGACAAGACTTTTTGTTTGATACTGGCTTATATTATTAGCCAGGAGCTCTCAATCTTTGCAAAGTGGGCACAGAATCTCTGTTTAATATTTCAGTTCAAAAGGCCTCTTAAAATCCAGAAATCCTTTACTATAGCACTGAAGCAACAGCCCAAATTGGGTAATCAATTTTAAGGCAATAACTTTGAGTCAAAGGTGACAGTGATGATCATAACAGCACACAGGAATTTTAGCATTCTATCTAGTTTGTAGTCAAGTTAGCCAAAGGACAAAAGCCACATCCAGAGCGTGGGGGAGAACGGACATTGCAGAATTTTCATCTAATTGACAAATATGGCAGCAGATAGGCTAGTCAGCGCATAAATGAACAGCACAGAGAACAACTTGTTTTCAGTCAACCGAATGAGAGGGCTCTACAGTGACATGTTATGAATCAAGAAAAGCAAGTAAGAGCTTGTGAGCAGCAATCAGTATTTTCCTATTACCTTCCCAGTGGTCTTAAAGACATAAAACCCAAGGTCTTCATAGGAAGTCAGTCCTGTGAATATTCAAGGGAACAGTTAGTAGAAAACTAGGTTTCCTCTTCCAAAAAAAAAACCAACTTGTAAAAATTTCATTAGTATAAAGAGGTTATTTTTCCTTTCCAGTTATCAAAATTCCCACACTATTATCAGATAAAACAGTAAGCAAGTGTCCCTTTTTTTAAAAGAAAGAACATGCATTAACTACTGAGCAAAATCAGTTCAGTTATTCCTTTTACAAAGGAGGTTCACAGGATGTGGGTATCTCTGGTTAGGCCAGTATTTATTGCTCATCGCAACTGCCCAGAGGGCAGTTTAGAGTCAGCCACACTGCTGTGGGTCTGCAGTCTCTTGTAGGCCAGATCAGATAAGTATGGCAGTTTCCTTCCCTAGAGGAAAAATGTCATTAGTGAACCAGATGGGTTTTTCCTGACCAAGAAAAAAAAATTCTAGTCATCATTAGACTCTCAATTCTGGATGTTTTTAAAAATTTGAATTCCACCATCTGCCATGGTAGGATTTGAATCCACATCCGCAGAACATTGCTTGGGTCTCTGAATTAATAGTCTAGCCCTAGAGGTGTTAATCATGTCACCACTCCCTAAAGCTACTTATTAAATTCTTTCACCTTAAGTGCAGTTTGGTTTTAAACTCACCAGTTTGTTCACACAACACGAGCAGCAGATGAACTGAATATGTAGCCACAACAGCAACAAAGAGCAATAAGAGACTGAAGGATGAAAACATTAAAAAGAACCATGTAAACAGATTCTCAGGTTGATTAATGATGATTTACTGTAATAGCATTTCACATGATCTGCCGCATAGTGTTACATTTTCTGTGTGAACTGGAATTGGACAGCCAGGTGCTGATGTGAAGCAATACTATGTTAAGTTTGATAGCAGGAACAAAAATAGTTACCATGCTGCCCTTAACATGAAGCCACCCTCAAAACAATGGTTGCCATTAAGTTAATACAGCCGTTTCAAATTCTACATGGCAATTTCTTTCAAAACAGTTTGAGGCCTGGATTCAGAATTAATAGCTTAGTGTGTACATTGGAAAGGGTTTAAACACTGAACAAGCCAAGCAAGTTCTAGTTTAGAAGGTCAGAGGTTTTGCTTAAAAGCTTAGAAACACCTTTAGAATTTTTAAAACATTTTTGTTTTTAAGCAGCTCTACAGAGGCGTTTGATGAAGGTGCTGGAAAAGAATAGCACTCGAGAAAGAATGTTACATAATGAATCAGATCTTAGTGAGAAGAGTTAGGAGTTAGTCTCAGACTAGAAGCATTAGGATAAATCCCTGAATAGATTACTTCAAGCAGAGTACATCTTCAGTCTGGCGTAAAAGCATTCTCCTAGGAGCTATAACTTCTTGGCTGGAACTGCAGATAAGTTCAATTACTGAGATTTTAGTAACAGGGACTCTGATGAATGTTCTGTATGCCTTTTTATATAATACATAAAAGGTACGTTTTGGATGCTACACAAAAGCTGTTGATGCTCTTTTCAATTTATACAAGGGTGGTTTGAGACAAGATTATATTTTCACTATGTACCTAATCTTTGAACGCACTACAAGTAGATCGTTTGGTTTCTTCTGTTTTATCTTCATTTCTGGTGAACAAATTTGTTTCATTATAAGTCAAAAATCAGCAACATTGTAGCAATTGGCCACTTTGTTAGATCAAATGTTTTTGGTTCTGGTTTTATCAAGCCAGGTTTCAGTCTTGGATCTGAAGTATCAATAACATTAGTTGGGTTTATTTCAAAAACAATCTTTAAAAAGGAAACACTAAATCAGTATTGTCTGTTAGTATTATTTGTAGCCTAGCTTTAAATTCATTCACAGAATGTGTGCATTGCCCATGCCTAGTTGGCATCGAGGTGGTGACAGCCAGCTACTTTCTCGAATTGCTGCTGTCCATGTGGATAGGCAGACCTACAATGCTGTTAGGGAAGGAGTTTCAGGATTCTGACTGAGTGACAAAGGAATGGAGATACTTCCAAAACTGGATGGAGTGGAATTTGCAGGTGATGTTCCCATCTATCAGCTGCCCTTGTCCTTCTAGCTGGTAAGTGATGAGGGTTTGGAAGGTGCTGTTTAAAGGAGCTTTGGTGAATTTCTGCATTATACAGATGGTGCATGCGGCTGAATCTCAGTTGGTGGAGGACAGGGTGGCTGGATGTGGTGCAAATCAAGCAGGCTGCTTTGTTCTGAATGCTTGTTTCAGACTTCAAGTTTAATTGGTGCTGTACTCATCCAGGCCAGTGGGGAGTATTCCATCTTACTCCTGACTCTCTTTCAGATGTTGGACAGGCTTTGGAGGGTCAGGTGGTGTTTATTAATTTAGCACCATTAACGGAGTAATTTGATCTACCATGATTGGCAGGAGCTTCATATAAAAAAATTGACAGCTGTTCATAAACGATATTAGTGTACACTTGGCCAAACGTATATTTTAAGCAGGATCTTGAAGCAGGGGGAGAGTAGTACAACACTTCATGGAGCAAATTTCAGAGCTGGGCCTTAATAGCTACAAAACAGCAGAAAGCTTAAAGTCAGCAATGTACAAAGGCCAGCACTACGAGGTACAGATACTTAAATGTTTTAGAAATAAGGAAAAGACAAGATTATGGAGAGATTTGCACATAAAAAGGCAAGAGGCATTGCTTTATAATGAGCTAATGTAGACAAACAACCAAGGTGAGAGAATGAGACAATGCAAGTTTAGGCAGAGTATTAAACTTCTAAAAGGTTATACACATTGGAATAGGGGAACATGCTGAAGTTCTCAAATTGAGAGGTATTAAAAAGATACAGTAATTGAAATAATTCATTTTACTTATTTGCGTTCTTTATTTATGAACCTTGAAAAGATCAGAAAAGATTGATTTGGAACTAACATGGCAGGGGTGGGGTGGAGGGGCTGTGAAAAAAGAGGAAAAATAATGAGAAGATAGCGAGAAAGAGAACAGTCTGGAGACTGTTTCAACTGGGTAAACACAAACATGGGCAGTGCCAAACCACCAAACGAGGTAGAACTGACATTAAACTGCATTTGTTGCAATGCAAGAGGCCTATCCGGTAAGACAGATGAAGTCAGGACATGGCTGGGAGCATGGGACTGGGATATCATAGCAATTAGAGATGTGGCTCAGGTATGGACAGAACTAATAGCTTAATATTCAAGGGTACAAATGCCACAGAAAGGAAGGCAAAAGGGGAGGGGAAGTGGTGTTCTTGACTAAGGATAACATTATGGCTGTACTTAGGGAGGATATTCTTGGAAATACGTCCAGGGAAATTATTTGGTTGGAATGGAGAATAAGAAAGTGATGATCATCTTATTGGGATTGCAGTGTAGACCCCTTAATAGTCAGTAGGAAATTGAGAAACAAATTTGTAAGGAGATCTCAATTATCTGTATGAATAATAGGATGGTTATAGTAGGGGATTTTAATTTTCCAAAACAGATTGGAACTGCCATAGTCTTAAGGGCATAGATGGAGAGGAACTTAATGTACAAAATTCTGATTCAGTATGTGCACGTGCTCAAAGAAGGTGCAAAACTTGACCTACCCTCGGAGTGAGCACTTTGGGGCCAGTGAACATAATTCTATTAGTTTTAAAATAGTGATACAAAAGGTTAGAGCAGACCTAAAAGTTAAAAGTTCTTAATTGCTAAAAAGGCCAATTTTGACAGTATTAGGCAAGAATTTTCAAAGTTATTGGGGTGGGTGTATGCAGGCAAAGGGTGATTGGAAAACGGGATCCAGTGACAGCGTGTTCCTGTTAGGGTGAACAGCAAGGCTGGTAGGTGCAGTCTATGCTGGATGACTAGAGAAATTGAGGTTTTGGTCAAGAAAAAGGAGGGAGGAAGGAAGGATGTGTCACGTATAAGCAGAGATCAAGTGAACCCCGAAGTGTATAAAGGCAACAGGAGTACCCTTAAGAGGGAAATCAGAAGGGCAACAAGGGGACATAACAGCCTTGGCAAATAGGGTTAACGAGAACTCAAAGGAATTTTATGAATTCATTAAGGACCAAAACAATAACCAGGGAGAGAACAGGACCCCTTAAAAATCAGCAGGGCTGCCTACATGTGGAACCTCCGGATATGGGGGAGTTTTGCATTTTTGTTACAGTGGAGAAGGATATGGGAGAGATAGAAATTGGGGAAATAGGTTACAATATCTTGAAAAAAAAAATGTCCACATTAGAGAGGCGATGGTGCTGGACATCTGAAAATTCATGAATTTGAATAATTCCCCAGGGTCTGATCACGTGAACCCAAGAACTCTGTGGGAAGCTAGGAAAGTGACAAATATCTCAGCAAGGGACGCAATCAATAGCCACAGGCAAGCTGCTGAAAAACTCAAGGTTGGCTATGTGGTGCCACTATTTAAGAAAGGAAGTAAGGAAAAGCCAGAGAACTATAGACCAGTAAGCCTGACATTAATGGTGGACAAGTTGTTAGAGGGAATCCTGAAGGACAGAATTTACATGTATTTGGAAAGGCAAGGACTTATTAGGGATAGTCTACATGGCTTTGCACATAGGAAGTCATGTCTCATGAACTTCATAGAGTTTTTTGAAGTAGTAACAAATAGCATCGACAAAGGCAGAGTAGTAGATGGGATGTGGACTTGGGCAAGACGTCAGACAAGGTTTCTTGTGGTAAACTTGTCAGCAAGATTAGATGACATGGAATACAAGGATAATTAGCCATCTGGATACAGAATTAGCTCAAAGGTATAAGACAGAGGGTGGTGTTGGAGGATTGCTTTTCAGACTGGAGGCTTGTAACCAGTGGTGTGCCACAAGGATTGGTATTACGTCCACTGCTTTTCGTCAAGTATATAAGTGATTTGGATGTGAATATAGGAGGTATGGTTAGTATGTCTGCAGATGACAAATTGTAGGTGTAGTGGACAGTGAAGAAGAAAATTACCTCAGAGTACAACAGGATCTTGATTAGATGGACCAATAGGCCAAGGAGTGGCAGATAGAGTTTAAGTTAGATAGATGTGAGGTGCAGCATTTTGCAAAGGCAAATCATGACAGGATTGATACACTTCATGGTAAGGTCCTGGGTAGTGTTTTTAAACAAAAAGACCTTGGAGTGCAGGTGCATAAGTCCTCAGATGCAGAGGAAGGTAGATAGGATAGTGAATTCAGCATTTAGTATGCTTGCCTTTATTGGGCAATGCCCTGAGCAAAGAAGTTGGGAGGTAATGTTGCAGCTGCATAGACATTGGTGAGGGTACTTTTGAAGTACTGTATAATTCTGGTCACCCTGCTATAGCATGAATGCTGAGAAGCTGGAAAGGGTTCAGAAGAGATTTACAAGGGTTGCAGGGTTTGAGCTATAGAGAAAATCTGAACAGGTTGGGGGTATTTTCCCTGGAGCATCAAAAGCTGTGGTGTGACCTTATAGAGGTTAATAAAATCATGAGGGGCATGGACAGGGTAAATAGACAAAAAGGTCTTTTCCCAGGGTTGCAGAGTCCAAAACAAGAGGGCAAATATTTAAAAGGGACCTAAGGGGCAACTTTTTCATGCAGTGAATGGTGCATGTATGGAATAAGCTTCCAAGGGAAGGGGTGGGGGCTGGTACAATTACAACATTTAAAAGGCATCTGGATGGGAATATGAATAGAAAAGGTTTAAAAGAGATATGGACCAAAGGCTGGCAAACAGAACTAGATTTATCGAGGATATCTGGTGGGCATGGATGAGTTGGACTCAAGGGTCTGTTTCCATGCTGTACAACCATGACAAGGTTCAGTTACAGGCAACAATTCAGGGCATCAACTAATTAAATCATTAAGTGCAACAATGTCTTGTCTAGTCTTACCTGAAACCAATAATTCCTGTGTTTGCCATTGCATATGCCAGGCCTAGGATGCCACTTCCCATGATGGCATGCATTATGTTAAACACAGAGGAAGCAAACGAAGCTGTTGCTGATTCATGACGCTGTGTTGCCTGCATAATTAAAATCACATTAAATTTGAAAGAATTAGTCAAGTGTTTGACATTTAAGTGAACTCAGATTGCATCTAGTAGTATACAAAATAACTACAGCATATTCATCATAAGTGAACAAAGCTTCTGCTGAAAAGGTTGTGCGCTAAATAGGTGTTTTGCTGTATATAGATGCCGTCCAACTTGTGTATTTCAATTTTTTTTCCAATTTAACTTTTGAATAAAAACTAATTTAACTGTTTCACCAAGGTGTTTTCAAAACTTCATGCCTCATTGCATCAAACGGGCTAAAGAAATGTTAGCTAGAGAAGTGATTGAAGTACAGTATACAACTAGGCATTGGCACTTGCACCAGCACCCCACACATTGCCAAATCAGTTTGGGGAGGGCGACAATGAACTTGACAAACAAGAGCCACTTGACCAACCTACAGCATTTAAAGTTTCCTTACTGATTCATATCTATAGACATAGATATGAGTGTCTGTGGTGCTGGTAGATAATTTCACCACACATACACATTCCCAGCCTTTATACTGAAATCAGGAAACCACTTTCAGCATATGCTGAGCTTTAGCTCAAATGATTTGGATACATTGTTACAGCATTACCACTGTCTTCAGTGTTATCTTTGCACATAAAACATAACAGCACAGTACAGGCCCTTCGGCCCTCGATGTTGTGCCGACCTGTCATACCGATCTCAAGCCCATCTAACCTACACTATTCCACGTACGTCCATATGCGTATCCAATGACGACTTAAATGTACCTAAAGTTGGCGAATCTACTACCGTTGAAGGCAAAGCATTCCATTCCCTTACGACTGAGTAAAGAAACTACCTCTGACATCTGTCCTATATCTTTCACTCCTCAATTTAAACGATATGCCCCCTCGTGCTCGCCATCACCATCCTAGGAAAAAGGCTCTCCCTATCCACCCTATCTAACCCTCTGATTATTTTATATGTTTCAATTAAGTCACCTCTCAACCTTCTTCACCCTAATGAAAACAGCCTCAAGTCCCTCAGCCTTTCCTCGTAAGACCTTCCCTCCATACTAGGCAACATCCTAGTAAATCTCCTCCGCACCCTTTCCAAAGCTTCCACATCCTTCTTATAATGCGGTGACCAGAACTGTACACAATATTCCAAGTGCGGCCGCACTAGAGTTTCGTACAGCTTCACCATAACCTCTTGGTTCCGGAACTCAATCCCTCTATTAATAAAAGCTAAAACACTGTATGCCTTCTTAACAGCCCTGTCAACCTGGGTGGCAACTTTCAAGGATCTGTGTACATGGACACCGAGATCTCTCTGCTCATCTAAGAATCTTACCATTAGCCCTGTACTTTGCCTTCTGGTTACTCCTACCAAAGTGCATCACCTCACACTTGTCTGCATTAAACTCCATTTGCCACCTCTCAGCCCAGCTCTGCAACTTATCTATGTCTCTCTGCAACCTACAGCATCCTTCGTCACTAACCACAACTCCACC
Source organism: Stegostoma tigrinum (assembly GCF_030684315.1). NCBI lineage: Eukaryota > Metazoa > Chordata > Chondrichthyes > Orectolobiformes > Stegostomatidae > Stegostoma > Stegostoma tigrinum. The sequence continues at coordinate 30,061,559 of NC_081363.1, forward strand.
GACCTTAGTGCCGTCTGCAAATTTACTAACCCATCCTTCTACGCCCTCATCCATGTCATTTATAAAAATGACAAACAGCAGTGGACCCAACACCGACCCTTGCGGTACACCACTAGTAACTGGTCTCCAGGATGAACATTTCCCATCAACTACCACCCTCTCTTCTTTCAGCAAGCCAATTTCCGATCCAAACTGCTATATCTCCCACAATTCCATTCCTCCGCATTTTGTACAATAGCCTATTGTGGGGAACCTTATCGAACAAATTTCCACTTGGATTAGCAAAGCACATCTTATACACTAAATTATTTTATGCAGCATATACACTAATTGCAGCATAAATATCACCTAGTCACAAGAGATGCCAACAAATTCAAACAGTGGATGGGTAAAACATAAGACATGAAATAATAATGAACATCGTGGCTTCCTACATATTAACAGTTTTCATTGTAGAGTTTTAAAATACTTTAACCTCTGTAGTTTTACAGATTCATAATCATCAAAATCAACTTCAGTTGAAATAAACTGCCAAAACAACTGACTACAGAATGTGGATTTTGAACAACATTTTTCGAAAGCATATAAAAAGAAATTTTGAACAACTCAGTAGACAGTATTGCATCTGCTGGCATTAATACAACTGACTATTTATCCTCGTTCATCTTCCTCAAAAAAAGACTTCTAATTCAGTCATTACTTTCATTCTGCACCTTCCTCTGTCAGAGATATTTCTTCCCTCTCCTTGCATCCACAGCAATGTCCCAGAAGAAATCTTGAAGCAAGTGGAAATGCTTTACTTAAGTTTCTGGATTGCAGAAGATGCCTGAATATTCATGATATGTTAACCACTGATGAACCCTATCTTGCATGTGTCATCAAGATCATTAGCTTTAGTCAAATTAAATAATTATGCATTGCTTCCATGCATACAAAAATGACTAGATGGCCCCCTAAATACTTCAGGATGCATCATATATTTACACATGGTAATACAGCTGCAGTATTATAAAAGAGAATAAATAGAAGGAAGAAAAAAACATTGTAAAATTACTAACTCAAGAAAGTGATTCACATTTAAGGAAACTAAATGCGCACATTGCTTTTGGACAAGCAGGCAAAATAATATGGATATGACAAAGCTTGGAAACAGCTATTTGCAAGAAATCTTAGTCATGACCAGCACGCAACTGTGACAAAGACATTGAAATATATCACAAAAAGAGTAGAATCAGAACAATAATAGGCGGTGGTTATTTGGTCCATCACTGTTAGCTCTTCAAGGAAGGAGCGCAAAGCAGATTCCCTAGATTCACTGTAAAGAGCTCAGAGGTTAGAGTATGAGGCGATAGTCTACAAACTAGGCTGATATTGCCTTGCACATAGAGGGTTGGGGGGGGGGGGGGGGGTGTGCCCTTATTGAGGTTTAATGATTTAAAAGGAATTAATAGGATAAATAGAGAAAATTTTGGGGCCATGACAAAATCTAGGACAAGGAGACATAACCTTAAAACTAGTCCAGACTATTCAGGACTGAAATTAAGAATCAGTTCTATGAGAGATGATAAAAGTCTAAAACTTCATCCTACAAAAGAAAAGCAATAGACAAGCTCACAATAATTTTAAAATCTGAAAACAGATTTTTACTGGACAAGACGATTTAAATAAGAGCCAAGTCATGATCTCATTAAACAGGATAATTTACTTAAAAAGGTTGAATGCCCTACCACTGCAGCTGTCTTTAAAAAAAGCTTGGAAAAATGCAAAATAAAGCATGTAAAGTTCAGTTCTGTGATCTATGAAAGCAACAATATTATCCTGAAATAGTCGATTAGAATGCAGTATCGTTGTTTGGATGACCCATTTTGGAAAATTTGTTCATAGAGGACGTCGGGGTCAAGACACTGGGGCTTCAAATGGTCTTCTCATTACAGTAGAGGTTAACCTCCGCTGGGTGTCATAAAAAAAAGAGGTTATTAGTGAGATAAGTGTTTAAAACTGCCACTTGGTGAACCATTAACTAGACATGTCAGAAAAACTCTGCAAGTTTGCAGCCATTGTCGAGGGGGAAAATAGTATTAATGTTTTGGGTTCTCAACCCGAATCATTAAGCTTTCACTCCAAAAACAATGCCTGACCGGAGTATTTTCAGCAGTTTGCTTTTATTTAAGTTTTTTTTTGGAAATCTGGAGTAATCTGTTTATGCACTAGTACATTTTTAAATCTAAAGAGGGTAATAAGTTTGAAAGAAAAATTCATAAAACTCATAGCTAAGCTTGGATCTTTGGTCATGAGGATGAGCTTTCAACAAACTGAGTACAATTCTTAAAAATGATGAAAGGACAAGATTGAAGAATTTTGGATAATACACCCCAAAGATGACCCTCCTACCACTTGTCCAAGACACCTTTTATCCTGGATCTGATCATGCCTCAACAGGATAATTTACTTAAAAAGCCTGAATGCCCTACCACTGCTGCTGTCTTTAAAAGCTTGGAAAAATGCAAAATAAAGCACGTAGAGTTTAGTTCTGTGACCTATGAAAGCAACAATATTATCCTAAAAATAGTTGATTAGAATGCAGTATCATTGTTTGGATGGCCCATTTTAGAAAGTTTGTTCATAGAGGACATCCCAAGACATCTCAAATTAGTGGTAATTGGACGGAGTTGAACAATATCACTACGGTGCACCTCTCATCTGCATCCAACTACCACACTTACTTGGTTCGCAGTAAACAACTGCACCTCCCAGTCACGAACCATTTCAACTCCCCCTCCTATTCCTTCAAGGACATGTCCATTCTGGGCCTCCTGCAGTGCCATAATGATGCCACCCGTAGGTTGCAGGAACAGCAACTTATTCCGCTTGGGAACTCTGCAGCCCAATGGTATCAATGTGGATTTCACCAGCTTCAAAATCTCCCCTCCCACCCCTGCATCCCAAAACCAGCCCAGCTCATCCCCACCTGCCTAACCTGTTCTTCCTCTCACCTAACCCCTCTTCCCACCTCCATTTCCTACCCACTAACCACATCCCGCTCCCTTGATCTGTCCATCCTCCCTGGACTGACCTATCGCCTCCCCACCTATACTCTTCTCTCCACCTATCTTCTCCTCTATCCATCTTTGGTCCGCCTCCCCCTCTCTCCCTATTTATTTCAGAATCCTCTCCCCATCCCCCCTTTTCTGATGAAGGGTCTCGGGCCGAAACGTCAGGTTTTGTGCTAAGATGCTGCTTGGCCTGCTGCGTTCATCCAGCTCCACACTTTGTCATCTTGGATTCTCCAGCATCTGCGGTTCCCATTATCTCTACCCAGTTACTAACATGTCAGAAAGTTGCCATCATTAAAGATGCACTCAAGAGTCTCCAAGGATAAGACAGAACAAAGAACATTACAGCACAGTACAGGCCCTTTGGCCCTCCATGTTGCATCAACCTGTGAAACTAATCTGAAGCCCATCAAACCTGTGATATAACCAAAGACGTGGATTGAACAGGTGGTGCTGAATGATGCTGCTAATTTGGAAAACTGGCTTACAAAGTGAAAGGAGGCTGATTTGGAGAGACAACAAAAACAAAAAAAAAAAAAAATCGCAATTTCATTGAGTTGGAGAATGGGTCAGAGAATTGGGAATAGCAGTCTGTGGTAGATGACATCTAGGCTGAGAGTCATAGCTGATGTACAAAAAAGGGAGAAGGCTTGGATTGAATGTGGAAGCCAGCACATTTTGTTGCATCTCCTGGTTCTGAAAAGTGGCAGTGAAAACATACTGGAAAAACAGAAGAACCTGGGGATTTCACCACTTAAGGAGAGAATTGTTTTCAGCACTGAATAAATGGGGACAGAGAATTAGGATGCTCACAGAAGAATTCAAGAGAGAAGGTAACATTAAGTTATTTTGCTGATACAAGTCTTAAGAAGGCAAACAGAAAGTTGTCATTTGTCACAAGGGTATGGAATAAAGAAGTACAGCACACAAGGTACCGGCAAGATCACACCTGGAGTAAATCAAAGCATGAAGTGGGCAATTTGATCCATCAACTCCATATTCCCACATTTTACCATTTATTTTGGAGTCTTTCATATCTAGAAAGCCCTCTCTTTCTTTAATATATTCAGTGACTCAGCCTCCACAACCACATATGGTAGAGAATGCCATGCACCCTACAGGAAAAAAAACAACATTGCAAATAGCATTCCCCATTTCCTAAAAATATGATCGCTTGACAGGAACAAAAGGAACACGAGTTGACTGTTAGGCTTGCCCTACCACTCTAGGTCAAAGCAGATCAATGCCATGTTCCTGCCCACTCTCCCTTTTCTTTGTTGTTAGTCTTGCTCAAAGATTGAACCTTCCTGCACTCTAGGAGAGAGAATCCCAAAGACTAACCACTGAAAAGAATACTTCCTGGTCTCAGTCTTAAATGGCTATCCTTATCCTGGGATTTTGGCCCCGCGTTCCAGAGGGAAGCTAGAGAATCCATCTCATGTATAGACACTCTAATGTCTTGCAAGAAAGAATTTTGACAGTTTCAATGGGATTATCTTTCAGTCTTCAATGCTTGAGAATACAGGCCCAGTTTCTCTCAGTCTCATGGGACAACCCCACGATTTTAGGGATTAATCTGGTGAACACCCATTAGACTCACTTTATAGCAAACATATCCTTCGAGATAACGCAATCAAAAACAACACTCTAAAAGGAGGTCTCATCATGACTCAAACTGCAGCAAGGCATATTTACTTTGGTACTGAAATCTTCTTGAAATGAACGCTAACATACCATATTACATATACGCTCAAGTAATTAGAAAGTCAAATGGTAAGACAAATCATAGTGATAATGTCACCTTGCTAAGAACATCGACAGATCCAGCCTGAAGGTCTGGGGACTTGGGTTCAATCCCACTATGGTGAAATTTTAATTCACCAGTCTAGAATCTAATAACTATGTCAATGTCAATTATCAAAAACACATCCAGATCATTAAATGACCTTTCAGGACAGCAGATTTCCTTCCCTTCGTGCAACTCCAGGCCTACTGCAATATTATTTACTTATTTGCCCACTGAAATGAATGAGGAAGCCATTCAGTTCAATGGCAATTAGGAATGGGCAAATGCCAGCAATGCCCACATTCTGTGCCAGATTTCAAAAACACATTTTTAGTAAATCATAATTAAAGACATCCAGATCCCTTAAATACCTACACTTCCCAACCTCGCTGCCCCTGCCTCCATATTAATGAATTTTATAGCTGTGCAGTGCAGGAGGTAAACTAAACAGTTTCATCTAATTTGCTGAACAGCTACTCTCCAGAGCTCACTTACCCTATGACCAGAAGAACCTTGTTTTACTACTTAGCATAGTGGAAAGTTAATGTGAGCTACAGAACATACTTTCAGAAAGATTTTGATAACTCACTAAATAACCGTTAGATCATGCACCACACCCCTGCCAAGAAAGAGGGAGTATCATTCCTGCAGTGTCAGAAGTTTATATATTTCCCTCATCATTCTAAAGAAATTTTAAACACTCTCAAAGGGCCAAATGACAGACAGCAGCTCCCAATTTCCAGGTTACTAAAAAGGCATGCCTTTTTATCTTGCACTAATAGACGATGGGCCGTTTCACCACAAGCAGCTGACAGAAACCTAATCACTTAAAAAAAAAGCACAGCAAATATTTGAAAAAAGGAAAGAGATCAGCAAAATTGGGATACAGAAGACAGTGCCAAAACTGACACAAGAGGCAGAATTGTCTAGTCTTGTGCCATAATTTGTCATTCTGTTAGAAATATTTCTTTAGAATTAAGCACACGAAGCTATTTAGAAGATCTGCAGAATTAGCATTTGAACAATATGCCTGCTGCCCTTTACACAATCTCCTGATTGCTTAAATAGGTCAGTGTTGAAATTTTCATACATGTGGGATCAAATGCAAATTGGCCAGATCCAAGCTGCCACTTGTATATAATTTACAAAGGCAAAAGAGATAGAGAGAAAGATCAGACCAATTTAAATATCAGTACACTAAGTAGCATGACAGCAGAGCAATGCAGGAAATCATTGCTGTAGTTACAGAAGCTTGTCAGTTTATCAAATATGAAATATAAACTGAGTTGGAAAGTCAATGCATCACATGATCTGACATTATGTGATGAAGGAACGTTTCAGAACCAAAGCTATTTGCAATTCCATGCACAAAACAGAAGTTGCTGGAAAAGCTCAACAGGCCTGGCAACATCTGAGGAAAAAAAAGTTAATGCTTCGGGTCCAGTTCGGAGAAAGGGTCACCGACCTGAAACGTTAACTGATTGGTTTTTCCCTTCGTGGATGCTGCCAGGCCTGACGAGCTTTTCCATCAACTTGGTTTTGTTCCTGATTTACAGCATCCGCAGTTTTTTCGGTTTTGTTTTATAATTCCACGCATTTGCCAAGAATCGAGAGAAGTCTTATATGCTGTTAGGAATCCTCATCGACACGTCTTCAGACAGTAAGTGTAGGCTCCCAAGTTTTTACATTAGATTTACCTCTTTACAAATTCATGCCGACTTATTTTGATCAACCATTTATATAGTTCATATACCCTGCCCTTGTTAAAGTTATTATAACAGCTTGCCTACAACCTATCACGCTTAACGTGCAAGTTCTTCACTTCGTTCTCCCCTCCACCCGCCAATTTCTCAATTAGTACAACATTCACCCTCTTTCGGTTCTCTCTTATCCCCTTCATAAGGGGGAAGGGCCCTCCAGGTTCAACAGTGACTGTCGATATACAAATAAGCCAGTGTAGAGCTGGATGAACATAGCAGGCCAAGCAGCAGAGGAGCAGGAAAGTTGAGGTTTCGGGTTGGGTCCTTTCTTCTGCTATGCTCCTCTAGCTCCACACTTCTCTCTGACTCCAGCATCGGCAGTTACCTCCATATGGGCTTCAAGCCACGGCTTCACCTCACAATCTCAGGCGAAAAGACACTGAGGCTTGACCACCTATCCCTAACATACAGTACAATTACCCTATACTGCCACGTTAAATAGACTCACATCTCTCGACACCAAAGCTGATTCGTCACCCTGCAAACTCTCAATCCGTTCCTCACTCATCATCGTCCCGGCTAACACCACCAACACGCTTTCACCACTTTCCAAGAACAGCTCCACCCCCGCCAACACGTGACCAACAAACTTCGCCCTTGTCGATGACGCAGCAGCCACTCGCGCGCTTTTTGATGACGAAAAAGGCTTGGACTCCATTGTCTCCCCCTCCCGCTGGAAGTCGTTATGAGGTGAGCGCGTGTGGTCGGACTGCAGCGTCTCTTAGCAACCCACAGGCAGCCGTGACCCTTCCTGAGGCCGGGGTTTGGGGTTTGGGGGGTTGGCGGGCCTTCTCCACTCTGAGGGGGTGAGGGTGAGACGTAGTCTCCAGTCTCGAGTGGGGCGGAGCTGAAGCGGAGGCATCCGTTGCAGGGGCATCCATTCTGAGGCGGTGAGGGAGAGGGTCCTGTCTGAGGGGACCGGTTGAGGATCCCGTTCGGAATCTTACAGGAGAAAGGGATGAGAATAAATCACAGGCAGTGACAGCATTACCGCGCCATTGGTAGAGAAATAGACTGCTCTTTTTCATGTACTTTCATGCTACCACTTATCGTCCTCCCAGGAGAGGCGATGGCCCAGTGGTATTATTGCTAGATTGTTAATTCAGAGACCGAATGTCCTAGGGACTGGGGTTTGAATCCTGCCACGGCAGATGATGGAATTGGAATTTAATAAAAAATTGAAGTGCCAGGGTGACCATGATGCCAACTGTTGAAAAAAAACCCATTGGTTCACTTTTGTCATTTAGCGAAGGAAAGTGCCAGACCAGATAAAGATCCTTACCTACCTGTGACTCCAGACCCCACAGTTCCCCTCTGGGCAATTGGGAATTGGCCAGCAATGACCTCAACCTGTGAATGAATAATATGCAGTAGATCTGTAGTAATGCAGCTTTTCTGATTGAACTGGTTAATGGATTCCAGTATATTGAGCCTCAAACTGTGAGTTAGTAGCACAAAGCTATGCTTAACTGAACTGGCAAAACCGCTGGAATAGGAACTTATTATCAGATCAACGCAGTAAAATACTTCTCTGAATTTAGTCATAGGCCACAAGTGTAGAGGTAACTTTGTAACTGGCTGTGCTAAATGACCTTGGGGTACTTAATGCTGTTATGAAACAGTAATAGGAAAGAGTTCAAATTTGTTTACTAACTTGTTTATTTTCCAACGAATACTCAACTAGGTAGCTAATTGACATTGGAGTCTGTTCATAGCGCATCTTACAGGATGCTATATTTGAAAATTGTGAAGTTAAAGTATCAGTCCCTCGTGGTAACTTAAATGGCAGGTGGAAATTAGTACAAAACTCTCATGGAAAAGACTGATTTTGAAAATAATTATATCACTAGCTCAAACAAGGTGTTATAGTTGAATCTGAGATTTATTTGTTCAAGAGGTATCAGCGTAACTGCTGAATTAAGTAAAAGCATTTTTTGCAGTTTGAATCTTGCCTCCAACTCCTTGTTTCTTCAGAGTCTCACAGGAGATAATTGTATTAAACAGCTTTTGTTTGCTGAACTTGAAACGATGCAGAAAAGATTTACAGGGATGTTGCCAGGGTTGAAGGGTTTCAGCTATAGGGAGGGGCTGAATAGGTTGGGGCTATTTTCCTTGGAGTGCGGAGGTTGAGGGGTGACCTTATACAGGTTTACGAAATCATGACGGGCATGGATAGGATGAATAACTAAGGTCTTTTTCCTAGGGATGGGGAGTCCAAAATAGAGGGCATAGGTTTAAGGTGAGAGGGGAAATGTATGGAAGGGACTTAAGGGGCAATGTTTTCACTCAGAGGGAGTGAGATGCCAGAGGATGTGGTGAAAGCTGCTACAATGACAACATTTAAAAGGCATCTGGATGGGTACGTGAATAGGAAGGGTTCAGCGGGATATGGGCCAAATGCTGGCAAATGGGACTATATTAATTGAGGATATCTGGTTGACATGGACAAGTTTGACCGAAGGGTCTGTTTCTGTGCTGTCTATGTTTTAAATATTTAACTGAATTTTAGTATTTAAGTCTCAACTAACTGCAGCTGGATTATGTAGTTTACATAGTGGTCCAGAACAGAATTATTTTTTAACTTGGAACTGTAGAATCTAATTGATATTAATTCAAACCCTGGTTACCTTCATTAATTACAAAGGTAAGATGTAAAAATATGCTGGAATGCTCAACACCCAGTACATCATCTGTGGGGACAGAAACAGTTAATAGTTCAAGGAAAAGATCTTTTGTTCGAACAGTAAAATTCAGAGATATAACAGCTTTCAGGTAAGTATGGAAACAATGAAAAGGGCGTGTCTGGTTAGGGTAAATGCGAAAGATAAAAATAACAAGATCAGGTAATAACAGGAGAAGATTAGAGGCTCTGGTGAAGTGAATTGAGATCTTTGGCAAAGTGATCCTCCAATCTCAGTTTTTGACTCCCCACCGTAGAGAAAACTGCACACACACAGTATAAATTGCAGCAATTAGAAATAAATCATTGTTTTGCCTGGAAAGAATGTTTGGGCCCTGAGCAGTGGGAGATAGGAGGCGAAAGAACTGATCTGGAACTGCACTTAGGGGGGTGAAAGTGCTCTGGAGGTGTTGGGGGTGATGGACGAATGGCCCCATTGTCCTGGACTGAACTGTTTCTTTAGGAGTTTGAAAGGAGACAAATGTAGCAGCATCATGCTGGAAGTGGCTGAAATGACAGAGGATATTCCATCAAGCATGGGATTGAGAACTGGAGGATGAGGTCAAGGGGTATTTGATGAAGATGCTGACTGCAGAAGAAAGAGGTGAAGATGTAAGTGTGAGAAAGGAAATAAAAACGTTTAATAGTCCTCTTGAGACCAATTGGAGGGGGAATCTTCAGGTGGGGAAAAGAAGACAGAATGGAAGTACTGGTATGGAGGCTAAACATAGACGTAGAAACTAGTAGGACTAGGTTATTCAGCTCTTCAAAACGGTGCTCCACCGTTCAGTATGAACATGTCTGATCCTCTGTCTAAATACTGTATTCCCACTTCCTGTATCCCTCGATGCTTTAACATCAAAAAATTCATCTGTCTCTAACTTGAATAAATTCAGTGACTTGGCCTCCACAACCTTTTGTGATAGAGAGTTTCACAGATTGACCATCATTTGAGTGAACAAAGATTTCCTAATCTTTGTTTGCCTATACCCTGAAACTGTGTCCCATGGTTTTAGCCACCCTAACCGAAGCAAACATCCTGCATCTAGTCTGTCCAGCCTTTTTAGAATTTTAGATATTGCAATCAGATCCCTTCTCATTCTTCTAAGCTCTGGTGATTACAGGCCCAGTCAAGCCAATCTCTCCTCATAGGAGAGCCCTGCCATCCCCATTATCAGCAAAGTAAACCTCTGCTGCATTCCCTCTATGGTAAGTGTTTCCTTTCTTAAGTAGGAAGGCCAAAAATATCAGGATTGGTAGCAGATATGATGGAGTATGATAAGTATGAAATAGATTGGTATTGATCTAGAAATATAATTTTCAAAATTGTTACCTTGTCCATTCTACTTTTTGTACTTAATTTGTTATCCTTCACTGCAATTTAAATAGCCGAGATAGTTCTCAACCAATAGAACTGTACAAAATCAAAAACTGAAGTTGCTGGAAAAGCCCAGCAGGTCTGGCAGATCTGTGAAGAAAAAGTCAGAGTTAACATTTCGGGTCGGGTGACTCTTCCTCAAAATTCAACCTGGGAAAACATGGGTTTATATTGGAAAAAATAGGAAGGGGGATGGGGTACAAACAATAAGATGAAGGGTAGAACCTGAAGAGGGAGAAGAGCAATTGGATAGACAAAGGAGTTGATAATGATCTGGCTAGGAGGGTGAATAGCTGATAATGGGGACTATTAGTGACTAACAGTAGGTAGTGTGGAATGGCAGTCCATGTGAAAACAAGACCTGGCATTTGGGGTTGAGAGCTGGGACATAGGAGAGTTTAGGTTGTAAAATTATTGAACCCTGTGTTGAATCTGAGGGCCACAGGGCCCCCAAGCGGAAAATGAGGTGGTGTTCTTCCATCTTGCATTGAGGTTCACGGGAACATTGCAGCAAGCCAGAGACAGAGATGTTGGCCATGGAACAGAGTGGTGTGTTAAAGTGGTAGGCAACAGGTAGCTCAGCGTCTTTTCTGTAAGCAGAACGTAGATGTTCTGCGAAGTAGTCACCCAGTCTGTACTTTGTTTCCCCAGTGTAGAGGAGGTCACGTTGTGAGCAGTGAATGCAGTAGACTAGATTATGGGAATTGCAGGGTGTCTAGGAGGGAATGATCTCTGTGGAAGGCAGACAAGGGTGGGGAGGGGAATATCTGTCTGATGGTGGCATCTCGCAAGAGGTGGCAGAAATGGCATTTGATGATCTTCTGGATGTGGATGCTGGTAGTATGGTAGGTGGGGACAAGGGGAACCCTATCGCTGTTATGGGAGGGAGGAGAAGAGGAGAGTACAGAAATGTGGGAGATCAGTCGGACCCGGCTGAGGGCCCTGTTGACAACGGTGCTAGGAAATCCTCAGTTGAGGAAGAAGGTGGACATTTCGGAGGCTTCCTTGTTGAAGTTGGCCTCATAACCCCATAAGATATCGTGAGGTGAATACAGTACTCCAAACCTTACCTTGCAGGACACTATTGGCTGAACATTAATTGGTGTACAAACAAACCATCAAGGTATCCCAGAAATAGAAATAGAAAAGTTGCAATGATGAGAGTCTGAAATGAACAATGTGTACATGAGAGTGGGAAAGAAGTTAGAAACAAAAGTGAAAAGCATTTTCAGTTTGAAGCTAGGAAAGGTAGTAACACCAATATAGTCACCGATTTACTGGAAAAAGAGGCAAGGAAGGGAATCCGAATGGAACTGAAACAAGAAATGTTTTCATACATCCTATAATTAGGCAAAAATACAATGAACCACATGCGTTCCCAAAGCAACACCACTTGAAGCATCTCCAAATATCATCAGAAACTCAAAATTCTAAATGCATTCTTACAGACTTTCTACCTCTTGTAGTGTATTTTAGACCCTATCATGGAAAATGTCTTTATCAGTATCTCTTGGAGTCTACTGTAACTAAATTTAAAAGTCAATTAAGCCAAAGTGACTTAGTGATAAATGGTTGATAGGTTTCTTATTGAAATCAATATCAAAGCATGTAACTGAATCATTACTGCATTGCTAACTGATCGGTGTTCACTCTTTTCCATTTTAGGATTCTTCTTTTCTTTACCAAGTCTTGGGCAAATACAGTATTAAGTGTGTCCACTAAAAAATTGGCAACAAGGCAGCAACTTCATTTTACTTCAGCACTACCTCAATATTTTTCCAGCCATTGCATTTCCAAAGGTTTTGTTACTGAACTGGACACGATGTCAGCATATAACCCTGAAGAGGACGTCAATCTTTACACTCCTCCCACAACAGTGCGTGGAATTACTGAGCTGAACAGAGATTTATTTCGAAAGAATGTAGCTCTTCCAGCTCTGAAGGTGAAAAAGGACATAGTGAACAAAATTATGAAAATTTTGAAAAATTCAGCACTGAAAAGACCTGGGCTAAAGCGTGTGATTGAAGACTCTAAAGATGAAACGTATAGGTTTATTTTATTGGACCCGTGTAAAATATCATGCACAGACTCTTTTGAGGCTTCCAAGAAGGCTGTTCTAAAAGAATATAATGTTGACCTTCAGATTCACATGTATCATTTAGAAATGACTTATGAACATTTTAAACCTGAAGAGATTCTAAAGGCAGTTTTGCCTGAAGGGCAGGATGTAACCTCTGGATTTAGTAGAGTGGGCCATATTGTTCACATGAACCTCCGCGACCATCAGCTTCCGTACAAGTATTTGATCGGTAAGGTGTGAATTTTGTGCTTCTAGATTTGGTTTAATGTTCGTTTAAGGGCAGTATATTATATTCTTTCTTAATAAAGCTGATGACACTGGATTAATAATATCCAATTAAATAAACATGTTTTGAAAGTTAACTTGTTATGTTTCGATCAGATCACATAGTTTGGAGAAGCTGTGTTTGTTCCCTTTAGACAAGATTAAGAAGAAATCTGATAGATCTACTTAAAACCATAAGACGTCTATACTAGATAGAACCCGTCCCTACTGCTAGAAGGAATGAGAATCATAAGATGCAAATTTAAAGTAAGTGGCAAAAGAACTAATTGTGACATGAAGAAAAACATTTTTCTGCAGTGAGTGATCATAATTTGGAATGCTCTGCCTAAGTGTATAGTGGAAGGAGACTTAATTCTGGCATTCATATTGGAATTGGACAGCACTTGAAGGAAATGAATTATAGGGACATGGAAAGGGTAGACCTAGCTGAATTGCCGTTGCAGAGAGCCTGCACAAGTTCAGTGGGCTGAATGGATTCTTTCAGTAAAATTAATATCAATTACCAGTATTTAGGTGTAATTTGAAATCTTAACCAATAGTTTTTTTTTAAATTTCAAGTTTTTAAGTAATGGTCTCGCACTCAGGGGTCTTGTGCTTTTCCAAAGAGAACACACTAATCGAAACACAAGAATACACCAAACCTTGTTCTGCGTTATTGTACTTTCAAAGACATAATCACTAATATTGTTTCTTAGGCCAAGTTATAATGGATAAGAATCCTGGAGTAACTCTGGTGGTTAATAAAACCAATATTATTGACAACACTTACCGTAATTTTCAGATGGAAGCACTAGCTGGGGAAGACAATATGATAACTAAGGTAAAATTTTCAAATTTCACTACAGTTTTCTGTGTTCTCAGGTAATTTTTCCTTGAAACTGCTCTATCTCTATTATTTACATCCACTGAATAAATTTTGAACCTTTCAAGTAACAATCTAGGATCATAGTTTAAAAGCATGTGAGTATTATTAATAAACACTTAAGTTTTGGAAGAGGAATGACTGCCAGTCCTGAGAGAGGCTTGACTTTTGAGGAATGTAAAATGAAATGCCTTTGTGCACATAATATAGATTGACAAAGTATCACCAGCCACAATTAGAAACAAAACAGTTACGGTGATAAACATCTTACTTCTGCCATTGGATATGCAAACGAAATCCGGAGTTAGCATTATTTAAGAGAAGGAAGGCAAAAAGCAAGCTTCTTTGGGATTTAAAGCAATTACTTAAGAAATAAAATAATTAATTGGTAGCAGGGTGTTAATGAGAGAAGATACATATAATAATCTTGTTGTATAATAATACTATCAAGGCTAAAATTATAGAATTGCTGTGGCAAGATGCATATGTGCTCATCTACATTACTGAGCTTATAAAGAGTACTCTGTGTAATGGCATTGCCGAACCTGTGGGAATACTCTGTACTATGGTAATTTTAAAAATGGATGTTCTGTTTTATTTTTAGAAAAATAATGTCAATCAATGTACAAAATATGCTAATCAATAGAACCCTATTGAGAATGGTAAACCAGGATATCTTTGTAGTTCAGTTTCAAGTGTATAAGTTTAACAATGTACATGATGTATCTATTAAATATCCTTAAATAACTAATTTTAATTATTTTGTGTTTTTATAGGTCAAAGAGAACAACATAACATATGAATTTGATTTTTCCAAAGTCTATTGGAATCCTCGGCTCAGTACAGAACACAGTCGAATAGTTGGCCTCCTGAACTCTGGAGATCTAGTGTATGATGTGTTTGCTGGTGTAGGACCTTTTGCTGTTCCAGCAGCAAAGAAAAACTGCAGAGTCATGGCAAATGATTTGAACCCAGAGTCATACAAGTGGCTAGTCCACAACTGCAAGCTGAATAAAGTTGATAATAAAGTACAGTCATTCAACATGGATGGCAGGAACTTTTTGTTGGGTCCAGTTAAAGAGGATTTTATAAAACAAGTCGAAATACTTTCATCAAAAGAGAACAAAACCTCTATTCATATAATTATGAATCTGCCTGGTTTGGCTATTGAATTCTTGGATGTCTTCAGACAACTCTTTGAGAAACAAAACTTAGTTAACGTTTTACCCACAGTCCACTGCTATAGTTTTTCCAAGTCTAATGAACCTGCCAAAGATATTCAGAGAAGAGCGGAGGATTTCCTCAGAACATCCTTAGAGGGACGGTGCTCTATCCATTTCGTTCGGAATGTGGCTCCAAACAAGGAAATGTTGTGTATAAGTTTTAAAGTTCCTGCTGAGTTGCTGTACAAAAATTACTTTGCAGAAAGAGGTCAGTATTTCAGTTGTAATACCTGCTGTAACAATGTCACATCATCATCTCTACTGCTTCTAGTATGTTTATCTTTATTCCTGAAATAAAGGTTGTAGTTGAAACAAAGTTGAACTCAGCTATTTATACCAGATAGAGTAAAGCACTCAATGAAACAGTGTCCTAAAAGAAAGTATTGTTATAAGCTCAGAATTTAAAGATGTATGCACATAGAGTAGTACCAGCTACATCTTTGTGACCCTAGCACCTTATGTTTTTGGATGTTCTGTAACTGCCCAAAATTGATAGCCTATATAATATGAGAGGCTTAAAACAAGAATCTCTGATTGGGTCTCTTCACTTAACTTACATTATTGCTAACTGCTACTCGACCAGCTAAGTCTGAATCTGGTCAATGTTCTTGTAGCATTCTGATTGAAGATTTGAGTGATGAACTGTGTCTTGTCTCTTCTTATTTCCCTCTCTTTGCAAGCAGAAAGGAACAGAGAAATATTTAGCACTTCCAAGAATTTAAGTTTTGTCTCATCATTACTTGCATTGATTAATTTTCTAAAATGTTCCGCAGTTCTAACCTGTCTTGGCATTCAAACATACCAATAAATGCTTACTAATGATGAGTCATGATTTTGTTCACCATGTATTGATAAATTATCTCAAAAAATCTTAAATGTACTGATGTCAAAGGTAAATGAAATTGAACCGTATCCAGTTTTGAACAGTTGAGATCTTGCTTTTGGAAAATATCCCCTTTTGGTCGAATCAAGTCACTATTTAGTACCATCTGGCCCCAAAACTTAAATTACAAATGATCTGTTCTCCATATTTCCCATTCTGTCACGAGTCAACATTGCACATTGAATTGTAGTAAAGGGATCAAAGGTTGCAGGGAGAAGGCAGGAGAATGGGGTGGAGAAACGTAGCCATGACCGAATGGTGAAACAGACTCGAAGAGCAGAATGGCTTAATTCTGCTTCACCATCTAATAATCTTATAACATTTCACAGGGCTATTGAATCTGCACCAAAAAAACTATTGGAAATCTACGCTAGTCCCAGTTTCCAACACGTAGCTCATAGCCTTGAATGTTGTGGCATATCATCTGCTTATCCAATCATATTTTAAATGTTGAAAGGTTTCCCGCTTCAATTACCCTTACAAGCAGTGGATTCCGTATTCCAGATTTCCACCACCCTCTCAAATCCCTTATGAACCTTCTGCCTTTCACTTCAAAATTATGCCTTCTTGTTATTGATCCTTTAATTAAGTGGAAGAGCTCTTTCTATCCATCCTGTACACGTTTCTCATAATTTTATACATCTCAATCAGGTCTCCCCTCAGCCTTTTCTACTGCACTTACTCAGTCTCTCTACAGTACTATGCATCCCAGGCAACATACCTGCTCCTGCACAATCACATCCTTCCGAAAGTGTAGTGTCCAGAACTGCACATACTACACCAGCTGTGGCCTAACCAAGGTTTTGTAAGGTTCCAACATAACCACCCTGCTCATGTATTCTATGTTACTACTTCTAAAGACTTCGTATGGCTTCTTAACTAGCCTATTAACCTGTGCAGCTGTCTTCAGGGATCTGTGGGCAAGCACCCCAAGATCTCGTTCCTCTGAGCTTCCAATGTCCTGCCATTCATTGAGTCATAGAATCCTACAGCATGGAGATAGGCCTTTTGGCTAAACTGGTCCATGCCAACTGAAATATCCATGCATGCTAACCCCATTTCCCTGCACTTGGCCCATATCCTTCTAAACCTTTCCTATCCATGTAGTCGTTCAAATGCCTTTTAAATGTTCTTAATGTACCTGCCTCAACCACTTCTGCTGGTAGCTTATTCCATATGTGTACCCCCCCCCCACTGTAACAAAAAAAGCTGTCCCTCAGGTTCCCACGTATTCTTTCCCCTCCTACTGTAAACTGATGCCCTCTAGTCCTCAATTTCCCAACCCTGGGAGAAAGACTGAGTGCATTCACCCTATTCATGCCTCTCATGATTCCATACACTTCTATAAGATACCCCCTCAGTCTCCTCTGCTGTAAAGATAAAAAGTCCTAGCTTGCCCAAACTCTCCCTACAACTCAGTCCCTTGAGTCCTAGCAACATTCTTGTAAATCTCCTCTGCACTGTTTCTAGTTTAATCTGCATACTGTATTCTAAGTGTGGCCTCACCAATGTCCTGTGCAACTGCAACATAACTTCCTAACTTCTATACTCAAATGCCTTGACTGATGAAGGCCAGTGTGTCAAAAGCTTTCTTCCCTGTCCTGTCTACCTGTGACTCCTCTTCCAGAGAACTATGTACCTGAACGCCAAGGTCCCTCTGTTCCACCACACTCCTTCAGACCCTACCATTTACCATGAAACAGACATTGAGCAGACATTGGCAGGTAGAATAAAGGAGAACCCTAAAGCTTTCTATAGGTATGTGAGGAATAAGAGGATGACTAGGGTAGGAATAGGGCCAGTCAAAGTCAGAAGTAGGAAGTTGTGTGTGGACCCTGTGGAGATTGGAGAGGTGCTAAATGATTATTTCTCATCTGTTTTCACTGAGGAACAGGAGAATATTGTAGAGGAGATGACTGAGTTACGGGCTACTAGAATTGAAAGGATTAAGGTTAGTAAGGAGGAGGCGTTATCAATTCTAGAAGGTGTGAATGTAGATAAATCCCCTGGGCCAGATGGGATTTTTCCGAGGATTGTCTGGGAAGCTAGGGAGGAGGTGGCAGAGCCTTTGGCCTTGATCTTTGAGTCCTCATTGTCTACAGGTTTAATATCAGAGGACTGGAGGATTGCAAATGTTGTGCCTTTGTTCAAGAAGGGCAGCAGAGATGACCCAGGTAACTATAGACCTGTGAGCCTTACGTCTGTTGCAGGAAAAGTTTTGGAAAGGATTATAAGAGATAGGATTTATAATCATCTAGCAAGCAACAATTTGATTGGAGATAGTCAGCATGGATTTGTCAAGGGCAGTTTGTGTCTCACAAACCTCATTGAGGTTTTTGAGAAGGTGACCAAGCATGTGGATGAGGGTAGGGCAGTTGACGTGGTGTACATGGACTTCAGTAAAGCCTTTGATAAGGTTCCACATGGTAGGCTGTTGGAGAAAATACAGAGGCACGGGATTGAGGGAGATTTAGCAGTTTGGATTAGAAACTGGCTTTCTGTAAGAAGGCAATGAGTGGTGGTTGATGGAAAATATTCAGCCTGGAGTCCGGTTACTAGTGGTGTGCCACAAGGATCTGTTTTGGGACCACTGCTGTTTGTCATTTTTACAAATGACTTGGACGCAGGCATTGGTGGATGGGTAAGTAAATTTGCAGATGACTCTAAAGTCGGTGGAGTGGTGGACAGTATGGAAGAATGTTGCAGGTTGTAGGCAGACTTGGAGGAATAATAAGGAAGGCAGGATACTGGGTCGGTGAAAAGATTCTTGGTAGTGTAGATGTAGAGGGATCTTGGTGTCCATTTACATA
The DNA here is from genome assembly GCF_030684315.1 of Stegostoma tigrinum. Taxonomy (NCBI): domain Eukaryota; kingdom Metazoa; phylum Chordata; class Chondrichthyes; order Orectolobiformes; family Stegostomatidae; genus Stegostoma; species Stegostoma tigrinum. The sequence goes on from NC_081363.1 coordinate 30,080,359, forward strand.
GATCCCTGAAAGTTTCCACCCAGGTTGATAGTGCTGTTAAGAAGGCTTAAGGTGTGTTAGGTTTTATTGGTAGAGGGATTGAGTTCCGGAGCCATGATGTCATGTTGCAACTGCACAAACGCTGGTGCAGCCTCATTTGGAATATTGCGTACAGTTCTGGTCGAACCATTACAGGAAGGATGTGGAACATTGGAAAAGGTGCAGAGGAGATTTACCAGGATGTTGTCTGGTCTGGAGCGCAGGCCCTATGAAGAAAGGCTGAGAGACTTGGGCCTGTTCTCATTGGATAGAAGGAGGCTAAGAGGAGATTTAATAGAGATGTACCAGATGATAGAGGATTAGATAGGGTGGACAGTGAGAGTCTTTTTCCGAGGATGCTGACTTCGGCTTGTAGGTAGTAGGTAGGAAATGGAGGTGCGGCTTGAGGTGGGAGGAAGGGATGGGTGAGAGGAAGAACAGGTTAAGGAAGCGGAGACAGGCTGGGCTGGTTTTGGGATGCGGTGGGGGAAGGGGAAATATTGAAGCTTGTGAAGTCCACATTGATACCATTGGGCTGCAGGGTTCCCAAGCGGAATATGAGTTGCTGTTCTTGCAACCTTTGGGTGGCATCAATCATTGTGGCACTGCAGGAGGCCCATGATGGACATGTCGTCTGAGGAATGGGAGGGTGAGTTAAAATGGTTCGCGACTGGGAGGTGTAGTTGTTTGTTGCGAACCGAACGATCAGCCCAGCTCGTCCCCTCCCCCCACTGCATCCCAAAACCAGCCCAGCCTGTCTCCGCTTCCCTAACCTGCTCTTCCTCTCACCCATCCCTTCCTCCCTAAGACTTCAGCTTGGGCATGGCTACAAATTGAGGGGTGATAGATTTAAGACAGATGTCAGAGACAGGTTCTTTATGCAGAGAGTGGTAAGGGCTTGGAACGCTCTGCCTCCCAATGTAGTTAACTCAGCCACATTAGGGGCATTTAAACAGTCCTTGGATAAGCATATGGATAATGATGGGATAGTGTAGGGGGAGGGGCTTAGATTAGTTCACAGGTCAGTGCAACATCGAGGGCCAAAGGGCCTGCTCTGCGCTGTATTGTTCTATGTAAACTGCTACCTTGATTTGACTTTCCAAAATGCAACACCTCACGCTATATTAAACTCCATTTGCCATTTCTCCGCCCACTTCCCCATCTGATCAAGATCATGCTGCAATTGCTGATAACTTTCCTCACTGTCCACAATGCTGACTATTTTAGTTCATCCGCAAACTTACTAAATTCATTGAGTACTCCCTTGTCTAGTTACTTCTTCCAAAATAAATTACTTCACACTTTTCAGGGTTAAATTCCATTAGTCCATTTGCTCAATCTGTCTGTATTCTCCTGCAACCTAAGATATTCTTTTTCACTGTCAACCACCTAGCCAATCTTCATGTCATCTGCAAACTTGCTTATAATGTATATCATTTATATGCATCACAAACAAGGGAGTTGGCACCAATCCCTGATCTCTGGTTACACAAACAGCTTCTACCGACACCCTCTGTTTCCTAACTTTAAGCCAGTTTTTGATCCACCTTACCAAATTACTCAGATCTCATGTGCCTTTGCCTTCCTTATTAGTCTCCCAGCTGAGACCTTGTCGAAATCCATTACTGAAATCCATAAAAGCTACATCAACAGCACTACCCTCATCTACATACTTGGTTACCACCTCTAAACATTCTATCAAATTTGTTAGGCATGACCTTCCTCTGACAAAGCTATGCTTTGATGTTATCAACCCTGTTGATAGTGTGGGAATCTTCCTGAATTGTTGATCTGTTACAAAGCCAGGAGAAAAACACTTTGTATTTGTGGTTTCTACTTCAGTTTCTACTCCCTGATCAAACCATGCCTCCCCAAGATTAATTCTCTCCTTTGGATATCTTATTCATGCTTCAAATCAACTATCACTAATTGGGTGAACATTGCAATCCCTCTGATGACCTGATCTATCATGATATATTACTGTTTAGAGAAATCATACATGCCAGGAGACACAAGTGTCTGTTTACCATTCACAAGTACATTGAGTGTCATTTAAATTGTAGACTGTTCAGTTTAGTGTGCCTGTTATTAGGGCAGCATTGCACTACCAACGGTAATTAACTAAAAACCAATAAAATGCATTTCATGAATGCAAATTTGCAACTCAGAAAAATAGCAGAATTTGGAAATACAGTAGATGTTAGAGATCAAAGCATCAAATGTTTTTAAAAGAACATTTCTTTCCTGCAAGTTTGAGAGTTTGGCTCCAGTTCATGAGTTCTGTTACTAATATACAATCTCACTTTCATCTTTCCAGACAATACTGAAGAACCAGCTCCAAAACGTCTACGGCCAGATGAGGTTACTGCCTCAGAAGGACCACAGTGACTTGTGATAAATGAGCAACATCATTTTGGCAGTTAAGAAACTGAATACAGTGCAACTTAATTACCAGTCAGTAAAAAGAATCTCAGAATGTTTGCATCATTTCCTGCACTCCATACTCCTGGTCAGGATTTGCTTCTATAAACGGCTAGTGATTTGTTATAATGGATAATGAAGACCTCTCAAGGGTTCACTTTTTTCATGCTCACCAGGATAGTTTTTCCACTGTGCATATTGAATTCTATCATGTTAATAAGTGACCAATTCTGCCTTCAACAACATCATAAGAACTGCAAAAATGTATATTTTTAAAAATGTTTGTACATTAATCATTTTATTTTTCGGAATTGAAATAGTTTGAATTATGTTTTGCACAGCAGAAAACATTTCATTAGGTTTGAGAATAGATGGCTTCAAACCAACTGCAGTAAATTAAATTGTACTTGTCATGAATATACTTTCTTCAGCTCTGGTGTCTTTTGTTAGGCATTCATTTTCCAGGAGAAATGAAGCAATTTTTATTTTGTTTCAAAACTATAACAAATTAAGTGTTTTTATTTATTGATTTCAACCCATTAAGTAAAATGTTCTGAAATTGTGCAGAATGGAATGCTAGATGTCAAATGTACATTTGACTCATTACGATTACACCGTAGTAAATCTACTCGGGTATAATAATGACATTGGTACGGATTTTTTTATATTAAAGATAATGGAAGCCAGTCAGATGGTTGTTTAGTATCATAGGAGTTAAAGAAATAGGAGAAGGTAAAATGCTTTGAAGTTGTACAATGCAGTCACAAATCTAGTTTGCTGGGCTCTTTGAAATAAAGTGTCCTTATATTTCTTGTCATGAAATAATACATATTTTTAATAAAAATCTGATTGAACGTAAGTAGAAAGTAGTCTTGTGAATAGGCTGTAGCTAATTAGACAGGTTTGATTTATTTTTAATGCAGAATTATTTGCTAATTAATGTAAACAGTATTGATGGTCAGGAATGGAACATATTTTTGCTTTTACAGCAAGATAATGTCAATGCCAGAAAGCTGAAATACAAACAGAGTATGCTGGTAGTACTCAGCAATCTAGCATCATCTGTATGTAGAGAAAGAGTTAACGCTTCAGGGCTGTGACCTGTTTTCATATATTTCTGTTTTTGGTTTCTAGGGTCAGTATCAAGCAACATAATGAGAAATATCTTGATTAGCTCCACAAGTATTTTCTTCTGTATTGCCTGAAAATTGTTAAGGAAATCTCTCTGAACTCCAATGCAGGCAGTATGTGACATTTTATTATACATTACAGACACTTGTGAGAGCGTCATTCTTGTTTCCTGTCTGTCTTCAAATGTCACTGTAAGCAACTGTTATGTTATGAATGATACATTTAGCGGGATTTTAGGGATTTTTCACTTAAAAGGTTGTATTTCTGTACTACACTTCAAAGAGAAATAATTTTGAAAGAAACCTTTCATGATCCAAGATAATAAAATGTGAGGCTGGATGAACACAGCAGGCCCAGCAGCATCTCTGGAGTACAAAAGCTGACGTTTCGGGCCTAGACCCTTCATCAGAGAGCCAGGATTGCTGCAGACTTACTAACAACCTCATCCAGTTTTTAACTCAATAATAATTCTTAATTGACTCTTATGTAAATTAAATTGTGGCAGACATAAGATGATTTACCCTTAAAACATTGCACAGACTTCAAATGTCTTAAACATGTGGATCTTAAAGAACAGTGCATCCTCTGGTCTAGGTAGCATATCACAGTGGCATGGAGGAAAGTCAGAAGAGTGGCAGCATTCACATTATGGTTATCAACCCTGTTGATAATGTGGGAACCTTCCTGAATTGTTGATCTGTTACAAGCCAGGAGAAAAACACTTTGTATTTGTGGTTCTACTTCAGTTATTTCCAAGTGACAGCTTTCTGAAAAATGCTGTGTAAAAGGGCAAAATATTCAAGTTGTCTGCCAGTAAAATTAGAATGCCTGCTCTGGACTCTCTTACTTAATACATTTCTGACTACTCAATAAAAATAGTATCAGTACTTTACATCATGTGTTGTGAGGCTGTGTGTGTTGGCATTCTTAGAATGACGTTAATTTCTGCAGCAATTATCACTTTTGAATCTTACAGAAAAATGTATTCAATATTTACTCAAAATACAGCTTTCTGACTTCTTCACTTAATCCGAGTTCAGATATTGTGATTTTCTTTCTCTTTATGAGTTGTTATTTTAAATTTAAATTTCAGCTTTGAAATATGATCTTTTTGTTTTTTTTTAATTTTAAATGTGAATAGAATCCTCCAAGGTGGTCAGCTCCCTAAGAAGTTTCTTACTGTGCATCTGTATTTCATTCCTTGACCATCTTCTGGCAACCTTTCCCTTTGTTTAAACTCTGGTCAAATAGTTGGGTGCATTTTCACCCCTACTTTGCCTATTCTCCAATCACGCTTGTTTGTCGCATTCTTCACTGAGCATAGAATCCTCTTCTCAAATGTAGCTTCCAGGTTTCTGGACTTTTCTAGACATCAAGATTATACTTTTGCAGTGGGCTACACTAGGAGTGCACCATAAGACTCAGTTGCTATGTTTCTGATTTACTGTTTAAATTTTGAGGTAACTTTAATCTGCTCACAGACCACTCCAAACCACTTGTTTCTTGTTGATTCTGTGACTAGTCTACTGGTTTTCAGCTTCAGTTTCGGTCCGATTCCTGACTAGAGTTGTAATGGGTGAAAGGACAATACATCTTTGTTCCTACATTCTTTTTTAAATTCAGCCAGGGGATGTGGGCTTTGGCTGAGCCAACATGACCACCTGTCCATAGTTGCCCTTGAGAAAGAGGTAACGGTGAGTTGCCTTCTTGAACTGCTTGGTGGAAATATATCCACAGTGCTATTAGGGAGGGATTTCCAGAATTTTGACCTAGCAGTACTGAAGGAATGGCGATGTAGTTCCACATCAGGATGGTGACTAGCTTGGAGAGGAAGTTGCAGGTGCTATTGATGTTTACATGTATTTAGAATCATAGGGCTGTACAGCATGGAAACAGACCCTTCAGTCCAACTTGTTCCTTCCAACCAGACACCCTAGATTAATCTAGTCCCTTCTGTCTGCATTTGGCTCATATCCTTCTAAACCATTCCTATTCGTATACCATTCCGGATGCCTTTTAAATGCTGTAATTGTACCAGCCTCCACCACTTTCTCTGGCAGCTCATTCCAAACATGCACCACCCTCTGCATGAAAAAGTTGCCCATTGGGTCCCTTTTATATCTTTCCCCTCTCACGTTAAACCTATCTATGCCTTCTAGTTTTGGACTCCTCCATCCCAGGGAAAAGACCTTATCTATTTATCCTATCCATGCCCCACATGATTATCTAAACCTCTAGAAAGTCATGCCTCTGACGCTGCATGACAAATGTCTTATGAAATACTGTGGACATTAATGAGGGTGATTCTGTTAGCACGCAGTAGTGTTCAGTGGACATTTTCCATTGTGTCCATTTGCAGCACACTTTGGCAAAGTGGAATTTAGGCTGTGAGGTAGCACGTCAGCACACAGAATTGTTATGAGTAAGGTGGTAAAACAGACCCTTCAGCCCAACTCGTCTACATGACCAGATATCCTAAATTAATCTCGCTCCATTTGCCAGCACTTACCTGATATCCCTCTAAACTCTTCCTATTCAGATACTCATCCAGTTGCCTTTTAAATGTTGTAATTGTATCAGCCTCCACCACCTCGTCTGACAGCATATTCCAGTCACTCTCTACATGAAAACATTGCTCATGCGCCCCTTTTTAAGTCTTTCTGCTCTCACCTTCAACCTACACTCTCCAGATTTGGATTCCCCTGTTCTGGGAAAATGTCTTTAGCCTGACCATGTCTCTCATCCACAGCCTCTGATGCTTCAGGGAAAATAGCCAGAGCCTGTTCAGCCTGTCCCTACAGCTCAAACCCTCCGTCTCTGGCAACACCCCTGTAAATCTTTTCTGAACCATTTGGCCCATCATGTCTATGCCAGTTCTGTTACCCAGTCCCAAGCTCCTGCCTTTTCTTCATATCTATGCTCACCATTTCCATACAAATAATCATCTAATGCTCTTTTGAATGTCTCAATTGAGCCTGCCTCCATCACATTTACACCGTAACTACCCACTGCGTGAGAAAGGTCTCTGTCACATCACTGTTGCATCTTTTGCAAATCACTTTTAATTTATGTCCTCTCGGTCATATTCCTGCTCGCAGAAGAAACAGTTTTCCTTGTCTAAATCAGCCCACTCATGATTTTGAAAACCTTATCAGTAATCAGTCTTCTCTCCAAGGAGAGTAGTCTGAAGTTGTTCAATCTATCCTATCAACAGAGGCTTGTAGTCATTCAATCCTGGAAGCATGAAATACAAAGGAATCTTTTGCCCAGAACTCACTCTCAACTTGGAGGCAAGGGTCCAGTGGCATTATCACTAATGTTCTGGGGACCTGGGTTCAAATCCTGCCACAGCAGATGGTGGAATTTGAACGCAGTTTAAAAAAAATCTGAAATTAAAGCATCTAATGATGATCATGTAGTTGATTGTAGTGAAGCAGTGAGCCTCCGATGAAACGCTGGTGTTATGTCCCGCTTTCTATTTATCTGTTTAGGTTACCTAAAGCGGGACATAACACCAGCGCTTCATCGGAGGCTCACTGATGATGTTTCCTAGAATGGTGAAGAAACGTCTGAAAACTAAACTTCCAGCTCAGCGAGCAAACTCACATCCAGAATACAAATCTTCTCAAAACTCGCTAGTAGTGAAGCAAATAGGATTTCCCCAAACATCCTTTCAGGAAGGAAATTGTTGACTTGGTCTGACCTAAATGTGAGTCCAGACCCAGAACAATATTGTTGAATCTCAATTGTCCTCTTGGCAGTGAGGGATAGGCAACAAATACTGGCCTCGCCAGCAATCCACATTCCGTAAATGAATAAAACAAAACCAACATCATGTCTGTAGTCCAGGTCACAATCACACAGAAGATGGTTTTCTATTGAGGGGTAAATCAGTCCATCATTACTAGACCAGTTTTTGAATGACATCGCTCCCTTTGAAGGATTGCTTTCTGAAGTGTTGTTGGCTTTCTTCAGATGCAGCATGGAACTGATTGTAACCTGTGTAGCCAATGAATCTTCATTCTCAACCGTCTTCTGGCATGTAATTCAATAGGTCCATAAATAATTTGGAGTTATGGTCTACTGCCATGATAATAGCCTAGCGTTACCGTCAGCAGTTTGTGCCTTAATTGAGATGGACATAACTCTCATTAAAATTCACTGGTGGTGAGAAATTTCAAAATCTGCCAGTAACATTTGATTTGAACTTCATTACTTCTAGACTGCAACAAAGTTCACGTCTGTGGTTTGATCTTCCACATACATGTAGGACCATATAGTTGTCTTGAAATAAAATATGCAAAAAGAAAAATATTGCTAAAATATAGTTATTCCTCCACAGCCAGCAGCTCCAGAGGAGACAGCTACACTGAGCCCTGCCGAGTCTTCACCATCTCCCCAGACCTCCCCCTGACTGAGGACAAATGGTCAGTCCTCAGTAAGGGACTCGCCTTTGTCCCCCTCCACCCACACATCAACGAATACTGGTCACGTTTGGACATTGAGCAGTTTTCTGCCGCCTTCACCTCTTCTCCTCTATCCATCTTCGATCCGCCTCCCCCTCTCTCCCTATTTATTTCAGAACCCTCTTCCCCTCCCCCATTTCTGATGGAGGGTCTAGGCCCAAAATGTCAGCTTTCCTGCTCCTAAGATGCTGCTTGGCCTACTGTGTTCATCCAGCTCTACACCTTGTTATTCAAAATGAAGTTTGTTGCACAATCATTTGACTGGAAGGAAATAAAAGTATTTGCAGTGTAAAGTTCATTACTGAATAATTGTCCACAGGATAGACAATAAACCTTTCAATCTCAATCGGTTGAAATTCAAGACGGAAACGACATTGACTTTGCTTGTGAAACTTCCGAAACGAGGATGACAATGTCACTTCTGCTGTCTAAGAAGAGAATCTTCAAGCCTCGCTTAACAACCTTTGCAGAAGCATCCCGGAGAATTGGTCTCAGCCTCAAACGCAAGACCACCCAAATTACTCACCAGTCCATCCCAGGCCAAATTCTGGTCTATCACTCCACTAAGATCAGTGAAGAAATCCTCCCAAATGTGGAACATTTTACCAACCTGGGAAGCCACCTCTCGTCTGAGGCTGACATTGAAGCGGAGATGCATAACCATATCCAATCCATGGGCACTGCCCTCTGAGACTTTAAGGACGAGAGCCTTCAACAACTGTAACGTCCTGGGGTAGGTGGGACCTCTACAAGCAAGATGGTCTTCACCTGAACCAGAGGGGTACCAATATTCTGGGGAGGAAATTTGCTAAGGCTGTTGGGTGGGTTTAAACTAATTCAGCAGGGGGATGAACACCAAAATTGTAGTTCGACTATAGAAAAGGTTGAGAGTAAGGTGGTCCGAAATAAAGTTTCAGGGAAGCAAGATGGCACCGGCAAGCAAGAAGTTGGATTGAAGTGTGTCTACTTCAATGCCAGGAGCATCCGGAATAAGGTGGGTGAACTTGCAGCATGGGTTAGTACCTGGGACTTCGATGTTGTGGCCATTTCGGAGAAATGGATAGAGCAGGGACAGGAATGGTTGTTGCAGGTTCCGGGATTTAGATGTTTCAGTAAGAACAGAGAGGATGGTAAAAGGGGCGGAGGTGTGGCATTGTTGGTCAAGGACAGTATTACAGTTGCAGAAAGGATGTTTGGGGACTCGTCAACTGAAGTAGTATGGGCTGAGGTTAGAAACAGGAAAGGAGAGGTCACCCTGTTGGGAGTTTTCTATAGGCCTCCGAATAGTTCCAGAGATGTAGAGGAAAGGATAGCAAAGATGATTCTCGATAGGAGTGAGAGAGCCATGGTAGTTGTCATGGGGGACTTCAACTTTCCAGATATTGACTGGGAACACTATAGTTCGAGTACTATAGATGGGTCAGTTTTTGTCCAGAGTGTGCAGGAGGGGTTCCTGACACAGTATTAGATAGGCCAACAAGGGGCGAAGCCACATTAGATTTGGTACTGGGTAATGAGCCCGGCCAGGTGTTTAGATTTGGAAGTAGGTGAGCACTTTGGTGATAGCTATCACAATTCTGTTATGTTTACTTTAGTGATGGAAAGGGATAGGTGTATACCACTGGGCAAGAGTTATAGCTGGGGGAAAGGCAATTATGATGAGATTAGGCAAGATTTAGGGATCATAGAATGGGGAAGGAAACTGCAGGGATGGGCAGATTAGAAATGTGGAGCTTATTCAAGGAAAAGCTCCTTTGTGTCCTAGATAAATATATACCTGTCAGGCAGGGAGGAAGCTATAGAGCGCGGGAGCCGTGGTTTACGAAGGAGGTGGAATCTCTGGTCAAGAGGAAGAAGATGGCTTATGTTAGGATGAGATGTGAAGGCTCAGTTAGGACGCTTGAGGGCTACGAGGTAGCCAGGAATGACCTAAAGAGAGAGCTCAGAAGAGCCAGGAGGAGACATGAGAAGTTGTTGGCAGATAGGAACAGAGTAAACCCTAAGGCTTTCTATAGGTATTTAAGGAATAAAAGATTGACGAAAGTAAGATTAGGCCCAATCAAGGACAGTAGTGGTAAGTTGTGTGTGGAGTCAGATGAGATAGGAGAAGTGCTAAATGAATATTTTTCAACAGTATTCACTCTAGAAAACGACAATGTTGTCGAGGTGAATACTGAGATACAGGCTACTAGACTAGGTGGGATTGAGGTTCACACGGAAGAGGTATTAGAAACCCTTCAGAAGGCGAAGATAGATAAGTCTCCTGGGCCGGATGGGATTTATCCTCGGATCCTCTGGGAAGCCAGGGAGGAGATTGCCGAGCCTTTGGCATTGATCGTTAACTCACCATTGTCTACAGGAATAGTGCCAGATGACTGGAGGATAGCAAATGTGGTTCCCCTGTTCAAGAAGGGGAGTAGAGACAACCCTGGTAATTATAGACCAGTGAGCCTTAGCTCAGTTGTTGGTAAAGTGTTGGAAAAGGTTATAAGAGATAGGATTTATAATCATCTAGAAAAGAATAAATTGATTAGGGATAGTCAGCACGGTTTTGTGAAAGGAAGGTCGTGCCTCACAAACCTTATTGAGTTCTTTGAGAAGGTGACCAAACAGGTAGATGAGAGTAAACTGGTTGATGTGGTGTATATGGATTTCAGCAAGGCATTTGACAAGGTTCCCCACAATAGGCTATTGTACAAAATGCGGAGGAATGGGATTGTGGGAGATATAGCAGTTTGGATCAGAAATTGGCTTGCTGAAAGAAGACAGAGGGTGGTAGTTGATGGGAAATGTTCACCCTGGAGACCAGTTACTAGTGGTGTACCGCAAGGGTCAGTGTTGGGTCCACTGGTGTTTGTCATTTTTATAAATGACCTCGATGAGGGTGTAGAAGGATGGGTTAGTAAATTTGCAGACGACACTAAGGTCGGTGGAGTTGTGGTTAGTGACGAAGGTTGCTGTAGGTTGCAGAGAGACATAGATGAGCTGCAGAGCTGGGCTGAGACGTGGCAAATGGAGTTTAATGCAGTGTGAGGTGATGCACTTCGGAAGGAGTATCCGGAAGGCAAAGTACAGGGCTAATGGTAAGATTCTTAGCAGTATAGATGAGCAGAGAGGTCTCAATGTCCATGTACACAGATCCTTGAAAGTTGCCACCCAGGTTGACAGGGCTGTTAAGAAGGCATACAGTGTTTTAAGCTTTTATTAATAGAGGGATCGAGTTCCGGAACCAAGAGGTTATGGTGAAGTTGTACAAAACTCTGGTGCGGCCGCACTTGGAGTATTGTGTACAGTTCTGGACACCGCATTAAAAGAAGGGCGTGGAAGGTTTGGAAAGGGTGCAGAGGAGATTTACTAGGATGCTGCCTGGTATGGAGGGAAGGTCTTACGAGGAAAGGCTGAGGGACTTGAGGCTGTTTTCATTAGAGAGAAGAAGGTTGAGAGGTGACTTAATTGAAACATATAAAATAATCAGAGGGTTAGATAGGGTGGATAGGGAGAGCCTTTTCCCTAGGATGGTGACGGCGAGCACGAGGGGGCATAGCTTTAAATTGAGGAGTGAAAGATATAGGACAGATGTCAGAGGTAGTTTCTTTACTCAGAGAGTAGTAAGGGAATGGAACTCTTTGCCTGCAACGGTAGTAGATTCGCCAACTTTAGGTACATTTAAGTCGTCATTGGACAAGCATATGGACATACATGGAATAGTGTAGGTTAGATGGGCTTGAGATCGGGATGACAGGTCGGCACAACATCGAGGGCCAAAGGGCCTGTACTGTGCTGTAATGTTCTATGTCCTTACTGATACTGATCAGTATGTATAACACACTCAACTATGTGACACCTATCTGACTCCAAATTTGAACTATGTATAGACACCATCTCCAGGCCCTGGAGAAGTACCATAAATGCTATTGGAGATGGATTCTCTACATCAACTGGGAGGGCAGGTGTACTAACGCCAGCATCGAGACCATGACTACCCGAAACTAAATCTACTTGGCTGGCTACATGCTTAGGATACTCAAGTTCCGGTTAACAAAGCAAACCTTCTTCACCCAGCTCAAGGAAGGCACTTGAGTGAGGGGAGTACGAAGGAAATGTTTCAAAAGACTCAGTGAAGGCTTGCTTCAAGAAGTGACATATTCAGCAATGTCTGAAAGACCCTCACTCAGCCAAAGCTGACTTGGAGGAAACACCTGAATCCAGTGGGTGTGATTTGTTTGGATTTCCAGAAGTCCTTTGACAAGGTGCCAGACAAGAGGCTGCTAAATCAAATGTGTCCATCGTGTTAGGGGCAAGGTACTGGTATAGCTAGAGGAGTGGTTGATTGGTACAAGGCAGAGAGTAGGGATAAAGAGATCTTTTTCTGAATGGCAGCTGTGAATAGTGGAGTTCCAGAGGGCTCAGTGCTGGGACTACAATTATTCATTTTGTACATTAATGGTCTGGACAAAGGAACTGAGGACATTGTTGCTAAGTTTTTCAATGACAAAGATAGGTGGAGGCACAGTTAGTATTGAGGAAGTGAGGAGGTTGCAGAAGGACTTGGACTGGCTAGAACTGTGCAAAGAAGTGAAAGATGGAATACAATGTGAGAAATTGTGAGGTTATGCACTTATGAGCTGAATCATTTATTGTCACGTGTATTCAATGTGAAAAAAGTGAAAAGTGTGTCCCTTTTCCATACATGTATGGGACCATTCACATTAACTTAGAATAAGATAACAAAAAGATAACTTAAGAGAGTCCAAATTTCCTTTCTACTGCTGCAGTCCCACTCAGGGCTTTCTAGCCCACACCAGCGTCCTGCTCTGGGCCACCTCACTGGCCCAATTTCGCTGCCACTGCCTTACTGGCCCACTCTTGATCCGCTGCTGTTGCTTTGGCCCACACTCAATCTGCCATCACTACAGGACAAAACCTGCGGTTCAGTTCCACCAAGCGGTTTCCAGTTGCCACCTAGCTCTTTCATGACTCCTTACGGAGCTAGTTAAAAGGGGTGGGTGCGCAGATAGAACTACAGAGGGAAGTAGAAGAATGGAGAGGAAAAAAGAAATGAAGGACAAAGAAAGAAAGAGAACTGGTGAGTAGAGTGGAGATCCAAATGGAATGACTTACTTTGCTGCCATCTTGCTGGAAGATAGGAAAGAAGAGGCATAGATTAGTTCTAAATGCAGAAAGGCTTCAGAAATCTAAAGCACAAAGGGACTTTGAAGCTCTCTTCAGGTTAACATGCAGGTTCAGCTGGCAATTAGGAAAGCAAATGCAATGTTAGCATTCATTTCAAGGATAGAAACCAAGAGCAGAGATGTACTCCTGAGGTTGAATACAAGGCTCTGGTCAGACAGCATTTGGAATATTATGAGCAGTTGGGCACCATATCTAAAGGAAGGATGTGCTGGTATTGAAGGGAGTCCAGAAGAGGCTGACAGGAACGATTCTGGGTATGAAGGGCTAGTCTTATGAGGAGTGGCTGAGGACTATGAGTCTGTACTAGATGGGAGTTTAGAGGATGAGGGGAATCTGAACAAAACTTCCACAATACTGAGATGCCTGGATAGAGTAGACACGGAGATGATGTTTCCACTAGTAGGAGAGACTAGAACATTCAGGAGACGACCTGATTGAAGGGATGACCCCTTAAAACTGAGATTGTGGGCTGGAAGTTTACTGTAATCTTCTGCAGTGGATGTTCGTATCTGTGCATCAGTGGCAGAAAGAAGGAATGTTTGAGGATGTGGTGCCAATTTAACAGGCTGCCTTGTCCTGGATGGTGTTAAGCTGCTGTTGTTGCAACTTTTTTCCTTGCAGGCAGATGCGAAGTTCCCACCACACTCCTGATTTACATTATAAACTCAGCTGATTTTATTTCAGGAGAAGTCCCAGACCGAAATCTGGCTTGATAGATATTTTTCTTTTGGTTAACAAGGTAGTCTTTCACCGAAACACAAGTATGCAATATTGCAGATTTGGTTCAACAATTACACAGCAATGTATTACACAGAAGAGAAAAATGAAACAATAAACAAAGCTATTTACATATAGCACAACTTGAAGGATTTTGAAACACAGTAAAAATACAATCCCTTCTAACACAACACCAGCACTTTATAGTATTCAAAAACTAGAGACAGTTTGTATTTCTATCTCATCTATAGGTTTAACTCTCTTACCCCTCAGACAGACACACTCTCCTCCTCGCGCACACACACAAATCTACTCACTCTACATACACTCACTCTGTCTCTCCCCTCCGCACACACTATCTCTTTTCCCCACCCCACATACACGCACAGACTCTATAGCCTTCCGCACATGCGCGGACGCTCTCTCTCTATCCCACACACTCATACATACTCTCTCTCCACCCCGGGCACATGCACGCACACTCTCTCCACCCCGGGCACGCGCACACAGTCTCTCCCACACACACTCCTACACCCCCCTGCACACATGCGCACACTCCCACACATACGCTGTCTCTTACACCCACCCCCCGCGCACGCACGTGCACACACACACACACACACCCACCCCGCCGACACACTTTCTCCCTCCACCACCTCCCCATCCCCACACACTCTCCCCGCACACCCTTCCCGTCTCCAAACACCCTGCCCCCTACACATATGCATACAGTCTCCCATCCCCACACACACTCTCTCCCAGAAATTTGTATTTTCAGATAAGTTTTATTTTGTTCAAAAAGGACACAATTTATAGACAATGTGGCATTTTAAAAATTCCTACTTTAGAAATAAAACCAGTCTTATTCTAAAATACAAACAGATTCTAAACAAATTCTCACACCTAACATGCATTGTCGAACCAAGAAGAGTCCCGACCTGAAACGACAGCGTTCCTACTCCTCTAATGCTGCCTGGTCTGCTGTGTTCTTCCAGCTCCACACTGTGTTATCTAAAATGTCACCTCTTCTTTACACTGACAAAACCTTCAGTTGTCTCAGGTCCGTGACTTGAAAGGAATTTGGGGGGATTTACATATACATATTAATCAATTAAAACCTTCTAACTAATTAAACATTTCACAGCATCTTAGGTTTGTTTAGTACCTCTTCAGCAATGGTGTGAACCTTTAATCTTTTACTTGTAAATTCTGTGTCCGATATTAACGTTATCACAAACACCTGAAGGAGGACGGAGGCTCTGAAAGCTTGCATTTTCAAATAAACCGGTTGGACTATAACCTGGTGTCGTGTGATTTTTGACCTTGTCCGCCCTGGTGCAACACCAGCACTTCCACATCACGGTTTTCATAATTTGGCATGATTGAAATTGGTGTGGTTGTTAGCATAGTTTTCAAATGCATTTTGACATTCTGGTGTCAAATCTTTTCAACACGTTTGTTCAACATAAAATGACAGTACTGAAGTTCAGGACATGTGTGATAAAATACACACATGTCAAGATGACACAAAATTTCACATTGTATGCTAGGCATGGGAAAACCTAAAAAAGCCCTGTCTTTCACCTGCTGCTATTAGGCCTTGTGTAACCCAATCATAGAACATAGAACATTACAGCACAGTACAGGCCCTTTGGCCCTCGATGTTGTGCCGACCTGTCATACCGATCTCAAGCCCATCTAACCTACACTATTCCATGTACGTCAATATGCTTGTCCAATGACGACTTAAATGTACCTAAAGTTGGCGAATCTACTACCATTGCAGGCAAAGCGTTCCATTCCCTTACTACTCTCCGAGTAAAGAAACCACCTCTGACATCTGTCCTATATCTTTCACCCCTCAATTTAAAGCTATGCCCCCTCGTGCTCGCCGTCACCATCCTAGGAAAAAGGCTCTCCCTATCCACCCTATCTAACCCTCTGATTATTTTATATGTTTCAATTAAGTCACCTCTCAACCTTCTTCTCGCTAATAAAAACAGCCTCAAGTCCCTCAGCCTTTCCTCGTAAGGCCTTCCCTCCATACCAGGCAACATCCTAGTAAATCTCCTCTGCACCCTTTCCAAAGCTTCCACATCCTTCTTATAATGCAGTGACCAGAACTGTACACAATACTCCAAGTGCGGCCGCACCAGAGTTTTGTACAGCTGCAGCATAACCTCTTGGTTCCGGAAATCGATCCCTCTATTAATAAAAGCTAAAATACTGTATGACTTCTTAACAGCCCTGTCAACCTGGGTGGCAACTTTCAAGGATCTGTGTACATGGACAGCGAGATCTCTCTGCTCATCTACACTACCAAGAATCTTACCATTAGCCTTGAACATTGCCTTCCGGTTACTCCTACCAAAGTGCATCACCTCACACTTGTCGGCATTAAACTCCATTTGGCACCTCTCAGCCCAGCTCTGTAGCTTATCTATGTCTCTCTGCAACCTATAGTATCCTTCGTCACTATCCACAACTCCACCCACCTTAGTGTCGTCTGCAAATTTACTAACCCATCCTTCTATACCCTCATCCAGGTCATTTATAAAAATGACAAACACCAGTGGACCCAACACTGACCCTTGCGGTACACCACTAGTAACTGGTCTCCAGGATGAACATTTCCCATCAACTACCACCCTCTGTCTTCTTTCAGCAAGCCAATTTCCGATCCAAACTGCTATATCTCCCACAATCCCATTCCTCCGCATTTTGTACAATAGCCTATTGTGGGGAGCCTTGTCAAATGCCTTGCTGAAGTCCATATACACCACATCAACCGGTTTACTCTCATCTACCTGTTTGGTCACCTTCTCAAAGAACTCAATAAGGTTTGTGAGGCACGACCTTCCTTTCACAAAACCGTGCTGACTATCCCTAATCAATTTATTCTTTTCTAGATGATTATAAATCCTATCCCTTATAACCTTTTCCAACACTTTACCAACAACTGAGCTAAGGCTCACTGGTCTATAATTACCAGGGTTGTCTCTACTCCCCTTCTTGAACAGGGGAACCACATTTGCTATCCTCCAGCCATCTGGCACTATTCCTGTAGACAATAGTGAGTTACAGATCAATGCCAAAGGCTCGGCAATCTCCTCCCTGGCTTCCCAGAGGATCTGAGGATAAATCCCATCCGGCCCAGGAGACTTATCTATCTTCACCTTCTGAAGGATTTCTAATACCTATTCCTTGTGCACCTCAATCCCACCTAGTCTGGTAGCCTGTATCTCAGTATTCTCCTCGACAACATTGTCGTTTTCTAGAGTGAATACTGTTGCAAAATATTCATTTAGTGCTTCCCCTATCTCATCTGACTCCACACACAACTTAGCACTACTATCCTTGATTGGGCCTAATCTTACTTTTGTCAATCTTTTATTCCTTAAATACCTATAGAAAGCCTTAGGGTTTACCCTGATCCTATCCACCAACAACTTCTCATGTCTCCTCCTGGATCTTCTGAGCTCTCTCTTTAGGTCTTTCCTGGCTATCTCGTAGCCCTCAAGCGCCCTAACTGAGCCTTCACATCTCATCCTAACATAAGCCATCTTCTTCCTCTTGACCAGAGATTCCACCTCCTTCGTAAACCACGGCTCACGCACTCTACAGCTTCCTCCTTGCCTGACAGATACATATTTATCTAGGACACAAAGGAGCTTTTCCTTGAATAAGCTCCACATTTCTAATCTGCCCATCCGCTGCAGATTCCTTCCCCATTCTATGCTCCCTAAATCTTGCCTAATCTCATCATAATTGCCTTTCCCCCAGCTATAACTCTTGCCCAGTGGTATACACCTGTCCCTTTCCACCACTAAAGTAAACATAACAGAATTGTGATAGCTATCACCAAAGTGCTCACCGATTTCCAAATCTAACACGTGGCTGGGCTCATTACCCAGTACCAAATCTAATGTGGCTTCGCCCCTTGTTGGCCTATCTAATACTGTGTCAGGAACCCCTCCTGCACACTCTGGACAAAAACTGACCCATCTATAGTTCTCAAACTATAGTGTTCCCAGTCAATATCTGGAAATTTGAAGTCCCCCATGACACATGACAACTACACTGTCTCTCTCACTCCTATCGAGAATCATCTTTGCTATCCTTTCCTCTACATCTCTGGAACTATTCGGAGGCCTATAGAAAACTCCCAACAGGGCGACATCTCCTTCCCTGTCTTTCACCTGTTGCTATTTGGTCTTGTGTAACCCAATCACTTTTGCTTTGGCAAATTCACTTACAATCAAAACGACTCTTTGCAGCTAATCAAACAGTTTAGTCAATGGTGTAAGTGCTAAAAACTATACTTGAAGTTAACATGTTACACAGTCCTTAATTTATTTAATTAATCAATCATTGAGATGTAGCTGGTTCTTCTTTCATTCTAAACAGCATGATTTCACATCAATAAATTCCATCTGGTATCATAAAAGTCAATAAAAGACCACAAGACCATAAGACATAGGAGTGGAAGTAAGACCATTCGGGCCATCAAGTCCAAGCCGCCATTTAAACTCCACTTCCCTGCACTCTCCTCATAGCCCTTGATTCCTTGTGACATCAAGAATTTAACGATCTCTGCCTTGAAGGCATCCAACGTCCCAGCCTCCACTGCACTCTGTGGCAATGAATTCCACAGGCCCACCACTGCCTGGCTAAAAAACGTCTCCTCATTTCAGTCTTAAATTTACCCAGTCTAATTTTAAGGCTGTGCCCACGGGTCCTAGTCTCCCCGCCTAACAGAAACAACTTCCCAGCGTCCACCCCTTCTAAGCCAAGCATTATCTTGTAAGTTTCTATTAGAACTCCCCTCAACCTTTTGAACTCCAATGAATACAATTCCAGGACCCTTAGCCATTCATCATACGTTAAACCTACCATTCCAAGGATCATCCGTGTGAATCTCTGCTGGACACGCTCCAGGGCTAGTATGTCCTTCCAGAGGTGTGGGGCCCAAAATTGGACACAGTATGCTAAATGGGGCCTAGCTATAGCTTTATAAAGTCTGAGAAGCACATCACTGCTTTAATATTCCAACCCTCTTGAGGTAAACAACAACATTACATTTGCTTTCTTAATCACGGACTCTACCTGCAAGTTAACTTTTAGAGAATCCTGGACCAACACTCCCAGATCCCTTTGTACTTCTGCTTTATGAATTTTCTCACCGTTTAGAAAATAGTATCTGTATTTTTGCCAAAGTGCAAAACCTCGCATTTGCTCACGCTGAATTTCATCAGCCATTTCCTGGGCCACTCTCCTATACTGTCTAAATCTTTCAGCAGTCTCCCCACCTCCTCAGTACTACCTACCTGTCCACCTATCTTGGTATCATCGGCAAACTTTGCCAGAATGCCACCAGTCCCTTCATCCAATCATTAATATACAAAGTGAACAACTGCGGCCCCAACACTGAATCCTGCGGGACACCACTTGTCACTGATAAAAGAGCCTTTTATCCCAACTCTCTGCCATCTGTCAGACAGCCAAATCTCAATCCAAGCCAGTAGCTCATCTCGAACACCATGGGCCCTCACATAATTCAGCAGCCTCCCGTGAGGCACCTTATCAGAGGCCTTTTGGAAACCTGGATAGATAACATCCACTGGGTTTCCCTGGTGGAACCTACTTGTTACGTCTTCAAAGAATTCTAACAGGTCTGTCAGGCCCGCCCTCCCCTTACTAAATCCGTGCTGACTTGTTCTAACCCAACCCTGCACTTGCAAGAATGTAGAAATCTCATCCTTTACAATGGATTCTAGAATTTTAACCAACAACCAAGGTTAGGCTAATCGGCCTATAATTTTCCATTTTTTGCCTTGATCCTTTCTTAAACAAGAGGGTTACAACAGCAATTTTCCAATCATACAACATAGAACATAGAATATTACAGCACAGTACAGGCCCTTCGGCCCTCGATGTTGTGCCGACCTGTCATACTGATCTCAAGCCCATCTAACCTACACTATTCCATGTACGTCAATATGCTGATCCAATGGCAACTTAAATGTACCTAAAGTTGGCGAACCTACTACCGTTGCAGGCAAAGCGTTCCATTCCCTAACTACTCTCCGAGTAAAGAAACACCTCTGACATCTGTCCTATATCTTTCACCCCTCAATTTAAAGCTATGCCCCCTCGTGCTCGCCGTCACCATCCTAGGAAAAAGGCTCTCCCTATCCACCCTATCTAACCCTCTGATTATTTTATATGTTTCAATTAAGTCACCTCTCAACCTTCTTCTCTCTAATAAAAACAGCCTCAAGTCCCTCAGCCTTTCCTCGTAAGGCCTTCCCTCCATACCAGGCAACATCCTAGTAAATCTCCTCTGCACCCTTTCCAAAGCTTCCACATCCTTCTTATAATGCGGTGACCAGAACTGTACACAATACTCCAAGTGCGGCCGCACCAGAGTTTTGTACAGCTGCAGCATAACCTCTTGGTTCCAGAACTCGATCCCTCTATTAATAAAAGCTAAAACACTGTATGACTTCTTAACAGCACTGTCAACCTGGGTGGCAACTTTCAAGGATCTGTGTACATGGACACCAAGATCTCTCTGCTCATCTACACTATCAAGAATCTTACCACTAGCCCTGTACTTTGCCTTCCGGTTACTCCTACCAAAGTGCATCACCTCACACTGTCTGCATTAAACTCCATTTGGCACCTCTCAGCCCAGCTCCGCAGCTTATCTATGTCTCTCTGCAACCTACAGCATCCTTCGTCACTATCCACAACTCCACCGACCTTAGTGTCGTCTGCAAATTTACTAACCAATCCTTCTACACCCTCATCCAGGTCATTTATAAAAATGACAAACACCAGTGGACCCAACACTGACCCTTGCGGTACACCACTAGTAACTGGTCTCCAGGATGAACATTTCCCATCAACTACCACCCTCTGTCTTCTTTCAGCAAGCCAATTTCCGATCCAAACTGCTATATCTCCCACAATTCCATTCCTCCGCATTTTGTACAATAGCCTATTGTGGGGAACCTTATCGAACGCCTTGCTGAAATCCATATACACCACATCAACCGGTTTACTCTCATCTACCTGTTTGGTCACCTTCTCAAAGAACTCAATAAGGTTTGTGAGGCACGACCTTCCTTTCACAAAACCGTGCTGACTATCCCTAATCAATTTATTCTTTTCTAGATGATTATAAATCCTATCCCTTATAACCTTTTCCAACACTTTACCAACAACTGAGCTAAGGCTCACTGGTCTATAATTACCAGGGTTGTCTCTACTCCACTTCTTGAACAGGGGAACCACATTTGCTATCCCCCAGTCATTTGGCACTATTCCTGTAGACAATGACGAGTTAAAGATCAATGCCAAAGGCTCGGCAATCTCCTCCCTGGCTTCCCAGAGGATCCGAGGATAAATCCCATCCGGCCCAGGAGACTTATCTATCTTTACCCTCCATAGGATTTCTAATACCTCTTCCTTGTGAACCTCAATTCCATCCAGACTAGTAGCCTGTATCTCAGTATTCTCCTCAACAGCATTGTTGTTTTCTAGAGCGAATACTGTTGAAGAATATTCATTTAGTGCTTCTCCTATCTCCTCTGACTCCACACACAACTTCCCACTACTATCCTTGATTGGCCCTAATCTTACTTTCATTATTCTTTTATTCCTTAAATACCTATAGAAAGTCTTAGGGTCTACCCTGATCTTATCCGCCAACAGCTTCTCATGTCTCCTGGCTCTTCTGAGCTCTCTCTTTAGGTCTTTCCTGGCTATCTCATAGCCCTCAAGCGCCCTAACTGAGCCTTCACATCTCATCCAAACATAAGCATAAGAAAGTTGAATTTGAAAGCTGAGTACAGGATTAAGGATAGGATTCTTGGCAGTGTGGAGGAACAGAGGGATCTTGGTGTGCAGATACATAGATCCCTTAACATGGCCACCCAAGTGGACAGGGTTGTTACGAAAGCACATGGTGTTTTGGCTTTCATTAGCGGGGGATTGAGTTTAAGAGTCGTGAGATCTTGTTGCAGCTCTATAAAACTTTGGTTAGACCGCACTTGGAATACTGCATCCAGTTCTGGTTGCCCTATTATAGGAAAGATGTGGATGCTTTGGAGAGGGTTCAGAGGAGGTTTACCAGGATGCTGCCTGGGCTGGAGGGCTTATCTTATGAAGAGAGGTTGACTGAGCTCGGACTTTTTTCATTGGAGAAAAGGAGGAGGAGACGGGACCTAATTGAGGTCTACAAGATAATGAGAGGCATAGATAGAGTTGATAGCCAAAGACTATTTCCCAGGGCAGAAATGGCGAACATGAGGGGTCATAGTTTTAAGCTGTTTGGAGGAAAGGATAGAGGGGATGTCAGAGGCGGGTTCTTTACACAGAGAGTTGTGAGACCATGGAATGCATTTCCAGCAGCAGTTGTGGAAGCAAGGTCATTGGAGACATTTAAGAGACTGCTGGACCTGCATACGGTCACAGAAATTTGTGGGTGCATAAATGAGGATCAATGGTGGGCAAAACATCGTGGGCTGAAGGGCCTGTTCTGTGCTGTACTGTTCTATGTTCTATAAGCCTTCTTCTTCCTTTTGACCAGAGATTCCAACTCCTTCATAAACCACGGCTCCTGCACTCTCCAGCTTCCTACTTGCCTGACAGGTACATGTTTATCTAGGACACACAGGAGCTTTTCCTTGAATAAGCTCCACATTTCTAATCTGCCCATCCCCTGCAGTTTCCTTCCCCATCCTATGCTCCCTAAATCTTGCCTAATCTCATCGTAATTGCCTTTCCCCCAGCTATAACTCTTGCCCAGTGTTATACATCTATCCCTTTCCATCACTAAAGTAAACATAACAGAATTGTGATCGCTATCACCAAAGTGCTCACCTACTTCCAAATCTAAACACCTGGCCAGGCTCATTACCCAGTACCAAATCTAATGTGGCTTTGCCCCTTGTTGGCCTATCTTCATACTGTGTCAGGAAGCCCTCCTGCACACTCTGGACAAAAACTTACCCATCTATGGTTCTCAAACTATAGTGTTCCCAATATTTGGAAAGTTGAAGTCCCCCATGACAACTACCCTGTCTCTCTCACTCCTATCGAGAATCATCTTTGCTATCCTTTCCTCTACACCTCTGGAACTATTCGGAGGCCTATAGAAAACTCCCAACAGGGTGACCTCTCTTTTCCTGTTTCTAACCTCAGCCCATACTACCTCAGTTGACGAGTCCCCAAATATCCTTTCTGCAACTGTAATACTGTCCTTGACCAACAATGCCACACCTCCCCTCCTTTTAACATCTTCTCTGTTCTTACTGAAACATCTAAATCCCGGAACCTGCAACATCCATTCCTGTCCCTGCTCTATCCATGTCTCTGCAATGGCGACAACATCGAAGTCCCAGGTACTAACCCATGCTGCAAGTTCACCCACCTTATTCCGGATGCTCCTGGCGTTGAAGTAGACACACTTCAAACCAACTTCTTGCTTGCCGGTGCCATCTTGCATCCCTGAAACTTTATTTCGGACCTCCCTACTCTCCACCTTTTCTATACTCGAACGACAATATTGATTCCCATCCCCCTGCTGAATTAGTTTAAACCCACCCGAATAGCCTTCGCAAATTTCCCCCCCAGAATATCGGTATCCCTCTGGTTCAGGTGAAGGCCATCTTGCTTGTAGAGGTCCCACCTACCCCAGAAAGAGCCCCAATTATCCAAGAATCCAAAACCCTCCCTCCTGCACCATCCCTGTAGCCACATGTTCAACTCCTCTCTCTCCCTCTTCCTCGCCTCACTAGCACGTGGCATGGGCCACAAACCAGAGACAACAACTCTGTTCATCCTAGCTCTCAGCTTCCATCCTATCTCCCTGAATTTCTGCCTTAAATCCCCAACTCTCTTCCTACGTATGCCATTGGTGCCAATGTGGACCATGACTTGGGGCTGCTCTCCCTCCCCCTTAAGGATCCCAAAAACACGATCAGGGACGTTATGCACCCTGGCACCTGGGAGGCAACACACCAACCCTGAGTCTCTCTCGTCCCCACAGAACCTCCTATCTGTCCCCCTAACTATGGAGTCCCCAATGACTAATGCTCTGCTCCTCTTCCCCCTTCCCTTCTGAGCAGCAGGGACAGACACTGTGCCAGAGACCTGTGCCCCACTACTTTCCCCTGGTAAGTCGTCCCTCCCAACAGTCTCCAAAACGGTATACATATTGTTGAGGGGATTGGCCACAGGGGATCCCTGCACTGCCTGCCGGTTCCCTTTACGTCCCCTGACCGTAACCCATCTGCCTTTTTCTTGTACCTGAGGAGTGACTACCTCCCTGTAACTCCTCTCAATAACCCCCTCTGCCTCCCGAATGATCCGAAGTTCATCCAGCTCCAGTTCCCTAACGCTGTTTTCGAGGAGCTGGAGTTGGGTGCATTTCCCGCAGATGTAGTCAGCAGGGACACTAGTGGTAACCCTTACTTCCCACTTTCTGCAGGAGGAACATTCAACTGCCCTGACCTCCGTTCCCATTATTCTAAATTCCCAAGACTGTTAAAAAATAAAGAATAAAAAATAAACTTGTTACCTTACCAATCAGGCACACAGAACCTCTTTTTTTGGTTAGAGGAGGAGGATGGGTGGGAGACACTACCCGAGTAGTGTTTCGGGTATCGCAACCACACAAATATATTACCTCACTTACTCACCAGTCCCGTGCCCGCTCCTGCTCAGCATACCTCCGCCTATTCACGAGGTAAGCTTTTTATAGATTCAAAAACAGTGACTCACCGGCTTCCCGACAGGCCCCTAGTCCAAGCTCCCGCTCGCACTGCTGCTCAACCAGAAATGGAAGGCACCGGCACTCGAGGTAAGATTTTTATAAATTTTTATAAATTCATCTAGGAATTTCCTAGACTCCAGTGACTTTTGAAAGATCACAACCAAAGCCTCTGCTATTTCCTCAGCCACCTCCCTCAGAACTCTAGGATGTAGCCCATCGGGACCAGGAGATTTATCAATTTTTAGACCTTTTAGCTTTGAGCACTTTCTCTTTTGTAATGCCTACCATATTCAACTCTGCCCCCTGACTCTCCCTAATTGTTGGCATACTACTCATGCCTTCCACTGTGAAGATTGACGCAAAGTATTTATTAAGTTCTTCCGCTATTTCCTTATCTCCCATCACTAGCCTTCCAGCATCAATTTGGAGTGGCCCAATGTCTACTTTTCCCTCTCGTTTGTTTCTTATGTACTGAAAGAAACTTTTACTATCATTTCTAATATTACTAGCTAGCCTACCTTCATATCTGATCCTCTCCTTCTGTTCAAGACTACCACGGTTCCTTGTTGTGACTATCTGTTGTAAAGTTATTAAAATGTTTTGGCACTGATCTGGTGATGAGGATCAATGAGTGACCACCTGTACCTCCCTACTGGCTGTTCTTCTCTTTTCTGGAACTTAACTAACCAGATGCTCACAAGCCTTTGTTTTGTCACCCTGATTTGCTGACATGGCTTTATTTCAGCTTTCGAGAATCAGATGATGGCCCGTTTTCTGTTATTGCTTCACTATCTTCAGGTGCAGTTTCAGTCTCGACCCTGCCTCTACCACACCCTCCTTCTCTCCCAACCCCACCTCCTGTGCTTTTGGCTATACCACAACCAGACTTCATTTCCCTTCTACTAGCAGCAGATTCCAACATTCCTGTTTAAATTACATCTCAGAATAGTAACAAGGCATCTACCACCACTACAAAGCACCTCACCACCAAGCCAAATAAAAACTGGCCAGATTCCTGCCCAGAAATTGTCAATGCCACTCAAATGCACGTTGATTGGGTAAAAAAAAATGGAAAATGCCCCAATAATGACAAAGTGAATACTGGAGACTAAGGCATTTTGTTGGGACAAAATAAAAGGATGTTTTTTAAACCAAAAAGCACATGTCATTTTCCAGTTACTCCTCATTTTCCCATTGGGCAAGTGCACAAAGCTTCAGTCCATCCCTCAGCAACTAGACCAAGTACTTGTAAGTCTGCAGCACTTAGTTTTGACAGATCATTGATTGGGAATATCAGTAAACTTGAGGAACCAACAACAGCTGATTTTTGTTGACAGGGACACTCAAAGTAAAGGTGCACAGTGCATTTTGGATAATAAAGTGTGAGGCTGGATGAACACAGCAGGCCAAGCAGCATCTCAGGAGCACAAAAGCTGACGTTTCAGGTCTAGACCCTTCATCAGAGAGAGGGATGGGGAGAGGGTTCTGGAATAAATAGGGAGAGAGGGGGAGGCGGACCGAAGATGGAGAGAAAAGATGATAGGTGGAGAGGAGAGTTTAGGTGGGGAGGGGATAGGTCAGTCCAGGGAAGACGGACAGGTCAAGGAGGTGGGATGGGGTTAGTAGGTAGGAAATGGAGGTGTGGCTTGGGGTGGGAGGAAGGGATGGGTGAGAGGAAGAACAGGTTAGGGAGGCAGAGACAGGCTGGGCTGGTTTTGGGATGCAGTGGGTGGAGGGGAAGAGCTGGGCTGGTTGTGTGGTGCAGTGGGGGGAGGGGACAAACTGGGCTGGTTTTAGGATGCGGTGGGGGAAGGGGAGATTTTGAAGCTTGTGAAGTCCACATTGATACCATTGGGCTGCAGGGTTCCCAAGCGGAATATGAGTTGCTGTTCCTGCAACCTTTGGGTGGCATCATTGTGGCACTGCAGGAGACCCATGATGGACATGTCATCTAAAGAATGGGAGGGGGGAGTTGAAACGGTTTGCGACTGGGAGGTGCAGTTGTTTATTGCGAACCGAGCGAAGCTGTTCTGCAAAGCGGTCCCCAAGCATCCGCTTGGTTTCCCCAATGTAGAGGAAGCCACAGGGGGTACAATGGATGCAGTATAAGTATACCACATTGGCAGATGTGCAAGTTAACCTGTGCTTAATATGGAAAGTCATCTTGGAGCCTGGGATATGGGTGAGGGAGGTGGTGTGGGGGCAAGTGTAGCATTTCCTGTGGTTGCAGGGGAAGGTGCCGGGTGTGGTGAGGTTGGAGGGCAGTGTGGAGCGAACAAGGGAGTCACGGACAGAGCGGTCTCTTCGGAAAGTAGACAAGGGTAGGGATGGAAAAATGTCTTGGGTGGTGGGGTCGGATTGTAGATGGCGGAAGTGTCGGAGGATGATGCGTTTAATCCGGAGGTTGGTGGGGTGGTGTGTGAGAACGAGGGGGATCCTCTTTGGGCGGTTGTGGCGGGGGCAGGGTGTGAGGGATGTGTTGCGGGAAATGCAGGAGTCGCGGTCAAGGGCGTTCTCGACCACTGTGGGGAGAAATTTGTGGTCCTTGAAGAACTTGGACAT
The DNA here is from genome assembly GCF_030684315.1 of Stegostoma tigrinum. Taxonomy (NCBI): domain Eukaryota; kingdom Metazoa; phylum Chordata; class Chondrichthyes; order Orectolobiformes; family Stegostomatidae; genus Stegostoma; species Stegostoma tigrinum. The sequence goes on from NC_081363.1 coordinate 30,107,650, forward strand.
CTGGGATGTGCGGGAGTGGAATGCCTCATCGTGGGAGCAGATGCGGCGGAGGCGGCGAAATTGTGAATAGGGGATGGAATTTTTGCAGGAGGGTGGGTGGGAGGAGGTGTATTCTAGGTAGCTGTGGGAGTCGGTGGGCTTGAAATGGACATCAGTTACAAGCTGGTTGCCTGAGATGGAGACTGAGAGGTCCAGGGAGGTGAGGGATGTGTGGGAGATGGCCCAGGTGAACTGAAGGTTGGGGTGGAAGGTGTTGGTGAAGTGGATGAACTGTTCGAGCTCCTCTGGGGAGCAAGAGGCGGCGCCGATACAGTCATCAATGTAACGGAGGAAGAGGTGGGGTTTGGGGCCTGTGTAGGTGCGGAAGAGGGACTGTTCCACGTAACCTACAAAGAGGCAGGCATAGCTGGGGCCCATGCGGATGGCCATGGCCACCCCTTTTATCTGTAGGAAGTGGGAGGAATCGAAAGAGAAGTTGTTGAGGGTGAGGACGGGTTCGGCTAGGCGGATGAGGGTGTTGGTGGAGGGGGACTGGTTGGGCCTGTGGGACAGGCAGAAGCGGAGGGCCTTGAGGCCATCTGCATGCAGAATACGGGTGTATAGGGACTGGACATCCATGGTGAAAATGAGGTGTTGGGGGCCAGGGAATTGGAAGTCCTGGGGGAGGTGGAGGGCGTGGGTGGTGTCACGGACGTAGGTACTACAAAGGGGGTGGCCATGGGCACCCGCATGGGCCCCAGCTATGCCTGCCTCTTTGTAGGTTACGTGAAACAGTCCCTCTTCCGCACCTACACAGGCCCCAAACCCCACCTCTTCCTCCGTTACATTGATGACTGTATCGGCGCCGCCTCTTGCTCCCCAGAGGAGCTCGACCAGTTCATCCACTTCACCAACATCTTCCACCCCAACCTTCAGTTCACCTGGGCCATCTCCAGCACATCCCTCACCTTCCTGGACCTCTCAGTCTCCATCTCAGGCAACCAGCTTGTAACTGATGTCCATTTCAAGCTCACCGACTCCCACAGCTACCTAGAATACGCCTCCTCCCACCCACCCTCCTGCAAAAATTCCATCCCCTATTCCCAATTCCTCCGCCTCCGCCGCATCTGCTCCCACGATGAGGCATTCCACTCCCGCACATCCCAGATGTCCAAGTTCTTCAAGGACCGCAACTTTCCGCCCACAGTGGCCAAGAACGCCCTTGACCGCATTTCCCGCAACACATCCCTCACACCCCGCCCCCGCCACAACCGCCCAAAGAGGATCCCCCTCATTCTCACACATCACCCTACCAACCTCCAGATACAACGCATCATCCTCCAACAATTCCGCCATCTACAATCCGACCCCACCACCCAAGACATTTTTCCATCCCCACCCTTGTCTACTTTCCGAAGAGACCACTCTGTCCGTGACTCCCTTGTTCGCTCCACACTGCCCTCCAACCCCACCAAGCCCGGCACCTTCCCCTGCAACCACAGGAAATGCTACACTTGCCCCCACACCTCCTCCCTCACCCCTATCCCAGGCCCCAAGATGACTTTCTATATTAAGCACCTGCACATCTGCCAATGTGGTATACTGCATCCATTGTACCCCGTGTGGCTTTCTCTACATTGGGGAAACCAAGCAGAGGCTTGGAGACCGCTTTGCAGAACACCTCCGCTCGGTTTGCAATAAACAACTGCACCTCCCAGTCACAAACCATTTCCACTCCCCCTCCCATTCTTTAGATGATATGTCCATCATGGGTCTCCTGCAGTGCCACAATGATGCCACCCAAAGGTTGCAGGAACAGTAACTCATATTCCGATTGGGAACCCTGCAGCCCAATGGTATCAATGTGGACTTCACAAGCGTAAAAATCTCCCCTTTCCCCACCGCATCCCAGTTCGTCCCCTCCCCCCACTGCACCACACAACCAGCCCAGCTCTTCCCCTCCACCCACTGCATCCCAAAACCAGCCCAGCCTGTCTCTACTTCCCTAACCTGTTCTTCCTCTCACCCATCCCTTCCTCCCACCCCAAGCCGCACCTCCATCTCCTACCTACTAACCTCATCCCACCTCCATGACCTGTCCGTCTTCCCTGGACTGACCTATCCCCTCCCTACCTCCCCACCTACACTCTCTCCACCTGTCTTCTTTTCTCTCCATCTTCGGTCCGCCTCCCCCTCTCTCCCTATTTATTCCAGAACCCTCACCCCATCCCCCTCTCTGATGAAGGGTCTAGACCCTAAACGTCAGCTTTTGTGCTCCTGAGAAGCTGCTGGGCCTGCTGTGTTCATCCAGCCTCACACTTTATTATCTTGGATTCTCCAGCATCTGCAGTTCCCATTATCACAGTGCATTTGGGATCAAGCTTTTGCAATTCCATCAATCAATCACTGAAGATGTGAATGGCATCTCTGAGCTCAACATATCCAAACAAAACAATTCTATTGAAATACTTTTGGGCAACATTTCAGGAAATTCTGTTTGAATAATTAATATTGAAAGACCATAAATAAAAACATCTCAAGCTGCTGCACAACAGCAGCAAACTAGTTTTAAACTTTTACACACATTCAACTCATTTGTAATAAATACAGTAATATTTTAAGACATTTTAATAAGACAAATCAAATAAATTGTAGTCTTCTACATACATACTCTCTTCCAATGCCGTTGTAATCTATATTTAAGTGAATTTTAAAAAATCAATAAATAAAAAGGTATGAATAAATTTTATTCAGATAAATGAAAACTTTGACAACTTGACTCGACAAACATAGGAGATTTTATCTTTACTCCATACAGACATCATTTCTGAGCCACATGGATATCATCTTTGGCTGTGCTAAGGAACACTTATGCTTCCTCAACCTTCAAATATTGTTAAATGATGTATGCCATCTGTGACCACTATTTCGCCTGCATCTCCTTCCTGTAAGTGGATCTCAACGCACTCCTTGTAAATAGAAAATGCTCATCTTTGAGTTTATCAGCTGCTGTCTCCAAACAGCTGTCCAAATTCAACTTCTCTGGCCGTGTGTCAATTTTCCATTCAGCTGTGGTATGGCTGTTAGCTTTCTTTATGGCTGTTCAAGTTCTTGGTAACAATCCAACGGCTGTCTTTGAGAATCCTCCAGTTCAACAAGCTAGCTTGACTGCCAGAAAAGTCCACTAAATGCATCTTGTAGGGCACGATAACATGCAAGTGAAGAGGTGTAGCCTCCAGCAAGATCCTGGGATGTAGCAGTACGGACATGGTTCAAGTACCTTAAAAGTGAGAAAAGAGTTCTGAGAAATTAATTTGCACACTTCCCATTAGCTTAGTAAGTAAATAGAACAATAAATTTTAAAAAAAGTCATAATATTTTTACTCAATTAAATTACTATTAACTATTTACTCAATTAAACTACTATTAACATAGTTAACATACAGATGAGGAAGGACGCCACTTTGATTGGGACAACACATCCATCCTAGGACAAGCCAAACAGAGACACGCACAAGAATTCCTAGAAGCACGGCATTCCAACCGGAACGCCATCAACAAACACATTGATTTGGAGCCAATCTACCATCCTCTGAGAAAAAGAACAGGAAATGGCATCACCAACCCAAGGAAACCTAAACAGATAAATAGAAAGCGGGATATAACACCAGCGCTTCATCGGAGGCTCACTGATGATGTTACCTGGAATGGTGATGAAACGTCTAAAAACTAACCTTCCAGCTCAGCGAGCAAACTCACATCCAGAAACTCAACCTGAGCTACAAATCTTCTCAAAACTCAATAGTTCACATAGTAAGGTGAGGCAATGGCCTAGTGGTATCATCACTCGACTGTTAATCCAGAGACCCAGTTAATGTCCCGCGGACCAGGATTCGAATCCTGCCACGGCAGATGGTGGAATTTGAATTCAATTAAAATCTGGAATTAAGAGCTAATCTTGACCATGAATCCATTGCTAATCGTTGGGGAAAAACCCATCTGGTTCACGAATGTCCTTCAGGGAAGGAATCTGCCATCGTTACCTGGTCTGGCCTACATGTGACTCCAGACCCACAACAATGTGGTTGACTGTTAGCTGCCCTCTGGGCAAGTAAGGGATGAGCAATAAATGCTGTTTGGCTAGTGTTGCCGTCAGCCCATGAATGAATAAAGGGGGGAAAAATTAATGTTTCAACTGTCAGTTTCACATCAATATCAATTGTGAAAGCAGTAGTAACGGATGGTAAGAAGTTAATATTGCCCACACTGTTTATTGATATTCAGCTGTTGGCAATGTCAATGAAGAGTCAGTTGCTTCTTACATAGTTTTCTTCCCAGATGTTGTACTTCTACCACAAAACAACTGATAACTAGCTTATTCAGGTAGCCTCAGACCAATTCCAATACATAGGTTTGAAATTAGACTGTAGTTGTACAATCAACATTGAGTAATTGCACTACAAAATTTATAAGCTTATATGAAAATAGCACTATAAATGTTCCTTAAAAGAGCAACAGGTATTTAGGAAGACTGGTGGCCAATCAAATATTGGAAATAGGAATTTCTCTAACAATTGCCTCCACTTGGGGATATGCCAGCAAGGTACTTACTCTTGTTGCTGGTAATTTAGACAGTCCATAATATGAGATGAATTTAGTGAAAGCTTACAAAAGCATGAACTAATTAATCAGCAAGAATGAATCTCAAATAGGCAGATTTTTCTTAACTACTTTATTACTTAATAAATTAGTGTAAGGATAATGCAATTGTGGTGTACATAAATCTTGAATTTTGTAAGGCATTTGGTAGGTGCTGTACAAGAGGTTTGTTGAAAACATCAAGACAGACAGCGTTAAAGAACATCCAACTTTATAGATAGTGGAGATGTCATGGAGAATGTAGAAAGGTATTGGAGCTTTCCAGATTGATTGCATGTAGGCAGCTGAATGCTACACTGACTGATTATTAAAATTTGATGATAAAGTAAAAGTAAGGGGACACTTCCAAGCTAAGGGAGAAAACACGTGATTTCTGAGAGACCTATGTGAAGTGGGCAGCTATGGAGCAAATGCAGCTGGAGGAGAATTATGATTATTAAAGTTTAAGACAGAGGAGTGAGAAGCAATCATAGCTTAATGCATAAGATTGGAAGAAAAGAGATAAATAGTTCCTAACTTCACAGCAGCATTTTGTATTTGACAAATCCTGAGGATGGAAACTGTTTAAAGGATAAATTGTATAATACTGTTTCTACTTTTAGCAGCTAATGACTAAAAAAATGTTTCTAGCCATATTGATTAAGTGATGGGAAAGAAATGGGTAAGTCCCCTGCATTGAAAGGGGAGGCAATGGCATAGTGGTATTATCACTGGACTGTTAATCCAGAGATCCAGATATCATTCTGGAGCCAGGTTTGAACCCTGCCACGGCAGATGGCGGAATTTGAATTCAATAAATACTGGGAATTAAGAATCTAATAATGACCATGAATCTATTGTCGATTGTTTTGGTTCACCCATGTCTTTTAGGGAAGGAAACTGCCATCTTACCCAGTCTGGCCTATATATGACTCCAGAACCCAGAGCAATGTGGTTGACTCTCAACTGCCCGCTGAGCAAATAGGGATGGGCAATAAATGCTGCCTAGCCAGTTATGTCCTCATGCCATTAATGAATGAAGGATTTCTTTAGCATACGTTAAAGAAGTGTGAAGCAGGAAAATAAGAGGAACATGTGAACAACCCAATATTGCAAACTGTACAGGAAGAATTAACTGTAAAATCAGCTAGAATATCTTCTTGCTTGACTGTGTTTACTAAGATGTAGCCGAGCGATAAAATCTGCACGATTCTGAGCTTTGAGATTTGAGAGCTGAAGTTTTTTCGTATGCTTTTATTTTAAGA